>NC_140125.1:114302551-114902551 GCF_964035555.1 Netta rufina
AACTGTTTGCAATCTAAATAGACAAGGCAAAATTATCATCCTCATTACAAAGGTGGAATACTCGAGGCACAGAGCAATGCAGAGTCTAACTTCAGCAAGCTGGCTTCAAAATGGTAGGCAGTGAAGCACTATCAGTGCAGTAATCTACATGCTGCTAATTAGCCTGGATGGATGCGTGCAGTTACATGTTTATATGGCACCTGAGATGCTAACTAGGTTTACACACATGGATGTCCTGAATCTACAGCTAGCGCTGTGTGGTCATTCTCACTGCCACCGCTTTATTTCCTTCTCTTCTGAGTTTGGTACGAAAAATATTACTGATAGGGCAATTTAGGGAAGGGATCTTTAGAGGCCATAATGGTCCAGCTGCTTGCATGGACCAGCCAGCTTCAAAGTTCAGTCAGATTCCCCAAGGCTTCGTAGGAAAATTCATCTGTGAAGATGTTCCCCTAAATTTAGTCAGAGCTTCCTTTGTGATTTGTGTCTGCTGCTTCTTGTCCTTTTGCTGGGCATCTCCACCCCCATTAGGCAGCTGTAGACAGTGACTGAGATCCTTCCTTAGCTTTGTCTTCTGCAGGCTGATCAAACCCAGATCTCTCAGCCTCACCCCTACCATGCTGGTGGCTCTTCATTGAATTTGTTTCTAGCACATCAGTGTCTTTTCTTGCACTGGAACACACAAACCTGTGAGAGAAGATACTAATCCAAAGATATTAATCCAAAATCACATTCTTTGGAAGTGGTAAATTGTGTTCTAGAAGTCATCCCCCTTGGGTCCTGGTGTCATGGACTTTTTTGCCTCCATTTCTGAGCATTAGCTACCACGTTCCTCGCCCTCTCAACTAATTCTCTAGCAATTCATGGTGTATATCCTGATGAGCTGGAGCTCTTCCCCATGTACACCTCCTCTCTACTTTGCTTATCATGGCCAGCGATGCACAGGAGCATTTGCAGTGACATGACCTGCTGAGCTGTGCAGGCTGCTGTTTATTTTCGTTGTTTTTTCCAGCATGCTGTTGGTTTTGCATGTTCTGCACAAGTTTGGATTAAAATTACTAGACAGCGCTTGTTGGTTCAGTGAGGGGAAAGGTCAGTATTTGTAAAATATCCTTAGTTTGCTCTTGTTTTTTGTTCATAGAACAGTGGTTGGGTTTCAAAGTAAAATCGAGTGCTTCCCCACGGATGCTGGTGTGGGAAATGTGTGTTTTCTGGTTGTTGTTGTTGTTTGTGGCATCCATGAATTTCTGTGTTTGCAGAATTCGTGCTTTCTGTTTATGGGCAATTTAGTGCTTTGGCCTTCAAGGGGAGTTCTTTGCACACATGGAATTTATTACACATGATTTGTAGAGCCTTTGTAGATTTTAAAAGCAGGGAAGAATGGGATTTCACAATATAGGAACTATGAGCTAAGCTATGAACTAAATTAAAACACCCTCAAAATTTGAAAACTCTTTGTCTTCCTAAAAGTGGAAGTGCACAGTTTGTAATCAGTGCAGGCTGTGCGGTTTTTAGCTAAAGAAAAAGAGATACTCAGCTGCTAAACTTTGAGGTTTGGGATTTCTGCAAAACCTCATAATGGCTGTGACCAATTCATCTTTTGTTGTGACCACTGAGGAATTTTAGAAGTCGGAGTCATGTGGTTCCAACGTAGTGTTTGGGAAAGAGGGTTCCCCTCCTGCTTTTCCAGGCTGCTGTTTTTGTTGTCAGGATGAAAGGACATGTTGTGGGAAGGTCTTGTGGTGAGCCACTGCTCAGGAAGGTGAGCTCTGCAGAGCCTTGAAAGCTGAGACTAATGAACTTTCTCCTTGATAAAGATACACTAGATCCCAGCGTGGGAGGAGGTGGACGTCATGCAATAGCTTTGAAAGAACATTCTTTAAAATATTGCTTTCCTATTTCTATAATTGAGTTCCAGTGATTCCCTTGGTCGTGGGATTACTTTCCCTCTTGGCCCTTTTGTTGTTTTTGCCTCTCTTATAATTCTCTGCCAATCCTAAACCACTTTCCCTGTATTTCAAAGGCTTTCCTGAAGATATGGGACATTCCTTGTTTTACTCTTCTCTTCCCAGATCTTCATAGGCTGCACAGTTGCTAACACCAGTGTCTTTGAGGATCTCAGTTACAGTAAGTTGAAAAATAACAATGCTATCTGTTGTTTGATGCCTATGGCAACAAATATTTATAAATATATATTTACTCAACAATTTTGAGACACCCTCTACAGATCCTTTTTTCCATCTTGGAATTGAATCTCACATTTCCTTCCAAATGCTTGGGAATAACAGAGTAAGGGATCTAATTAGCTCATGCCCAGAATAAGCTGTCTGTCTGCATTTAAGGACCCAGCAAGGACAAGAGACCATGGGTTAAGATACTTACAAATGCAGTAGGTTTAAACCTAGGTCACAGCCTTCGTCTCTCCTAATCCCTTCCTGTGGCTTGTGCCTTTTGCTTTAGGTGGGCTCTGCTTTTTTTCTGATGGTTTTAAGTCTGTGTGAGGATGTTGGGTTTAAGGCCTACTGTGTGTAATGACATTCAGTCCATACTGTGGTCTCATCTGAACTCTGCCTGTTATGTGATTGAGTCCAGTCTCTTCCCATCACAAGAAGTGACTCAGGAACAGCTAGCTATTCTTCCATCATCATGGAAAGATACATGTACATACCCTTGATCAGAGGAACTATGTACTTACAAAGTCTAAAGTGAGCCCAGCAAAGTATAAATTGCTTTTATTCATCAGTGTTACACCTTCTGATGTTCTGATTGTCTAAGAAGACAGACATCTACGTGGAGCCTGGATGAAAGCAGCCCTTTCCTGTACAGTCAAGGGCCCTCCTAGGACACAGTGTATCTAGAATTTCACTTTGTACTTATATGCTCAGCATTTTCTGAGCTATCAGTGTTGCTCTGTAATGACTCTGAGGCACATCTGGAATTAGCAATGTTCACATCTTCTTAATACTTCTGTGGCACTTACCTCCTGCCTAGCATTTTCCTATTTCTGAAATACATTTTAGTACCATTGCACCGATTAGAAATAAAAAGACATTCTGAGATTTGAACTGAGAAAAAAAAAATTCCCTTTTCAGAATTTGCACCGTTACAGACCTGTTATGATCAACTGAAATAACTGATTGCTGAATCTATATTTACCGTTTACAATATACAGATATATTTTACCGTTTAATGCTGAATTAACTGGGAGGGGAGGCAGGCAAAGGGAATCCTTACCCAGTCCACATTATTTCTGAACTCAAGTGCGCTCATGCCTCTTCTTCATTCACTGTTCGGGGATCTTCATCCAGCCCAGTAATTTCAGAGTGTCTGAGTCAAAATAAACCATACACAGAGCTTGTGGGTGAACAATTGGATCAGAATAGTATAAAAAGCGGTGTGGAGGTGGTCAGCGTAGTTCTGAGCACACATGCAAGTACCACATTATTGCTGTTACAAAGCAATACAGTAATTCCCCACTTAAATCATCCTGACAATTGCCCTGTGCAGATGAAGATCATTTTCCCTGAACAAAGTCCAGGTTACAAGAGGTAAAAATCCTGAAAGAGCAGTGTCAGAGAAGTGCAGGTTGGAATTAGCTGGATACAGATCTTTCAGGTGGAGCAGTGGTGATTTTGAATTTGTTTTTCCTATTTTGACTCAGAACACACAGAACTGCAAACAGGACTATTTCCTCAGAGTTACTGGGGACGGCGAGACTAATGTACACAATAATTTGTGAGGAAAAAGTATTTTCCATCTATTTCAGGTACATCCACCAGAAGCAGCTGTAGCTCTTGCACAGGTTTTTGACTTTGTAATCATCACAGAACCATTTACCTAAATTTTCCCTCACAAACTATTGTGTGCAATAGTTCTGGACGCAAGCACAAAGAAATAGTTCTGTTTACAGATCTGTGTGTTCTGCGTCAAAATATGTAAAAAAAAAACCTTCAAAATCACCAATTCTCCAACTGAAAGTGCACAGGCTTTAAATATGTAGCCTCACATCATGGCAGCATGTATGTAGTACGTACATAGATGTCTTTTTTCTTATTTAAAATACAAATTAGGGAAGGAAGGGTTGGTGAAACGTGAGGTGCCTCAGAGCTGCCTGCAGGAGGGCTGCCCCCACCGCCCCCACCGCCCCCACCCATTACCAACAGCGGTGCCGCGGAAAAGATAAAAAAGGGTTTAAATTTACTTCAAAATGCAAAAAATTAATGCCGATGACTCCCTCCTCGGCTCTGTCTGACCGGACAAACGCCGAGCCCCGGAGCCACCCGTGCCGGGCGCTTTTCGGATGGCGCTGCCCGTCCCGCGGCCGGGCCCTGTCAGGGAGCCGGGCATGGCCCCACCACCACCCCCCCTCAGTCCCCGCTCATGTCCTCGCCTTCTCCTCGGCCACAACCCCAAGGGAACCTGCGGCGACACCTCAGTGGCTCCGTGCTGGGGCTGAGGGGCTCCGGGCTCCCTCCCTCCCTCGCCTCCCCGCCCCTGCCCTGCATTGGCTGCGGGCGGCTGACGGGCAGCCGGGGAGGCCGCTGGCAGCCGGCCTCAGAGGGGCATGCCTGCACCGGGGGGTCCGTACCGAGCCGAGCCGAGCCGTGCCGAGCCAAAAAGGGGCCGCCAGAGCTGCTCCTGAGAGCCGAGATGGGGGTGGAGATCGAGACCATCTCTCCGGGAGACGGTACGGGACCTGCCGGGGAGCGGGGGGCAGCGCTGAGGCTGCCGGAGGAGCTCCGAGGCCGGGGGGGTGGGGGGGAGCAGCAGCAGCCGCCAGGCTCCTGGCTGCAAGCGGAGGAAAAGGGGGAGGATTTATGGGGTTTTCGACCGGCAGCCGCTGGAGCTGAAGGAATTGGGGAGCTGGGGGCAGCCCTGCCCCAAAACTTTGCCCGGTTCCTTGCCCCCGGCTTGGCGCTGGGGTCCCCTTGGCAGAGCCCGGTCGGGTCCCCGTGCTGTGCCACCGTGCTGGAGCACACCCAGAGGTCTCTTTTGCCGCTGTTCTTTTAAGATTTATTCATTTTATTCCTTTATTTATCGGAGGAGAACGCGATTCCTAGCATACAGCCGTGAGCATCCCTCCAATAGCCCAGGTTCACCCTTGGCTGATAATAATTTCCCCAAGTCCACCTGCCGCTTAACTTTGGTGACCCCCCCTCTCTTCTCTTTTTCGGCTTGGGATTTTTATTTTTTTTGGACTTCTCCCTCTGTGATTTTTGGCTCCGGGGATCAGATCCGGCTCCTGGTTGTAAAATCAGAGCCCTGGCAAGGGGGTGAGCGGTGGTGCGGGGAGCATAAAGGGTGGCAGGCAGCCTCCTAACAGTGCTGAAGCGCATCAAGGCTGCCTTTGTCAGCAGCGCGCTCTTCCACATGAGGGTCTGCGGGTTATTTCTCTGGGTTGCAAGCCTTCATCAAAATCAGCTGACTCGAAAACGCTGTCGTAAAACCACAGCTCGTCAGTGGTCCTGGGAATCTCTGCTTCTAATTCAGCTGGGGTGTGAATTTGTGGAGCTTCGCCGACTTTGCTCCCGCGGTGCGATCTGTGGCGGTGGGGTCTGATACTCCCTCTTTCTGTGCTATATTTAACAGTGCATCCTGTGAATAACACCTATTTTACCAAGCGTAGGGTTCGTCTTGCATAACTTTCCTCAGTTTAGGTGTCTAGTCTAAAGCAGTCTTCCCATTTTTATTTTTTTTTTTATTATTTTTTGCATGTTTTCTTCTTTTTGTGGTCTTCTTGTCTCTCGCAGGCTAGGCTGGGTTTCTCTTAAGGCACTATGATTTCTCCATTGTCAATAGAGGATCTTGTCTTTCTTCTCTGTTTCATGCTACAGCTCTCAGTTCATCCTAGCCTGCTCTCCTGCTCATGTTGTTTCTGGCATCCAAGTCCTAAGTACATAGCTGATGTCTTATTAGGTGTTATACCCCATCACGAATAACTTGCTACCATGTTAATTCAGACCAAGGAGGCCAGAGAACCGAACTAGATATGAGCCTTAGTTTCTATCTGAATCCCCATTTCCCAACTTTCTGAGAAGGGTGTTCATTAATGATCAGTCTCATTCATCCTTCCGAGCCTGGGCTCAGCCCTGGCCAACATTGCTTTAGAAATCAAGGTTAGCTGCTTCATTATGCAACTAACACCTTTGTGAGCCTGGAAGGTCTTCCCCTGTCCTTCAGTGCCTTTGGCAGTACCTACAACAGGTAACATGGAAATAGTAATTCCATTTTTCAGTGGCAAGACTAAAATTTAAACATTCTTTTCCTTTCAGTATGAACATTTGAGGGGTAGGTACTAGGCTCTTACAAGAGCTCAGTGTATCATTGCTTTACTGTTGCTTGATACTACCAAACTAAACTGCCTTTGTATGTGATTTTTTTTTTGTAAAACCCTTCCCTGCTAATTAGAGATGCCCTTGCTAGAGCTGTCCCAAGTGAAATGTGTTGAAATGTGAATACAAATAGATTTTTTTATAATGTCAAACTAAGACTTTACTTGGAAAAAATCATACCAAAAACATTCTGAGAATTTTAAGGTTATATTTCATGAAGTTTTGACAGTCCTTTTGCACTTACAGAATGGAAGTGTATATGTAATGCACACACATACAGGGAAAACTACATTACTGTGAGGAAAATATTATTTGGTCTAACAGCTAAATAGGAGCCAAGCTGAAATCTTCTACCCTAAGCTCTACCCATTCCTGCCCTGCATATAATTGATTTGATAAGGTGTAGTCAATACAAATCTCAGTCTAGCATTTTCCTCCTACAAGTTAAACATGCCTAGCTCAATCAGAGAAGATAAAAGAATAACCTTTTATAATTTTAACAGGACGGACATTTCCAAAGAAGGGTCAGACGTGTGTGGTGCACTACACAGGTAAGGTATCTTCTGAATACTCTCTCATTACCAGCTGCTTTATGCTCAGAAGTGTTTTCTCAGTTCTAATGTGGTTGTATTTTTTCGCTTTGCTCTGCCATTCATAATCAATTTGCTTGTGTTGTGATGGGTTTCCTGAATATTTGACTTCTAGCTGAGCTGTTCAGGCTACAGGAGCTAACTGTGCCTGCTAGTAGATTTGCCAGGTGTAGTGTTTAATGGTGAGAAGTTGACAGATGAAACCGTGGACCTGATTCTCTAAGTCAATACGCCAGCGAATGAAATTGAGCGTGAAGCAGTGAAAATACTGGGTTCATATTTTTCCAGCCTCTGATCTTGGTACAGACAATTAATGATTGTTTCTATCTGAAAAGCATGTGTCCATGTATTGGCACTAAAATTCATTCCAGTTTGAAGAGATCAATACAAGGTCTGTTTAACACCTGCTTTATGGACTTGCATGGATCTTAAGCGGTGAGTTGGCTAATGGAGCTGTTTACACCCCACCTTTATGCAGAGGGAAAATGCCCTTTAAATCAGTTTGTAGCACTGTGCTTTGTATGTAGTTATATAAATTGCCAAAAGGATGCAAAGAGTTCTGCAGCCTGAGTCCGGAGCTGTGAATTTCACATCAAGAGCTGCCATTTTGTGCAGTCTTTTCCTTAATTATATAAAATAAAGGTGATGTAGGGATCGACAGCTGTTGTTCTGGGCATGGATCCACAAGGTAATGTTTTCCTCCAGGATTCTATATTATAGGAAAGTGATCGTGAGTAACTGTTGCTTTATTTCGGCTTTGTACTTGGTTCTGTAGCTTATAACTAATTATTCATTATTACTAATGAAGTATTACTAATGAAGTAAAACTAATGAAGTATTTATATTTTCAGGAAGCTTTTTGACATACTTTCAATATCATCTCTCTTCAGAAGGTTATGTGGGAGTTAGCACACCGGCTTGGGACATAGGATATCAGGCTTTAAGCTTCTTTACTTGTATATATTCAGAGTATTGTGATATAAGGATCTCTGGTTGGAATTGGAATAGTGGGCAAGTTAAAGACATGGGTCTCTGTGCCAGTCTCAGCTCTTACAGACGTTCCTCTGTGACTTGGATCTGAAAATAGATGTTTTGAAACTGTTTTTGTGAAGATGCTGAAAGATATGTTTCTCTTCCAGCCCAAACTTCAAAAGTTTTCATGAAACAAAATTGTCACCTCCCACCTCCAGTTAGTTCTAGATAAATTTAAATGCCAGAACTGAGAGGAAAAAAAAAAAAAACAAACTTTGAGGTGACAATTTAGCTGTGGTCTGTGGCTGCCACAAAGTACAGTTCTGCTGGGTAGCTTTGAAGAGAGTGTGAATGATGAATATGGAAAGATAACAAAATGCTGCATACGCTTATTGATAATAGATAACGCCTTAGATGAGGCTATCACAAGCTGGCTTTTCATATAAAAGACTTCATGAAAACTCATTAAATCAATCTCCAGCCTGAACTGTGCTTTCTCCATTGCTAGTGGTCTCCTTGCTAGTGGTGCTCTCGAACTCCCAGATTAGAACAGGTATCAAAAAAGCTCATGAGCTCACTTTCAATGCTGCTGCAATGTTTAAGCAGTCGTTGGTGGCAATGTTTTAAAAGGGAGACCATGGTTAGTGGATCACGTGTTTTATTCCAGTGGGGAAAGTTGAGATGTAAATGTCAGATTTTAATTAGGATTATGTTATCTAAATACAGTGTAAGTTAGAATCATAGAATCATAGAATATCCTGAGTTGGAAGGGACCCTTAAGGATCATCAAGTCCAACTCTTGACACCGCACAGGTCTACCCAAAAGTTCAGACCATGTGACTAAGTGCACAGTCCAATCTCTTCTTAAATTCAGACAGGCTCGGTGCAGTGACCACTTCCCTGGGGAGCCTGTTCCAGTGTGCAACCACCCTCTCTGTGAAGAACCCCCTCCTGATGTCAAGCCTAAATTTCCCCTGCCTCAGCTTAACCCCATTCCCGCGGGTCCTGTCACTGGTGTTAACGGAGAAAAGGTCTCCTGCCTCTCGACACCCCCTTACGAGGAAGTTGTAGACTGTGATGAGGTCTCCCCTCAGCCTCCTCTTCTCCAGGCTGAACAGGCCCAGTGACCTCAGCCGTTCTTCGTACGTCTTCCCCTCCAGGCCTTTCACCATCTTCGTAGCCCTCCTCTGGACACTTTCCAACAGTTTCATGTCCTTTTTATACTGTGGTGCCCAGAGCTGCACACAGTACTCGAGGTGAGGCCGCACCAGCGCAGAGTAGAGCGGGACAATCACCTCCCTTGACCTACTAGCGATGCCGTGCTTGATGCACCCCAGGACACGGTTGGCCCTCCTGGCTGCCAGGGCACCCTGCTGGCTCATATTCAACTTGCTGTCTACCACGACCCCCAGATCCCTCTCTTCTAGGCTGCTCTCCAGCGTCTCATCGCCCAGTTCAGTTTATACTGGTGTTGTTCCAGATATGTCTGGGATTCATCTTGAAATGATCTGTCCTATTTATATGACCTTACTAGGCCACACCGTACTTAATGTTTATTCTCCCCGCACTCATAGGAGTCCTGTTTTTTTAGCAGGTGGGTACCCAAGTTACAGACATAACTGGAGAACATCTATTTTTTCACCCAAAATGAGAGTTAGGAAGAGTTGAGACACCTAGGTATGAGGACATGATCCAGATATCCTGCTTTCCCAAGCTGCTTAATATTAGAAGCATGTAAAGCCCACAAGTTGGTTTGGTGTTAAGCCTATGCAGTGCTTTGAAGCTAGGCACAAATGCCTGTCAAGAGGCATTGAGTCTGAGAATTGAGGAAACCGTGTACCAATCAAGACCTGGAGAAAAGGCATTTGGTTCCCCAGAGGAACCCAACCTCATCGGAGTACTGTGAGCATGAAGCACAGCAGTAACAGCCGTTTTCAGTCAAAAACATGACCTGTAGGATCCAGCTTTACGTAGACTAGCTGAACAGTTGCTTCAGACAAGGCAAACCTGCGTTAGTTCCCTTTTCCCCCAGACAGGAGTCATAGCCACAACCTGAACTTGCAGCTGTCACGTTCTTGGGAGACGAAAGCTGACGTGAGGAGGTGCAAGAGCTGTGGGCAAGAAAAGGAGCAAGCAAGAGAGTGAGTAATTGGTTCAGGCACTTGTGAGAGTGCTGGAGGAGTTGTATTGCAGTCCCTGTCTCCAGGATTAGTTCTGTACTTTTTTTTTTTATCCAGTGATTTTTCCCACTGTCATCATCTTGACAACTTGCTTGGCCGTGTAACTTCTTGCAGCGGCCCTCCCGCTCTCATACCAGTGCATGCACTGAGTGGTGGTGATATCCTTAGCACCGTTGGTTCCTTGCTTCCCTGAAGGGCTCAGTTTTTGGAACGGGTTTAGGAAAAAACATTGTTCACAAGGCATTTGTGTCTTGAGAGTTTCCGGTAAGGAGGAGGAGACCAGAAGGGGCTTGCTTCTGCCAGATCAAGTTATGAATTTTCAAGGACTCTATTTTTATTTTTTTTCAAGGGCTCTATTTTGTCTTCCTTCCCCATCATCCCTTCCTTTGCCAACAGTCTCACAGTGGTGTGTTTGCCATAGGATGAGGAGTGGTGACAGAGAGAGCATGGGCAGGAGTGGGCTGCTACCACTACAGGAGAAGCAGGCCTGCAGCTCGCTTCTGAAGTGTATTTGGGAAAAAGTCTTTTAGGAGCAAGCTGTCTGTTAGGGTTTGCCCTGGCAGTCCATCTGCAACAGGTTAGAGGTTGAGCATCCCAGCCTAATGCAGAAAACGCCCACAGAGAACCACAGGCTGCTACCCTAGGTATTTGGCAGAACTTTTGAGTCCTGTCTGGTCATCCTGTGCACCTTCCGATTCGTGCATCTTCAAGGTAGGGATTCACCAGGGTAGTTTCTAGTCTGACAACCCTACATGTTCCTGAGAAGTGGGAAGTGAGAACTGGAATCTCCTCAAGATGAGGGAGAGCTGTGACTGAGCTTTACACTCCCATCAGCGCTGTAGCTATTATGCTGTTAAATGTGGCAGCTCTGCCTCTTTTCTCTCCTCATTCAATTAGATGCATAACCTCAGGAGCAGACTCTGTGGTCTGACTCACAAATGCATTTTGATGCCTTAGCGGATAAACCTAAGTTCCAGTGGCAGCAGGAGTTAAAGGGCAACCTCACTAGGGAACGGTTTAGAAGGAACCTCTAATTTAACCAATTTTCTCTTTTTTTCTCCTTTTTTAGTGATTACATAGGAAGACTATAATAGAATATGAAGCTGGGTCTTAGTGTATGACAGAAGAAAGTGATCAAATTCCCCTACTTTCTATCTTTCTCAAGAAATTGTAGATGTAGAGCTCAGTGATATGGTTTAGTGGAGGACTTGTTAGTGTTAGGTCAGAGGTTGGACTAGATGATCTTGGAGGTCTCTTCCAACCTAGATGATCCGTGAAACATAATTTCTTATCATCCGGCATCTGTGCTGTGTCTCAAAAGCTACCTGACCCAGCAAAGTAATGGGATTAGTAGATATGGCAGTGAGTTGGCATCGAAACGCGTTTCCAGCAGCAGTGGTTTATGTCATGTTTGTGTCATAGATTTCTTTAAGCAAGCTTCTGAAAGCTTTTGGCAATCTGCTCGCTCCTTCTGTTTTCTGTCTGCAGAATGATAGTTGTGCTTTGTGTGCCTCGTACGCTGATAGATTGCAAGCAATTTGGGATATGAACTGCCTCCTTCTTCATGCCTAATGTAATAGGGTCCTAATTGTGCTTGGGTCTTCAGGTTACGTTGCAGCACTGATAGTACTACCAGTAAACAAATTACACTATCATTAGTCCTGGAGCGTATCAACAGAACTGAGGCATTTTCTGCAGTTTGCTTTCCCGTGATTTAAATTTGTTTATTCTGGCAGCAGGAATTAGCAGTGCAGAATATTCAAAGATTTATGAAGATGATGGAAAAACGTGACTTTCAGCGAGAAGTGCCCCTAAACACAGCAAAACCTTTGCTGAGATTGTGAATGCTTTGGCTGTATGGTAAAACCAGCATTCTGGGAAGCTGACTCCTGTTTCTGGCCCTCCTGCTAGCTGATGGTGTGCCCTCAGATAAGTTTTTTTGTACATAAGTCCTCAATCTGTAAGAGGGCAGCTTTTTTTTTTTTTTTTTCAAGTTATTCAGAGCTGACATTCTCTTGTGTCATCCTACGTAGCCCATGGTAAAGGTGAATTAATTCTTAACCTCCTCGTCTTTCTCCTTGCCCATCTGTAAATCTGTGATAATAATACAATTATGCTTTTTAAGAAGAAATAAGATTTGTATTTGTAGTGTGCTGGAACAGACTTCTATGAGTAAGACCACGAAGGCAATTAAATCATTAATTACTTCCTAAAGCGAGCTTCTAACAGATATCTTCTTCCATGGGTGTGTTTGACTTAGGCAATGGCCACAAAATTGCACCAGATACTTATTTTTTTAATTTATTTTCTGTAAACTCATAAAGTGAAATTCCCTGTTGGAGTAAATGAATACCACTCCATTTATTTCGGATATGCTATGTGGATTTATTGTATTTTAGGAATCAGGTCTATACTTAAAGCAGAACAAAAGATTAATTGATCTTTTCATAATGATCTGAGGACAAGCTCAGATCGTCTTCTTTTTCCATATGTTACCGAAAGTGCTTTATATTGCCTTTTTTTTTTTTTGTTGTTTCTTTACCTTTGGCAGTGGTATAATGTGAGAGTTATGCTTGTATCTGTACAGTTGAAAGCCTTTTTTTTAAAAAAACCTTTTTAATAACAGAAGCAGACTGCATAGATGCACATTAACAATTCATAGAATATGGCAGATTCACTGTGATTTAAAAAGCATTTTCCATTTAACATGATACAAATACAATGCAGTTCCCTTGAAACAACACTTGCCAAGAAGAAAAGAGATCTGCCTATTTTTCTTGAATCACAGTCAACCCAGTTTAAAGTGTAAGTAGTGATAAACAGAGATTTCTCTAAGCAGACACAATCTCAAAAGACTAAGGTAAGTCCAGAATAACTTCGCAGAGTGCCATATGGTCATATATGAACCTCAATATCTGCGTAACTGGATGTGCACCAGCTTAGTATGAAAGTGTTTTGAACCAGGTGACTACGGGAGCATACTATTCCTCTGGTCCCGTGTTCTGAAACATCTGCACAACTTCAGTGAGAGCTGTGCATGTGTATCTGCGAGGAAACTAAGGAAGGAATTTAATCAAAATTATTTGTCTCCAGGAAGCTGTCTAGATAGTTTTGGAAAAGAATAACGAGCAATGCAATTAGAGCTAACGTTAATAAGAATTGTATTGTAACAGACATAATTGAGCCTTGAAATAGAGCCAGATGAATTTTGCTTACCTAGAAAGAACTTAATTGTTTTATCGAGCATGTTCACAAGATACATTATACCAGGAGAGTGTGATGTCTGTCCATCTTTTGGAACCTGCCAATTCGCATACTTTTTTTACTTGAAGTAATTTCTTCAAATTGTCCTGGCTTAAAAGATGAGAGCCTTTTACTTCACTCTGAAAATATATTTGAGGCAGCTAGGCACTTATAAACATCCTTTTTCTTGAGTGAGTCATAACTGCAAAAAGTAGTTTTGACTCTTCAGTCAAGAACATGTTCCTTTGATGCCCTACAGACACAATTTGTCAATCTTAAAACTCTCGATAAAAGCAGTAAAATTTTCATCTTTGCTTGTTTAATGCATGCTGGTTACCTTTAAAAATATTTCAGTGGCATGGTCATTGGAGTCCTGAAGCAAAAGTTTGAGGAGATTTTTGCTAGGCATTTTGCTGCCAGCTTAGTGACTGATTTCAGGCATATTACTTGTGCCTTCAGTTTTGAAATCTGACAAGAAAGAGGACTGCGCCTCACAAAATTGTCTTGAAATTAATGCTTGCAAGTGCCATGAGACTTCTATAAGAAGAGACTATTGACGTGAAAAAATGATTTGAAGAATAAAAAGGGTGCAGCCATTTGTAAGAAGAAATGTAGTAGCTTCAGCAGCTAAATTAGTGAGTTTAAATTGAACATATCAGATTGTTGCCTGATGGGAAAGGATCAGAGTAATAAACTAGAGCCTCAAGTTTCCCAGTTCCTCCTCTGCACTGAATGCTGTTTTACCATGTACTGTACCCATTGGTTTCAGTGAAATTAATTCAGGTATTAGATGCTATTTAATGTGGGTAAGTGAAACGGAAAAGGAGTTTGAAATTATCCAACAGCATTTTTACAGGCAACCTGTGCTGCAAATACAGTTTGACCAAGTATTGGACATCGCTCCCCTTAAAGGTGATCCCTGTGGCACTGAGGTGTTATTTGGACACCTGCTAATGCTCTTTGTGCAAAGAAAGGGAAGAGTAGGATTGCCTGTAAACTCTGTCTTCGGTTCATTTTGGAAAAAGACAGGATGAGATTTCTATTTTTTTGTCTTGCAGAGTAAAGGAGATTATAGATTTCTTCAAGAGAACACACACAGGCACTTTTTTTTTTTCCCCAGACAGACACTTCCCTGCCAGTATGAGACATGCTGAATAATTTGGTGACTGCTACCTTCTGTTGTGGAGCACGTACTAAACTCTATAGGATTTTCTTTCATGGAGGTGCTGGAGCATCATGCTCTATTCCCGTTGTGCATAGAAATGAAATTGCTAGCAAATAATTAAACCTCCTACTCCTACCTCACAAAAACCTGAAAGGCATTTTTTTTTTTTTTTTTTAATAAAACCTGAAATCAAAGTTTGAAAATCAGATTATGTAATGTAACAAGGAGCCAGTGGCCTCTGTGCATCAGTTTTTTAAAAGCACGGAACTGATCCAAACAGTTCTTCTAGAAAATCAAATTGCTATTTTCAAACAAAATATTTTTGCTGTATCCTCATCATACTTGTTTTCAATGATCCTAATGTGTCACTCTGCATACTTACAGCTCCTGCATATATTTAATGACCAGGATCTGATAGGGTTGCATCAGTTCTTGATAATTAGAATTCCAAGTCCTCTTTTTTTCACAATTTATTAGAAAACAAACAGCTGTTGGAACTGGGGCTGCCTAGTGCAGTAAATAGTGTTTGTTCTTGCAATGTGCGAGTGGTTACAACATCATCTAAATGAGAAACTCTATCAGCAGGCAACAGTGATGGGCTTTTCTCCTTCTATTGACAAAATAGAACTGACATCACCGTATTTACCTAATTAAGAAGTCTAAATTGAGAGCTTAGTTACCTTAGGCTACCTAAATAGTTAGCCTTTGGACGTGCCTCACTCTCTATTGATCAGATAAAGAGCTTAATCAGGTTCCTAAGTCAGGTAGCTCAGCCAGGCAGGGCTTGTGGAAAGGGTGATATTTTTTAATTAGACAACATGCAGTGTCATCTCTCTGGGGAAGATGTACAGCACCCATGTTTCAGGTGTATCACCCAAGCTGTTGCTGTGTGGCCAGGGATCTCTGCAGGCCGGTGTTCCTCTGAACTCCTTGGGTTTGAGCTCCCAGGGAAGACCATTGGCGAGGAGCTTATATGATGCCCATCTTTTGGCACTGGTAAGCAACTGAATGGGAGGCCTCGGAGAAAACCCGCGCTGCTGTGGGAAGCAGTGATGCAGCATTGGCACGAGTTCTGCTGAGCCTTGCTGAACCAGCGCCAGGGGCCTTCTGAAGGGGCCCTGTATTCAAAGCGACATCTCGCAACTGAGATGTGTTATTTCACTTCGGTTACTTCAGGGCATTGTAAATCTTAATTATTTTTTTCAAGAGGCTGCTGGCTGCAGAAGTCTGTACTCCCTTGCACATCGCTCAGCATGAAGGATTGTGTATGATGTGGCCGTGGCGGATCACTGTAACTGAGGCAACACCAAGTCCATGCGATCAACATAGTCCTTTAGTTCCCATCCAGCATCTCAGGTCTCCCAAAACTCAGTGTTCCAGCAGTGGTTGTAAGGCCCATTTGATTTGTAATCCTCCCTCTGTCTCTGTTCATGGTATTCCAGGTCTGATTGCCTCTCCCAGACCTTTTACGTTAACCCGGCATAGTAACTGGTTCTCTTCGGTCTCTCGCTGCTCTAAATCTCTTCCCTTTGCACATTTAATGATGCAACTAACTTGGTTTAGCAGGATTGACATCTTTTGTTTTGTTCTCAGTGAGAAATAGAAGAGTTTTGGTTTGGTAAGACCTAACACTTCTGGGGTGCATCAAGCACAGCATTGCCAGCTGGTTGAGGGAAGGGATTGTCCTGCTCTGCTCTGCGCTGCTGTGGCCTCACCTTGAGGTCACAGGTTTGGGTGCCACAATATCAGGACATTAAGCTATTACAGTGTCCAAAGGAGAGCTATGAATATGGTGAAGGGTCTGGAGGGCAAGATGTATGAGGAGCAACTGAGGTGCTTTGGTTTGTTCAGCCCACAGCAGAACAGGCTGAGGGGAGGCCTCATGGCAGCCTGCAGCTCCCTCACGAGGGGAGCGGAGGGGCAGGTGCTGAGCTCTGCTCTCTGGGGACAGTGACAGGACCCGAGGGGACGGCATGGAGCTGGGACAGGGGAGGGTCAGGTACACAAAAGGGGAGGGAAAGGTACACAAAAATATGTACACAAAACAAAAACATGGTGGAAATCAGGCCATAACACTATAAGGGATTATAGTTACAGTAATTTAGGGTTTTGTTCTTCTCCATGGATAAATTCCTGTTATGCTTCTACTGGGATTTCCAGTAGAAGATGAGGGTTTGGTACTTTAGGAGGTGAAATCTAGTGATATGTAGGGCACATAAAAGAAAATAGAGGATGAGTCACACAGTGGACAAGTTCCTGAGGCATCACCATGAAGTGTTGCTGTTTTCAGACTGGAATGCACAATTTTCACCCTAAAGAACTGAAGCAATTTTTGTTGTTGTTGTGAAAGCTGTAATTTTGGTTGAAAAGCTTCTCCTGCATGTTTTATTGTGAAGGTTGAGAATCTGAGACTGAAATTCATGGGCTAACTGCCAAGTCTATGTTGGCCTGAGCTAAAGTGCTGTATATTAACAGAAGTATGTTGCAGTATCTAAAGCTGTGAATCTGAATTTTACAGCTCAGGGTTATCTTCAGTTGTGATCTGAATTAGTCTGAATGGATTCTGCCTATGTTCATTGTAAGGCAAAATTACTTTTTCTTATTAGGGAATTATTCTGTCCTTTCATGGCTTTCTTGCTTGGAAATTGTAGTACATGATGGTCACCCTGCCATGCATATGCAGCCATGTTAGGAGCATCAAGACATGCTTTCTGCAGGTAGAGTAACTGACCACTATCCACACATGCTTTAATCACAGAGGAAAAGCAGAATTACACTTAATCTTCTTTCATTCTGAAACTGTTCTCCTTTTTTTCTGGAAGAAGGTACAGTAGAGGTCATAAAGAGTGACTTAAACCGCAAGAGAGAAGTCTTCCTGCAGGATGCCTGTTGTTGGTGGAGAAGAGCAATCTTCTCTGCAGGGCTTCCCAGCCTTCCCAACCTTGGCTTGGGCTTGAGATCCCTCTCTGGAAGTGTCTCTCTCCACTGACAAGGGCAGGAGATGCTCCTCTGTCACGCTGCCTGTGTGATTAACTTCCCCAGCCCCTCCGTGCCCCATGGTGGCCAGCTGGCAACAACTCTGGAAAAGCGATGGCTGCATCTGTCCCACCCTGCCAGGGGAAATTCTGGAGTGCCCAGACAGCCCTGTCAATAGCTTTCCTTTTATGCTCTGCTTTCAGTTTTCTTCTGCTGTCATATGCACCTTGTCTTCAGTAAAATAAATAGCAGGGGTAGGTTCACAGCTCCTGCTCTGTTCCTCAAGTCAGTCAGCAGTGCTTCTGCACAGCACAGCTGAGAGCTATCATCTAACTAGGGCTGAGCCCATTTTGTAGCATACTGCCTTTTCCTGGCTGGAGCTCAGGAGTCATGACATTATATATGAATTCTGGGGACTTCAGAGGCTGTAACTATAAGAAGAGGTGTTGAAAGGGCATTGGATCGGAATGAAAGAACCTCATTAAAAAATTATCTTTACCTGTGCCATAAAAACTTGTTCTGTGTGAGGCCATTTACATGGCTTACCTCCTTTTCTACAGTTATTCAGATACCTGGCTGGGAATGCAGGAGTTTTAAACTCTTGTGAGTCAAATGCAAATTCATGCTTGATACCATAATAAAGAACTGCTGTTGTTAATCCCCTGTGGACACTTCTTAAAGTTGAATCTGATCAAAACACCACACCCTTCATTCATAAATCCCCTTGGAAATGGAAAAGCATTGTTTACTCTTCTGTAAAAGACAGGGAAATTCAGAAGGGAAATGATTTGTCCAGAGAACTCAGCAAGCCTCTGATAAAGCTGGGGATATAAATTTATTTAAAGGTCTTATCTCTTATGTTTTCTACCAGGCTGTACCAACTCTGGAAGAGTTGTTTCTTTCTCCCCAGACTTAAAAAGATTTTAACTTTTGAGAACAAACTATTTGAATTGGCGTAAAAGGTAGAAAATCAAGAAGTACTTCTGTTTTTATTAGGTTTTCTGTCTTTCTCTAACCAATCCTGAATTCAGTGGTTGTATAAGCACTGTAAACAGGTAAAGAGCTCAGTCCTCCCTTGCTGTAAAGAGTAACTGGGGATGTGATGGTAACGATTCATTTTTTTTCTCAATAAGGGAACTAAAGCTTGCCATACATCGATTCGCTGAAACTGCAGAGCCATTTCTGAAGTGTTCTTGTAAGACTTGCTGTTGTAGCACATTCAGAGCTCCTCTTCAGGTGCAAAAGTTCCTAAAGTATTTGGGAAAACAATATCAAATAAAGCAGGACCCGAGAGAGCTTGTGGCTGGAAACATGGGTGCCAGAGAGGTGAGAAATGGTTTGTGTTGCAAAAAAAAAAAAAATACAATGAAATGTTGGATTGGGATTTTTCCCTGCAGTAGTGTAGGAAGAAGCATTGGCTGCAAAATTCCTCTGTATGGTAATGGAGTCATACAACCTGTAATCTTTCTGTTATTCAGTCAGTCGCTGTGACTGGCCCATTTGTAGGCTACAAAGCATGTAAATGATGACAGTTGTATTAGGGAGTAATGGACATGGTTAGCCCACTGTGTTGATGGAGAGCAGAGAGATAAGAAGAGCTACTGGTCTTCAGTGCTTCCCACATTTATTTTAGGTTTCAGACACCTCTGCACATTTTGTGGACAAGTAGCTGTGTTGAAAAAAGTGGAGGTACGAGGGCAGTAGTTATCTCAGCTCTTCTTTTTCCCCTGAGAAACTGATGTACAGCACAGCCCAAGAGGGTGTTGGCTGATGAAAGCCAGGCAGATGTGAGGTGTTCTCTGGATTTGATGTCAAGGAGCCTGCTGGCCGAGAGGAAGCACACGGAGTCTGGAAGCACAATGAATGAACGAGTGAGTGAATGAATGAATTAATATCAGTGTGCCCTTCCACTGGGCCCTCCTGCTGCCCTGGGCTCCTGCCATACCCAGGAGCACTCTTGCTTTTCTTCAACACACCAAGGTTATGCTAGACTCTTAGAAAACAAACAAAACTAGTTTATTGCATGTTTAGATGTAATTTTCCATTTGTGTTTCACTGAATTATTTTATCTTTAGAGTTGTGCACTTCATAGAATCACAGAATGGATTGGGTTAGGAAGGGACCTTAAAGCCCATCCAGTTCCAACCCCCTGCCATGGGCAGGGACACCTCCACTACATCAGGCTGCCCAAAGCCCCATCCAGCCTGGCCTTGAACACCTCCAGGGATGGGACGCCCACAGCTTCTCTGAGCAGCCTGTTCCAGTGCCTCACCACCCTCATGGTAAAGAATTTCTTCCATATATCTAGTCTAAACCTACCCTTTTTTAATTTAAAGCCATTCCTCCCTGTCCTCCAACCCCTAACAAAGTATCCCTCCCCAGCTCTCCTGTAGCCCCCTTTAGGTACTGGAAGGCCGCTGTAAGGTCTCCCTGGAGCCTTCTCCTCTCCAGGCTGAACAACCCCAACTTTCTCAGCCCCTCTTCACAGTAGAGGTGCTCCAACCCTCTGATGATCCTTGTGGCCCCTTGTTTGTTCAGTTATACACAAGTTTTAACACAGTTGTAAGGATTACTCATCCTATAGCTTCTAAACCCATTAGAGCAGTATCTTAAACAATGGGACTGCTGCTTGTTTTCTAGTTGTGCCCTCAGAGGGAGAAGCATGTGCCATGAAGTGTTTTATCCCATCCGAAGTGTTAACATGAATTCCAGACTGGGCTTCTTACAGCAGACCAAGCCTCACTCTTAAAACCTCAACAGCCCTGTGTTTCCATGAAGTTCTTATCTGTGTCTCAGTTCTGTAGCTATTTGTAACTAGCCAAAAATGAAGTAAAGTAGGGGGAAAAAGAGACTGGAAAAACAAGAGGGTGTCTCAAGCAGCGCTCTGGGACTGAGTGGACTCTTGGCTTGTGTCCCTGACCTCACCGCTGTTTCCCCTTGAGTAAATCACCTGACTGTATTTCCTCATTCATAAAATGGTTATAACGACACCAGGAGACCTCACAGAAGTGTGCGTTTGCAAAATAAGGTTAATATCTGCAGTGCCTTTCAGTGTAGGAGTAGAAGGCCTTTAAGTATTATAAAGGATTACATGAAGAGGAAAAAGAATTTACATTTTAGGAAGGAGAAACAAAAACCTAAGAGAAACACCCACTTTTAACCTCTTCTTTTAACTTCATAATGGAAAGTAAGGACATGAAGTACGTATATGTGTTTTTATTTACAGATGTGTATTAATATATTTTTGATTATTACAGCAAAGGCAAAGAGTTTGTGTTCTCATTTTGGACAAACAGGAGCTTAACACAGGAGGAAAAGGTTGGATTTGTTATGGGCTTACTCTAAAAGAAGAGCAACCAGTTTCATGTGTATTTTGTGTTAGGAAATTAAAAGTATGTACACTTTGCAAGGCTTGGGGCAACCAAAAAAAAAGCATCATGAAGCTGTAATATTGAATTAGATAGCTGAGTAAGAACAAAGTTTAGAAGAAGAATCACTGGTCACTGGGCTGGGATTGATAAACAGGAGGCTTTCTACTCTCTTCACTCCAAAACTCATGCACCTTGGTCATGTCAGGCTCTTTTTACTTTGGTGCAGAACTGACCTGCTTAAATTCACAGCAAAACAAAGCGGGGGAGTCTCTGACAGTATGCGGCACCATGTTTCATCTTTAATTCGCTTGTCTTTAGCTCTTCCAACAGAATCTGAGGCCTGATTTGGGCTAGTATCAGGGTGAATGTCAAATCAGAGAGAAGTGACAGTCTGTTCTGTTGTCACTGGAGTCCGGGGTATCAATTTGTGTTTCCTTTTTGCATTTCTGTAAAACTTCCAGAGTGCAGTTAGGGACCTTCCCATGGGGCGTTCTCAGTCTCTCTGTTGTAATATGCACAGGAATTATTTTCTCTGTTTAGCATGGTTTGTGTATTTAATGCTGCTGTGGCTGGCACTAGGTAGTGCTGCTCTTACTTGTTTGTATCACTGATCTCAGAGTAATTTTTTTTGACATTTCCCCCCCCCTCAACACCCAAAAGAAGACAAAAAAAAAAAAAAAAAAAAAAAATCTCATCCTTGAATCTCTGGACTAAAGCATATTTTTGGTTGTTTAGTGGTTAGGTGCACAACAATTTCTAGGCCAAGATTATGATTCACAATGAGAGAATTTTACCTTGAACAGGTACACAAGCTGTCTGTAGTCTGGGACAGAATTATGGTTACTAATATGGTTATTAATACAGTGTGCATTGCTTTGTTTAGAGGACGTATCACTGCCCTTCTGCTGAGTGATTGCAAATTTCAAGCCTTTATAATTAACTTCTTATCAGAACATAAATCAATGTCACTAGCCGAGGTAACTTCTGAACATGCCTTGCATAAACCTGTCGCTGAGCAGGATGCATCAGAGCTGCATTTGTTCCTGATCAAGGAATGGTAATAACTTAGAGATGACAAGTCCTACCAAGGTGAAGTATTTAAAGACCTTACCCTGATCTTACAGCCTGGGAGCTGTTAGTGGGGTCAGTTGTCAGCAGGTTTGCTGAGAAATACTTGCTAAATAAACCCCACTGGTTCTCCTTCCCGAAAGTGACCCGTGGTGGAGCAGTCCCAGAAGTGAAAACCATCAAAAGCAGAAAATGGGCTTGGGGCAGGCTGATGCAAATAAAAACATAACGTTTCAAAAATCTTCTAACTTGTATTTGGGTTACAAATTAAAACTTTGTGGCAAAGCTGCACTGTCTTCTTTTTTCCCCTCCCCACAGAAGATTCATGGCTTTTGGATTTAAAAGTCAAGGAACGCTGTTTTGCTGAACCATCCTTTTACTGCTCCTTACGAAGCAGTGCTTTCTAATTTAGAAATGCTTCTTTTGGCTGAGCTAAGGATGGACTCCATGGCTGCCTCTGCATATGAGGAGGGTACTTAGGGCCCTTTTACTCTGAGAGGTGACAGCTCCTACATGATCTTCTACTTGCTGCTTGCTGAAGAGCTGCAGAGTCAACTTAGAACAAAATGAAATTAATGTAACAAAGATTTTGAAATTTTGGTATCTCGTATACATCAGAATATTGTATTAACTTAAATATGGGATCAGCGTTTAAATATTCAAGGTCGACTAGTGTTTATTTTTTACAAATTGTTCTCTTGCTCTTGGATTTACTTGAGTAAGCCATCTGCAGTAGGGGTGTACGTGTGTGAATGTTCTTGAGCGTGACGATCTTAGATCATAATGTTAAAAACCTTGGGTCAAATTGCAGTTTTTCTTAGTATTCAAAATGTTTTTAAACAAATCCTTATTCCTTGTTTTTAGTCAGTATTGGGGTTCTGAAATGTGTTATGTTACTACAGAATCATAGAATAATTCTGACTGGAACAGAAATCTAAGATCATCCAGTCCAACCTCTAACCTAGTACTAAAGTCCACCACCAAACCATGCTACTAAGCTCTACATCTGCATGTTTCTTGAAGATCTCCAGGGATGGGGATTTTGGTTTCTGTTGGTGTTAAGATGGACTGGTGTTAGCCCTACTGTAAGTGATGTTGTTATCAGTGGAAAATGATGTAAAAAAGACTGCAGATGATAAAAGAAATAGTTCTTAAATAAGGGGTCTCATCAGTAGGTCATTGATGCGGAGTAATAGGGATCACTACATAAAAAGGTCACAAGCAAATCCTATATTTAGATTTCTATAAACCCCTTTGTTCTTCCACGCAGGACATTACAAAGAAAGAAGCCTGTGCTTACAGATAAGAGGACTTGTGACAAGGAAGCAACAACACTGAGAAAAAATCCTGGGGAGTGGTGGCTGATTCTTGACTGAATGCAAGCTCTTTTGCCCAAAAGCTGGCTACAAGCCATGAATATACAAACAGGAGCACTGGGGAAAAGGGGGGAGGTTCAGAGGCCTCACACTCCTATGACTGTTTCAAAAATAGCGTGCTCAGCTTTGTAATCCACAATTCAGGAAAGAGACACGAGGATGGTGGTGGTTGGGAAACCTGCCTGAACCAAAAATGCTCGGTTTGTTCAGAAAATGTTAAGGGATGGCTTGGGGAGCATAGGGAACAAGAAATTGACAGGACAACTAAATTGCTTCATTAGTTCGTGAAGATACATTGAGGTATCATGTCTGGAAAGTGAAATTTTACGAGTTCACTTTAAAATAAGGCATTCATTCAAGCTGGAAATACTGATCTATTATTGAGTGCCGGTCAATAATTGCAGTCAATTCATCGCCCTGAGACATCTTTAAATCAGCACTAGTTCAAACAGGAATTATTTAGTGAAAATCCTGCAGCTTGCATTAAAGTAGGAAGTCAGATGAAGAGATTGCAATAATTACTTGTAGCATATAAGTGCATTCATTGATAGTTCTGTCGTGTATTTTGGAAGCACTGTTTGCATTCTCTGGTCATGCTCTTCCTCAGGTAGGTCAGTCCTAGAGGCTTCAGACCATTCCTAGGGTCATAGATTTTAGGGCTGGGCTGATAATTAGTCTGACTCACCCAGTAACACCAGCATTTGAGCTTAAATTCATTTGCTTCCCTAGGCTTAATCATGTCAATTATTTTTTCCTTTTTTTTTTGTGTGTGTGTGTGTTTCACTTTTTGCTTCTTCAGAGTTTCATTGTGCCTATCTGTATAGCTGCGGATGAAAATCAAAAAAATGGAGTTGATAAAAAAATATTCTCTGTTTTTTCAGCTTCTCCTTGGCTTTATAATGGTCAGATAAAGGCTTTGCCCCATGTGAAATTTACTGGCACCAGAGGACAGTCCGCACTTTGCAGGAGATGCTCTGTATCGTGAAAAATGGGCTGGTGCAGAGCTCTAAAACCATTTGTAATTCATGTGTAGTCTGCTTGCCAGCTTGCACTGGGCATCCTTAGAATTGGTCACTTCCCTAAAAAGTACTTGGAGCATATTAAAAAGTGATTAACAAGATGACTAATCAATTCTAGAAGGTGATATTACGTCTCCCTCAAAGTCATTCTCCATACATATCCGGGGGCTTAATTAAGCTTTTACGCCACTTTGGTTGATACGATTTTTTTTTAGTTAGTTCTTAATGTGCGTGGGAAAAAAAAAAAGCTGCATTAAAACAGATGGATATTCAACTTCAAGGATATTTCTTCAGCGCAAGGATCACTCGGCGGAAACCTTTGATCTGCGCTCTGAACCTGGCCAGGTAGTTCTCCCTGTAAAAATAGGTGAGAGTCAGAAATCCCCAGCAGAAGCCAGCAGCATCCACAAGACGGGAGCTTTCTGTCCCAGTCTGTAACGTGCAGAAATATTTGCAGCTCGGGAAGATTGACAAGCCAGCATGTGCTGTTCAGGGTAACGAAAGCTGTTTGTATAAATCCCCTCGCAGCACTCGTGTCTCATTTAATTGACATCCCACCAGCTTGCGTGTTTTTTTTTTTTCTTCTCGAAAACTTCATTTGGCTGAGTTTTCTGGAAAACCCTGCGTTACTAATTCTGCAGGGGCAAAGCGAGCTGTCACGTTGCTGTTATTTTTGGGAGCTAATTTTAGCCCTGGGAAGCATTGTCCTGCCTTCAGCCCTGCCACCGTGCCCCCACACACACGGGCCGGGCGTGCAGTTGTATGGGTCAGCGTGTCGTGGGCACATCAGGGCTGTATCGCCTTACCAGAAAACCCTGCCTTGGCACACGGCTTTCACGGTTTATGCTGTTAAGCATACCTCAAGGACATCTGTGTATGGTAAAAAATAAAAATAGCCCCGCTGGAAAGAACATGGAAAAATCCTCCACAGAGTGACTATAAAGTGAAACAATCACATCTAAAAATATGATGGTACCCAACGCAGAAGTTCACCTTGATTTTGAAGTCCTGTGGACACTGGAGGCTAATCTGGGCCACCAGAGGACCCAACAGGTAGCCTCACAGCTGCTGTTTGTGGTGTCAGTGCCACAAATCATAGAATCACAGAATGGTTTGGGTTGGAAGGGACCTTAAAGGCCATCCAGTCCATCCCCCTGCCGTGCTCAGACCAGGCTGCCCAAAGCCCCATCCAGCCTTGTGGTGAGCACCTCCAGGGATGGGGCATCCACAGCTTCTCTGGGCAACCTGTTCCAGTGCCTCACCACCCTTGCAGTAATGAATTTCTATCTTATATCTAATCTAAACCTACCCTCGTTTAGTTTACAACCATTAAAATAATAGTTTGGGTTGAGCATGAATATCTTCAAGTCCAATCGTGAGATACAGCCTCATCCCATCAATGGTTTGGGTGCAAAATTTTTCAGTTGATTCTGCAATATTTTAGTTTTTAAGTAGAAATTGAGACCAACTTTGTGTATTTCCTAAGTGGAATTGCCTAGCGATCAAACCAAATGTGCAACGAAACCTCTGTGAGAGATGAAAGCTCCCTTACCTGCAGCGTCACGCCGTGAGAACTCCCTCATGCAAATCCACCTGTAGCCTTGGTTTGACGGTGCACCGGTCCTGTTTTGAATTTTCTTCTTGAAGTACATATCCATCATTATTTTGAGCAGAAGGCAACCATCCTTTGCTTGTGTTACAGTAACCCCTAGAGGTCCCACCGGAGGGTCCGTCGCGCCGCGCACGGCTGACATAATGAGGTTCGTTTTATGTAGTGCCTGTGGTTCCCTGTACCCCGGTGCTCATGATCCATCATTTCTTTTGTCAGTGAATAGTGAGATAATGAGATAGCAGGTTGACAAGGGCAGAAATAAATTCAAGTTTAGGATGACTGATGGGCCTTAGGAGCAGGTTCAGCTGAGGAGGACCTCCATCTGTTCAGTGGGCACTGCTAGGTCAAAGCTGACTCAGAATTAGTATTTATGAATGCTCTATCAAAATGTAAGCATAAAGAATGATAAATGTCTTACTAATACACGTATTAACTGATATTTTCCACTTACCCGTATTTCTTAAAATATCTACGCCCTGGAGTTGAAAGGAACAATCCTGGAAATATCACTGGGTCAGAATTATGGCTGCCTCTTGTCATTCGGTGTGTTCTTCATCCAAGATAATAAAAACACGTGTTTTGTACAATGTGGACGTGGTAAGGTTTGCAACGCTCTTGCCTGTCCATTTTGTTGTTTTACGACCTAGGTTCTAAGGGATAAATGTCAGGCAGGTTTTCACACACTTGCAGTGTAGGATGTCGAACTTCTTTAATGAACCGTGTGCATTTGGGAGCAGTGGTAATTGCTATAACGTTGTAGTTGTGGTTGTGCTGTCTGGGCAAAGTTTAAGCAAATACTTAGAGATGTTGGGTTTTAAAATAATTTAGTTGAAATCAGAGAAATCAGGTGCCCGGATAAACCTGAAATTCCCACTGAATGACTACTGCACCTTTAGACACCCGGATATCTTCAAATACATGCATTTTACGTTGTGTTCACATGCAAAAATTATGCTATTTGTAGTTGGTGTAGTGCTTTCTGTCATGGGTATGCTGATGCGAACATTGTGGAAGCACTGAGAGAAACTTGTATCTTTGACCAACATCTCTGTGTGAGAGGAAGCGTGTGTAGGACCAAATACTGCATTCTTATGGACATTATATTTTTAATCTGGTTAATACACATCTTGTATACATCGGTGTTTAAAGGAGGCTTGTGTGCTGCTCTGCAGCAGGCACGGAGCGTTTCTGAGCTTTTACTGGGCTTTCAGTGCTATGAGTCATGGAGACAGGGGAGTATTAAACATTCCTGGCTACATTAAATGAACATCGGTCCCATTTGGCTTGCAACTTTAAGTACTTAATAGTTTATTTAATAAAGATTTTTGACTGGCCTTTATTATGTATATGCGTGTGATTCACAGGCTTAGGAGATACGGCACGTTCAGCCTCCAGCTCGAGAGGATCCCATGCTGGAGACAAGCACGGTGTAGCTCTTGAACAGCCCCCCAGGCCACGTCTACATTTCAGCACAGGCAGAGGGGCTGGGAGCAAGAGCTGGGTGTGAGCCACAGCTTCTGATCGCAGCCCTGCCCCGCAGGCAGTCTGCAGCCTGCCCGTTGGGGTGCGCTAAGGTGCCTGGCGGAATATTAAACTGCCAGACAGACTTAGACAGAAAGTCCCCTGGGCCATGCCTGGGGCTGCACTTGTAGCTTCGCCGTCTGAATATAGAGCGAGTCTGCTCCAGAGGGCAGCCTTCGGGTGACCCCGGAATGCGATGTGGAAATACCCGTAAGTCTCAGAGCGCAGCCGGCTCTCTGAGCTGGAAAGTCAGGTCGCAGATACACTGCTACGAAGGAGAGAGAGACAGAGAGCAATTTCAGCTGAGGAAACATCCATGACCTCTACATGCCCCAGCCATGATTTTGTGGCTCTCCACTGGTGATAATCCGTGTTGGCTCAGCCCCCAGCTGGGATCAGACAGGTCAGCTCCTGCTTTGAGACTTCTGAGTGGGGGACAGAAACAGCTCTGAACACAAGGAAACGAATGAAAAGCTTTAGAGTAAGTCTGAGAAAGGTTTGGGAGCTGAGTTTGGGAGCAGCTTCCTGACCACACCACGTTGTTCATGCAGCAGAGTCCAGGCTGTGTTATCGAAGTGTTCACTCAATTTACAAATTTACGGGTGGCTCTCGAGCCAGCCACGGGACTTGCTACCAGCCTCACCAGGCAGAGTACTCGTCTGTTGGGCAGAATGAGAGCCTGCTGACAAGAATATCCAGTGCATGATTTAGCTTCTGCAGATGGCCAGGACGTGCCAAGCTCGTTCCTTGCACGGAGGTGCCAAAGGGAGTGAAAGCAAGGAATTTGATGGGCACAGTCGCAAGGAACACCCTCCTGTGCTCTGCAGTGTAATGCAGAACAAGCCGTGCAAGGCAAGTGTTTTATCTATGAGGACACTGGGTTGCGTTTGCTTCATGGGGCTCTTTAGGGCTATGTAGGAAGAGTATTTATGTCCCTCTTGAAGGCTGAATGTTGCTGCAGTTTGTGAGGTTTGTGGGGTTTTGCTATTGATTTATATTTTTATTTAGGAGAAGAGGTAAATAGCAAATCATTCACTTGCACGCCCTGCCATAATTTGGGCTTCAGGACTTGTTATTAAAGCTTGAGGTGACTGAGAAACAGGAGACACTTCAATATTTAACCTCCCAGTGAATAAACCTCTTTTATTGTTTTTTATGGAGCTGCTTTTTCTGAAAATTTCTGTCCTCTTCTATACATGCCTAATTTGGTTTCCAGTTCTGTAAACATGGGTGTGTAGGAAATCAGAGCAAAACTGCTCTGTAAATAGTTAAAATGATGCAATAACCCCCCGTACTTACATGCTACAGGACGTGGCCATTCATTTCAAGGTCCTTTTTGCTGGAGATCTGTCCCTTCTCCAGTGATGGTGGCAGCTCTTGGGCTTCAGACATTAACATTAAGGAAGGCACAGCTGGGGAGATCTTCAGGCTGACTTGATCCACCACAGTTTTATGGGTGGAGTGACAAGATCAGTGCTCGGAAAGTAAGGAATGAGCTCTCTTATTTCTGGTTGTCATCACAACTAAACAACAGCTTTAAAGATCCTTTGTTTGCTGGCCCTGCAGGTGCTTTGAAGGCAAAGTTCTGCTCCCAAACACCCCCCATGCTATGCATATATCCATCTTTTTTTATGTTTTTCTTTTTTTTTGGTAGCATTGTTATTGTTTCAGGAACAGAGAAAAGAGAATTTGATTACAGTTGTATCCTAGCATCTTTCAAGAGCTCCATTGTGCTTAACTCTGCACAAACAGATGAAGAGAAACTATTATCCCCAGACAGCTAAGGGAGGTTGACAACAAGGAACAGAGGAAGAAAGGATGTACTCAGAGACATGTATATCTTACTATCATATAGATATTACTATTATATATAGATCTTACTATTATATATATCTTACTGTTCTATATACCTTGCTATTATATTTACTTTCTATTTCAAAGGTAAATAAAGACAATAAATAAAGACAAAGGTAAATAAGAGTCATCCCGTCACTAACTCATTTCTCTCCAATGTCAGGACACGCTTGGGTGCTGAGGAGAGCTGCTCAGAGAGAGGTGGCCTCAGGGAGATGCTCAGAGAGACAGAGATCATTCGGGCTATGCATCACAAGAATCAACACCTCCGCAGGTCCCCGAGAGCATTTTGTTTATTTTGGAAGCGTTGAAACCCCCTGGCAGCCCTGCCTGTTCTAGCTCCAGAGAGAGATGGTTGTGCCACGGTGTGTACAGTATGAATGCATGGCTATTAATACAGGATTTATTTTTTTTCTTGAGGAAGGGGAGGACTGCAGAGACATCCTGCGCTGCTGGCGGCATCGCCCTTGAGTCATCCCGTCCCGGGGAGCAGTCACTTCAGCGCTGCAAAGCTGCCACGGGCTAATCGTTATTAGAAGCACTCAAGGCACAGTCTGGCTCCCCCCTCATTTAGTCTCCCTCCACTTTAGGTCTGTAAATATTTGTGCTGTCCACATCTATTGTTGGCACAGAGGCATCAGAAGAAAGTTCTCCTAAGCCTTCGCTTGCATATTTGGCTCCAGGCCAGCGCGAGTTAAACCCGAGCATCTTAGCCTCTTGCTGCCCCTGCTAATTCTTTTTTTTTTTTTTTTTTTTTTCAGGAGTAAATGATGGCTCTCTTCGAGATAGGCTGGCATTTCCTGAGGGTAGGCTGGCACTCCCCCAAGGCATACTCATTTAATAGCATGTGCCAGTGCAAGTAAACAGCAGGATAGAAGTTTTTTCTCCCCTCTGTACACACCATCCAATTTGTTCCTTGGCACTTTCCCCGCTCCCAGGGAAGGATGGCTGTCTCTCTATACAAGCCACAGTTGGATTTTCTTTTCCCTTCCTTCCTCTAGCTGTGTGTAGCAGGCAGACCACTTTTCCAAAATTAAGGTGTTAATAAAAGTATCTCTTACTGTCCCTGCTGCAACATCTCTGCCACTGCTATTTGCAAGTTACCCAAAAATGAGAAAATAAATTTGGATGACTCAGGGAGACTGCTGTGACTCAGACTGTTTAACGTGGGAGTGCCTCGGGGTCGTGTACATTTCCATTAATACAGGGTCAAACGTGAGAAGGGAGCTCTGGCTTGATTTGCCTATTTTTAGCAAAGTCACACCGATGCTGCCAACCCTGACGAATTAGACATTGCTGCAGGTAGGGAATTTTGTACAAAGTCCTCTTTTCTTCTTGCACCCCCTGACTGATGTGACCATCTAGCATCAGCTGTACTGCTTTTGCAGTGACAGGAGTTGAAGCCTAACTATTTGAGTACCTCACACACAGGTTTGTTTTTTTTTGTTGTTGTTGTTGTTCACACAAATGAAATCTCTGTCGAGCTCTGTTCCTTTAAAAGTGGTTATGCAAGGAGACTGAGCAAGGTGAAATCATTTCTCTTGCCTCTCAGAGGGCTCTTGATGCAAGGACAAACGAAGAAAGAATTTGGAGCCAGGTGTGCTGTTTAGTGCAGTTGGTAATAAGAAGGTGTGGGTACACGCTGTGTCTTTTGTCAGGCTTCCAAGGTTTAAGTCCTGGGCCCAGCTGAATAATGTGAGGCTCCATGTTAGAAAAAGTGACTGGTGCAAGGATCAGAGCGTGTCAGTTGTCTTGCTCCCAGGGAGGCAAATTATCTTTAAATACAGCAAGTGAGGAAAAAAAAAAAAAAAGTTGAGGAGTCTGTATTTAGGAGAGTAGAAAATGGTTGTAAGAATGTGTGTGGTGGGAAAATACCTGTACCCAAAAACTCGTGTCTCTGGAATGGCCCAGTGGGAATTTCTCCTCAGCTTGCCAGCAGTGCTCCTTTGACCTTCTCAAGGTTCAACTGATTTACCCCAGCTTCAAAACTGACCTTGTGTGTCCAGATAGCAAGGTGGCGCAGAACTGGAAGAGATCAGAGCAACACTTCCTAATCTCCCCGGAGGCTTCTGAAGCAGATAAGAAGGTAACAATCCTGCTTTGCATTCTTTGACACTTCTGCAGAGCGAATGGGATGTCGAAGGTGCTCTGAATGAGGTCGGAACAAGGTAATTCTTGTCACCCTAAAAATGCAGGTGACGCTGATTCCTGCTAAGCAGCCAAACCGAGCCGTGGCCCAATGCCCTTAGTTGGGTAGCGCCGTAAGCACAAAGACAGAAATAAAGATCGTATCAGATCACCAGCCTAAAAGGCTGCTAAACAAATTAGGGACCAGATATCATGTTCTGCTGGTCACTGGGACAAAGCCTGTCTGCTTCAGAGTAAAAACATACATTGTGCCCTAGCTGGAAGGGCTCTCTGCGAACTTCTTGTTGTGGGTCAAAATCCGTGTGCTGAGCAAAGCATTAGGTCATCTGAAAAAAATGACAGAAATTGGCGTCCCCTCTTTGTTAGGCAATAGCAAGAGTCAACACGGGTCTTGGAGCTCACCCAGAGGAAGTTTGGTATTTGATTTGAACATGCACAATGCATCTCTGAAATTCAAGCTCGACGTGGAAGCCAGACAGATATATTCAGACAGGCAGCCTGGACCTGCAGCCTGATGTCATGCTCTTAGCCTGCAAAGCGTTTGTAGTGCAGCGTTTGGAGGAGGAACCAGCCCTGCAGCACCACAAACGAGGGCTTTCTGTTGGTTTTTATCACCGCCAGGGCTTCATCTCCAGCCATTATCAGATGATTAGATAAGGAACCTGGCACTGAGCTCAAGCTAATGCAAGAAAATACAATTGCGTGTATCTGTGCGTGCACCAGCTCTGAAGAACTGGTACTGCTTATGTGTTTATGGGAGATAGGATTCACCTGTAGGCTGCACCACAGCAGTGTCTGCATCGCTGGGCCCTGGGCCACGTCTGAGCTTCCTTGCTGATACGATTCTGTAATTTTCCCTTCCTTCCCATTCTTCCAGTCTTACTCGCAGCAGCAAGGCTTAAAAAGAAAAACGGGATCATTGGATTTCTAACCGGCAATACCTTGGGAGAAGCAGCTCGGGCTGCTCCGCTGAAAAAGTGGCTACGAGATGATCTCATCTGGCAGCAGGCACCACAACAAGGCTTGGTGTTGCAGCAGCTAAAAATGGCAATCTGCAATGCACCAATACTTCGGTTTCGTGGTCCCGTAAAGCAGTTTAATTCAAGCAGATGCAGCAAAGCACTGGTCGTGTTCTGGCTTCGTGCAGAACGCACTGTGCCTGCGTTATGCTCATAACTCGGTGTAACAGAAGTAGAAAAAATTATTACAATGAGACAGAAGCAGGCTGTGATACTTGCTCCAAAAACGACTTCTCTGCCTGTGCAATGTTGCAAATCCAAATAAAAGCTGGTCCAAATAAAGCTGGTCTGTAAATCACTTGACACTCTCTTAAAGCCCCAGTGAAAGAGGTATTTCTGGAATGGTTCAGCAAAATGTTAATTTCGGATTTGCTATCTAGGAGTCAGGTGTGATAACCTACAGAGCCAGGTGCTCAGGTTTTTGCAGAAAAGGCTGTTGATGTTAAGGAAGCCACCTCGGTGCTACGCACAGCTCACAGGAGGGCGTGCTGATTCATTTGCAGGCTGCGCAAAAATTTCTGTGTGTTTTTTGCCTGGAGAATTGGCTCCTAAATACCAACCAGATTGGTCTTTGGAACACGTGACCATCTCTAAAAAGGCCATGAGTAACGAGAGAAAAAAGTAGAGTTCCATATGGACAGAAGGCAGTATGTAATCCCACTGCTAGAAGGGAAACACCAGGGCACGCAGCGCTCAAGGGAGGCAGCTGATGTATTGACTTCCAAAGGCAGAGCACACAAAAATTACCAAAATACGCGTAGATCGAGAAAGTAGCTACCAGAATTGTTCGTCTGCCTGCTGGAGACCTCTTGATCCAGCACGTAATAATTTTTCTGAAGGCAGAGGGGAGGTTAACGTTGCAGGCTGGTGGAGAATAGCTGTCTGGCACCCCAGCCACGGAGCCTGTATGGTGGTGCAGGGGCTGCTCAGAAACAGAAGCCGTGCTCACATGCCACAGCCTGCATGACAGAAAGCTCTCAATGGAGTGTTTTCAGAACTGAAGAACTTGTTCTTAGCAGAAATTGAGCCTTCCCCAGCATATGGGCTGATGGAGGAGTGCTGCAGCAGCATAAGCAGCAGACAGAGAGCTCGCATAGCGTTGCTGCAAAGCCAGCAGGCAGGAGAAGCCACAGGAACTGCTGGAGCACCCTGATCGTGCCACGATACGTACGAGACAGAGGAACCAGTGCTGCAAAACAGACCAAACCCCCAAATTCAGGTAAACCTTTCAGTTTAGCAACAAGAAAATACAGCTGGTGGTCTCAGCAGGGACTCCTGTATCAAAGAAAGGCTCAAAAAAAAAATTGATAGCCATAACTGGGAAGCACATCATAAGCTGTAAAGCACAGGTTTATTGGGAGCGTTACCAAAAGTCATGGACGTACAGATCCTCATCAGAATTATGTGCTGGTAAAGACCGAGTGCTGACGACGAGCTGGTTCATGTGAATCAAAGTGCCTTGTCTCCTGGGCAGATTATTAAGTTGTAAGCATGAAAACGATGCCAAAACCAGCGGTGGGTCTGGTGAAAAAGGCAGTTTTACTACACCGTGGTGTTTATTCTGCTAGGTGGGTGCTTATAATAGCCCAAGTAGGAATGTGATATATGGTGCTCCGTGTCTCTAGGATACTGCCGGAGCCCACAGACTGCAGAGCACGTGAGATGTGAAATGAGATGCAGGGCATGCTTGCGTGTGGTTTGTTCCTGTTAGAAGAGAGTTATGGTCTGTCCTTAGCGATCCTTGGGCACGTGAGCAGGCAGCAGCCTGTAGGCATTTGGCTGTGTTAGAGAACACGGATGACATATACTGAGAAATTTAAATTCTCTGCACCTTTTTTTTTTTTCTTGAAAAAGCCACAAATAAACTGTGCTTTTCCAGGAGAGAGGTTTGTAACCGTGTCAGGTTGGGGTCAAATCAACAGTGCTTTTTGTTTTTTTTTTTTATAATTAGATTACTTAAATTCACTGGTTTTATGTAATTTTCCATTTTATTTCCTTTCTTTCCCAGAAACTATTTGATGACATGAGCAACCAAAATACTTAGGGTTCTGATGAATGATTTCCAAAGACTCAGCAGCCTGGGTGACTGCTGCCCTGGGAGCTGGATGACTCGAACTCCCCGTTCAGGCAGCCACTAAATCTGCAGCTACATCTTTAAGCTTTAAAATGATACATGAGACTGAGACAGATAAACTCCCACAAACCTTGTTCTTTACTCCGCAAAGCAGGAAAATGGAAGCAGCAGCCTAAATTAATGGAGCTTTGCCACGTTCCTTAACATTACGTAGTATAGATTATACCTGAATTTTATCTGATACGCTTCCCTTTCAGCATGTTCTTCATGAATTTTTACTTTTCTTTCTCTCTTTAATGTTTTCTGCTTAACAGCTCTGTTATCTCGCAGATTGGATGTAGCTAAACAGTATCTGGTGTTAAATAATTGGAAAGGTGGTGTAGTTCAAGAACTCCCTAGACCTCACAGAAGCTGAAATTAATTAGTTCATATTAGTAATCTGAAAACAAAGCAGCGTATTCTCAGTGGAATGAAACATTTCAGATGAACAGAAGGGATTTTTTTTTCATTTTTGAAAGTAAAATGTCTCACTATTTCATTCCATTCAAGCCTGAATTGTGTTTTCTTTAGAGTTTTTGATAAAATTGAGCAGGAAAATCCCTTCTTTTTCTGCAGAAAAACATCTTTCGTTACTGTGCTCAGGATTTGTGTGGTTTTGGCTACTTAATTGCTAGTAACAGATTTTTTCTTACACCATATAGTAAGTTATTCATATAGGATGCAATTTTTTCAGTTACATTTACTGAGATGATGAAGGATAGTGTGACCTGTGATAGAAAGCTGTCTGGTCTGTAACCATTCCCGTGAGTTGTGCAAGGTATTTACCATCTCTGTCTTTGCTTTTAGAGATGATAACATTACGTGTTTCACTGCAGAGTCTGAAATCTTCCAAGTTTTCATTGCTGGTGTAATAATAGTTGTGTGTACGTAATGCTTCACAGTTAGGTCCTCTCTCAATTTGCTTGTTTTGTTTTCCACTCTGTTGTCCTGTTGAGGTATTTTTAGCAATGTTTATCTTTGTTGCTTGTGTCTATGGGCTGACTGCTATTTCTGTTTGTGGTGTCTACGCTGACTTAATGTACAATGTCTTTTGTTTGCTGTAGCCCCGTGTGTGAAAATGCTTCTGCTTCGGGAAAAAACATCATAGCCTGTCGAGTCCATTCTCAGGCTTCTGCTGAAATCAAGGGGAACTTTGTCTAAACATTGCAGGGACAAACCCTACACAATGTTAGACACAGCTGATCTGAGAAGACCAAGGAGCAAGGATGCAGGTCTTTGCCTATCCCGCTGACCTCTACTTACCACATCCTTATTCTTCTCCTACCTTCATCATTCTCCATGCCCAGCTTCCATACAGGTTGAAGAGAAAGTATAGAGAGTGCTCCTGTTGAGTGTTTGATTGTCCAGTGATGAGAATACCATTGGAAAAGGTGAAGGACGTGGTTTCTCTGAGGTGTTTCCCCTAAAACATTTATTTTGCATTCTCCTTGCTTCTTCCCTTCTCTAGTCCAAGACACGAGTGGCTTGTTAAGCAGATGAAAATAGATACAGGCACTTGGAAATTCCTATTGTTCTCCGCAGAGACGACTGCCTAATGTCCAGCAGAGCCCTGCCTGAGACCCATCTGTCAAGATAACAGCTGCCACTTTTTCCATAGTTCCTTTATAAGATCACAGAGATCAAAACTGAGAGATGGAAAAGACCTATTTATAATAACAAACTGCGCTGTTAATAGCTCCTTTCCACTCTGGCTCTGAAGATACTTTAAAGGCTTACTGAATGAAGCCTTTCAAGATTCCTGAGGCTGAGTACATTAATTAATAATATAATTCCTGGTTAGGCTAGCGACTCTCTTTCTGACCTTTAGGAAACCACAGTCACCGTTTCACAGGGATTAAAAAGAAGGTGAGTTATACTTAGCTGTCTGGTAGCAGAACCCATTCTTTCTGACATACAGCCTTTTGCCTGGATCACAGATCTGTGCTGTTCTGTATTCATGCAGGATTCTGCTCTGGAGAGCGATTCCAAGTGCATCATTCAACTTTGTTTTAAATTACTGTGATCTGGGTCTTAACCTGCTATTTTTTTTTTTTTGTACTTTCATTAATAGCAGGGAAACTGTGCCAGTTTACACCAATGAGGACTGGCAGCATTGGGAAGGATGAACAAACGCAGGAAACAAATGTGGAAAAAGAAGACCTAATATTATTGCAGAACATAATGAGAGGCAGAGAGAGATTTGTGATTCTGCTAGGGTCTGCCTTCGAGCATGTAAAACTGTTTACACTGAAAACAATATGCATAAAATGTTATTTTTGTGAAAGCAGGTGCATTCCTAATAGGTGGGAAGAGCAAGCTACACATCTATAGAAAGGTTTGTTCCTTTGATGAGCGTATCTCACATATTTTTTTTTAGAGCAGACAGCCTAGAAAAATAACGCTGTCTGAATAAGGCATTCTTTCATTGGCGTGCTGCAGCACATGGTAAAGGCTCCTTGGCAAGGTGCTGGTTTTATCTGATCTTAATTGTAGGCTGGACTTTGACAACGTAATGAGGGCTATTCAGTGCATAACTTGCTAATAAACCCTTTTCAGTGCTCACTCGAAGGCCAGAAGTGACTTTTATCTTCTAATTGTTGTACAGCTTGTTTACTGTATGTAGTACTTTACAGAAAGTGACTTGCAAGTAGATCTGCAGTCACCAAGTCTTACAGACTGTGGGCAGCACAATCCTTGGGAAGGAGTTCAGTATGCAAATCAAAACCAGTTTGGGTTCAAACTTTATTTTCTCTCCAGTCTTGACTGTGATCAAGTCATTTGGTGTGGGATTCATGTCAACTACCTTTAGCTACCTAAAAGCCCATGGTGTGCCCTTGTCAGCAGAGGGTGAGCAGCATCCAGCTACCTCTCCTTGTTCACTCTTGAGCAGGGTGTTTGTTCCCCAAGAGAAACAGTGCTGAGTTCACCTGACTGCCCTGGAAAATGTCTGTGCCCTACAACATTGAGGCCCCACAGAGCCCTGCCTGCTGTTTTCAGACCGGTGTGGCTGAAGTCGCGTCTCGCTTGCCCACGTGGAATCGCACCCAGGAGGAGACGATTCCTCGGGAGCTCTCCGAACACTTGCGGCTATTACATAACGCCGGCTAGGAATAGCATCCCACAGCTCTAAAATAAGGCACATGGCAGAAATGCCTGACAAGTCGGGATCAAAAAGTTACATGCCCCGAGTGAAAAGCATTTGACTTCTGCATTATGTGTGTTTTGTGTACACATGAGCTGGGGATGGATCAACACTGTCTGCCTCTGACTTATTTAGCTTATATGTAATCCTGGCACATTGACTGTCCCTTCTTACATGCCTTAGTCAACAGCCATTTTTATAAGCTGTGTTATCTTCTCTGTTTGCATCTTGCATGTCTCTTTTTCCAAGAATGCTTTTCCTTTTCTCCTTCTTATTGAAGAGCACACTAGTGGCTGAGTCCTTCGCAAGATTTTAGATGATTACTCCATTTTTCAAGATAAGTTTCAGCAGAAAGCTCCCCTGTGAATGAGATACAACCATGCTACGCGTGAAGAAAGGTGGATGTCACAAAAAAAAAAAAGGGTAAACAGAGCCCTGAAGGAAAGAAAGCGCGTTCATTCATGAGGGATGTGACAAGAAATGTTGTTTTTCAGCTCTAAATGCCCCAAAGGCCAGCATTTGGTGGTAACACCAAGTGGTAACACATTAGGAATAGACTTTTTTTGTGTGTGTTCACGTGTTGTTTCAGGGTACGCACAGCTTCTTAGCACAGTGCCCTACCAGAGATTTGTCACTGGGCTGGTACTACTTCTAGCCAAGGGGATCCAAAGTGTGGCACTGATAAATTAAGATTTCAGCACAGATTTTTTTCAGAAGGAATTGGAGGCATATTCTGGAAGTCTAGACAGATGAAGATCAAAGGATGGCCAGGCTGGGAACAGGTGGTGATTAAAGCCCACCTAACTGCTGAGGAGGTTTTGTTGTTGGTCTGGGCTAGGCTGGCAGGGACTGGGTGGTGATGTTCTTCTGGCAGATCAATCTGCCTCCCCTTTCCCAGCACAGAGGAGGAATTGATTGGTAGGAAAGCTGGTAGAAACACAAGAGACGTGAAGTATTTCTTTAGTAACATGTTCTCCCTAAGATGTTGCTTTAGACATCTATTGTCCCAGCATAGCCAGGCTGACCTGAATCTGCCATACTTACTCAAACAAAATTTGCCTTGTGCTGCAGAGCATGTATGTTTTACAGCTTAATTTTGTAATGGTAACAGAATCAGAGCCTAAAATGAAATAACTTTGTTAAGGCAACAGGGTACCAGAGGAATTGTTTTGGTCTCCTTACAACTCACGCAGAAGATGCTTACTGAACCTTACATCTGCCTTGGGGGTGAGCCTATTTTCTCTTCTCTTCTAGAAGTATGCAAATCTATCAAGCCGTTAGGACGGAGTGATGCCTTTCAGGAGATCGAGCTAGACAATTGCATGTAATTTTGCTTGGCTGTGAAGTCAGGCTAAGTGCAAGGCTCAGTCATGTTGTCTTGTAGTGGTGCGCGACGCTGATAGATAGCGCACGGTAATGCATTATTGAGCAGTTGTCTTTGGTGTCTTCATCGCATGGTGTCAGCTGCATAATAAATAATTGATTACATTGCTCTTACTCCGCATTAAAGATATATGAGGATATAATACACGAGGAAAAAGCAGCAGCGAGGCAGCCCGTGTGGAAAAGATCAACCCTTCTGAAGTGCTCTGCGGTAACTGGAGCTACCAAGTGACCACCGCCGCTATTTCCCCCTTCTGTACTTGGAGGCAGTGATTGCTTGTCATGGCAACAAATGGCACGTACAAACTGTTGCTGTTGCTTTTTAAACAGAAAAAAAAAAAAGAGATTGTGGTGAAGATCTGATACGCTGCAGAGATGCACCCCCAAGTCTCGCCAATTATTATCCCTCTAGACGGAAAAAATCCCTTAGGAAGGCTAATCATGTTTTCTTGAGTGGCTGCAGACTGTCAGAAAAATACAGTCTAAGCAAATCCTTTTCCCTCTTAAGGCTATGTTTATATTAAGTAGAGAAAAAGTAAGTTAGAAAGGAAAGAAATTGTATCTACAGGGGTACTAAAGCTCTGCTGCTGAACCATCCTTTCCCTTGCAAAGCCGTGCTTCCCTTCCTAATTCATGTCCCTGTACAGGACACAGTACTGCTATGTAAAAACATAGTCTAGGAAACAAAAGCATCCTCCAGCTTACATTCAACACTTTCTCTATTTCCATTGCAAGAATTGCTGATGAAAACAAATTTCATCATTAAAGTTGACGAGGCGGACAGTTTTTCCAGAAGGAAGTTGACTTTGGGAGTCAAATCACGGAAATAAAGGAGGAATCGGCCACTTCTCAGTGGCTGTTCGGAAGGAGGCAGGTGGCCAGGAGAAGCTACAGGTCACTGGAAGCCGTTATTACGATGAAAAGTTGTAAACCAGCGTGCTGCGTTTTGAGGTAATAATGACATGACAAATGAAGATGTAAGAGGTGCGAGATATCCGCCTTGCGCAGATCTGAATTCTGCTGGAATGCCCTGAGGAGCGAGAGGCATGTCAGGTCCTCCAGGCATTTCCCTGGGAACGAAAAGCACAGGGCACCAGCCGCATTGGCCTAGAAAATCATTGCCCAGATCTTTAACACTATCACAGACATAAAACAGTTCTTGTTCCTGATGGGAAACAGCAAGATTTTCAGTTATCATTAGACATGAGATCCAACCACAAGCTAGGGAGCAAGCCACCGAAGGCAGGAGAGTTGTCCTGCTTTACCACAGTACGTCCAAACTGAATCCTAAATTGGTCCATTTTCATGTAAACTGTGAGTAACCAGTAAAATCAGTGAATTCTGCTGGTGTAGTCCAACCTGGGATATGAGTTGGGACTTTTTGGGTGTGTTTTTCCCACTACTCCTCTAGGATTGTGCTGAACTCTTCTTCTCTAAACTGTGTCCTCCTTCATACACTATGAAGGCATCAATGCTGAGATAAAGGCTTTTGTGCAGTTTCTAGAAACTTCCCAATAAATAATGGATTTTTCAGACTAAAATTATATATCAGTGATAGTCATCGACTATAAATGGGAAAATTGAGAATTTCCAGCCTGCGTGAAATTCTTCTGACAGAATATTGATGTATTTTGACATTAGAAACAATATATTTTAGGGAAGAAGGAGAACTTGAGATCAAAAATTCTTAGCTCACAGCAATGCTGACTACAGGAAATGTTGCCCCTGAGAGCCCAAGGCACTTAAGTCACGGTAACCAAATCAAATGACAGGTTTGTAACAGCACAGATTTATTACCAGGCATAATTGGAAAGGTGATTGCATTAAAGGCCATCAAAATATAGTCCCTGTCCTGAAGAACCCCTGGTCTCCATAAAACGAAACAGGATAGCGTCCTAGAAACATCTTCTGAATATCTGCCCTTCGTTCTCCTGCCAATAAATGTACGGAAAATAACTGTCTTCAAGTACATGAATTATGTTTACTTTCTGCACGTAACTGCAGTTTGAAAAATAAGGGAACAACCTGCAACTGTTTTTTGAACATCACCCATTCAGTTCATCCCCTTAATGCTCTTGTCAAGTAAGCAAATCTCGTTGTCGAGGATAAAAGAGCAACTAGGGAAATCGAGGGATTTGTCCTGGATTAGAAGCTGTGTCTGCTGATTCCCAGAATGTGTCAACACTGCAAAAATAAGTTAATTCAGTAAACGTTGGAGCCAGTGAAGCCTGGGATGCAATTCAGTCTACTTTCAGGTAGATGGATGGTTGAGTCTCCTCACTTGGGCCCTCTGAGGCCCTAGCTGCCTGGCTTTTAAAATTAATGGTGTTAACTTTTTAACTTTTTCAAGTTGGTTGACTGAGAATATACAGCAATTCCAGGAGGTTGTTGTAGTCCTCAGATATATATCCGAATGGCACGAATCATTCTTGGAGATACTGTTCTTTCTCCACTGACTGTAGACGTAGCCCAGATGACAGACTGGGACTCAGTCTCTAACTAATGATGACTAACGTTAGTAGCAGAATTCATCTCACCTCGTTTACACATATATTAACTAGATTCAGGCACATAAATTTGACAGGAGGCCAAATTTATTACGGAAGACCTTCAGTGTTATCGCTCTCCATCCATCTAATGGATAGGTAATGGTCTGAGCATGGTTTTGGGCATGGTTTTGTTGGAACCTTGAGACTGAGCCTTTCTCATGGGAGAAGCTCTTAAAGGATCTGTTTCCTACCCAGATTTATTTTCGTGGCATGCATAGGATCTTTATGTCATTATGAACCCTACTCCTCTGCCAGACCTTGTCGAAACTGGCTAAAAGATTCAAAATTTACGAATTAAGTTCAGGCAGTGCCATTAGCCTGTTCCCCTAGGAATAAACTTAAATGGTGTGGTCTTAGCTGAGGCTGACCTCAGGTAATTCATGTTAAAAGAGTAATGCAGGCACGCCTGTCCCTGGCCCTGTTCCTTAACAAAAAGATCTGTCTATGCTTTAAATTTCCTCAGCTTCAATGAGCTTTTCTACAGCCACCTAATTTTTAACACCCAGTTATTGATGAGGACACCTCGTATATCAGATTGTTTTCAAATCCCCATGATATTCTGATGAATGAGTTTGTACACTTAATTATTTTGATACGACGATTGCTACCTTTCAGAACCAAACGTGAGGTTATTGTAAGAAGCGAGCATGGAGGCATCGAGGTGTCCTTGCTCAGTCAAACCTCCCATTGATTGCCAGGGGAGTTTTGACTTTGCAGAACAATGCCATTGATCAGTTCCCAGTTGTGTGGGTTTTTTTTCTCCCTGTTGTTAGCCAGATAAATAAAGGTGCTTGCAGGCTGAAGATGGGCATCCATCCTTGTTGAGGAATATTAACCAAATCAATTTTTTCACAAAAAGAAAATCAATTGATGCATTAGCAAGAGAGAAAATAAAACATTATGCTCTTTTAGCTCCCAGGAGGCTGGAGGAGTCGACTCTAACTTTTAGAAATAGAGAGGTAAAAAAGATGGGCTTCAAAGTTCAGATCTAAATCCGGATCGGATCTTCTCCAAGGCACATGGGGACTCTGACTCATTTCTAAACTCAAAGTCCATTTAAAGGGCAGTCCCATAAAAACTGACCCTCTTGCCAGGGCTTCAGCAAATACGCAGCATCTGACTCTTTGCATCCCAATTTGTCCTCCAAAAGCAATGAGGTGGGGCGGTGGCAGAGGAGATTGCATTTCCGAATTCATCACTTGGTGACTTTTCATCCATTGCTGAAAATAGGATGTTCTCGTAAACATAGGAGAAAACGGAAACCTATTTTCTTCTACAAGCCTGTCTTCTCTAGACTTCTGATGGTGAAATGAGTTCAGTTTTGATATGATACATACTCAATTAGCAAGCTCTCCAAAGATACAGTTCTGGTTCTGTCACCAGTTTGCTCTGTGGTATTTAGTAAACCATCAGACCTTTAAGCTAAGTATTTTAATGGGCTTTAGTTACAAAACTAAGTGAAAACATGCTGAAGTGTTGTGGAACTTTGCCTCTGAACTTGAACTTCCAGAGTGAGGCTATTTTATGATAAACATCTTTTTCTACCTCCTTGGGCTGCTGTGCGGAATAATTAATGTTTGCACACTACTTTGAATATGCAGAATCTAATGGCAGTACAAAGACTTAATATTAAAACCACAAAATATTGGGATTCTCTAATAGTCTCCTTCCATTTCATAGAAACAAAAGGTTTTATGATGTGCTTAAAAACAAAATTGCTGTAGGAAAATCTGCTATTTAAGATCAAATGCTTCAAAATGATTATATGATATGCCTGAGAGTTCCCCCTGAGCTGAATCTCCCTGCCTGCCTTCCTGCATGTGCATGCTGGTTTTCTCCCATCCAAATGAATCTGTGTTTGTATCCAGAAGACAGCTGTCTTGGCATCCCAGGCTGCATGGAGGGGGCTTCAGGAGATCACCAAGCAGATAGATTGCATAATGTGTGTATGTACCTACAGCAGAGCATACAGAAAACGCCTCACTGTTCTACTGTAAAAACAAAAATAATCAGGAATATGACAAACACTGCTGGTGAAGGCTGTGAAACATAATTATGGGCAGGTTACTCCATAACTGCTCTCCTAAGGTCCTCTGCACACACCCTCTTCTCTGAAGCAGCAGCTTAGACAAGTGTTGGACTTGGTCAACAGCTAAATTGCCTTAATATGTCACTTGGTTTTCGTCCTGAAAGCTCTGGACATGGAACCTCACTTGAACAATCAATATTTTGTATTCATTACTGCAAGTCTAGAACACCATCATTACTGATTTAACCACTAATGAGTTTGGAGACACCTGTGTGTGAGCTGGTTGTTTGGACTTCCTGCAAAGAAATAGGCACTGCTACGATGCAATTCTTCGTGTCCTAATGCACATCTCTAGATTTGGTCGGATGAATTGCTCCCTGAAAGTGCTTTCTTTTTCCTGACTTGTTTATAGTGGGAAACAGAGTAATTAGCTCAAAAATAGCAGGAAACGTAAAGATAGGCAAGGCGAATCCGACCCTTTTAGTCCTTGCTTTTCATTCTGGCACAGCTCTTTACATTTATCATTGATTCAGAAGATGCACTTTTTAAGTAAGCCAAATGTGCAGGGTTTTGTTGTTTGAACAATGATTTTTCACTAGAAAAAAAAAAAATCAACCTCATGCATTGAACTGGTCTATTAATATAACTGCTCTAATGAAAGGAAACCAGAAAGTCTGGCTTTCTCATATTGAATCATAAGTATAGTATTTCTCAGCATTTCCTGTCAAAGTTTGCTGGATAAAATTGTTTTCAACCAGAAAGTTTCCCAAATACTTGCTTATTTGTGGGTGTTTCTTTTTACAGCACCTGGTACAGTAGGTTCGTTGTATATGCCCAGAACACCCTGGCATTGCAGCATTACAAAGAAAGTATTTATTCTAATACATAAATATCAGCCCAACCTTGCAATATTCAGAGTGTAACGTTTGGAAAGAGCGATTCTTGACTACTCTTAAGTTTAAAGCTATCGTAAATACCAGTCTGAAAAAGAACGAGGATATCTAATGATGTAGAGCCCTGTAGAGGCTTGTCCATTTGCTGTAAAATCTGTACATTAGTTCATAATTTACAGGCTGAAACAGTGTTGTGTCTGTCCAAATGAGCAAATAAGGTGTTAACTGTGACTGACTTGGGACTGTATGGCAATAGAAGGAATGAGCTAAGGGAGTATTCTTATAAATGTCTTTTCCTTCCCTTCCCTTCCCTTCCCTTTTTTTGAATGCAGTTAAACATGAATATGTTTACCTGGCAGCAAATTGGCTCGGAGTTCCCAAACCTGAATCTCCATCTCCACCCTTTGAAGTCAGAGGAAAGGTCCCGTTGGCTGCCATGAGCTTCGGACCACACATGGCACTAGTCCGGGGTCACCCATGTTCTCCACAAGGACTGTTTGGACCTGCCATACCCATTTCTGATGAGGCTTCAAAGTGAAAATGGAAATGAACAGTTGATGTGTCCAAGACACTAATTTTTCACTTCTTTCCCCTCTCAGCACTTCAGTTTAGGTGTAGCTCGGACTGAAGCTGTTTGTCTTGCTTTGGCAGGAATGCTGCAGAATGGGAAGAAGTTTGATTCCTCCAGAGACAGAAACAAGCCCTTCAGGTTCAAGATTGGCAGGCAAGAAGTCATTAAGGGATTTGAAGAAGGTGTCACACAGGTACGAAGAAGTTATTCTACCTGAACTTCAAACCATATGAAGGGTGTGTAAGCACAGCAGTGCTCAGTGCAGCGTTGACAAGACCAAGTGGAAATGGCAGTGTGGAATCCCACAAGGTTTTCTTAATGGTTTTAACCACTCTGCCAGGTGTCAATGTGCCACGTAGCCCTTACTTCTTCCCCAGGGCTAACTACCACAAATAAACCCCATCAGCCTCTAAAATGTTCCAGGTGGCAGCATTTATGGAGTGGCTTCTCTTCAGCTGCTCCATAAAGGCCAAGCTGCCATTTTGATGACCTCCACGGCTTTGACCCTTACTGAACGGGGTACCAAACACCATTACTTTTATGACATAAGGCTCCCAGCTACAAAATTCAATGAGAAGCCCTCAGCCAGGAAAAAGAAAACTGCCCTCTGTTAACTACAGTTTGAGTGCCAGCACGGTAAAACCTGGAAGGAGCCACACAAGGCAGTTCATTGCCATCTCTGCAGCATTTTGTCTGCAACGCTGTGAGATCCCACCCTGAGGAGTGCCATCAGGGCTCTCAAGTGCCAGAGTGAGTGAGAGCAGGGTGCAAAATTCCTTTTTATTCCCTAGTTCTGGGTCGGGGAGCTCAAAGTAGGAGGAAATTGCTCAAATATTATTAACGGGAATCATTGTTTATGCTTAACTAAAGAGAAGGAAAGAATGCAAAATGAGAAACTTGGGTGCAGAGGGTTTAGTTTTAGCCCAGTGCAGATAAAGCTCTGGCAGCAAGCTCGAGGTGAATCAGTTTTATCCCTCCCCTAACACTCCCTCACCACCCCGTGGCCCTTCATTAGGGTGGCCTGAACCCAGGCCAGCAGTCGGGGTAGCCACACGCTGCCCTCCTGCTCCTCCTAGCGGATCAGTCAGCCCGTGGCTGTCTTCTGAAGGCTTTGGGGACTGTGATTGACACAAGGCTCTTGGAAAAAGGCAGCTCACTCTGTCTAGCATTTAGATTTGGATTTAGGGAGCTCATCTGCTCTTACACCCTCAGTCCTGTGCTATGAATGCTCCCTGAATGTGAGAAAGTCATACTCATATTTTTCTTCTACCCAGTCATCAAAGCTCCATCTTTGGTGTATTTTATAGAAACCAAAAAGAAATTCAACAGGAGAAATTGCATAATCCATAGTCCAGTCCAGTCTTGGGAGAGAAGGCTGAGTTAAAATCACTGCATCAAATCCGGGATCATTCCCCGGTCAGTGAATATTCAGTCACCAGCATAGGGTGCATGAGTCTTATTTTGAGAGGAATTCAAGTCCTACCTCAAATTGTTTGTTGGAAGAACAGGGTTTTGACTCTTCATACCCCAAATACTGGTGAGTACTTCTACCGCTAGAACTAATCTGGGCTGAGAGAAATGGGCATCTCTGTCCGTCCCAGGGGCAAGGACTCTCTTGTGGAATAAGCAGCACCTGGGGTGAGGTGTCTGCCCTCGGATTTGAGCCTAGGGGAACCTCTTGTAAGTAGGACTACATCAGTCTACACATTGCATCTGCCCAGCAATAGCAAGTTGGACATTTACAGCATTAGCCTTTGGGCAGTAGTTCTGAAGTCACAGAATCACAGAATCCTCAAGGTTGGAAGAGAACTCCAAGATCACCAAGTCCAACCTCTGGCCTGACACTACCCAGTCCTCCACTAACCCATATCACTGAGCTCTACATCTAAACGTCTTTTAAAGACCTCCAGGGCTGGTGACTCCACCACTTCCCTGGGCAGCCCATTCCAGTGCCTCACAACCCTTTCAGTAAAGTCATCCCTGCTGGTGGCTGAAAAAGGAAAAATGGGGCTTCTTCACTGCTTGCCAGTGAAGCAATGATTGTCGCTTCCCACCTGTGCTCCTGCTCTGATTTCTCATGACTACAAAGCTCTGACTGTACCTGCCACTGGGAGCCTTGTCCATAACGCCTGCTGACGGTGTTACAGGGATCCCACACCCCTCAGGAGAACTGGTGATCTAAGTAACAGCGGTGAGAAGCCGGAGGAGTTAGGAGACCTGAGCTGTGGCAGCTCGAGCTTTCTATAAGGGCTGAAGGATGAATCCCATGGTCCTAACTGGCCTCGATTCTGTAAATCTGCCATGCAGCGATTTGTTCTTTTCCTCCTAATATTGTGTGTTATCTTTTTTCCTCTCTCCCACACCCAAAACCCAGATGAGCTTAGGCCAGCGAGCGAAGCTGACCTGCACACCCGAGATGGCCTACGGAGCCACGGGGCACCCCGGGGTCATCCCTCCCAACGCCACCCTCCTCTTCGACGTGGAGCTGCTCCGGTTGGAGTGAGTCTTCTCGAGGGAGGCACCTGTCGATAACCATCCCTTCCTTCTCCCCTGCCCCGCAGCGGGAGAAATCTTCACTGGAATCCTCCCCTTCCCTGCTCAAGCCGTCACGTCAGTAGCGCCTGCTGTTCGGTTTCTGAAGCCTTCTCTCCGGTTTTTTAACTCTGTGGTGTCCGTAGTTGCCTTTTATCAGAAGCTTTGCTTTGGGAAAAAAAACCGTCTCCCGCTGTAACATGTTCAAGTTGTACATTTTATTTACCTTGCATGTAATAAACAGTCACGGTGACGATTGCAAATATATATAAATATAAATATATATATATATTCCTTACTGAAAAACCACTGCCTTACTGTACACTTAAACCAAGAAAAAAAAAATAAAAACACAAAAGGTGCTCAAGAAATCCAATGTACGCCTTGTACATGAACGGGCATTAGCCAAACAGAGTTACCTGCGCTGCCACTTTTCTCAACTTGTACGTTCTGCTTGCTGCTGTTTTAAAAAGTACTGTCTCATTTAAGAATTAAATATATATATATAAAACAATAAAATATTGATACTTTACAATTTCTGTGTTTTTGTTGTTTTTTTTTCTGCTTTCTGCTGACCATTGGAATGATTTTTGGTGCATAAGATGCTCTTCGAACAATCACCCACCAATTTTTTTGTTAATTATGTCTCTCTTTACATGAACACACATAATTTTACATACTGCTTCTGTTACAGACTGCCCCGTGGAAGATCCCTGTAGGGGCAGCAGCACCTAGGAGGGTGCACATAGGTGCAGGGAGGTTTCCTGACCCTCCATCATCTCCCCTGCACTGCTGCTGACCCCTCAACTCTGGCCAAAATTTGGCTGCTGAAGAGAGGGAAGGGGCTGTTCCTACAGTGCAGGTTCAATTCTCAATGGTAAAACTAGCCTAACAGTTCCTGCTGGAGCTGAACCAGGCTGAAAAGGAGCAAAATTGTATGCATCCACCTCACAAAACCTTGTTCATTATCACAAAATCTCATTTTTGGGCTGCACTTCCATGTGCTGGTCACGTAACCTGCCATCGTACTTCGCATGCTGTGCTCACGGCACTCGAGGCAGGAATATTTCTTCCATTTGACAGTTGCATGAATGCACAAAGCACCGGTTCCTCCTCTGGAGGCAGGAGGATGCATAGACTCACCAAGAGCTCGCAGTGAGGACCTTTCCCAAATGCCTTGAAAGCAAACGGTGCTGGGAAGGATCAATACAGCGTGCCCGGAGCGACCGCGTGCTCCTGGTACACCTCCATCACCTCTCCACCCTGCTGCTGTCTACACAACAGCTCGGGCATCGCTCTCCTTTTCCTCTTCCCGGGTTTCTTATCATGGAGAAAGATTAAAAAAAACCCTAGGCACCTTTCCAGTGCCCTCAGCCGAACAACCCCAGCCTGCAAAACCCTCGTTACAGCTGCTTGATGAAGCTCTCTTCCCTCATCACCCCTCTCTCTTCAGAGACCTTTGTTGGAAGCAGAGATTATGACATTTTTCATGCCAATTTCATTAAAAAAAAAATCTGAAAGGAAAACTAATTGTGCTTTGTGATACTTAGGGAAATTAAGTCTTCAAGGAAATGTAATCTTCAGCTCTTTATTTGACTGCAAATGTGTTAATTTATTTAATTGTATCATCGATCAACACACTACATATAATTATTACCACTGTATAATGGATTGGAAAAAATTTGCTGCCACTGCCTGTGTAATCAGATATGCTCTTGTTACTAATTTCTAAACAGTGGAGATGGAAAAAAATGACCTTCCAGGCTTAATTTCATGCCCTACTTCCTGAAAAATTAAATGGAAAGCGAGCACACACAAAAACCAGCACAGATGTAGACTGCAAGGCTGGTAACATCTGCCTTATTTGCTGCCCTCTCTGCCATTCATACAACTGAACTCATTTCCCCATCCTTTGATACTCCATTTCAAACAAAATCTTGAGCAGACCTCATCAAAACAATCCTCCGGGCATTCGATTTCCATTCCCTCTGTCTTGCAGGTACAAATTATTATTTCATTTTACATGTGCAGGGACACTGAAAGCCCTGAACAGGCACTAGAAGAAAAAGTATGAAATGGAATATTTAATGAAAGGCAGCAGCTGAGCTCTCTGAGAAATCAAAAGCTGCTGATCTTGAGGATTCATTGAAGGAATTTTTATTAATCTTATTACCCTAAAGAATTGCTTTATATATATATTTCGAAGAGCATCAAATCCTCACCCAAACAGACCCTACAGTGCACGCAACGCGCTCTGTGCTATTGATAGAGGGAATGCAGGATTTGTGCGTGACTTTAAATAAGTCTGACAGAACGCGGCTCCATCCCCAGTCCATCAGTGGTTTATTGCCAGCATTTATTTATTAGAAGCATAAATCCGGCATGGTAATGAGCACCTCTAGTTCCAGTTACAGCCAGGGGCTTTCTAAATGCTCACTAACAACTTGTGTCAGGGGTGTGTGCGTCCTTCTGGCACCCCTCAGCACCCTCACAGAGCTGCGGCTGTGAACACAGCAGTCAGGCCTCGGGGCCTGAAGGGAAATTCGCTCATTGAAGCATTCCTGAGGCACCCCGTGTGTGCTCCCAGCTGAGAAACGACAGGAACAGCACCCGGCAAATACAGGTGACAGCTTCTGTTACAGTGCTGGGCATCATCCCCCCCTCACCCAGCTGCTGAACACGCAGGAATGTTTATGCACACACCACACGTACAGTGAGGGGTGCTCAGCAAAGTACTTCCCGTGTCACACCTTCCTGTAAGGATTGATTCCTTTTTAAAAAGGTTACAAACACAGCATAAAGTTTGATTAAAAAACAAAGCAAAATTATATACATGTTTATTTATGTTTTTTGTTTGTTTTACTAAACAGACAGAACTGCATGTTTTAAAGTCAGATTCAATAAAAAAAAAAAGAAAATTGTCCTTTATGACAACGTAATAGACAATTTTTAACCTGATTTATGTATCTTCAGGCAAAACACGTTTGCATCTGCCCATGTTCTGCGCTGGCTAGGAGTTGCACAGTCAGCGAGCTGAACATCAAAATCCAAGCACATAAATCCTCCTGGGAGGCGAGCTGACTACCTGCTGTCACACAACTCCCAGCTGTTGAGACCAGAGGCAGAGCTCAGTCCTGTCTACTTCTCAATTAGACTGGTTATGCAAACCAACAAACTGATTTTTATCCACGAGACATGAGCGCTGATGCTTTAAGAAATAAAGAGCCCCAAAATTTAAATCTGGTTTCCTTTTTCCTCCACCAGATATTACAGAGTTCAAACGATGAATGGGAAACAATCACATCACAGGAATCTAAAATTACCACCACTATCTGTGGCCTTGCTTTGCTCTGGTGTTACCTAACAACATGAAAAGCATGAAGTTTATTCCTGATGCTCCTACTAACTTCAGTTTTAACCTGGTACACTTAAAAATCTCTCTCTTAGCTATACAGCAATGTGCCATTACAGCAAGATTGTCTCACAGCAGCTCACCCGGTCTGTCCTCATTGCTGGGAACAAGGCATTTTGACAGAAGTCACCAAAGCAGTTGGACTATTTTAAAAGGCCACTCATTTCCTAGTTCGTAGAAGAAACTTCATTATAAACATGGAGTCAGGCTTTGTTTGTTCCTAGTAACAAACATTCTGAGGAGAAAGGTGCAGTGAATTGTATAAAACATACAGGTGTGAACAAGAATCAAACCTTTTTTTTTTTTTTTTTTAATGAAAAACCAAAAAGCACAAGAATCCCTGTGGCAGGGACACTTATTTACTCGCAATACTCCATTTTTAAGAGTGGCAAGTGAAATTCACCACGCAGACAGCTGATACAAAGCCCCTTGAGCTCTCTGCATTAACTGGCTGCCCTGTTTAAGCTCAGTCCTGCAGTCTGGGCAGGATTTCAGCAGGCCTGTGCTCGGTCCTGTCCTACAAGGGCCTGCCAGAGAGGACGGTGGTTACACAGCGCTTACAGCTCAGCCCTGCAACATGACGAAGTTGTGTCCATTTAGGGGGGGTTGGTCTTAAAGCAGATCTTCTGATGCTTTACATTTAATCCTAATACGAAGATCTAAAGATTGAGATTACAGCCTATTAAATTTTAAAAATATATACATCAGAGAGAATCCTTACGTAGTTCAAGAACACAATGGCAGGTCTTGAAAACAGTTTTCCAAAAAAATTATCAGTTTATTTTGGTGGGTCTGTGTTAATTCCATATTTTTCCTTGAGAAGTTTAAGCTGTTCCTCTTTCTTCTTTGTGTCCATCTTCTGGAATGCCTGTGGTTAGGAAAATAAAAATAAAAGGCATAAGAAGAAAATTTGAACCTTTTGGCGTGTTCATTGCCAGAAATGGCCACCAGTTATCACCACGGGTGACACTGGTCTCAGGAAGCTTAGAAAACATCAAGCACTCACCCTGTTTGCGTTGTAGTACAAAACGACGAGGTATCTGTTGCACACATTGAACCCTGACAGATGATCACAGGCGTTTTTAGCATCGAAGATGTCTTCATAGACTACGTAGGCTGTTCCTCTCGTTTCAGGAGTGTTCCCACTGCAGAGCGAGATCAGGGTGAATGTTAAACTAACTGAACAGGAAATTATTCTACTCGTGTTTAGCAGTGACTGAGATTGGATTAGCTCGTGGAGCTTCACCACAGAATGATTATTGGGTTTGCTTGGCACTGAAATCTATCCCTGCTTCCTACACCAATCTTGGAGTTCAGAGTCAGAAGCGGTAGGAAAATGTAAAAGAGTCGTGGTGCTGTTGCTGTGAGGGGTTATCACGTTTCGGCAAAGTTTTTGGAACAGCAGTTAGCTTGTTTTATCGAAGGTTATGGGATTGGGCTGTCTGCTAGTGGCTGCCCAGACCTGCTGCCTCCCAGGATGGGATGCTGTCCTTAGCACACCACAAACCAGCTGCGCTGTTCTAAGACCACTTCAGACACACAGCCACCACCTGTCAGGCCACTGATCCAATTTCCTTTGCCTGAGGGACAGCAGACACGTCTGGGCCCATAACACTAATGAGCTCAGAGAGCTGGCAGAGCTCACGGGTCCCAAAGATCCCGGCTGGAACACAGCTGCAGTGACCTTTATCAGCAGAACCCTTCCTAAGGCACTGACTTGTCAGAGAACTCCACCAAATGTCATCTCGCATGTCTGCTCTGGGATGCATACGCAAATGAAGAGGTGAACAGGTTAAAAACCGCGCAAAGGGGCTAAGTCATTACAAAGGGAGCTCCACAGCGCTTCCTGTCTCACAACATCAGGATTTCTGAACACAACACGAACCAGCAGTGCTGAACAATCAGCAGGCACGCTGCTAGCGGCTCCTGTCAGAAACACTTCAGCGCATCTCCTGACACACCTGAATCCTTCATGTGCCGCTGTCACACCGCTCCAAACAACCCTTTTTCAGAAATCTTAGCTTTCCTTTACTGACTAATGACCGTTAATGAACAATTCCACCTATTTAGCCAAGTATCAAATTTACACCATCCCTTGCTCCTTTTACCACTTCCCCAGTAACTTTTGTTGCTCAACTCTGTATTGGAAGGATTGCACCAGCTGCACGTTCCAACCCAGCATTCAGGAGGACACCCCCATATTCCCCTCTGCTCCTGCTTGTTTCCTGAAAGGAATTCTATGCATAAAACTCGCTGTTCCTGTGCTGGTTTTACACAGCTGGGCAGCTGGGCCCCACCACTTCTCAAAGGAAAAGGGGAAGAAATTTTGATAGGAAGGACTCAGGGGTTGAAATAAGGACAGGGAGATCAATCAACAGTTACCACCATGGGCAAAATAAACTCAGTATAGGGAGAGTAATGCAATTTATTACTTATTACTAACAAGCTAAAGCAGCAAGAACCTAAAACACAAAACAATACCACCTTCCTCCCCCCTCTCATCCACCTTCTTCCACTTTCTCCCTTCAAGTGGTGCAGGGGAACAGGTAATGGGGCTGCAGTCAGTCCCTGACGCTTCGTCTCCATGTCTCCACCGCTTCAGGGTCCCTCTCTGCCCCTGCTCCACAGGATGCCGTCCTTCCTGAACTGAGCCTGAGGGGACTGCCCACAGGCAGCAGCTCTTCAAGACCTGCTCCCACACAGCTCCGTACCACAAGGTCCATCCCCCAAGAGCAAACTGCTCCAGCACGGGTCCCCCACGGGTGGGCGGCAGCTCCCCCCAGACCCCCTGCTCCTGCGTGGGCTCTCCAAGGGCTGCAGCTCCGGCCCGGGGCCCGCTCCTGCGGGGGCTCTCCATGGGCCGCAGCCTCCTCCAGGCCACATCCACCTGCTCCACCGGGGGCTCCTCCACAAGCTGCAGGGGAACTGCTGCTGTGTGCCTGGAGCACCTCCTGCCTTCCTTCTGCACTGACCTGGGGGGCTGCAAGGGCTGCTTCTCTCCCATTTCTCACTCACTCTCAGTCGCTGTTGCACAGCAGTTTTTTTCCCTTCCTTAAATCTGCTCTCCCAGAGGTCCACAGAGGGTTGCTCACGGCTCAGTTCTGGCCAGCAGCAGATCCCATTTGGATGGACTCCTTTTTGTTCCCTCTGATTTGACATGGGGCAGCTGCTGGGTTCTGCTCACAGAGGCCACCCCTGCAGCCCCCTGCTACCAAACCCTTGCCACGTAAGCCCAATGCAGTTCCTTACACTGAACAACCATTTTTCACCACTATGGCTCTGACTGAAATAAGCACTTTGATCCGGGGTAAAGTTTGGTCTGTTTAGCTGTTACCATCTTTACATCCTGTATAATGCAACCAGTGAAACTCACTGTGGATTCAGTACCCACCCCACTCTCAGAGCATAAGAAACAGACAGCAACATAAGCAAGGCCATGTTCTGCTCTGGTCCAACTAACATCCTACTCCAAAACTCAGAGATGCCACAAGTGATTTTGTCAACACCTGGACAAAGGCAGTATGAAAAAACCTTATCAAATAAAATCTATGTTTCCTCTCTATTTGTTCATCTAAAGAAGTATGACTGACAACGTTTTCTTTTTAAGTACTGAACATGAGCTCCAAGTTTGGTCACCCACTGCTTTCCAAATACTTAGAGGGAGAAAAAAAAAAACAAAAACTTTTTCTGAATGTCAATACTGCAGCCAATCTTACTGCAGTTCTCAATAGCTAATCCCAAATTCCAGCTTCAACTGACTCTTTTTGCCTGCAACTTATTAGAACACATTATTAACCAGATGAAATTATGGGTAAATCCACAGCAATTCGACAGTACTCTGGGTAACAAGGAACATCAGAGCTCAGGTCTTCAATATTCAAAGGAACTAAAAGGAAGAAACTCAAACGTGCTGTAGAGAAGTATAACCTTGGTGCATTTAGAACAAAGTTATGGTCAGATCTCTCTGATCCAAGGACTACAGCTTGAGGACAAGCTGGATCTGATAGTGGTGCACTAGTTTTTGGTAGGCATACCAACAGCAGCATCTCTACTTTTCCATTAGTTCAGTATCTAATACTCATTAAGCAGCAAAAGTGGTTGCTTCCAACCCTCGCTTCTCAAACATTTACATTACAATAAAAGGTTAGTGCATTTAAGGTTGATTTAAATAAAAGTCCTTATTTTACCTCGTTACCTATATTCACATCAGGTTTAAGCTTTTCCAATCTATCTACCAGCAATATTCTTTCCTACAGAATTCACACAGAAGAGAAACATCACCACCTTCCCCGGGGATGCTCTGAAAGTACATTCACCTTTTCAGCTGTAAAATCCAATTATTACCTACGGTAGTAGCACCAGTGACTTAGAACAGCTACCCCAACGCCCACAAAACACTTAAGTTCTCACAGAGAGCTAAATGTACTCACACTCGGATCTGCCGAATAGGCCCGTATTTCCCAAAGATATCGTACATCTCCTCCGCGGTGATTTTATAGGGCAAGTTCCTAATGTAAAGGATCCGGTTGACTTCTGGCGGCAGCCGGATCTGGTGGGGAAACAAGCCATGCGGTAACAGGCTGAAAACACTCACTTCAAACCTTACATGTTACAATTTAAGTACTAAATCTCGCGCCTACGACAGCGGAGAGACTCCGCGTCCCTTTCTCCCCATCAGCGGCTGTGCTTTTGCCTACCGAGAGAGCAACCCGGAGGGCCGCCCCTCTCTCCCAGGGCCACCCCTCGCCTCACACCCCTCCCGAGGGCCTCGGGGCAGGGGAAAGCACTCACATTAGCTCGTTTGGCCGCTTGCATCGCCATGGTGCCGGCTGGAAGGGGGGCCTGAGGCCTGGAAGCGAGATGGCGGCGGGCAGCGCTCCTCCGGCCCCGCCGTTTACCTCAGCGAGGTGCCCGGATGCGATCCCGGCAGGCACCGCGCAGCGCATCGCAAATTGCGTAACGCCGGCGGCGCACCGCAAAGGGCGTAACGCAAGGGGCTGTAACGAGAGCGGCGCAACGCAAAAGACGTAACGCAAGGGGCGTAACGCCAGCCGTGAGACGCGAGAGACGTAACGCAAGGGGCGTACCGCTACGCTACCGGCGCTAGGAGCCGCGCGTTGCAGAGCGCGGGACCCCGCCCCCAGCCGCCTGAGGGGAGGGCGGCCATCTTAGCGCAGCCCCCCTGCCCTGGCAGGACCAGGGTGTGGGGAGCTCAGGAGAGCAATAAATGTGGTGGTTTTTTTTTTTTTTTTTTTTCTTTTTCGCTCACGGGTTCAAGCCATAACGCTGGAGCTGCAATATGAATCTTTTTATTAAATGTGTCCTGCAAGGCTTTGCTTTATGCCCCCTTTTTTGAGTCCTTCCACAATAAAACATTTGAGTCCTTCCACAGAAACATGAGTCTTTTTTATTAAATGTGTCTGTAAAGCTTTGCATTATGCCTCATTTTTTTGAGTCCTTCCACAGTGAATCATTCCAAAAACAGACAATGCAGAATCTCTGCTTTTACAACATCCATAGTGCTCCTACCCATCGAGTAACTACAGCGGTAGTTTCATCTTCTTTTAAGATGGCACTTAAAAAAAAAAAAAAAAAAAAAAAAAAGAACTTTAAGTTGAAACAGGCATTTCAATGACAATTTTGCCGATATTCCTGTTTTCTTCCATTGCCCTGTGTGCCTCCGCGATCTCATGCAGAGGGTAAACGCTGTCGACAAATGGCTGGAGACGAGGGGAGGCTCCTTGGGCAAAATATGGCAGCACGTTTTCTGTGAAGGCTTTCACCAGCTTTTCCTTATACTGAAGGAAAAATAAAAGTGTTTTGAAGATTATTTCTAGTCATTTAATTCCCAGAAGTATCTCTAAACACACCATGCAAAATGTATACAATTCTCAGATATTTCATGGTGAGACAGACGTAAACATCTGAAAGGTATAAGCTGCTAGTGAAAAGAAAACTTATAGATGAACTATATTTTAACAGAATGAGCTTCTCCTCCAAAACAAGTGGTTTAAACTCAGTGCAGAACCATTTAAAACTCAAACTGTTAAGGTCATTGAAAATATTATGTATTGGATTATGGACAGTCTATCCTCAAGCTCTACATTGGTGTCTTTTACTGTAATAGTTGAGAAATTTCCACATAAAGTAGAATCAAACTTGGTCTTGATTGAGAAGTATATCTGTAGATGACCTAATGGAGGTTTTTGTATGTCCCCCCCCCCCCAGCCTTGATTGAGTCATCTGATCACTTGAGTTCTGTTTCTTAGAACAAACCTTTAAACTATGGTACTCATGAAATATATTAAAAAGTCTTGGGTATCATACCTCTGTGGCAGTAGTTACAAAAGGGAAGCATCTCAGACAAGCAGAAAAGGGAAAATGTGACTTTTGCAATGTTTCTAAAGTATGTAGAGATAGTTCAAGGTGGTGCTTTTTTTCTTTAGTAATAATGCATTAGATTCTGTTTTAGTGCTAATAGCAAAAGAAGGACCCCAAAACTACCACAGATTTTAAGATCAAACTATATACACTGTTAATAATTACTACTTGCCTCCTTGTCTCGTGATCTTAATAGACTTGTATGAATGGTCCCTCTTTTGGAAAGCAGCCTTGCAAGCAAATCTCCATTTACAACACCTCCACTCAGTAGTCCATAAATAATCCACCGTCCATCAGTACTCAAACAGTTAAGGTTCTTCTCCCAGTAGGAGCCACCAACACAATCTAAAATAATATCTACGCCAGAACCTCAAGTAGAAACAGAAAAAAAAAACGGCAATTATAGTTGAGCTGCACTAAAGGTAGGGTAATTTCAGGTGAAACTAAAACCTTATTCTCTGTAGGTACAGAATCAATCTTGCAATTCTTATTTAAATCCTTCTGCTGAAAATAGGAATTAGCACAATGATTTGTAAAGAATCCTAGCATCAGGCACGAAAAATGAATCATTACAGATAGCAGATACAAATCCTGTCATAAGTTGTCTCAAGTGCCTAAAAAGCTATTTTTTTCTATCTGTAAGAGAACTGTAAGAGTTTTTTGCCATAATCAGACACAAATACAAGTGCTACACTTCCTTGTAGAGGCAACAATAATATCAGCACAATTTTTATGCCCCAAATAAACATAAAGCCAAAGGGAGCCCATTCAGAAAACAGAGCCCAATTAAACTAAGATACATTCTTGGGCCGAACAGGATAACAGGATCTTTACTGTCTGTTCCTTCATTAAGGTGACATCTTTCCTCCTTGATAAATCAACCCCTGATTAGAGAATTGCTATTCTCTAACCTGGGAGGTGATTTTTGCAAGTCCAGCTGAAATAAATCACTTCCAAGATAAAATGTAGTCTACAGCACTGAAAAGTGAGTTTAGGATAGGAAGAGGTGAACATTGCATAGAATTGAAATAGAGCAGGATTTAGTAACTCAGTATGGAAATTGGCCACGAACTTATTTTGGGGAAACGGAAGGCATAAGATTTTCTGCATTCTCTTGCCAAAATCTGTTTAAGGCCCCATCCATAATAAAGCAGATTCAATACTGCTGGATTCCCATCCTGTTCAGCACCAAAGGGAACATGAAAAATTTGCAGTGAATCATACCTGTCTGCAAAATTGGTCTCTTTGAAAAGATGATGAAGTCCCGGTTGAAACTGAGTGATGTGCATATGCTTTAGGAGGTACATATTCTTCCTCAACTGTGACTTCCACTCAGAGGTTCTTACCTTGGGTGAACGCCAAGACCTTTTCACTGAAGTCTTCATTTTTGTAGTCGAACCCTGCAGCTGCTCCAGCGTTTGCTGTCACTTTGAGTTTCTCCTGAGTTCCTGCTGTCACGATGGGAATAGCTTTTGCCAGTTTTACCAGCTGAATGGCTGCCATACCAACACCGCTAGCTCCAGCATGGATCAACACTCTCTCCCCCTTCTGTATTTTACCTGAACGAGGACATAACAGAAACGATTCCCCTGTTGGCTTTATCAGTGGAGTAAAACATGATCGAGGTGGCAAATTCTGAATAGATGAAAATATTGAGAGCTGAAAGAGATGCCTAAACAAATCCAGAGTGAACAGAACTCATGGTGTACAAACAGGACTCCATTTTACTGACTTCATTTAAATGACTTTGACTGGGTCCTGTCCAGTGGTGAGCATCCATGGCAAAGCTGCCAGGGTGAGAGCAGCCAGCCTTTTTATACTGGGACCATCCACTGCTGCCAGCCGAATGTTAATAATATTTGCTGAGTTAATACCAAGCACTTAGCAGTGGAGAAATGCTACACAGATGCTTTGTAATGTTAAGGACCAGTTCTGTCTATCATCTTACCATCTACACCGTGCCTTAATGCATTGGTTTGTTTCCTACTGATTGCTACTGGAAGTGGGATGCCTAATAATCATAATAATCATGGAGTCATCATCCTAATTGACTGCAGACCCCCTGGAAGCAACAACGCTCGAATCAAGTCTGCATTTGTGGTAGTGAGGGAAGATCCTTCTTTGTAACTCATGTTCTTTATTACAGCTTTTAAGTACTACTGCTGAAGAGGATAGAAGAAGGATATCTTTCAGCTGAAGAAAGCCCTGAGAAAGTGCTATTAGTAGTGCCTCTGTAGTACATTTTAAAAGTGAAGAGTGTAAGCTTATGTCTTTTTAAAATCAGCTCAGAGGGAATGTTTCCTACAACATCTCTGTGAAGCAAGGTACAAGAAGATGTTGTCTACTCTCATTCCACAGGCAATGAGTGAGGAACATTCACGATACGGTCATGCTTGCAGTGAAGACAAATCTTTACAAGTAGGATTTGTATTCAGTTGTTTGCAGAACATGTAAGTCATTTCAGAGTTTAGGCTTACTGGAAATCACGATTCAAGCTGAGACACATAGATGAAAAGAAAAAACTGGCCATCTTTCTGTATCCTTCCTTGTAAATATGCAGCCAACAGAGTATGTTGTGGTCAAGATTTCAGAATTTGGGTCTGGCCAGATAGGTAAAAGGCCCATGTGAATAGAGTGACAGAGAAAAGGGTTTTCAAAGGCAACCAGCATTCAGATGGGGGCAACAAAGAGAGGATTTAATAGCAGAAATGAAGGCGAGCTGTTTTGATGAGGCAGATTTAGAAATGCACCTCTCACCTACAAAATGCAGCAGCTGAAAGGCTGTTAGCCAGGCTTCGGGAATGGCTGCAGCCTGAATAAAAGTCATATCATTTGGGGCTGGCATCAGGCAGCCTTCGGGTACCGTAACGTATTCTGCCTGGCCACCTCCGGAGAGCAGAGCCATCACCGCATCACCAATCTTCCACTGGCCCTTGCAGCCAGGTCCAAGCCCCGCCACGCTTCCAGCTGCTTCCAAGCCTAAAATATCACTTGCTCCTTTGGGGGGAGGATACTTCCCTCTCCTCTAAAACAAAACAGAAGAGTAGGGAAGGAAAAGCCACACATCAATGAGCGTAATGACCTGCAAGATTTTATTTGCATGCCTCCTACGCAAATGCCTTTTTTATTTTATCCTGATTTTGGACTATGTGTTTCAGCAATTTAAGGATCTTCTGTCCTTTGGCAATGCTTCTTGTTTTGTTACTAAGTCTGTTTTATTCTTAAAAACATAAATAAAAGCATTTACCTACTGAATCAAGAGACATCTCTTCTTTTAGCCCTATGAACATTTCCTTTGAAGTCTCAGAAACAAATGCTTGCCAAGCTCGAGCTCTTTTAACTCTTCTGATTTGTAAAGACTTCAGATGGGGACTTGAAACGTTGGTGTACTTTTCAGATACATAAAGCTGCTTAACTTACACATACCTGGAGTAAATCAGCCCTATTCAGAGCGCTAGCGGAGACCTTCACAAGAACTTCTCCTTCTCCTGGATGTGGCTTCATCACTTCTTTCACATAGAGATTTTCTGGGCCTCCTGGGCAATCAAAATAGGCTGCCAACATTTTCTCTACAAATCTCCACAGGCAGTTTCTGACCTCCTCGTTTTTGCCAGCAGCAAAATCAAATCTGGAGCAATCTCCCCTGGGTGGAAGCATAAAAGAAGAGGGAATCACAGTGGGAAAGTCTGTGGTATTTCCTATACTTTGCAGTATATGAACGCCATGTAGGTCTGCTGCCCAAAGATGTGTGCAGGCAAACCAGGCCCTCTTCGAGGAAGAGGAATGTGTGACTGACCTCTGTAAAATCACTTGCACGATGACCTTAGTGCTTACTTAATCATTTGTTGCAAGGCTGGAGGTGTGGAATGATGAACTCCTCGAAACCCCAGGAACGTAAATCCCCACAGGGTGGTGCTCTATGGCTGTTGTATGCTGAATAAACAACTGCTACCAATTATCTGCATAAAATACAACTTTAATCCTTTAAATTCTTCGACTGGCTGGCTATTTGTTGTTTTCGGCTAAACTGCTCAATCCAGTCCCACAACATTTGTCTGTATGAGCACAAAAATTTAGTGGGAAATCCATCCAATACTGCCCTGTGACAGGTCTTTCCCCCTCTTTATCTGTTCAAATGTAGTCAATTAAAAATCCCACGCTAAAGACATTTTTGTCCCTCTTCCACCAGTCCACTAACCTGCATTTGTCTGAATGCTTTGCTGCTAGAAGCAGGCCTGCGAAATGACCAAAAAAACCCTGTGTAGTGACGATATGAATACCTACGTTGCTTTCAAATGCACAGAGAAATGCACAAGTTGAGAACCAAGTTTCCACGGACGACACCTTCAAGCTGTCAGATCGGCCCGCAGAGGTCTGAGACAAGTTTTAAGGAGCTCTGTGGCTCCTGACCACGGTTTGGGACCCACCTTTTTGCTGTAAAGAAGGGAAGAGCTCCTCCGCACTGGCAACAGCCCTGGCTGTCCCTGGGAGCAGAGTCTGATTTCCTCCTCTCCAGGCTCTGCAATCTGCCATTCCCCAGCAAGTCACGGGGTGGAATGGGATGAGGTTGTGTTTTCCTTGCAGGGAAAGACGTGAGCAGAGTCAGAAATACTGAAATATTTCACCAGTGTTTCTCCCCACGGACCTGGTTTATTCCACAGGTCGGGGCAGAAATCAGCTTTTCCCTTTGGCACCGAGGTGGAGATCGCACACACACCCCCAGCACGCAGGGAGGTTTGCTCTGGTGCTTTTACCCCACTGCTGGCAGAGCAGGGATCTGCAGGGTGCGTGTGTGTGGCTTCCTGGGCGAAGCATTGAACCTCTGGACTCTGGATAGCTCAGACTGGATTTACCTGGGTTGCATTAAGGGCATGTTGAGCTGTGACAGCCCTCATGCTCTGTCTGTGGAGTCTTTTAGCATGCTCTCGTTCCTTTGAGACCACAGCATTTGCAGTTCTCTGGCTCGTCTGTCAGCCCGCGGCATTTCTACCTGCTGTTTCAGCTGCCTGATCTCACCTCTTGGCTGAGCTTTGCCATTTCCCATCGGGTTATGCCTTTCTCCATATCCTCACTGCCAGCTCTCGGCTCTTTGGGAGCTGTCAGGGAATAAAACTGACATTTCAAAGCATTTAAAAATGGTGTCGTTTTTCATCTGGGTGCTCCTGTGTGGGATTCTTCTGTGGGTTTCTTTTCTTACTGATTTGGATATTTTGGGATTCAGACATTTCAATTTATACTTGACACTAAATTAATTTGGAAAATAATATAGCAAAAAAATACTGTGTTTTCACACAACTCTAAGAGCTAGTGGCTAATTTGTTTCTGCAGATGAGAAGATCATGAGGCCTGGTCTTTCTGAACCTGGTCTTCATCTGGTGAAATAGCTCAGTTGTCTGAACAGTGAGGGGTTCACCCAGATGAGAATTATTTGATATCTTACAGCATAGACAGTCTGATTATAGCCTGGTAGGAACATTGTTCCTCCTCCCCAGTCCTGACAAAACTTTGCAGTCTACTGCAGATTAAAATCACTTTCTATAACAGTCAGTGAGAGAGAAAAATGATGTGAAAAATGTGTTTTATTTGTAATACTCAAGGGCATGCAGGACAAACTGAAAATCTGTTAATGTAACAATTTCCGTAGTCCCTTGGGTCTGCGATGCTACATAGCTGAGAGAAATGCTCTGAGCGAAGTTACTTTGCTCAGGGAGATGAATAATGTTCTTATCTAGAAACAGGCTAAAAGACAACACTCAAAAGATTAAGGAAAGCATCCTAAACCAAATCTAGAGGACATCACTCAATTCTATTTAAAAACTTGGGTGATACATGCATAAGGTAGTCCTCTTGGGAGCAGTGAACCTTCAAGAGTTCTTGAAATAAAAATGGGGAAACAGCCTTCACTCTGCAGTTGGAGTGTGGTAAAGCAGCAGGTGCTTGCTGGAGTTGGGTAACGCATCGAACATCTAGGCTTATTTGCCTGGTGAGCAGTCCTTCTGAGCTCGATGAAGTTCATGGCTTCTGCTGAGTCAGCTGCCCTTGTCTCTAAAGTAGTCTGCTATAAGAATACAGGGAAATAAAAAAATAAAAAATAAGGAAAAAATCAATAAAATATGATTAAAATCATACACAGACTTGCTGTAATGGAGATACTTTTTTTTTTTGTCAAGCTCAGATCCACCTCAGCCTCTAATCAGAAAAACAAATATCAGCATTTATAGCTGCACATTAAAAATAGTGGTGCATATATTCATGAGGTATTACCTATTCTACAGAATAAACACTGACCACTTTAAACCTAAGTCATTTGCAGAAATCTCTCTTAAGATGCAAAGAAAAGCTAATGCCATTTGTTTTCTCTTCACAGAGAAATCATCCAGAACACCAAGAACTCCAAAAAATATGCATTGTCAAAACCATTGGAAATCTGGCCCTGGAAACATGTAGACCTTAGATTTTACTCAGGAAAACTGCTCTTGATCATAGCTTACAAATTATTAAAAAAAAATAAAAATAAAAATAAAAATGATTTGATGAAGAATTTATTACTGATGGTCTTACAGCTCATTCCAGACTAAACAGCTTAGTCAAAACACAAATGATTTCCACTTACTTGTAGACACCTCAGTGAGGAACAAATGCTAGGAGAAAAACGGGTCTAGAATTTCATTCCTATTCGGTGAAATGAGATGGGCACATCCATAGATTCAGATTGAACTTGTTTGTCCAAAAATATTCCTTAGAAATACCTCTGTCTCCACACTGAAAATCAGGGCTGTTGAGGCTGAGGCTATATCAGAAGGACTATCAGCTCTCGTGCATTTTATCCATCTGGATGATGTGACAGAATGATGGTATACTTGATATAGTCAGCCATATACTACAGCAGTAAGATGTGTAACTTATTTATCTACCTGGTTTAATCCTTGCCAGCACCTCCTCCTAAAGGGAAACCTACGTTTGAGATGCTGTCAGGATTCTGCAGCTTGTCTATGAAGTTTTGAAATATTCTCAAATGGGGAACAGAGATGGTAACATAAAGTCTTTAACACACTGAACCCAAGAAAGAGAAACTTGAGAGGGCACACAAAGGAAACTTTGGCAGAAGAGGGAAGGAAATGGGCACTTGTTAGAGAAGAGGTACTTTGTGACACAAAGCATGAGAGAGGAAACAAAACTTCATGATGTCTCAAGATTCACGTGTAGGAAAGGTGAGTAGGCAGAGAAAGAAAGTTTGAAACCCTTAGAGGGCAAAACTGGCTTTGAAGAAGTGGACTGTGAATCAGAATATCAAGGATAATGCCCAGAGGATATGTGCAGAAGACACTGGGTCAGGATTAGTTGTATGAGTTCAATGAGACGTGACTGTCAGGTCCCACTGTGTTCAAGTGTAACCAACAGAAAACTTGTACCACAAAGGTCAAGGCCAGAGACCATTCTGCAACCTGTTCACACCCCCGGAGGCTTTGGAACATGTGGGATGTGATGACTGGAGAGGGTTCAGCCATGCAGGAATAGAATAGCCCAAGTCTGTATTCAGTTGCCAAGGTTTTCAGGATTTGGTAGTTTGTCAGATTAATTTTTTGAAGCTGTTTGCGAGAGCAGAGCCAGTCAGTGGAACACTGACATGCAGGCACACAGATGCATTCATTTATCTTACCGAGTTTCTCTACAGCTTCCACGCACACGCTGGGATACATGCCCACCTTGTAAGTAGCAATCAGGATGAAAGCATTGGTCTTCACAGCTATCAGGCCTCCATCTGGCTGGATAATACAGAAAAATGGCACAAGGTTCTCAAAAAATACACGTGCATGCATATTGCCTCACAATTTAGGCTAATTACAGACCTTTTTGCTCAAATACTCTCTCAAAGCCTAAGCCATGATGCAGACAACACACGTCCACATGTGTTTTGAGGACTACTGGCTATTAAAGCAAGTCACTCAAATGCTTTTTTGTATTGCCTATCCTCACTTCCAATGCTCAATCATATGTAGCAGCATTAATAAGTGCAAGTAAAATAGGTATTTACATGAAAGCACATAAGTTTTTATGAACCCTACATCCCAAACTCCACCCCACTGATTTGTAAGAATGACTGGAAAAAAGACACTGAGAAGTACTGCATGTTTTCTGAACTAGGGTCCAAATTTAAAAGCAGCTCAGCCTTTTCTGCAGGTTACTCAGGTCGTTTCAGCATCCCACAAGGTAAGCTGATCTAACAGCTCTGGCAAACAGGCACTGCAGCTGGTGTTAGGGGTTTGTGGTGGACATGCAGGGATGTAAATATTCACATATATGCACACAAGCAGGAACCATTTAGCGCCAGGGAAACACCAGAACAGTTCAAAGGAGGAACATATAACTGAAAGCGAAAGGCAGCTAGTTTATAGACTAACCATGGGGGCTACACTTCTAATTTTAATGCAACTATTGAGGGACAGAGTATAAGTGCTCCACTGAAATACAGCCACCAACGTCACCAAACTTGCACCCTCCAAGTATCTACCCAAGTTTTACATCTCCATTTGCCCACAGCTGAAAAGAGGGAGCTCACATCAATGCAGCTTAATTCCTTGCTTGCTCTAAAGGCACATGGTAAAGGAAAAGCATGGGTAAAGTGGTTGTGCCAGGAAAAGCATGGGTGAAACCTTCTCTTGTTGAAAAATAAATAATAATTTATTTATTACTAAAAAATAATCGATGAAAAATAAATAATGGTGCTACCCATTTAATTCCACTGCTGGAAAGGTGATGTTAAGAGAGAGAAGGAAAGAAGCATGTGAAGGCTTTCAGCTCGTGTTAAGGTATTCATGTCACCAGGCAGTGAAAGAAAAAGGATGTTTCCAAAGGTTTCAGGACTGCCATAGCTCTTGTCAACATACATTTTTAAGATAGATGGAATACTCATCTGCTCGGACACATTTATAGTGCTTCTGCTTGAAGTAGAGTCCTTCCCTTCTGACTTGCATTAAGTTATTGTAGAAACTGTAGATCAGGTTTATGGCATTCTCTGGTGGCACCTATGTTCACACAGCACAGTGTTATGGACCAAAAGGGTACGTCTTTGCAGGGATGAACAGTTCTCCACCCTCCCACTTTCTTTTATAGTTCACTTAAAATTAAGATATTTTTGAGTGGAAAAAAAAATATCAAAATTGAGCCTACTTTCTATAGAGTCCGCTGAATTTCTAACATCTCATTTGAAACAATCTGCTTAATCTATGGGTACTATCTGTGCAGTCCCACTACTCACCAACACTTCTCTAGGGAATTGATACACCCAGTGGTGACTGGAGCCCTCTGTTAAAAGGCAATGAAGGGCAGGACTCAGCCTTATCATGTAATACAATATGAGCAGAAGTGCTGTTATTCTGCTCTGTTTATCAGCTGATAGACAGTAAAAACAGATAAACTACATCCGTATCAGAAAACTAGAAGTGTCAAGGAGCATTTCTGGGTACTGTTATAACAGTCTAGCTACAGATTTGGCCTGGGCCAGCAATTCACAGGCACAGTCTGGAAAATGAGAATGAGTCAGGACTGCTCCCCAGAAGCAACTTGGTCAAGCCTCTGTTTCAGGGTCATAGTATGGACATGGCCATGCCACAACAGCATGTCTCAGTGTCAGCACATGGACCTAAGAACATCTGCTTTACAAGCACAGAGGGGATCACTGAGTGCAAGTGCTTCAAAACAACCCCTTGAAAATGCCAGTTAAACGGCATCTTTCTTCCAAAGATCAAAGGTGTGAAATTAGCAATCAGCTTCAGAAGCTGAGGCTGAAAGAAGCCACCGGTCCCTTTAGTATAGCGCAGAACTCCCTGACATGATCACTACTTTGTGCTCTGGATTCCCGGAGTTTCTACCACTGCTGCCACTTCCCAGGACACTCTTTCATCACTTACATAAAAGCCAATGGTTGATGCACAGACTTTTCTTTCATTTATGTTGATAATAGCTGCATTTTCCACGTGCTTTGTTCTGATAAGACTGTCATTCAACAAAGCCTGAAGTTGGCTCATTTTCCATCTGTTCTGTGAAAAGAAAGAGATGTATAAATGTTCGTTCTCCTCCCCTCTTATATTGGAAACCAGCTCTTTCTCCAGGGAGAATTTAGGGATTTAGGCAGAAGTAATGCTAAGCCTCAGATAAGAAAAATAACAATATTAAAAAATCCTAAAAACCAGAGAACAGCAGAACACTAAGGAATGAGATAAAACTTGCTGCAGCCAGCAGATCAGAGCAGAAATTGGGGTGTGAAGTATTGGTTGCTGGGCCTGAAACAAACACCATTTTCTTTTAAATGCTCAGCACTAGCATGGCAGTTGTTAGACCTTTGTGTCAGTGGAGCTCCATGAGGATGTTTTTGGAAGTAAACCCTACATTTATCTCATGATAGTATACCTCTGGCTGTCTGCATAAGCAGCAACAATCTCAGAATCATTGAATCATACAATGGTTTGGGTTGGAAGGGACTTTAAAGATTGCCTAATTCCAACCCCCTGCCATAGGCAGGGACACCTCCCAGCAGCCCAGGCTGCCCAAAGCCCCATCCAGCCTGGCCCTGAGCACCTCTAGGGATGGGGCACCCACAGCTCCTCTGGGCAGCCTCTTTGAGTGCCTCACCACCCTCAGAGTAAAGAATTTCCCCCTTATAACTAGTCTAAATCTCCTCTAGATTTAGAAAATCCTCTAGATTTATTTACTTTTTAACGCGAGGGTGGTGGAAATGAGGTATCACAATCAAGGAGAGCTGTCAGGCTTATCAGTTAGCGTGGCCAACGGCCTGCCACAGGGACATCGGGCCAGCAATTATTAATAATTTTTGAGCACTTTATTAATAATTTTTGAGCACTGAGGACGCATTTGACTTTAAAACCGATTATGCATGAGGGGCATGTACCCCTCCAGGGGCCTTGGCTGACAGGAGGCAGCGCCCCCCCGCCCGCCTTCCCCGCTGAGCTGTTGCCATGGCAACCGCGCCCCGACCGTCGCCTACCCGGCTCCTGATTGGCTCAGCCGGCGGGGCGCTCCCTTTCTGATTGGTTGAGAGCGGCCACCCCGTGTCGGCGGGGGGCCGGGTTGGCGTTGCCGCGGGCTGTGAGGGCGGTGGGCGCGGAGGGATCCGGCCGCTCCTCGGCCCCGCCTCGCCTCGCTCCAGCCGGGGATGCCGCCGGTGGGTGCCTGCCCTGGGGCCGGCGAGCCGAGCCGCTGCCCGTGCGGGGGGTCCCACCTCTTCCGAGAGGCGGGAGGTAGTGGGGAGGGACTATTTCCTCAGGCGGAAGGACTCGGAAAGGGGTGTGTGTGTGTGAGGCGGCTCTGAGGTGCGAAGGGCGCCGCCATTTTTCTACGGGACCGGCGCCGTGGTTTTTCCCTGAGGCGCGGCCATGGCTGCCGCCCTCGCCTCCTCTGGTGGCTTCCCAGAGCTTCCCTGGGGCTGGTGAGGGGATCTCAGCTTGGGGATCACCTCTATGAGGCCGGTGAGGGGTTCCCCACTCCAGGATGCCCTGGTGAGGGGTGCTCAGGGCACTACTGTCCTGCCTTGGCTTTGCCTCAGGGCCCGCGAGGCTGCAGGGCAGGGTGTGCTGGGACCCAATTCTGCCCTTGTGGCCTTGAGGGGACCCTGGCGTTCTCAGTCACTGATGTCCCCAGCCAGTGGAGGGACCAGGTGGTGGAGGTGCCCTCCAGATGCCTGCACAGTATCAGTTTTAATGCTTTTCCTTCTGTCACAAACCAGCAGTTTGGGTTGTTTGCCCGAAACTGGCAAGGTTTCAAATCATGCCAGATTCACTACATCTCATTCACTATCTACCAGGTCCTGTTTGTAGGCTTGTGCCCAGTTTGCCCCAGAGGCTGATGTTCCCCTGCTGCTCTCCTCCTCCAGGCACCTGAAGGAATAAGGGGGGGCAGAGCCACCAGGAGAGGTGCCCAGCTGTGCTTGCAGGGGGTGACGTCCCTGTGTGATGAGGAGAGGGGAATACGTGTAAAAGATCTCTTAAGAAATAGCAGCTGAGCATTTTGCGGATTTTGTTGGATGCGTAACGAGCTGGTTTTGCTCCAAGTACTCAGTACTTTTTTTTTTTTTTTCCTGCTTTTTGCAGTGGGACAGCTCTTTCCCTTGGACATGAGCATTCCCTTTCTTTTTGTACTTCACAGCTCAACAGCATGACTTGGCCTTAAAAAAAAAAAAAAATTATTAGCATGCTCATTACATCGCTTTAGAATTAACTAAAAATTACAATGCTATAAATCTTTATTAAAATTGCTGGAGGCTGATGAGAAACAGAAGATTTTGAAGGAAACCCTTTTGGAAAATTTCATACGCATTAAATACTGGTCCTCACACCAGTATGCTCTAATGCAGGAAAGTTTCTTTAATTTAAACAGCATTTCTGTTATGAGAGAAAAAAATTTACATGAACATGGTGGATTTTTACTTAGCAATTTTACTATTTCTTCTGTCTGTAAGGATTTTTTCTCTACACACAAGCAACAGAAGTAATCTTGCTTTGCTTTTTATTCCTGTTAGACATGGTAATTACACGTTAGGTAATAAGTTGAAGTATAAGTTGTATTTAATAAGTTAAGTGTGGTTGGACTTGATCTTGAAGGTCATTTCCAACTTTTAAGATTCTGTGGTTCTGTGTAAGCCTGCAGGGCAGCTTCTCTTAAAGGCTTTTGTCAGAACAGGGGCTTTTGAGAGGACTGAGGCATGTGTGTAAGGATCCTTACCTTTTCTCACAGAAGTGATTAATCTGTCTTCCGAAAGTTTCTGCAAAAACTTGTGTTTAGGCAGAGCCTGCGTGTGGATTGGAGCAGGTGGGAGAACATTCTGTGCTGCTGAACAGAACTCACGAAGCAAGAGAAACCTTTAAAAAATGATTTTTAATCCTGCTGACAGCAAACCACAATGCACGTGTATCCAGCAATCATTTTAGTTAGTCAGAGATATTCCCAGGTCTGATCATAATAGAACAAGCTTTTATTTTGGGCTGCTTTTTGCCTAAATAATTCTGTAAATACATCATTTCCTGGAAGCACTGTCTCTCCAGTAAATCTGAAATAAGTAGCATTTGAAATAGGAATTCCCGTAAAGACTATTTTATCTCCATGTTTCTCCTGTCTCCGTTATAAATCAATCCAAATGTACTGGTAAACATGTAATAGGGGAGATGGAATTTCCTGCTTGGTATCAGTTAGTACTTTAGTGTAAGCTTCATCTGTCAGGACTTTAAAAACCACGAAAATACAGCTATCCCTTTGGTGGAACGTCGCGGTTATTGGAAATCACTTTTACATAATTGAAAAAAGCACAAAGGATAGAAGTAAAAAGAGGTGGAATTTGATGACTGAAACGTTTTCAAAGCTGGCAAGCATTCTGGAGTAATTTGTGAATCACTTTGTGTCTTGAAACAAAATTTACTGCCCATTTATCATGGAGATGAGAAGAGACAGTTCCTATCAGAGGGAATATCTGGCTAGAAACCCAATACTTCGTCTCCCTCCGTTTAACTTACTGTGATACAAAACCACTGTTGGCATGGGCTGCCAGCAGGTAGAGTTCCTTTGGAGATTTGTAACATCATTTGTCTGGAATGCTAAGGAAATCAGCTTCTTCATGTTTATGCAGTATTTTTATACGTTTCTGAATGTTTTCATGCTTCTCCCAGACTCATCCGACGACGTGTGCTGTGAGTAGCCCAAAGACTCCCTGGCAGCAGAGGCCGAAGTGCCCCAGCCGTGTAACGGAACAGGAGCAGCAGAAGCTGTGGCAGGTGAGTGATTTTCTGCCTGCCTTCAGCTGTAAATTCGGCTGTGGAGAACCAGAGTTCAGGACACATAAAATGAGGACCTGCAATTGGGAACGCGGGACATGTGGGTGTAGTTGAGTTCTTGTCTTGGAAACAGCACCTGATACCCCCTGAAGTTCTAGCCTGCCACCTCGCCTGTCCTTCTGCTTGCCAGGGCTGGCACTGGCATCTGCCTGCATCCATTAGAGTCCCACTTAGCAGGATCATTCCTGTGCTTTTGTCTCTCCCTCCTAGGCATGTTCAGAAACGTGTCTCACAGGAAGATGCATGTGCTGTGTCCTTTCAGACACTTTGTTGGAAATTAAGAATATCTTGCATCCATGTCCTGTGTGAACCTTCCAGAGAAATCCCCAAATTTAGTGCCGGTCAGCAGCACCAAATGCAGAAATGCTGTTGCAGCCTGTCTTAGGTACGCATGACTAGGCTGCTGACTCAGTAAGCGGCGGTTTGATATTACGAGAGCTGCTTCAGTTGACTGCAGAATTGAACCTAGAGCTATGTTTATTTGAAGAAGAGTGTCCAAACCATTCAAATCGTTGCTCTAAATTGGGATATCCCGATCTCCATTGCTTCTGTTCCACGTGTGTGAAATGTTCTTCCCCGGCCCTGAAGCTTCCTGCGAACGGCTTCAGGATGCTTTGTTCCTGCAGAGGACTGATGCTGTTTGCAGGGCACTGTGGTCTGAAGAGTGTAGGTGAACTTTTGGTTATATTCCAGTTTGTAGCTTGATCATGGATCCTAGATAAGAACCTGATCTCTACAAAGCAGGTTGATTTTTTATGCAGACCTTTCCCTTTTTTTTTGCATTTATCCAGAGGTTCCCCTCAGCCCCAGCAAGGAGCAATGCAGCAAACACTTTTGACTGCAGCAGATTCTTTGGGAAGAAGAATGCCACCAAATATTGGCTGACACAGAAGGGCTTACGTCACTTGAAGGTACGAGTGGAGGAATGAGATAGCACGGAAAGGATGAAGGGAGGAATGGAAAAGGGTTGTTTGCAAGGTTCTGTCAGTCTCAGATATCTCTGTCATTGGGAAGCAGAACAAAGAACTCTGAAAATAGTAACCCAGGGGGGTTTATTGAGCCCTTATCTCCCTGTGAGGTAGCTTTATTGAGCTCCATCTTACTTGGTGTGTTGGAATTTTCCACATGAAACCCAACCAAGCTTGGGCCTAGCTCTGTGCAGGTGCTTCGGAGCTGTGTCACCCTGAAGGCAGAGTTCCCACCTGCTCCCAGTGCTCTGAGCGCGTTCTGCTGGTGTTCTGCTCACGGGGCGATGCATGGGCCTGCCTGGTTTTAGAAAGCTGCTGTGATTAAGTGATGCAGATATGTCAGATGGAACATAACATGCAACTTTTTGCAGATATTAGGATGAAAGGGCCTTAATACACACCTGAAATTCAGATTTCTCCTTTTTTTTGATGGTCCTTGCCAGTTCCTGCCCTGTCCTCCCTGCCTTGCTTCAAGTCCATAAACGATAGATGAATTTGGTCTGTATTGCCTGTGCTCCTTTACTAGGTGCCGGAGTTGCAATTAATAAGCTGGACAGTGCAATAAATTACCAATTTACAAATCAGGTTGACAACAGCAGAGCATTTCAAGGGCTGTTGTTCTCAAACCATGTTTTAGTATCCTAGCACTCATGATCTGCAGAAAGAGTAAGATGAGGGTGATGCTAGAGGAGAGCTTGGCTGATGTCCCAAAAGTCTGAGATTTAAGATGCAGACAAATTTATGAGCAAGGCAGAAACAAGACAGTTTCCTGCTTTGGAAGTTTTTTTCTTGTTACCTTTCTTCTTCCACCTGTTCTCCTTTGTGGAACTCCTGCACTCCCAAAACGCTGCTGCTGCCACATTGAATCCAGCTCCTCACAGCAAGGCCCCCTGGCTGTGTTTCTGCTGCCTGCCTTTCATCACAGCACAAGTAGTTATTTCGAATTCAAAGGGAGCTCTCACTCCTGCTTTTACTTCTTGTGTTTTGTTGGCATTTTGTCAGGCAGCCCCTGATGAAAGTCGAGGCATCATCGCTTCTGCTCAGGCCATCTTGGACAGAGAAAATTATTTTGTGAGGGTAAGAAGTGATTTGTCTTTTCTCACTTGCTGTGTGCTTTCCTGCATGTAAAAAATTTTCTCTTCATCAGTGAACTGTGATAAAATGTCGATTGTCTGTATTCTTGGAAAGTTAAATTTAGAAGCGCAGGCTTCTGACCTCCTCAGGATGGGACTGAAGTGGTAACACCTGAAATAAGAGTTTGAGAATCCGCTCTCTTCAGTGACTTAGCTTTTGTTTTGGGGGTGGGCCTGTGAGTAAAGGCCAGGAGGGCTGATCTGATCTAGCAGATTGCCCCTGCTGGAGGAGATCTCCTTCTCCCGCTGCCTCTCTTGCACTGTCTGGTGCTTATCAGCCTCCCACGCTGAACAGATTTCAGGTCACTAACCTGGGGTGAAAAAAGTGGGTAGTCCTTGGTGTTGCACTACAGCTTAAAAAAAGAAAAAGAGTGCAAAGAAGAGCTTGGTGGGAGGAGGAGAGAGGGGGGAGCAGAAAGGAGGCCAGAGAGCAGGGCAGCAGTGCCCAGTCAGATCTGATTAGCCAGGCTGTGCAGCTGCCCCCAGGGACTCATTAATGTGTTGGGCCAACGCGCTGTATGGGTTTTATTTTCCATCTTTCACTTAGGAGGTGGACAGGTATTTGAGGCACAACGATTTCTTAAATCTGAGGAAGAAGGAGATCCTCTACAAGAAATGGCTTGAGGATGTTTCAGAGCCACTGCTGCAGAAAATCGAGGACAAGATGGGCAGCCAGTCGAGTGACGAGATAGAGAAACGAAAGGAACAACAGCTCACCCTCTATTTAAACTACTGCAAAAAGAAGGTATCGAGAAATAAATTTCTGTCATGGAAGCAGTTGCTTGTAGAGGGCTGTGAAACATGTTTGTGCCTTTGGGTGCTACCGGTCAAGCTTTATGAAAGGAAAAAAGCTGGGAGCAGACACCAGCAGTTTCCTTCCGTCTGCATGCGGGTGAACAGCCCCAGCACATGGGTGCTGTGGCACTGTGCTCAGCACTCACAGGAGTCACAATGGCTGTATGAAATACTTGGTTTCACTCTCAATTTCTCATCCCTGTTTACCAGATTCCTTGGCTCAGCTGCCTGCATCTCGGGATAGCACACCTAGAGTAAGAGCAGTTAGATATCTCCCAGGGACAGAGCAGGTTTATATACAGGGCATGCTTTTGTTGTCAATGGAAACCGCTGCACAGCGGATTTATGTGGCTGTAAACAAGCTTTTACAGTCCAGAAACGAAAACCCTGGGGGAGCTGTGGTGTTTTAATAACAGCAGATGGTTTATTTTTTCGAAAGCCTGATGTGAAAGCCCCATGCATTTAAACTGCACTTAATGACCACGGGCTGGATCAGTCCTGCTCCCGAGGTCCTGGTGTTTAGGACACATTGGGTGTGTGCTGTCCTTATCTCGGTCTGCATCAGCCCATCCCAAAGCTGTGCCCATCAGGGTGCCCTCCAAAAGCCATAGCTGGTGCACTGGGACGTGTTCTCCCCAGATGAACACAGCACTAGTGTTAAACCTCCAATCTCTTTTTTCTCTCCTCCTTCTTCCTCCTTTTGCTCCCTCCCCCAAGTCTCTCACCGTTTTGCCTCTCTCTCTTCTGTCAGGCTCCCCAGTGCGGTGTCTCTTGGCTTTCTTCCTGCTGTGTGCTCCCTCAGGGGACTGCCGGGCTCCAGGGAGCTCAAACCCTGTGGCACTGCCCAGGTGCTTGCTGACAGTCTGGGAGCAGCACAGGTTCTTGGGGCCTTGTTCCTGCAGGCCGCCATCAACACAGCCCTCTCTTCACTCACTGTAGCTCCCATTTTTGGGGTCTGGATGTGTGCTGCAGCACTCCTGAACTGTTCAAAGTGTAGGATTTCCAACTCCGAGCTTGAAATCACAACCATCAGCCTCCAGAAAGAACTATACAAGGCCAATACCTCGATGGGCTGGATGCTCCTTCCTTGCTCAGGCCCCTGGAGAACTGTGTCCACAGGAAAGCTGGAAACATTCATCTGAAGGAAAAATGAGGCTGGTGGGGGCTTGGTCACTTTTTTTCTTGTTAAGATCTGTTTCCTTCTCTTACCAAAACCTTTCTCCTTGAACAGAATTTTTATTACCTAGCCTGCCCTAGTAGCGATTATCATTTTAGACTGTATTTATTTCTGTATGCTTTGTGAGAGCACTTCTAACGTGTTTATGCCTGTGATAAATTAAATTTGGTGTAGGTATTTTCCTGCTACGCTTCAGTCAACTTCTTTCTGAGGCGCAGTGTGTGAAAATTAGGAAACCCTTTTTATTTTTTTACTGCCTCCAGTGTGTTGCATTCATGCTATGCTCTGTGCTATCCCCAAAAACTTCTGAGACCTGACCCTCTACCCACTTTTCCTGCAGGGCTATGTGGCTTTGGAAACTTACGACCCGGCGGAGTACGACCCGTTCCTCCTGCAGAGGAGCACAGAGTGCTGGAAGGTGCCGTGCTTGGTTAGCCCTGGGTTTAGGTGCACCCTGTGACTGCAGGAAGTTAATATTAAAGAGGAGGCAGCGTGTTCCTGACTTGCTGCTCTGAGGCTGGCTGAACAAATGTGTTTCTCGAGAGGCAGCACAACAGTTAGAGTGGATAAGGTGTCTCTTATTTGGCTACCTAGTAAAGGATTTGCTAAAACATCAATTTTATGGTACCAGCTCCCACTGTATTTAAATCCAAGAGTGCCTGAAAAGGATTTTCACTGGGAGAATGGTGTGAATCCACACTACTTATCTGTCAAAAATGAGGTTGATGCTCCTCCCTGCTAGCCTTGAAGCTCACACTTGTTCGACTTTTGAGACAAAATCCCTGAAATCCTCACCTCCCTCACAGGTTTCAATACCAGCCTTGCAGGACCCTCTGTTAGAAGCCATTCAACGAAAGTTCGTTGAGACAGGCATTGTCAAGCAGTGCGAGACAGGTACCTTAAATAATCGGTGTCCCTCGGAAGCACTTTCTGGCACCTTCCTCGGGGCAGCAGGTGCTCACACGAAGTGTTTCTTTCCCTCAGGCAGGCTGTGCTCGGCCAGAGAGGTGAACGAGCTCAGTAAGGCAGAACCGCCGCTGCTTCCTCTGAGCCGGCAGCGCATGGATGCCGTGGCCTGGCTGAAGATCCCTCCGCTCTACATTGCAAGCGAGGCCCACCGGACCAGGAGGTGAGAGTTAATGTGTGTCTCGAGAGGCAGCACGACAGTTACAGCGGATAAGGTCTCTCCTGTTTGGCTAAAACTGAAATTTTATGGTGAATTCTGCTTTATTCTGAATTTCTCATGAGAAAGGAGCGTTGGTGGAGGGCAAACTCTCAGGCATCGATTGGACAGCAGGGTATATTAACGGAGAGCACTGCTGGTCAAGCTGAGCCTTGAAATTAAGTGGCTTTTGGGGAGGACTTCTTGTGTTCCCTGTATGCAGCCTGGAACCAGCCCTAGAGTTCAAGCCATGGAACACCTTCTGGATGCTTCACTGGAAAATCTGAAAGGATTTAATGTTCTTGAGTGTTTTTTGTTTAACTATTACTTTCTAGATTTTGGGAGCAGAGTGGGGTCATACTTGTGTCACAGAGCAGCTGAGGTTGGAAGGGACCTCTGGGCTCAAAATACACCAGAGCTCACTTACACTTTGAGGATATGATACAAGACAGAAAATGAATTGCCAAACAGTCCCTGGGTATGTGCTTGTACTGGAGCACTCACCACCTGGCTTCCCTGGGGTATTCTAGCTCCAGCTGAAGGCTGTTCAGAAAATGGGGCTGCAGCAGCTCTCAGCTTTTGCAGCTCTGAGCTGCAGAAGCACTGAGAGGGAAAGAAATGTTTGGGATCAGGGAAGAGTGATTTTTTTTTTTTTCTAATTTTAGTTGCTGACTTTTTTTCATCCCATGTCCCAGTGCTCTGGTTTCCCCCTTTCTGAAAGCCCTCTGGCTCTGCCATCGCAGTGCAACACTGAAAGGCAGTTTGCTCCCCGGTGACAAGAAGAGCCGAGCTCACTGGGGAGCGGATGCCCTCCCAGAGCAAGGCCCCCTCTCTCCTCTCTGCCCCTGCCCCAGAGTTTTATGCCCAAGGCCTCCTCCGGTGTAATGCTTGGAGCAATTACAGGCTAACGGCAAGTTCCAGAAGGAAAACAAGTCACAAGGACAAACATTTCCTGGCGTGACTCAGTGTGGCAGAGAGGTAGCGCAGGAAGCTGTGCCGCGCTCTGCAGCCTTGGCCCTGAGCGAGCTGCCAACGGTTTGTGTTTGTGTTCACAGGCTGCGAGTCGTGGAGCACCACACAGACAGCAAGAGCTGATGGCACCGGTCCTCCAGCTGACTGCCGCGGCAAGCAGGGCCATCAGAAGGTACCATGTGCAAAATGTGTGTTAGGTCTGCCAAAGCAACTGGTAACAGGCCAGGTCTCCCCAAAACCTGCAATAAACTCATTGTCTGAAACGTCTGCTTCTGAGCTACTGTTACCAGCAGCCAAAGGAAGGTAGGAGACGTTGCTGCCATCATTTCCAGGTTTGTGTTATCCCCACATCTGGCTCTGGCTACAGCTCCCAAGCCTGACGCATTTCATCTTACCAGAACTGGGAATGTCAGCAGTGGGCACAGGGAATGGCAAAGCCTGCACTTAGCTTCAGCTGCCGTCATTTTGCACGGAGCTGAAAGAGGTCTCCTGGGAACAAGAAGGAGGTGCTCCTGCTGATGTGCACGGTTTGCACGAGTGTGCAACCGAACTGCTTAGAAAGCACTGAAGGCTGCTACGGGCCCGACAGCGTAGCGTGGTGTCCGCTGTGGCCCTTGTCTCCCTGCTGCTGTGGCTGTGCTGGTGCTCTGGTGGCAAGGCCTGAGCACAGAAACAGCTCCAGTCTCCCACCATACAGACACAGTCTGTCAAGGGTTGCCAAGATTTAGTTTTATTTAGGATTAGAAATACTGAACCACAGAAAACTGTTAAAAGTAACAGAGGTTTACTCAGCCCTGTAACAGGGGGGTACACAGATGGCAGTCAAGTGTGGATCTGTCGACATCGGGAGGTATTGCAGCACCCATGGAAAACAAGGGCATGCGCTATCCAGAACTGCATGCTGTGCTTTTTCAACAAAGCAGTTAAAGGAGGCAGTAAAATGGTTACAAAGTATCAAATCCTTTACATGCTTTTTTTCCAATCAGCCCAGGTTTTGGTGCCAAGAGAAAGTTTTTGCTTTCAAGCCGTCTCATTTTACAGACTCCCGTTGGGCTACCAGTTCCCCCAACCAAACCTTTTAAACTTTTAATAAACTTTTATTGAATTTAATCCTAGAAGTTTTTCTCATTATTTCACATTCCCTTGTACAATAAAATATACTTTTTAAAAATCACTATGCATCAATAAACATCTGTAGACAAATTACATTAATAAACTTATATTTTACTCTCTATATACATGTTGGCAATGTCAAAGCTTCAAGATTCACCTGGAGGTCTGCAAAACCAAGGAAATGTACACAAATAACTTACATTTAGGAAAACCAAAAGCCGGAGGAGTATTTTTCCACATCATTGTGGGTCACAGTATTTAAAATATTTTTTTTCTAGTTACTTTTTACAACCACATTGTCTCAGCAGAGAATGATTAACCAACCAGAAGCAGAAAGAAAAAAAAATCAAGTTGCAGTTACTGATTTCAGTGCAGAACTAAGTCAAGTAAAAAACTACACTTGATTCTTGAAGAATATACAATAGAGTGGAGACCTCTCCAGTGCTAAGGCTTCTTCAGCATTTAGTCCTTACAACTACCGTCCTGAGGCAGGAAGATTCCAGTGGATATCACTTTTCATGTTTTAAACGGAATGATTCTAAACTAAACCATTCCTCAGTCTATACGTTAGACCAAGTGGTAAAATACACGCACGTTTTGATGCCACATTTCTGCTTAATACTTTTTATGGCCCTGAAAAAGGAAACATTGGCATCCAAAAACAACATTTTCCAACATAATAAAAAGGCACTGAGCTATAGTACTGTACATACAGTAACATCTGTGTTTGCATAGATCGACAACAACTTTGAACGCAGCAAGGGAAACAGTAACTGAGAGGGAACACGGAAGCAGCAGGAATTCTTGCTCAATAACCAGCTTAGGGCAAAGAATCTTTTGGGAAAAAAAAAAAAAGTTCAGTCTGTCAGTTTCATTTGTCCTTCATAAATTAATAAAGTGTTCTTAGAGGAGTGTTTTCTGCTCAAAAAGCTGCAGGTCAAAACGGACCCAGACTTCCCCGGTTGGGACTTCATGCAGCAGTAAGTGTTTAGTTGTGGGGCCTTTGCTCTCTTGTTCCGTTCGGATTTTCGCTACTGGAACTTCAGTGCGACCCAAAAAATCTGTTGGGCAAACAAGTAAAAGAAGTCATTAAGCAAAGACACAAAGCTTAGAAAATCTGAAAGCGGGAGGATACCAGCAGGGATGAAGACCAGCACAACGTGTCAGTACAATCTGGTCGACAGTTTCTCCATGCAAATTCAGTGCAGCTCGGGCTCTGACTTCACACCGTAGCTTTAGTTAGTCACCCGGTACTACTGTTGTTAAAGACTTGAACTTTCCTTTCTGCAACAATTCAAATTTATGACAAGTGACAATCTCGACAGAAAGAGCAAGCTTATAGCCAAAGGGATTCAGTTCTAGAGCACTGCTCCCAAGTTTCCTGGCTGAGTGGCCCCTAGCTCTGTGTATATCAGCCAGCAGTGACAAAAAAGGGTTTTTTAGAAGACAAAGTGCTATGGTGTTAGAATGGAAAATACACCTTTATGTCACAGTTTGATCCAAGAGCTTTAAAAATACAGATCGCTCTCGGTAACGCAACTTCCAGTGTTTTCCATGTCAGCATTAAGTGATGGAAGAGATTTACAAGTCAGCTGCAGTGCTACACGGACCATAAAAAATGCAATATTTGGGCTCAGCCAACTGGTAATTAGGCTTGTAAGTCATTCTTTTTACAAGAACAGCAACCTTGAACAAATAATGCCACAGCGGGTATAGGGTCCGATTCAGAAATGAAATGCCCTCTTTCATGGCCATTTCATATATAAGCACAAGAGAGTGCTGTTGCAAGGTGCATTTAACAGGAACTCAGCTCTCCAGCTGGGAGAAGAAGCCTTCCAGCAGCCACACGTCAGCTGAGCCACAGAAAGTGTGTTTGCAGAGGGCAAAGTCACGTTTCCTTGCAGGAGAAAAGACGAAGAAGCTATAAGCCAGCTCGGCTCAAGGCAGTACCTTGCAAATCGGCAGTAATTAACCCTGTGTCAGAGCCCTGAAGAAGCACTTTTGAAGAGCACCAGAAGCTACTGACTGCCAAAAATATGTTTCGTTTCCAAGAGAAAAAAAAAAACAACACACAAGCTTATCAAGCTACTGCAGTGCAAATATAACCTAAAGTATTATTTTCAGGCACCGCCTACAATGACAGAGAAAAACTGCTTTCAGTTTCTGTTGTCTCCCCAGCTTGACAGAAAATACTTCTGCTTCTGATGCAAAAGCCAGAGTGGGATCAAATCTTGACTGCTGGGGCTATTCAACCTCTTCAGTAATTAAGTATTTTTTTTACACAACGTTTCTCAGGAAGCAAGTGTACCTACAGGCTCTTGGAGCCACTGGTGAGGAACTCTGTTGTCCCTAGTCATAAAAAGGCGCTCTTTTCCTAAAATAAAGGCTCACGCACTTACCATCGGGTGAGAATTGATCCCTGTCGAACATGGTGATGCACAGGACATCCTGATACAGGTCCTTAATGAAGAACTGGCAGTTGAAGTTCCACTTGGGGTTCAAGGTGTCCTGCATGGTCCTCGTCGTGTAGCTCTGAGAGCCCATGCTGATTTCACAGTAGGGGTTGCTCTTCCCTAAACACAGAGGCAGTGATGAAATCCCTCAGCAGTGCAGAAACCTCCCTCCTCTCAGCGAGCCCTGCCAGGCATTGCAGTGCTCTGAGCCTCCTGCCCGCACTCACCGTTGGGCTTACAGGCCTTTAACTCCGTTGCTTCAATCACGTGCACCATCAGGCGTCCTATTCCTGAGGTCTTCTGGGAGCGAGCTGGGAACGACAAGCCAGAAATAAATGGATTGGCTGCAACCAGAAAAACTGGCAGCAGATCTGGGGATCTGAGAGATCCCACACAGGCACTGGGGCACCCTCCAGAACTGGCCTTGCTCCAGTGTCTGGCAGAGGTGAGAGGGGGACAGGAACTCAGTACCTTGATAAGCTTTTTCACGTTTCTTCTTCTCGGTCTCGATGTACTGCTCGGATGCTGCTTTGATTTTCTGGACCCAGGCAGTACTGCAAAGAGCAATCCCTACGGTGAGCGCTGTACCACAAGCAGGGAACTCCTCATCATCGCTGACTTTACCCCAACCTCTTTCACCATTTTTTCCCCCACTGGATTTCAGAGGAATTGCAAGTCAATTCAAGGACTACTACAGAGGTTTTGGATTCAATCTTATGCCACATTTCCCTATCAGCCTAAATAAATGAAATCAGAACTGCTCTTTATTAAAGTCTGCTGGGCCACATCAAAGACTGACTAGGACTGGGGAAGAATTTTATGGGATGCAGGACTTTGCAGTCCCAAGCTATTCTCTACAGCTAGGAGCAGTCGGTGTGAACACGGATTTCACTGCAAGAGCTGCCACACAAGCAGAACAAAGTGAGAGAAAGCTTCCCATTCAAATGAGAGTCAGAGGAATTTTATGTCCTGCTTGGGAGGCTGAACCCTGTCCTGTGAGCTCAGGGCCCCCCCGTCTGCTCACTGGAAACAGCCCCAGCCACGTTCAGGAGGGTTCATCTCACTCCTGCGTTTGCGCTACTCACCGCTCGTTAATGTTGTCGGTTTTAAGCGTGTAAACCCTGTCGATGTGCGATATGTGGAAAACTGGCTCATCGCTTGAAGGGTCCGTGGGCAATTTCACGAGGACTTCATTGAGGAAGACAGGCTGAAGGGAAAGCAAACATCAGTGTAGCAGTGGCACCCTGGCAGTAAGCAGAAACTTGACAAGGATATTTAAATACATGGTTTTCCTGGAGAGAAAATTGAAGTTGACACAGGAAGAACAACCAGATCGCGATCACCACAAAAAATTGCAACAATGGACTAAGAAAAAACTGCGCTGTCAGTAAGCCTCACGCTGTCCTCCTAGCTTTGGAGCTCTGTGAAAGGGACAGGACTGTAAGCAGAGATGTAGTGTGGAACTGGAAATCCTGCCTGCATGGAGCAATTTTTCAGGTTCCCTGTCTAAAAGCAGCCCCGATACTGAACTTTATCTCCCCAGCTCCAAAATATTGAGAACACTGACCAGTGAGCATGTGCTGTGTGGACACAGAGACTGAAGTTCTTAAAAACTTGGCTCATGCCATTGTTTGGATTCCTAAACAAACATGCATATGTCAAAAAACAGCTCAAGCCACTGGAGACCTAAACAATCAGGCACACTTTAGAAAGGCACAAGCACGCTGCACCTTCTACTTTTTTCAGAAGGTCAAGTACTTTCTTGTGGGTGCAAGAACTTCCACAAGCTTAAGTTAAGGCTCCTGATTCTAAGCATGGTGCTCAGCTCCTCAGCAGCAGAGTAGACACGATGCTATTTCTGCTCCTTCAGCACGAAGTGGAAGGAAGCGTTCACTCAACCAAGACAAAGAAGCCCGTCCTTTTCAGGGGGTTAAACCGAATGACATTGGCATGTTCTGTCTGCCAGTACACGCCTGTGTGACAGCAAAAGATCAAACAGATGGTGAATCCCAGCAGACAAAACAGCATTCCTCAGCAGCAGCCAGGTCCCACCAGATCAACGTGACCACGGGGCATCTTGTCTCACTCACCATTTTGTACATTTTGAACTGGGAGTTGGATTTGGGGCTGAAGAGTTTATCGGAGCCAGAAGAGACAAATTGTTTCACCATGTAGGTGAGCAGCAGGAAGTCGTTGAAAAGGAAGCCGTACAGCTCCTTGCTGCTCTTCGCCTTGTAGAGCTTGCCGCTGTGCAGGAGTTTCCGTGGTCCCAAGCAGTTCGTCAGGGAATTGAAAACTGGTTGCTACGAGAGAAAAAAATCCATCATCAGCAGCAAGTTAATGCTCCTCCTCGCAGTGAAGACTGCTCAAACTGCTCAAAATCCTCTTCTCTTTTGCTTAATGAAGGTAGAGCTAAGAAGAGCCCACAGAGTCACAAGTTGCTCTGCTCATTTAGCTATCTAAATGGTGTTAGTTTTACGCTGGTAAATGGAGGTTTCTCCACTGCCAAAACCAGGCACAAACAATGGGGGCTCTTCGTACTACGGCTGCGGGCAGAATTTAATAAAAGCTTCTCTGCCAAGGGCTCAGCAGCGGATCACTTCCCAATAACAGATACGAGCAAGCACTCCCACCTCACCCCTGTGGCCCTTCCAAAATGAACAGCAGAAGCCCCGGCCGCGCAGCGCAGCGGTGCAGCTACCTCAGCGAGTCCTTCGCACTGCACGTGGGACTGGATCCACTCCAGCCTGTCCGAGTTCTCCTTCTCACGCACCCCTTCGTTAACCTGAGAGCACAGCTCCTCCGCACGCTCCAAGGCAAGCCTGAGGTTACTGTGGTCTGGGTGATTTTCTGGAGTATTCTCTAGAATCTGGTGCAGAAAAAAATGGGAGAAACCAAGACAAAAAAAGAAATAAGCAAAGGAACAGTTCCTCCACGCTCCCAGAGAAATCCCTGTAAAGGGATAATGCTTTTCTACTTTTGCTTTAGAGACCAAAATCAAAAGCATTCTCCCCCAAGGCTTCACTTGGGGTACTCACACTCTTTATAAGCAGAGGGTAGCGCGTTATTCTTTGCATCGGCTTCAGGAGGAAACTGGAGAGGGGCATCCCTTTGCAGCGAGGGTCCAGGGCGAGTTTCTAGGGTGCAATCCAGAGATTTAACAGAGACATTGCGTTACTCATCAAGGAACAGTTCCTTCACTGCACTGAAAAGAGTCTGATCAGATTTACTTTTTTTCAGGCATTCCAAGAAATCTTAGACTTTTAGGTCAGCAAACAGCACAGTTCACTGGAACAAACAGGAAAGCCAGCGCTGTCACTGTGCTCAGGTGCTTTGCCAGAAAAAGCTGTAGCATCATTGTCCACGTGGAGTCCTGACGTTCAAAACCATTCTAGCTTTTATTTTGACATAATGTGCCTCACTTGGGTTGCAAAAACAAACCACAAAGCAATGAAAGAACCAAAAGCCTGATGTCAAAGGTTCTGGCATTTCTCCTTTACAACCTCCTTTTTCTCTCTTCAAATCCCCAGCATCAGCTGCAACACATCAGCAATTATTTATTTCTATATTTATTTTTTATGCTGCAGCCCCACCATTCAGACACCCTGCACACACCCCACTGGTTTGCAAGTTGCATGACGTGTTTGGGACAGCAGCCTTCTTGTTTTAACTCTGCAGACTCCTTTGACCACATATATTTTGGGAAGGCACTGGCACCTTGTAGAGTTAACCAGTACACTGAAGGAATGAGTGACAAACAGGGAAATGGAGCAATGTACTCACTAAAGACATACAAAAAGCACACACAGTGCTATCCATGGAAGGTTCTTGTCTATTTTTGCAAGATTTTGTTCTCTGAGTTATTTTGATCTGGTCGCTGCTGGTTAGACAGGCTCCTGTTGTTGAGGAAAGGAGAAGGTACAAAAACTGCTGAAGAAGATACCTTTAAGTAGTCTTTGAAATCAGCATCTTCATCAGTTTTCTGCTGCAGCAACGAGGCCCCGTTAAGCTGGCAGCTGCAGAACCGAATGTAGGCCTGCATGTGGGACAGTTCTGCTGCCAGGATGTCCCCGATCATCTGCACGGGCATTTTTTCTCCTCCTGTTTTCTTACGCACTCGCAAGGCTCTGGAGAGAAAACAGATCACCATCCAACACTGCTGCAAGGCCTAAATCAAAATTCTTACAACACGCAGCTGCGAAAGGATGCAAGCCTCAGAAGTTCAGGCTGCAGGAAGCTCAGTGTGGCCTGAAAGATGCCCGACAGGGTCTGCAAGACCGAGACACTCCTTTGAGGCAAAGGAGTTCAAGCACCATCCCACTACAGCACACTGTTAGCCACTCGGTCTCCCCAAAGATTATTTTTAGAGAACAGAAGGTGGCTTTGCAGAGGGCTGGGGAGAACACCTCCCATGCTCGCTGTTTGCTGCAGGGCTCTGTTTCTAAGAGACTACAATAAATGTGCATCGGTTCTTGCTGTTTATTCCTGCCTCTCTCTTGTAACAGTTCCTTCTTTCTGAGACGCTCTGAATGCCTTCAGCTGTTGAATGCACACGTACACAGCAACTAATCGGCAAGGACAGAAATATTTACTGTAAAACCAGAAACGTCCTGAGGGAAGGAACAAGAGGATAAAGAGGAAGAAGAAAACACAAAAGGTGAAATTCACAAAAAAGTGAACTCTTACTTTACAAGACAAAAATGTAAGCACTCACTTCAGCAACTTTGTATTTGACATGATGAGTTCCTTCCAGTTAACAAAGATCAGCCCCATTTCCCCTTCTGTGAGACAGCCTGAATCAGCCATTGGTTTTTGGAAAACCTGTGGTAAAAAAAAACAAAATCATAAACGTGAGAAACTCTGCAGAGACAAAACCACCCAGCCTCCTCTCATTTAGACAATCCTGCTTTTTTTATGAATGCTCAGTGCCCAACGTCTCCACGGAAGACAAAAACAATTCCTCTCCAGCTCTTGTGACAGCCGTGCCTGTTTTTCCTACACGTGTGACCTCATTCTGATGGTGGCATCACCACTTGTGAAGCTGGGACAAGCGCTGGGACCCACAGGCTGACCATACAGCCTGAGAACCTTCCTGCAATTTCAGTCAAACGCTGCAGACACTGCACCTGTCCCATGCCCAAAGCGGTCACAGCTAACACGTAGAGCTACCCCTTCCTTCCTTCCTCCATGCAACACCTCCGGATACCAGAACACCTCTGCAACTTGCTCTATTTTAAGGTTTAACACTCCACCAGTTACTTTATGTAGAGAGACCAAGACTCCCAGGACTGTCTAATGCTGGCCCACCTAGCAGGGCAGTCTTGCTTCTAGAAATAAAGTCAGAGACAAAGGCAGATGATCAACTTTCATGGTACTTTCAGAGTTTGTCATGAGCCCGTGCAGCTTTGCCAGACAGCCCATCAACCTTTGCCCCTCGTCTTTACACTGAGCGTTGGCCCAAACTCTTAAAAGCAGGGTTTGGAAAATCCTAAGGTCTTTGTAGAGCAATGTCTTTCACAGCGTGACTTTTTAGCCTGTTGGGTGACCACGTAATGTTCACTAGAAAAGGAGGTGCTCACACAATGTCACTTTCTTCCTCTAGCATTTCCCAGTTTCTAAGGATCCCTTTACTTGCTCCTGTTCTGTAGGACCAAGGTGGTGTTTGTCCAAACACGTTTTCACACGCACGACATCTCACCTCTAAGACAAGCTGGAGGTCGTCCATGTACCTTTCTTCCGTCTGGATGAGTTCATGGATGTAGCCCTGTCTTTTCCTCTCTATGGGTTGCATAGTATCAAGGCTTTGGAGATCAGCACACCCTACAAGAAGCAAGCCAGGAGTTTAGATCCCGCTCAAGCCACCACATCTGGTGATTTAACAACGTTGCATCAACACAGACCAACCTGTGACTCAGACTACATGCACAGCTCTTCTTTCTTGGGTTTCAATAAAAAACAGTGTAGTGGTTAGCCCCCTCCCCTCTTTGTGCCAGGTTTCATTCTGTCACCTTTTTATTTCTTCGAGCATCCCTTTATGTTGAGCTGTGATGCAAATGAGAATTCCTAACTTCATGTAACTCCATTGATCTTATGTTTTTTTCCCCCTCTTCTCCTTTTCTGCAGTGCTGTTTTCAATCACAGTTGTGATTTTCTCTTACCTTACACAGTGTCTGTTGTGAGACGAAGTCATCCAGAACGTGTCTGGCATTAGTTCATGACATTGCACCTTTAACCTCCACCCCATTTCTAAAACACTCTGCCTTGATTATTAATTTACTCTACAAACCACCAGCAGAAGTTTGCAAACATGTAATGCAAAATTCATAGTTGCACAAACCTCGGAGTTGCACAACTTCTTTCTGGTTTAGAAACCAAATGAGCCAGGGATACGTTGAATTGGTTTGATGCATTAAGTATAAACAATCAAAATCATGCAGAGGAACACACAGACATCCAGGGACACAAACCCCAAGTTCTCTATGCTAACATGCAGACCCTACAGCTTCGTTCTTTCTCCGTTACACACGTTAGTAGACATGACAGCAGTGATTGAAATTTAGTAACTGAAATTAAAACCGGTAAAAGCAAAGTCAAAGTGGTGAATATATTTAGATGGGTAAAGGGGAATAGGTGAAGTCAAACTCCGATCCGTCTGTTGACCATCACGTGCTAGCAGAGCACTGCAACGTAGCAGGGGGGGATGAAAAGAAACAATTACAGAGTATTTAAGGATTTACATCTCCCATTTGATGTGGCTGCATAAGATTTGGATGAAATCTGAACTGATTATGTAGAATAACAGAAAGGATGTGGCAGCAACTCTTTTAGACCAGGTGTTTCTAGGGGAACGACGTCTCTTTGACAGTGTACAGGTGTAGAGAAAGGCAGCGCGACCTACAGCCCCGAGGGTTGTGCCTCCCCTGTCACCCTAACGCACCCAGGGCATCAGAATGAGGCTTCGTTCTGTTTGCTGCCTGTTTATAGACTTGCCTGTGGGAAGACTGCCCGAAACAATGACATGAAAACGAATAAATAATACATTTGTAAAAAAAAAAAAAAAAAAGAAAAAGGAAAAAAAAAGCCAAAAAACGGGGAACATTTGGCTGAACTTGATGTGACAGTGGCTGAATGTGAACTTCCAGATTTGTGTCCTTCTTGTTGGGCAGGCACCCAGCTGCTTGGAAGCAGCAGCACCCTTCAGCAAAAGAGACGGCCACGCCAGAGAAACACTCGTCAGATGAAGTTTTAGGAAACCACTCAGAGTATTTTAATGGGGAAACCCTTGGGGCAACACAAAGGAGTACAGCAGTAAAGACAACAGCTCGATTTAAAACGAGGGCTTTTCACTTCTGCCATGTGCCCTCCGGAAGGATCACGAATCTGAAGCTTTCAAACAAGGACTGAAAAAATACTACTTTTGATGAAGGGATCTGGGATTTCAGCTCTTCCAACTGTGGAGAACAAGGCTTTCAGACTTAATTATTTCCAAAGTTAAAATCAAGCCAAAGTCAGAAGAGAAAAGGGAGTAAAGCTATAGATCAAACTGATTCCTATGATCTCATCACCCATCAATTTTTACTTTGGCCAACCCGTGCCACTTCTGGATTCTGGTGTCATTCTTTAGCATGTGCAGAACCAAATTTAAGCCCAGCTACGTGGTCCTGAGTGTTCCTACGACCAACAAGTCCTAATTTTAGGCCTGTCAGGTCCTTGCACAATAGTCAGACTCTATTTGCCCAGACTCAGACCTTAGATCTCAGCTTTGACCACGTGTTTTTTCCTTCCGCTGCGAGGTACAGCCCTACAACCAGGGCAGCAAAGCACTGAAGCTCCCGCTGGTGTTTGCTTGTACCACAGCTGTCTGAACCACCCACACCCTTGGGTTTGTGTCTGTCTCCTGCTAAGTCAGGCTGAAGCAAACTGGGAGGCAAACACGCCTTTTATACGCACCTAAAATAATCTGATTTATAAAGCTCGTTGTCAGGCACAAAACCGCAGTTCACTTAATTGGCCCCTGTACTAACCTTGCCTTTGGACTGCCAGCTTTTGGGATCGGTGGATGAACGCTCTTATATTTAAATCAGTCCAAAAGCTCTGGGTTTTGATGGCTCTGACGATAGTAGCACAAAAACATAGCTTGGAATCCATACATCTGATTTTAGAAGGCAAATTTAGGCCTTTGGATTTGAGGGGAAGAAGGTGAATGAGTGAATACAGCAACGTGCCTCACCCTCGCCAACCTTTCTCTAAAGCGGCCGTGGCAACCCCTTGCAGCAGGGGTGGGCCCGCAGCTCTACCTCTCTCCTCCCACATTCCTGTTCCCTCCTTTCCCTGCATCACCGCTGGCACTTCGCTGCCTCCCAGCTCGCAGCCTGGCAGAAAAGGAATCCTGAGGGAGAAAAGGAAAACAGCTGTTTTCTGCGAGTCCAGTAGCCAGGAACGCGCGTGGAAGCGAGAGGAGCGCCCTTTTTTTTGGCAGCAGAAAGCTGTTGCCTTGGCTTCTGCCTTGTGAAGCTTCGTCGCAAGCTCCCCATACAGCTTGTAAAAGCAGAGGGTTTTTCAGAGAGCAATGCCTGCCACGGCTGTGGTACCTTTCGTGTTAAATCCTGCTCTCCAAGATGGGGAAGCAGCTCTCTCGCAGCGGCAGGGGAGAACGAGCTGGAGAGTTTATAAACAGGAAATCCCAGTCTCTAAACTTACGTTTAAAATTACACTTCCCTCTCCAAATATACCTGAGCAAGAAATACTTTCTTGCTACTAACTTAGTTAACCCTGCTTGGAAAGCTAAAGCTTCATAGTCCAAAGATTTTCTACCCTGCGTGAGATTCAAACACTTGAAAACCAGGGGCAGAGGGGACCTTTCAAATTACTGACATATTCTGGACCTGAGGTAAGTTCTAGGGGAAGAATGACTCTTTCTGAAGAAATCCTTCTGTGAAAGACAGATGAACAACATCTATCACCATTTCAAAAAAAAATATATTGTTTTTTTTCCTTTGTTCAAGAAGGGGAAATGTATTTCAATTCTTGACTTAAATCCAGTTCCAAAGAATTGAGCTAAAAACCAGCCAGACACAAAGCTCTCAAAGATGCCCAGATTTGCTTGGGCACCACATGCTTTGCCCGCTTCCCCAGCAATGCTGCCCACTCAGTAAACAATGAAAAAACACATTTAAAAAAATGACAGCTTTGGAAAGACATCTTGAGCCTCAAACATGAGCTCAAGCACCTTCCCTGAAGTATATGTCCTAAGCAAGCTGTGAGGCATCACAGCCAGGTCATTTAGTGAGGAGTATTTCAGGGCAGATGTGGCCTACTTTAGTAAACTCCGTTTGTAAGCAGATAGCTTGGTTTAAGATTTGTGGATTTAGCTCAAACCAGTTGATATGGTTGGAAAAAGCGGATAAGGCTTTTGTTTTTTGTCTGTATTAACCTGTCTCTGTAATCCTAGGCTACTGTAGAAAGAGCACATCTCACCGTGGAGCAGCATTAAAGGAGCCCCTTCACTACAGGCAGAGAACAGACTGATGGTGTCAGGGAATCTCTCTCACATTCCCAGCTCTGCTGGCACACCAAGAGGCTACCTGACTTGCAGCGTACTCCTGTCACTGCCTGTAGCTGTCCGTAGCCTCTGCGCCTCCTGGAACCTGTGCAAGGAGCTAATCCAGCAAATCTGAAAAGGTCGGTTTCCATCAGGCCCCAGGAAACATAATCCAAGTTGTATCCAACCACCCCTAATCACTACGTGCAGTTTATTCTCTCCACTACAAAAGAAGAAATTAATGATTCAATTTGCAAGAGGTAAAAAGCAAAACTAAGTCGCTGTGTCACAGACCCAGGTAACATAATGCTTGTCCCAACTATTCAGACGGGAAAAAAAAAACACAAACCTCCCCAGGTGAACAAAAAAACCACAACAGACAAACTAGATCCTTTTATGCGTCCCTTTAATAAAGTACATTTGCATAGTTATCTTACAACTTTGTTTGAAAACAAAGATGAACAATTGCCTCATGCTAAGCACAGCCTGCATTTGCATGTCTGAACAACCATCCCCACACGTTAATACTCTAGCTTGAAGAGAACAACACAAGGTAATTTTAAGGCAGCACACACCATGAAGTAGCAGTTTATTAGTTCATTACATCAAAGCAGCGTTACCCTGCAGCAGCTCCCAACACGACTACAGGCCAAGGTTCGCCAGCGTTCCTACGAGCAGACTTATGTACAGGTGTTTTACCCCGACCCCAAAGCACCGCACAGGGATACGGTCTGACCAAGCACCAAGGTGGGACATGTGGTCATGGACTGGTAGGGTGTGTTGTGACTGTTAGCGTGTAACTTTTGAGTGGGGCTTTATGCCTCCTGTGCTCCTAACTCCACTAGTAAGGATGACGTTAGCGCAGCGCTCTGCTTTCACACTACTCGCACGCCCAGACCTGCACCGGGTCTCGGTGGTCGCACGAGGCTTTCCTGCATGGATCTAATCGCTGAGTGGGAACTCAGCTTTGGAAATCAAGCTTTTGCAAAACTAAGCTTTTGTAGGTTTTGGTGCAAACCAGACAATTACAAAATTAGGAAGCGCTTCAGTCCTTGTTCTGGTGCACTTCAGTACCATTTGCAATCTCGCACCCAGTTACACAACAGCCCCATTCTCTGCTGGCCCATAGGAAACGGCATTAAGCCAGTGCTACGCTGCAGGCAATATCATGTTCTGCTTCATTCTTAACATCTTGTGGCTCTGAGCAACACTTAGCCTCTCAGGCCTTCAGGGAGGACTGTCAGTTCAGGAACTATCCCTGGCTTTCACCCTGTCCTTAGCTGAACTGTCTTCACCCAAATCCAGGATGAGCACTTTGATGCCAGTTTTACTTGGCTGGCTGGGACAATACCTGAACCTCACTCCAGGGTCATTTATCAAGGAGAGAGAGGGTTACATACAATCAGCAAAGACTGGATGTTTTTAAATCAAAAAATCTGATTTAAATACAGCTTCCATCAGCTGCACCTCTTTGCTGATAGATTATTTTAAAATCCTGCAGTACATACAGCCTCAGCAGAGCCTTTCCTACTGACAGCCTGATGTAGCTGTGCGATTCTTTCTGCACCAGCACGTGACAGGAGAGCAGAGCTCTCAGGTGATTGTGCTTGACCTGTATTAGGCAGACTTCTGAAAAGAGAAATACCAATGGCAGGGACATTGTCTCTTTCAATCAGCATTATTATTAAGTCTATTGTTATAATTATTATTATCATTGTTATTAGAGAATTTAGAGCATACTCAAGTAATACTGAATCATCAGAAGGTAACTGTGAAAGCCCAAAATGCTTCACTGCGATACTCATCAGTTCAAACTGAGGGGCAGCTGTTGCAATAATTAGTAATGCTCATATCTACGTACCCAACGACAGGGCTACTTGGGTGAAACTGTACTTGATACTACCCTAATCTCCAACTGCACCATTAAAATTGTGTAGAATGGCAGCTGTTTTTGGAAAATGCCATGATATTAGTTTGTAAATCATCCCAGATGTGATTTGAAGTTGTTTTTCTTTTTCCCAAATCAATGAGTAGCAATTTGGCATTCCAGGAAAATTGACACTGAACATTTGGGAAGTCAGCTTAGCTTAAATCCCACAGGTTCACAGTGCCTCTTAGAAATGGGATAATTTATAAGATCACCTAATTCTCAGACTAACGTGAGTGACTGACTGCTTGACGCCACTGGTGTAGCACAACAAAGTTCGGTCTGCATTAAACAGACCTTCAAAATCAGAAATTAAGAGAAGGCAATTCAGAGTGATTAGCATATTTTAGCAGAAATATTTAAAAATGTAGTTTCAAAAGGAAAACAAGTCAGCTAGAATACTGGAGAAATTATCTAGCACATTATTTGCCTACAGTAACATTTCATTCTATGACAAAATACTGGTTTAGACAAAATACATCCAGAATAAAAATCCATTTGTAGTTTTATGTAGGCACGTTGCTGTAGTCTGTATTGCACAAAAGATATACCTCTGACCTAAAGGGCACATATACATCATTTGATAAAGTATATTAAATATGTAACATTCCACTTTTTCAATAGAAATTTCGGAGAAAGGCTTTTAAATCTCTGCAATTTGACTAACCTTTTCCTGATAGTACCTTCACAACATTCATATATATATAAATAGAGTAAACATACAATGGTTTGTAAACATTTCTGATTGCATAAGTGACCTTTTCTGATTTGTTACCAAATTCAGGAAACCAACTAAATTAAATACTGTGTGTGACTAGGTCTCTCCTGTTGTTACAGGATCAAAGAACTATTTCATCAGATGAGTAGTCTGCTATTGATTAATCCTTTTATCTAAAGGGATATCAGGGTTATAGTCCTGAAGTCCCAATTCCTCTCTCTCCCCATCCCGAAAAAATGTGGGCACCTTTACTGCATTGTATCGCTAGCGTGCCGTAACTGTGCCTTCAAGGGCCACTTTGTAGATGAGGAATATAGGTCCATTTTTAAACCAAAGTTCCCTGCCTTCAGCTCCAGGTGTCTGTTAGTGTTTCTCTTCTGACAACATCTCTTTACCAAGGCTGCCTACGTATTAGGCTGCTATTTATTTACCAAACAGAAGAGCAGCAGCTTTCAGCTGGTACTTACTTTATGTCGCTGAAGAATTTAGCGAGATAAAAACACCACTCAGTACCGTAACTATTTAATGAAAAAAAAAGGAGCAGAGCAAGGGTCTAGTAGCACAGAGGCTGTACAAGTACTGCACTAACTAGTACATACCCACTATCTGCTAAAACTGAATCAAGGCAGGAGGTTGTTTAGGGTACAACTTATCAAGCCAAAACAACCTGAATTCCTGCTATAGGACTACTGTGAAGGAAGAAAATAAAAAGTATCTTCCATTCTATGCTAAATATTTCTTTCCCCAGTAAAAAGGGTATTTAAAGGCTGGACTGCACCAGATCTAAATCTTAGATCGTGTAGCATGTTTGTAATCACAGTGACCACCAGCAGTACAGACAGGTAGGGTTTGGTTTCTGGATGAGCCTTACGGGCTGTCATTTTAAAAGCTCAATATGCAGAAGATCAAATCAAATCCATTAGAACAGTAATCAGCGAACATTTTAATTCTGCAAAGTATGTACAGTACAACATTGAAAGAACACAACTGCCCATTCAAAACAGCTCAGATAAACTGTGCAAATAGTGGGTCTTTGTGTGTCTGCAATCCCACCATGCAAACGATAACTTGATATGCATGCTAATGATCTAGGATTATCAATGCCAAAGAAAAATGCTAAAGGAAACAAGAATGAACAGCAGTGAAAGCCACACAAAGACCCACTATCCTTTCTCCTTTTACAAATCAACTGTAAATGTTATAAGAAAACCCACAAAAAAAAACTAATTTCTTGACTGGATCTAACATTCAAACGAAGCAAAAGGATTGTTTCAGAGATTTTTGAGCAGGGCTGGCCACCCTGCCTCCACGCTACAGTCAAACTTGGATAGTGGGTCTCTGAGGTGCTTTCACACTGGAAGACAACATTGGGTCCTAAAAAAAACAAAAAAAAATGAAGGATAAAATGAACATAAATTTGAAGAGTGAAACATATGAGTTCTATGGACAGACAGAACAACACCACAAAGGTCAGAAAGGAATAGCTAACACCCAGCTTTCTGAAAACAGACATAATATGCTTCTACTCTTGCAATTTGGCATTTATAAACACACCCAGCATTAAGTACTTGCGACCAGCCATCACTGACTCAAAACCACTGCAGTTGACTCACTTTTTTTCTCAAAGAAGACTTCTGTTATGCAGACTTAACACACAAGGTCAAGCCCTAGGTGGTTTTTAAAAGGCAATGGCAAAATTCCCTGAGATTTCAACAAAGCCAGGATTTCTCCTGAAAAACTTGTAATAAGGCATTAGAAAAGCAGATAGAAAGTCAACTTATAAAGAAAAGCCCAAGTGCTATTCATATTGGCACATAAAAACTAACCTGACCCCTTACTTGATAGCCAGTAAGAGAAACACTGAGTCCTTCCACAGCAGCGTCCACATTCAGGCACAGAAACGCACCTGCCCCAAGTATGTTGGTGCACAAGTTGGTTTTTCAGCGTGAACACCCTTAAAAATGAGTCAGCTTCACTAATTAGACCATGGTGAACAGGAATTATGATCTTTCATGCATGGGAATAAACATCTGGGAAGACAGAAGTTGGTGAAAGGACAGGACTTGCCTCGTGTCTCTCTCTAATGTGTCTCACGTACACATAAGGCTTTGGGAGGGAAAAATTAGGTAGATCCACTGGTATTACTAAAACCATGAGGTGTGTTGCTAAGGAAATTCACTGTTGCCATATGCGTGTCAAGAGTCTAAGGAGAAAGGATCTGTTATTCCCAGTGCTTCCAGTCTAACCATCTTCACCCAAGGCCCCTGTGCTGACAGAAGGTACAGCAGTGAGATTTAGGGGGGGGAAGAAGGCGCTTGTCAAGCAGCAGGGACTACCTGGAGCTCAGGTCTAAGCACTTGAAGGAATAATTTAGATGCAAGAGGAGCTTCAGCAGCACTGGTACATGGAAAGGAAAAAGAGTGGACAGAAACAGGAACTATGCATGCATTAAAGCAGAAAGAACGGGTACATTTCAGTACGATGAAAGAGAAATCGCAGAGACACCTCGGGTAAGAGGAGCTCCACGTATGCTCTGCACAATGAGCGCAGGCAGGTTGACCTGGCTGAGTTTGCCAGCTCTCAGCAACAATGTGTCTGAGGGAAGGAGCAGATCTCTGATACAAAAGACATCCAGCAACCAAGTACGCCAGTGTAGCCGGACCACTTGTCCTGCCTCCGTCTGAGGTGGATGAGGGGAAAAAGTTGCAGCTAAAGAAAATAAAGGCTCCGACTGGTCCCATGGACAAGAGGACAGACTGAAAAAGCCAATATGTAAGGGAACAAATTCCTAAACCCAACTGTTTAAAGCAGACAAAGATTGTCTCCGGTGACAGAATTACGTCCAGATCAGGCCAGGCCATCAGAAAGACCTGTCAAGTGGTCAGGGCTCCCCACTCACCCACCTGCACTCCCTGAGAAGAGCAGGAGGAAAGCCTGGGAGAGACGCACCACGCATATGCTGGCAGCACACGTAAGATCTGACCCTCAGTGGATGAGCGAGCACTCAAAGACAAGAAAATAATAGATACTCCTGTAAGTAAATCTATAGCTATTTATGCTTTAAAACTTTCTGCATGTCTTTATTTGCATGAGGATGATTTGAGGGCAAACATTAGAATAAGAGCTATTATAATGCCATTAAAACCTGAGTGGCTCTAACCATCACCAAGGTCGCTGAGAGCAGGACTCTCAGTGCTTTCTGTTCTGCAGTCACCAAGAGCTGGTTTGTAGTAAGAGACATGCTTACAGAACTGTGATATCCTTTTTTATTTTTTATTTTTCCTTGCAGAGACCTCATGGCAGAGCGTACAGCTACACCAACCGAAGAGAAGAATCGTCTTGCTCAGCTAAGTTACTGCTCTGCTAGGGAAGTTTGCCATTACAGTTGTAAATAGTAAGCCCCAGGAAAGACTCTAGGTGCAAAGGTGGCCCATATAACAGAGTTTAGATTTGAGGGAAAAGTATAATTTTCATAAGCTACAAACCTATTTGAGTAAATCCTATCTGCCTGCTCCCGTTCAAATACAATTATATTTGACTGGCTAGAAGGGACAGTAAGAGAAATTGGTATTTGTCAAAAGCATTACAATACTTAGGTTAAGAATTCTTTAAAATATGAGAATACATTTTATAAATTATACTGATTTTTATCATATGTCTAAACTGGTCCCTAGAAGACCACAGAAACAGTTCTGTGGGATAGTTCCTTACCAATTTGTCAAGAACACCAGTAATAGTTTCTGCACTACATTTAAGTGTAAGCAAAAAAATAATTTTTGAAATATCCAAGGATGTTTGAAAGTTCAGTCAGTACCTATTTAAACATTTCTATGGTTATAGAAAGGTAGTGCTAGCTTACTGCTACCACAGCTTACTAGCTCAGACTTCACCCTGTGTGGAAGCAGCCCAGCTGACGTGAGCCATCACAGAAATCTGTGCAAAGGTGTTTGCCTGATGCTGCACTTAAGCCATGCTGGTTTTGAGAGGGGTCTAGACAGAATACTGCTGTTTTATTCCTGACGTTTCCAGATGCATGTTTTAACACTACACAAGAGTGACAAATTCTAGCACAAAACTGATTCACGAGTTGGCTTATTTGAAATACTCAGAGAATTTTTTGTTTAGATTTTCAACACATTCTTAATTCATCAATAGGCAAGTTTTCTTAATTTAGCATCAGCAGATGTGCTTCACAGAAAAGACGACAACAACAACTCAGACAAACAGAACTGTAACAGCCAAGTACAGATGAGATCTGCTTTTTGCTGACTGCCACTGGCTGGCCTTGTCCATATACTTTCAGAGGACAACTCTCTTCACACAGCCACAATTTATGTGGCTGGAAATATTTTTAATCCTCAACATTGAAGTCTGAGAAAGAGTCTAATGACTTAACAGAGAACGAGAAAGATTACCACATCAAATGTTCCCATTAACCTTAATTTCATGGCCTGTCTGGATTTAGTCTATACTATTTCTTCCAAATTGAGATTTTGTCTGTATGTAAAGAGAAAAAAATTAGAGGAATATTTCAGTCATTTAGATGTGTCTAATCAAAAGTACTTAAGGTTCAATCTAAATGCAGATTTTGACATCACAGCCATGCCAGTCAGAAGCATTTAAAATAAAAAAAAAAAAAAACAAAAAAAAAAACACATCATTGTGTTACCAAAAATGTTAGCACAGATGTAATTTAACTACAAACCTCAAGAATGGTGCAATATTGTATTTTGACCAGGTACCATAGCAAGCTACCATGGGAAAATATTTCATCTTCCCAATCAAAGTTGTACCTCCTCTACTAGGTTTGTGAATTCTCTAATAGTACAGCTAAGTTGATCAAATCTTAACTGCAAACTGGTCCTACAGACTAGCTTTTAACCAGACTCAAGCAGACTTCCAGATACACGTCTTTATACTGTGAAAAATACAAATGATGCTTAAGGAAAAACAGCAAGTGAAGGGAGGAGGCTTGGTATTGAAAGGATCTACTTTTAGACCAAACCCAGGTGGGCTCCCAATGCCACTGACGTCACGGGCTGATCAAAAGTTGATTTAATCACAGTGCCCCAGGATGAAAAGCCAGGTGAGTAAGAACAGAGGTAGTTTCCTCCGTGGAGAGGGAACAAAATAACAACAACAAAAACAAACAAACAAACAAACAAAAAAAAAGGTGGGCAGGGGATGAGAAACATTTACTATGTTTGTGTGCAAAATTTACTCTATGTTGTGTTTTTTTTTTTAATCCATTCTGTGGCTATTTTTACTGATTTGATAAATAGTTTAAATGTAAGTTAAAGTTGACTACAGGAGACACTTTTTTCATATTTTATAAAACTCAATGAAGTTCTACAATCAAGCTTACTATACCTGCACTGACCCCCTGTCAGTGTAAGTTATCAAATATCAGCATCTTTAATGGAAGGTAATCACCTATCAAATCTAATATTTTAGCTCACCCTTGCACCCTTACTATTACACACTGGCTGGTTGGTAACGTGGTTGTTCGTAGGTTAAATAGAAAAGTATTTAAAGCACTTAGAACTATAGTAAGGTATTTAAAGAAAGACCATTTAAAATACCAATAAATTCAGTGGATGCATGGAACTCTAAATTTCAAACACAAAGCAAAAGAAGAGCAACGCACTTTTGAAATAAAGTAACAAAATGTTTTTTTTTTTTAAGAAAAATGTTGCTTACACTGCTGACTTGGATCAGAATCTGTGGTCATCTTCACGTAGTTTGAGGGGAAGAGACCTGTCACACCATTGATTTCTCCTTGCCACCAGTCAGCATCATCCTTGCTCAGTACGTTAATTAGCTGCCCTTTGGAGAAACTGAGCTCGTCTTCGTTGTTTGCCATGTAATCGTACATTGCTATCACTTGACACACTATTAAGAAAAAACAAAGTTAGCAGAATGCTGTTACACAAGTATTATTTTTTCAGTATTTTACATAATCACAGGAAACAAACAACGTCACATAAACTGTTACATAAGAAACATACCAGACATGATTTTATCTTGATGCAGAACTGTTCTCCCTTTTCTTTTACTCAGATTTTGAACTGGGCCAGGCAGAAATATTTATTTTGATTTTATGTATCTATCTATGCACGTACACAGAAAATTATTTCCATTAGCACTAGGATCTATCGACCTTCTAAACATTTTAAATATAACCAAGTGTACTTCTCTCTCTTCCACTGGCTCAGCAGGGAAGGTGAGTTTGATTATCTTACAGCTGATACTTGTGAGAAAAATGCAGCAGAGGAAGAGGAAACACACATTAGCTAATCATGAATTACAAATGTAGCCAAAGGGAAGTTTTGTCCGGTAATACCTAGGAAGTTGTTGTATAAGCAAGTCATAGCTGCAGAGAACAGCACAATTTAAGCATGCAGAACCACAAAAACTGCTTTTATATGAAATAATCTCATTAGTAGCCAGCCATCCAAATGAAAAGCACTAGTGGAAATTGCAGCTCAGTCTCCCTTCTTAGAAAGGAGGGCATGTATAATTCTAAGGTGTTTGCCAATGATTGCTAACATTCTGTAAGATTGTTGCTGGCAGTTGGCAAAAGAAAAAGGAGTTTCCAAACAAGAACATTGTTGCTCTTCAGGGCGTTCAGAAGAATTAAAAAGCTTTTCTATGGAAGATGGACTCGTAGATTTCTGGATATAAACATCATCATATGACTGAGATTTTCTGTTGTAAGGTAGGTAGCTAAGTACCAGCCATGGCAGGGACCCCATGAAGAACTGTTTTGATTAAAAAGCCATGAGATTTTGCCTTTCTTGGTCAGAGATGATATCTGAACGGACATGTCTGTCAAAAGACCCAGACGCTGACTAGGACTTTACCTTCCACAGTGATGCACAGTAAGGTAGGGCCATTAAATATACTATCAAGCTAGTGATGTAATTCAGATTAGTATCTGAACAACCAAAGCAGTTACATGAAATACTTTAAATGAAATATAAATAAAATCTTTTTTTTTTGGTCACCTGAGGGAGCAGCAGATGTGGTTCGTTCACTGCTTGGACCCAGTAATTTCACATGGCTGGCAGGGAACCATCCTTTCTGTCTCTTTTTCCCTCTTGCCTGTAAATGTTTAAAGAGATGTTAAACAAGAAACCAAACAGTCTATAAACTGGAAAAAATGCAACAAATGTGTCAAGCGACTTTGCCTATGAAAGACAGAAAAAGTTGGTCTTCCAACACCTACTAAACACTAAACAACTCAAAAGGTAAATTCTAGCTAAAGGATAAAACAGCCAAATTCAAATAAAACTGCATCCTGATATGCTCTGGCAAATGTGAAGTGCAGTTAATGACTTCTGTACACAATTTCAAGGTAGGGCTGAATATTTGCTCTACGAAAATTGCACTTAATGTATCAAATATATTCTCTAATGAGATACCACAACTTTCTAACCAGCTTTTGGAACACTATACTTGTTTGTTTTTTCAAATGAAACCAAAGATCACCTCATTACTGTTCATTGAATCAGAATTATGTTTCCTTCAATTAATTACCTGCAGCTCTCCTTGCCACCATCCACTAGCATTTTTCTTCAGAATAAGTATTAGCTGTCCTGGAGCGAGACTAAGCTGTTCAGTTCCTGAGGCAGTATAGGCAGTAGTAACCTGAGCAATTTCTGAAAAGACAGTATATTAATTGCATTTGTTATCTTTTTTGTTACAATAAGAGCTATTTCCACAGAAATACACTGGTACATATCTTGTAGGTAAACACACCACCTGCCATTAAAACACTGCTATGAACCTAACCACTCATCATCACTTTAAAAACAGTCCAAAACATTAAAGTTATAACACACTTACCAGGTTTCTTATTTATTGTTCCAGTTTTGCCAGCATTACTAGAGCCCTACAAGAAAGACAGAACAATCTTCTTTTAATATGCAATAAAACCAGTAGACTTTGCACCATCTTTAAGCATGTGAAAAGAAAATAGAGGTTTTAACTCTGAGGCCATTTTTAACAAAATACCATGCTCCTGTACTGAGGCAGTCAATATGACACTGTGGCTAGAGCTCTCATTCAGGTCTCAAACTTTATGCTCTTCTTTTCTGCAAATGAGTTTAATCTCTACTTAAAATCATAATTTAATAGGTGGGTATCAATAACAGAAAAAAAAAAGAGAGAAAGCATCATGCATTAACTAAGCCTCAAAATAAGAACTCACTTCTTGATCCTTTGGTCTGACGTAATTGGAGGGGAAGATTCCAGTTCTGTCATCGATGCTCCCTGTCCACCATTCCCCTTCTTTCTGGGTCACGAGAATTTCCTCTCCTTCCGTAAAAGTCAAGTCACCAGGTTCGGAGCTTGAATACGAATACAGCGCAACATACTCTGTGCACACAGTACATATAAAGGAGAGAATAGTTTAGATAAAAGGATAAAAGTTCATCAGACACAAGCAAAAGTACCTTTGATATCAATGTTCATGAGTGTGTTCATAGCATGGATCATGTCTTAGCAAGCCTGCGTATCAGCCTACCTGCCTGACTGTAATCACAGCTGGTCTCTTGCTTACAGCTCTGAATTAAGGGTACACAACATCTTACAGACAAATTAATTTGGCAGAGTGAGAGTTACTACGCTTTGAACAGACTGCAGATAAGCCTGTAGGCCACAGCTAGAGAACTTACATCTCATATAGGAAGTACTCCACCCTACCTCCATGTTTCATAGCAGGCGTGTATATTCCACACCTACATCTGATTAAATCCATTCTTATCTAATACAGCAGAAATGAAAAACATAATTGGAACAAAAAAAACAACTGGGGAAACAAATATACTGTACTAAAAGGCTTAGAAAGTGTTTCTGACAAATTCTTCTGCAGCAATACTTTTCTCTACTCCTTACTGATTTAAAGAGAACAATCCACATTCAGGAGACTAAAATCCCTTCTCCTATCTCTACAGCACAGAATAGCACAGCAGAAAACAGCAGGAAGAGAAGGCAGCTTATGGACACGAGACATTTTAATTTTCAGAAGCAAATTACCAGAGCATAAGCCCTAAACAAACAAGCAATCAAACACAACCCAACAAACAAAAACAATATGCCTGAGCTCAACCTTAATTAGTTACAAATTTTACTCAAGTTCTTGTTTTAGGATTCCCATAATAATAAGTCGATATTTGCACTGTATCTTTTGGACAAACATTAAAAGACTTGCTCAGAACTTTTTCATATATTTAAGCTTAGTCACATGCAGTTAAGCAGAAACAGGGTGTAGCATTAAGTAATATACTTCACGCAGGCTTACCCTCTCCTACTGTATAAGACTGTGTATTAGGTTTCTTCTTTACAGCTGCATAAATAGCTTCTGGTCTGCAGTAAGAAAAAAAAAAGTTTGAGAAACTAAAAAATCTGACCAAGAAAAAGAATCTCTTTCTTAGGATGAGACTAAGCTCACATTAGCTGTCTTAAAGTTGGTATTTCCTCTAAATTATTTACAAAGGCTTCTTTGAATGTCAAACAGTGACAGATATTATGGATATTTGTCAGTAGCAGCCAAGTGCACACCGCACTTCAAAAAAAAAAAAAAAAAAGTAATATTATAGATCTAAAAGATATGTTCACAAATTATGCTACCCGAAAGAAGTACAAAATAAATTATTTTTTTTTGTCTAAATTCTCATACCAGAGTATTTCTAAGAACTTTCATCGTAACACATGTCAAGAACAATCCACACACAATGGTGCAGCCACTCCACCACTCCAGCAGTAACCAGGCTTTTAATAACTACCTGAGCAGTTACCTACAGCATTAGAATAGACATAAGGATCCTTCCAGGACAGAAAAATACCACTGTTTCTGTAAGATGTGCCTTACAAGCTTTTAATGCTGAGTGTTAAGGAATTCCTTGTAGGTCACTTAGAAGTTGGCACCCTTCAGAGGCTCAAAGCAACTCCACTGCAAGAGATCTGACTTGGTAACGAACCAAAAGAAAGCTGGCACTTGATGAATGACCAAACACCATTGACTTTTCACAGCACTCAGCTTGGAAGACTGTCTGTTTACTCAGTAGTGAGCCCAACATTACTTGGCTTGCTAGAATGAAATAATAAAGGCCTAAAATGGTATGGTGTAAATTATGAACATTATGTAGAATCTGCACTTTAAAGCACTGTAGCGATTTTGCACTCTAAAACACCTCTTTTTGTAAACTTTAGAACAAAACAATAATAAGGCACACTTACTCCTCTTTCTTGATTTCGCTTCCAGGTAAGAGCTTGACGTAAGATTTTGGAAACCAACCCCTTCCTCCATGTACCTCCCCAAACCACCAGTTCTCCTGCTGCTCCAGGACAGTGATGATATCATTTTTTGAAAAATTCAAGTGGTTATCTTTTTTTGCAGTCCAAGAGCAAAGTGCTTGTGCTTTTAAGTTCTCGACAGGTTGCCCCTGTTTAAGACAGAAGTGGAGATGTTGGCTGACCATACTACCCCTAACTGGTACAAGTGCTAAAAATAAACATATGTTGATGTCTAAGCAAGTTCATTCCTAAGCGTTGGCTGAACCTTTTTTACTTTGTGCCTGGACAATGTTTTACATTCCTGTATGTAAGTGATAGACTCAGGAACACTCTCTCAATTCTGTTTCTTACTCGTTACAAATACCTTGTCTGTCTAATTACAGGTGAAAACAATCACAGAATTATGAAACACATTGCATGAGCACTCTTGGTCACCAGTCCACTGAAATGTATGGAATTATGTCTATAGACAGTAGTGGAAATTTCAGACTAATTTGTTTATCCCCTGCCTGCCCAGTGCACACAGTATTAGAAAAATTAGAAAAGTGTGTTTGTGTTTTTGTTTTTTGTTTTTTTCTTAAAAAAGTGTCATTAATGTGAACAGCAAGTTCTCCACTCTCACACAATATACCTGTCCATGAATGGGTGAAACGGATCCAGGGGACACAGTGCGAGTGAAAGCTGATTTCTGTTGCCATGCTGTATTAACGTTCAGGCTAGAAAAATGTAAGTTTTGGTAATCAGATTCTTCCGCAGATTTACTTGGTGAAAGTGGTCTGCAAATTGAACAGAGACATATTTAACATGACAGTTTTTATTTTAAAAGTATCTTAGTAGAATCAGTGTGTTGCTTTTTTTTTTTTTCTTTAATAAATATAAAATAAATCATCCTATGCAACGCAAAGCAGACAATCAAATATTTAAAATGCACAAGCTAACACTTTCAGGTAGACTTGTCAAGAAGTTTTCTGCATTTATATTTATATTTTCTGTATCATCGAATGATACCACACAGCACATTACGTTTTAACTTTGAAAAAGCAATTTTAACACCAATGTAACAAACACTCACTCTGAAGCAGCTGAGGTAGTAGATAAAGATACTGTAGGAGGAAGTAAGGCCTTCTTAGGAGATAAAGGTTTTTCTCCTTCTGGTATTTTTTCTACGTAATTGCATGGAAACCAACCAATACGTCCTTGAAAACTCCCGTAAAGCCAACCAGGTTCTCCAACATTTTTTTCATCAACCTATGAACAGGCAGATAAATACCAAGAAAATACAATTAGCTGTCTGAAACAAGAGGATATCTCATGAGTCAGCACCTGTTGGCACTCTGAATAGCACATGCAGCACTCTCACAGGATCAGCATTTTCACCCTGTTTTTCAGAACTGAGCTGATTTTGCCCTGTTCAAAAAAGAGGATGATGCAATTTCACTGTCTCTCCAGCAGCTCCTTCCAAGGTAATACACCAAATCTGCCAGCCAGATCCAGAGACATGTGGAGACAGGCCTCAAAGATGTCATATTCCTTCAAACAGGCCCCAGACAACATGACACTGGGGACCACGTATGATACCTGGAACAATTCTGGCTTGCCAAATGCATTGTGTCACATTTCATTGAACACAAGACCAAGAAGCAGTGGCTGGCTGGCTCAGCAGCACAACAAACTGGTACAGCTCTGCTTAGAGAACAGCGGTGGTCTTAAGTGGGGAAGTGCAACCACATTTCTCAGTGGTTTTCTGTAAAAGACTGCAGGAAGGATGTGCTGCAATTAACTGCAGACAAAACACATCCAAAAAATCTGTTATTTACTGTAATGATTAAGAGTAGAGCATTTGTATTATACATTCCTATCAGTAATGAAACCTCCGCTATGCTGCATATAGTCAAAGCTATAGAAAGAAAAAGCAAGCTAAAATTAGCAGCTGATCAAATACTAACAGCTAGTTAGCTTAGTTGAGCTTGAGGGTAGAAGAGGAGGCGGTGTCTGCTGGCATATTTCTAAAACAGGATATCAGCAGTTAAATGAGACAGTTAATTTTATCTGAAAGGGAAGACAAAACAACAACTTTTATTTCCTTGTCTGTACCTCATTGGCGTGAAAATGCAAATAAATTATTTAACTCTTATCAAACTGAAGGCTAATACCTAAAGGTTTCGATATTCTGTAACTGCTTTCTGAATTCTCCCCTATCACCTCTCTGTATCATTATAATCTGAGTGAAGGAGATCCATATGCACTTATACATTAGATGCATGTATATTAACTGCATCACCACAGCTGTAAACCAGTTTTCACAAGTCTACCTGACTGCACAGACTTTCAAAATTGTTTACGCTAACAAATAATGTAATTAAATGAAATAAAGCAAATTTCAACCAAGAAGCCAGAAAACATTTCTAGTCTTATAATCCCTCTGAAACATTACAGACATCATACTCCACAAATACAGAAAAATACTGCACAGAACGGATGCAGAATACTCTGCTATGGGCATCTGCCTGAGAGATGAAGGAAATACCAACAAGACACAGATTATGTTAACCATACATTAGAAAATGGTGCATAGATTCAGAGGAACCTTTCACATCAACTTGTTAAGAAACTGGCCTGTTTCAAATGCCATTAATAATCTTGTCTTCTTATGTAGCCATTCGTGCCTCTATTTACTACTCTCATATTTCAAGCAGACACTTAGAGGCCAGCATCTAAATGTACAAAAAACTGCCGCAACTAGATCATTCCTGATCCAATTTTAGAAAGTCTATATTTAGAGTTCACTACTGTTATACCAGACAAAATCTCGACATTTCTAAAATACAAATAAAGATTTTATCTGAATTAATCCTAATTTCACCTGTTAAAAAGAAGTGATCAAGTTTAAATTGTAATTAAATCTAAAATTTATCAACCTAATGCTTCTGCCATCTAGGACTTTGTGTATCTTAGGATCAGAGGAAGGGGTTGTTTTCTCACAAGTTAAATATGAATGGCAAATCTTACCTGAATTATATCCCCGGTATTAAAGCTCATCTCATCATGATTCCTTGCTTCAAATGGATATAAAGCTCTGTAATTTACGAAGGCAACCGAATTCCTAGACTCTGAGGTACTAATTGCATTGCCTGAAAGGATAAGAAAACTAGTTACTGCAGCTGAAAGCACCTGGAGCTCTACCATGCTAAGCAACATGTACGAATATAATAAGCAGAGAACAGTTCTTGCCTTGAAGACACTAAGCAAGTATCGGAGGAGATCACTAGGTAACATGCTGATGGGATGCACACAGTGCAGGGGTTTAACATGCTAATCACTAAATGTAATGCAGACAGTAAAATGCATTTCCTTCCCAAGTGAAAAAATGAGATCTCATCCTTTCTCAAACACCTCTGGCTAGACCAGTACTTTAATATAGTCTCGTCTAACACAAATTTAATTTTCAAGTCAAAAAGATAACACTGCTCCAACAAGTGTTCAGCAGCACTGTGAAGATTTTACTTGAAAACCTCACAAAGCAAAATACCGTAATTTCTGTTTTCTTTGCTTCTGCTTTCTCAAAGTCTGTGAGTGATGCTGCTTAACAGTGAATGTTTTACAAGGTCTAGATAAGCTGTGCAAATATCTTTCAGTGCTGTCCTAACTTGGTTCCTGTTTAATTCAGTGATAAGAATAGCTAATGAAAACTTACAAGAACTAACGAACGATGGATTAAGCAAAACTGCTTTTAGTGAAAACGTTGTTAAACCAGCATTTTTCAAAGTCCTACAATGAAAGTTTAGTTTTATTTTTGTTAATAAGATGCATTGAATAAGGCAGAAGTAAAGTGGATTTCAATATTAATAAGTTACTGAGTCTATCCACTCATTACCTGACAAAACTCCATGTTAGCATTCTGCTTTAATCACAGAAAGTTCTGGCTTTATGAAAAAGCTAAAATATTACTGTTTCCAACATCCACAATTTGTTAGCCATGATCCCTGGAATATTTGTCTTCAAGGCCGCAGGTGGTGATAATTGACAAAAGACAAACTGAATTAATAGGATGATTTATACCTAACTAAAAACATAGAACACTTGTTTTCTTTCTTTCTTTGTTTATTATTATTACAATATTTTAGACAATACGTCTGCCAGTGTTACATTAAAACTAATACATCTAAAGAATGAAATGGTACTCAGGAAAATAGGAATCATTAAAGCAATAACTAAACAGGCTACAATTACCTTCATTTTTCCAGGGTGGCTTAAGACTTTTACCCTCTGTTGGTTTCAACAGATCTGCAAACTTTTCGGGTATGTTTAATTTAGAAGCGCGTTTTTCTGTCTCTTGAGAGTTGGTCACTTCTTTCTTCTTCTTTATTTCTTCGTTCTTCTTACGCCTCTCCTCAGCTTCTTTTGCAATTTGCTCTTGCTTTCTTTTATCTTCTTCCAGTTGCCTCTGTCTTTGTTCCGTTTCTCTCAAGATTGCAGCTTGCCTATTTTTGTCCTCCTCTTCATGAAGCTGTTGTTTGTTTTCCCTGTCTCTCATCAGCGCAACTGCTTCTTCAGCTTTCAGCTTTTCTTGAACTTTTCCTTGCATTCTTTCTTCCTCTAACCGCTTCTTTTTCTCCTCCTCTTCCCTTCGGATATTTTCCTGCCATCGGTTCTCCTTCTCCCGTTTTGCTTTCCTTAAAAAGGGGAAAAGGAGAGTGAGAATGAATTTTTATTTTTCATAAAAATGAAAGTCATTGTAAGAATAATCATCTGCACTTTTAAGTAAAACCATGTCTATAATATTGATGACTTTTCTCTCTGGGCAATAAGCAGATTGTAAAAACGTATTTGTATTTTCTTTTTGTCCTTCTAAAAAGGAACAAAATTTAAAATTTAAAATCCATCTTTCAAGATTAACATATGAGTTAGGAAGTCAATGCACTTCCTATTATCTTAAGTATCTATCTCACAGTTGTCTGAACATACATGACAGAAAAACTAGGAATTAGTCAGAAGGGCTTGTAAGGAGATAGGTACAAGGCTAGCAAAACATGGTAGAAAATATGAGGAATTTTAGAGGCGTGAGTATTATTTATTAAAGAAGCTAAAATCTTAATAGCAAGAGTAATTACTTGGTTTATTTACCTACCAAACCTGAGTTTACAAATTCTATGAAAATGATGATAAAAACAGATTGGGAAGAGGACATTCAGAACACCTTGTCTCAGTTACACTCCATATAAAATGTTTTCTCTAAGGCAACTAACCAGGATGTATTTTTACCAATTACACTTCCTGTTTATTACAATCAGTGTCTTAAAGTCACCATGGCATTTTTTTTTTCTTTAAAAACTGCAGTGCTGACAGACTTTAGACATGGTACCTTGCAGCCTCATCTTCCAGTCGCTTTTTCTGTGCAAGTTCAGCTCTTCTTTTTTCTACCTCTCTTATTTTGTCCTGTTTGATCTTGTTGAGCTGCTCCAAGGCTAATTGCTGCGTGCTGTAACTTTCTCTCAGGTCCTAATAAATAAACACAATAAAGTACGTCAAAAGAAATAAAATCAAGCTTTCGAGAAAAGCATCAAGGCATTTTAATGTTTTGTGAATCAAAGTATTACTTGGTCCATAGAAATGAACAAAGTAATATGAAGTTGTAATAGTCCTTGAAGGTCACTGTAAAGAAAGTCAAACAAAGTATAAAAATAGCTGCCAGGTTTGCAAAGCCTTTTATGTAACTTAGGCTTTCAATGAGCCCTTCAGTCACACACCTGCTGAAAATGGCAAATGTGACGGGAAACAGGAAAATATAAAACTTAATGTCCAAGCGCAACATTATTTAAGAACAAAGAAGACAATGAAGCATATTATAAATAATCACAAAACACATTTCTCAAGGAGGCAGGCTCCAACTGAAAGCCAATGCAATGCCATAAAGCTAAGAACATATCCCTTAAAAAGAGTCTTCAGCTTCACCATGCTTTCTTTTTTTCCGCTTCATTCACCATTGTAAATTACAACTACAAATTGGTACCATCAAATGGAAGATTGAAATAACTCTGACAGAGTAGGCTTACCACTGCAGGAAGCTATAGTCTAAGGTCACTAACTCAGGCTACAGTTTTGCTGTATTTCTGAACTTTTCTTTTGAACATATCCTTCAATTCCTATTCCATCTCTCTCTGTTTAAGAACAGTTTCATAAAACATCAGCCTGAATCTTTGGGATAATTAAATTTACAAAATAAAATTTAAAAAAAAAGGCAGGAAAAAAAAAAAAAACACAATAACACAAATACTTCAGAACGTCTTCATCACATTACAAAAGATTTCGAACATACTACATTATTTTTATTAGGAATCCTTCTGATATGCGACAGGTATACCCTGACTTTTTATATTTGATATCATAAATGCAAATAAAGCAATTAAGAATGATCTATTCCCACTATGATATGCACCACTACCAATAATCATGTTCCCTAAAAATTACTGTGCATTTTATATGAAAAGGGCAAGGTAATAAGATTTCTCTGTCAGTGAAAGTCTCTAACAACTAATTAAACTGATCAATTTACCACTATTTTTCCCCAAACATGTTCAGCTGAAAATGCTTCTAACTCTACACAGAAATCTTTGATTTGAGGAGAGAACAACTCTTCTGCGAAACTGAAAGGTCAGTGAAGTAGTTCTGAGAATAGTTTATGAGGAGGAAAAAAAAGCCAGGTTTCTGACAGCAGAGGACAAAAGCAGCATTGAGGAAAAACAGTGAGCAAGCTTTAGTACGGGGTTAATATGGAGGTTTAAAAGCATTGCATTTTCATGCCATGTGTCATATTCTGGGCATTGATGCTATTTCTAGTCTCTAACTCAGAAGAGAATTTGTATACTTGACTCACAGCTTAAGATGTATGAATATAGGCATGGTGAGACAAGTAGAGAGCAACAGATGGAAAAGTGAGAAAAGACACTGTTTCCATCTAAGACAGTATTCTTTTTGTTGATGTTATCTTAAAAGAAAAATATCTAGGTGAACATAGCTTATTAAGAAGTAAAATGGCTATCCGTATTTTGCACTTTGGCTTTCTAAGCACATAACAAAATTGCAAATCTTTCCAAGGATTTAAAAGTTAGCAGACAGAAAAAGAGCCTACTGATTTTCTTTTATGAAAATGTATTTAATAGAAGTCATATATCCAAACAGAAAGGGTAAGCAGAGGAAAATTGCGAAATAATTAAAAAGCAAAAGAGCCAAAGATTAGAAAATAACCTTAAGTAAGAGGAAGAGGTTGTTGAGACAGCTTAGCAGAGACAAAAGGCACTGAAGAACAGAATCATCCATATTCTCACACTGTAAGATAAGGCAGATAAAAAGCTAATTAATCTTTGCACTGTATTTTGAAAAACGTATTTTAGGGAAGACTAAACTGTGGATGCAGCCACTGAACACAGCAAGCCATGCAAGTAAACAAGTAACTAAAAATGCAGGTAACCAGTGTTACATGAAGCCTTTTTTTTTTTTCCAAGGAACTCTTAAAGTGTTTACAAATTTTGACTTTTTGTCCTTTTTAACAGAGAGCATAGAGCCCTCACATTGGCCCAGCATAAATGAATTATTTAGGAATAAAGTTCACACCAGAGCCACTAGGAGTAAGCTGGGAAGTGGATATTTGCTAACCTACCTGACAGTTGCATGCATTTTAAGGTAAGTCAAGAATTGCCAAATCATAAAAACGAAACTGCTTTTATTTCCAACATTCAACATTTACTAACTTACTCTCCAGTTAAGTGGCCTGTGCTTATTTACAGAACAATACCTAAGCCTGTTACCAGATCTTCTGCAATATACTAGGAAACCCTGTTTTTCTTTCGATTAAAGTGTCCACAATTCAAGAATTGTTGCCAATATAACCCCATAAGAGCAGAATCTGCAAGAGCCTGAGAAATGGATTAAAGTTTGTATCTCAAGCCAAATTAATTCTAGAAGGCAAAAGTTTACAGTGAGCAATCGGTGATTCATGCAAAGCAAGGATGAGCAAGATGTTGATATTTTAGTACATTAGCAATAGTTTTAAATGTATTTTTATTGTACTCCAAGAGTTTTGGAAATTCTTATGTGACACTAGAAGTTGGGAAGAGCTTTTTGGAAGTCTGGTGGAAGTGTCACCAATTTTTTTGATTGGATGGAGAAATAAAAGACACTGCTCAACACTGCAAAACTATGTATTCAGAGAATACACTTACCTTAAGCTGACTGTTAAATACATCCATTTCAGCAAGTTTAGAAGCAGTTTCTTTCTCAAGGGCATCTAGTTGTTCCTTAAGTCTTTGGCATAATTCTTCCTTTTCTAAGGACTTCTTGTGCACTGAACTAATTCCTGAACCTGCACAGAATCACAGAATCACTAAGGTTGGAAAAGCCCTCCAAGATCACCTGGTCCAACCACCCCCTACCACCAATGTCACCCACCACCATCTCCTTAAGCGCCACACCCAACTTTTCCTTGAACACCCCCAGGGACGGTGACTCCACCACCTCCCTGGGCAACCTGTCCCAGTGCCTGACTGCTCTTTCTGAGCAGAAATGTCTCCTAATTTCTAACCTAAACCTCCCCTGGCACAACTTGAGACCATTTCCTCTAGTTTTATTGCTGGTTTTCTGTGAGAAGAGGTCAACACCCAGCTCCCCACAGCTTCCTTTCAAGTAGTTGTGGAGAGCAATAAGGTCTCCCCTGAGCCTCCTCTTCTCCAGATGAAACTACCCCTGTGCCTTCGGCCGCTCCTCACAGGACTTGTGTTCCAGGCCCTTCACCAGCTTCGTAGCCCTTCTCTGGACATGTTCCAGGGCCTCGATGTCCTCCTTATAGTGAGGAGCCCAAAATCAAACACAGTACTCAAGGTGTGGCCTCATCAGAGCTGAATGAAGGGGAACTATCACCTGGTCCTGCTGGCTACACTGTTCCTGATACAAGCCAGGATAAAAAAAAGACAAGCAATTTTACAAGGACTTTTGTTTTCATTGTGTTTTTTGTTTTTTCCTAATATAAATGCATTGCCAATGTCTTTCCTCACAAATATCCCTTGATTTATCTTCCTATTTGTATACAGCACAAAGAAATAGGCCAACATCTATCTACCTGAAACATACAGACATCACATATAATATATACAGAATACTTTGCAAACTGTTTTTAACACCATATTAGACCAATTCATAGCAAGCTTCTGAAAGAAGAAAAATCTAGTGTGATTTGAGAGGAACTTCTAGTGTGATGTAAGGGCCAGTGTCAATTTTACATAAATTAACTCCCTTGAGTCTACACTACAAAAAAACCAAAAAGACATGGTGTAATAAGGATCATAGTATCTGCAGTCTGTATAGTCTGCATAAGTAAACTTTTGAGCAAAATCTGTTTTGTCACAAATACGTGTTTGTTTGCCCCTTTTTAGAACACAAAGGAAATAATGGAATGCAGATGCAGCACTTCCAAGGTGGCACTCACTGAAAAGATAGAAAAAAAAGTGAAGGTGTGATTAACACCCCTGTATCCTACAGCTTTTTTGTTGTTGCTTTTTTTTTTTTTTTTTTTTTTTTTTTTTTACACTACAAGTGATGAAAAGCAAGCAATGCAACAGAAGAGAATTCATTTGCAGGTACTTACTCTGAGTGTTGTCAAGTTGAACGTTTTTAATTCTTTCAGTTAACAATTGCTTTTCAGGAACTAAATAGATTAGTTTATTCTGGTACTCCTGTAGATATTAAAGAAAACACAACAGCTTTTTAATACTGTTTATACTTAAGTAAAAGTGGGTGAATTTCCAAACATAACCTCAACTCACAGTAATGAAATGTAAGATGCAAGTTATCATAGAGCAGAGGAAAAATGATTTTTGCACTACCAACATAAACACTCTTATAACTATTTATTTATTTATTTATTTATTTATTTTACCAAAAAAGCATTAACACAGCTGGAAAAAAAAAAGTTACTATTTATACAGTTAACATAAGAACATTTGGCTACCTCAAATCTAATATAAAAACAGTAACTTTCTGTGACACACAAGAAGATGAAAAGAAGTTTCCCTGACAGGCAGGAGCATTACATAAAAATAAGGTAGAGGATGATTTATTGTAGTCAACTATTCTGAAATAATTTATGTCTTGCTATTCAAATACAGAAAAAAAAGGATAAAAAAAGACCTGCAAGGTAACTCAGCCAAAAGACCAACTTGGTCTGCATACAGAAAAGCATTCCTCATAAAAATCTGAGTTTGTAGCTATAGAAGAACTCATAATTAAAAAGAAGTCACTAGTATCAGTTCACAAAAATAAAGCTGATGTTTTGACTGGTGTCCTTATTCAACTATCAGCTCGTTGTAGTATATGTAATCATTCCTTTAACAACACAAAAAAAAAACAACTCTGCAATGTTGATGGCATCGCCAATTTCCTCTCTGCACTATAATCAAACTGATTCACTATTCCTCCCTATCAAAACTGATTATCAACATTACTGAAGCACAGAATAGGAAATAAAGGAGAACTACAAACATATCAGAAAGTTATGTACCTGCAGCTGTTGTTGTAATTGCTTGACTTCCATAATTCCTTGATCACATTTCTTATCTAAAGCCTCCAGCTCAGTTTTCCGAAGCTGCTTCTTGTTTCGAATATCTTGCAACCTGCCTGAGATTTGCTGATGTTTGTCCGTCTAGGAAAAAATGAGAAACGAATTATATCATTTACATCAAAAAAAACAGATCTCCACAAAGCCTTTGGGCAGATTAGCTCACAATCAATTCTTTGAAAAAAAAAATATATATGTATCTGCTTTAGAGCGCTCACCCAAAGCAGAGTGGAACTCCTAGCAGGCCATCAACGTATATTCTAAGATTTGCATACTTTAAAATACTGCATTTCCTTTCAAGATGGGCAGTAACACTGTGTCTTACCAGGGCTTCTAATTCAAGATTAAGGCTCTTCTTTTTAGAGGTCAACCTGACAATTTCTTCTTGTTCCCTGTTACGTTGATTAAGAAGTTCTTGGCGACGAATTCTCTCCCATTCCAATCGTCGCTGGCGCTCAAGTTCTTGCTTTGCTGCCTAAGGAGAAGTTACATTACTTTAAATTACAATGTAGATACAGAACCCAGAGACTATGTTTTAATACATCGTGCTCTACTTTTAGATAGTGTAACAGGAACACAATGTATTGTTGTTTTCAAAGTGATCTTGCATATTTTGGCATTAAAGAATGGAGAAAGTGACCCTCTTAAGAGGTGGCACTTCATGCCATGCTCCTAAGTCCAAAGGAAAAAAGCTGTTTGAAAATAGTTGCATAATTCAGAGAAAAAAATCCATTTAGCTCAGAATACAGACCATAAATGAGCTTGTCGAGAAATATTACACAAGCTTCTTTGATTATTTCACGGAACTACATATAATATGAAATTTTTATGCATGCAGTGTGATACCACCTAGAAGCAAATTTGTCTTGAGTTCAAACAGCAAAATATTATCAATTATGAATTCAGTAAAATCTTGTTTGGAACAGAGTTTTTTGTACAAATCTAAGAAGCATCCCAGAAATCTCATCTGTCCTTTGAACTATCTGAAAGTCTTTGACTTACACCAACACTGCATTCACTTGACACAATGTTTTCAGAAAGAAATGACATTGGCTCTACAAGAGAGCTTGCCACTAGCCATGCAAGAATAAGGAGCCAAAGTCAGTGCTCAAATCCTGAATGTTCCATCAAGTGAATGCTGTATGCATATATACATTCCTTAAAGCATTATAAAATAATTTCAAGAAAACAACCTCCCGCCTTTCTATTTCTTTCCTCCTTTCTTCTTCCCTTTGTCTTTCCAATTCTCGTTGTCTCTCCAGCTGCCTTTCCATTTCAAGTTGTTTCTTCCGTTCCTGTTCCTGACGTTCCCTCTCTCTTCGTTCTTGTTCTTCACGTTCTTTCTGAGCCTTACGTTCTGCCTCTCTTTGTTGCTGCTCCAACAGGACCTGACGGCGTTTTTCCAGCTCCATATTTCCCCTCTCATAGTTTGCTTTCCTTTTGTCCTCAAATGTAACTAAAATAAGCAAAAGTAGTTATTTCTGCCCTGTGCAAAAACATTGCTCTCAAACAAGTACCTCAGTTGCGCCACTAAAGATAGATATTTCCTTTTTGGCAAGTTCAGTTAGTTAGGTCATGGATAATATAAGCATCTTGCATTTTTCTAGTATTATTCTTCTTTTCAAAAATACCTTTAAATTTTCCTAAGTCTTTTCCAACTGAAAAAATGTTGCAATTTAAAACTGACAAAGAAAATGGCTTTAATTTTAGAGGAAATACAAAGGAACAGTTTTTAAAAGCTAACAGAAGACAATCTTCTGTTAAAAAGGTTTTCCACTGTGCAAGAAAAATTAAACACACAGAACAAAGAGTTTAGTCTTAAAGGTTATTCCCTGTAAGATCTCTTGGAGTTAAAAACAGCAGAAAACAAAATAGGATTGAGCTCAGTTACTGCAGTACAAAAAGAGATACAAAGGAATGGTTTTGGCTCCCAGCAACCATCTTTCCAAATAGAGAGACAAATTGTGTCTCATGCTCCCCACATAACAGACCTTTGCTGGCAGGATCATGGAGCCAACAGCAGAATTCACTTTGTGTTCAAATTGCACCTTGTTTTCAGAAAATTGAGCAACATTGGGACCTCTTGTTTCCAAAACACCCAGAACAAAGTAATGCCAGTAACATTCAACTGCAAAAAAAATTGCTGTAGCATTGCAGTATTTGGCCATGAAATATTTCTTTTCCAAGATACATTATTAATCAGCACACTTTCCCATTCCTACAGCTAATAATAGTCCCTTTCTCTGCCTTCTCAATTTTATTAGATGTAATAGGCTGACTACATCCCCTTAACAACCTTCCTACCGTCAAGTTAAAATGGATCTAGCTTCTGAAATGAATCCCCATAGGGACTTGTTATGTCTTCCTCTTCCTAAATGTTTCAGTGTCCTTCAGAGACAGCCCTATATATTAAGAATGAGACCATGAAGCCTGTTTTACCTGGCTGTTTTTTCTGCGGCTCCTCCTCTTGCACTGGCTGGTAAGATGGCAGAGTTCCATTTATATTTTCAGTATATTTTCCACTCCTGGAGGGGAAAAAAAGATACAAAAAACAACGTTAGATAAATAACACAGATAATTTCTTTGCAAAAAGAATTTGCTTTGAAAATATGTTTCACTGCTCTCAGTGATTTACCTGAAAGAAGGTGGTACCAGTTCAAGAGGCAGAGTTAGTGGCAGAGGTTGTCCGGCTTTGGCCATATCGGTTAAGTGCATGGCTAACACAAACTCATCAGCTTTCAGTTGTCCATCTCCATCAATATCAGCTAGTGACCTGCACAGTTTTAACAGCAATAATAATTAGAACTAAATATCACAACCACTCAAGTGACAGCTGAAAATTTTCACAGCTGAAACTGAAATAATTTTGGAAATACAGAATTTCTTTGAAATTATCTGTCAAAAATGATTACAATTGATAATATGAATAGTGGATGAAAGAAAGTATTCTTTTGTTTATAATGTGCTGCTATGCATATCACAGATGTTTTAAAATACAAAAAAGGATAGGAAAATTTAAGAGGCTTCTTAAGCCTCAAGAGAAGAGCTGGGAAGAGATTTCATGCCTGTTCTTAAGCAGTTCAACAAGACAGAAACCACTTCTTCCTTTAATACAAAATAAAATGTTACATAAAATTAACCAAATGCTGCAATGGGAACCTTGGCATAGAATTCTTTTTTCCCTTGTGTTTCCTTGGCATTGAAGGGAAGATAGGAACTACTCCAGAGCTCCTTGAAATGGTAAGAAAAAGATCATATGCCCCCTCTAAGGAGGAGGAAAATCACACAATCATACCATCAGCCTACTTGTACTCAAAATGCTTCCCACACATTCAGGAAAAAAACAACAACAATGAAATGTTTCCAGAGATGCAGACAAGAAAACAGGAATCTTTCTCAGAGAACTGTCTATATAGATGTAATTGCAGGAATGTGTCCTTAGACTGGACTTAGGAGAAATGATTACTGAAATAAGTGCTTGTGACATTTTTTTTATACACACTGCTTTGGACAAAAAATATTGAGCAGTTTAAAAAAAATCAAAAAGGAAACAGACAATAAAATCCACCACACATCCACACACCATGGTGAAAGATGAAAGGAGATGATTAAATGAGATTATTTTTTTTTTACGTTGACTGAGCAACACTGTTCACATAGAGCAGTACTACTATTACAGTAATTACCATGAAGATCATACTCTGGTAGAAATATTTTATAATTCCTTACTTTGGGCAAAACTGTAACTAGGACTTGGATGTTAATCCTTAACATGTGTAGAGACATCCCTGTGCTGGCTCCTGATAGCTTTAGACTGGGCACCCAGGAGAAAAACAGTACCTGCTTTATTTCCCCATACTCCTGTGTGGAGGAATATAACCTGAAACTCCATTTTTACCCTCACAGTGTGCAACCAAATCAGCTGAACTAATAAGAGGAATGTTTCAGCTTGCTGCTGGAAAAGACAAACAAATGACTCCTCCTGAGATACAGAGGAAGAAGAAAGCAGCCTGCCTCAGAAGGAGCTGTAAAGCACAAAGCTGTTATGAATTCCTCTGGGACAATGAGGCTTATGCACAGCATAGAAGTTATGTCTGAAGGCAAAATCCAAACTACCTTATCTAGCAGGTTAAAGGCAGATTATTCAAGCCTTCAGACGACTGTAACTATTTCCATCACCACAGTAAAGACAAATCTTATAAAATGTGTAATACATAGTTATCTTCATGGGAACTGCAGTGAGTCTCTAAAAATCTGATGGGCTACTCGTTTTTAAATTTCTCTCCACATTTTAAAACTAACAAGGTCAGACAGTCTTTTGTTTCACAATTCTACATTTGAAATGAATAAAGCTCAACTTAAGTAGCAAATCACTGAAATGGTAATTAACATTAATACCTATACTATCAAAGGGAGTCTAACAAACAAATACAAACACTGAAAGGCTTACTATATGAAGTTGAGGTATCTTTCAAAAAATGCATTAATCACCAAGCCAGTTTAATAAGTAGCTTACTTTTCATTTACTATAGTAGATCTCTGGAGTCCCTTCATCATTTACTATTAAATCAAGTACAATTCCTCTCTTTAACACTACAAATGCATTGAACACATAATCAGTAACTAAACTTACCAAATAGTAGCCAGTTGAGTCTGTGAAAGGTTTGATTGCAGAAGGGCGTTTCTTGCTTGAAATCCTTAGAGAAAGTGTGAAAGATATTAATAAAAATAAATACTTCCAACAAAGATTCACATGTAGCAAAAATGGGTCATGAACTAGGGCATGTTTATTTTTAATATTAATCTAATCCCTTTTCATTAATGGCTGACAGTTGGCACTGCTCCCAGGCTTAACCAGAGGTATTACAATCTGAACACAACAAAGATTTAAGTATTTTTGGGTACTTTTTTTTTTCTACTCAAAATTCAAAACAGTAAAAACTGACATGAAAAATGGATGCTTAGGGTAATCCCCACAGCTGTTACAAGAGCACAGCTGATTGTCTGCTGAAAGCTGGAGCTAGTCAGCTGGAAAACTGCCAGTTTTCCTCAGTTAACAAAGGACCATACACCCTTCCAGGCGGGTCAATGAAACCTTCAGCTCAAAAATCAACTGAGCAAGATAAAAAGCATTAAGTCCACTTCAAAAAAGAGAGAATTGCCCTCCTTTCTTGTGGAGTACAAAACTGAGGCAGAGGCTTGGTAAGTACTCATTCTGAATGAGAAATTTGGTCACCTAACTTTCAGAAAATCCTACTCTTGTACTAACTGTGTGAAGTCTTTCAGAATCACCATAATGTTGTGGCACAGCATACATCACTGAAACTCAACAAGAAATTACTCCCTTAAACCACTTCTGAGACTTTACAATCGTGTCTGTAGTACTGCAGTGTCCTCCTTGATCTGCTTTCTATGAAAAGAAGAGAAAGCCCAAATATCTAAACAATTATACATAGCACAGGAGCATGACACAAAAATGATTGTGCAGTCATCTCTCATTTCACCAAGTCAGAAGAAACAGTATCTGCTCAAAGACTGATGCTTGAGAAACAACAGCTGATTTTATGGAGTTAACTTCCCCGGCCTTACAGCTTTCAGGCTCTTCTAGTTCTCACTGCTGGCACTCTTCTCTTCTTCCCATTGACTGCTACTGTTGCTTCCCTAGACCATTTGGGAAGACTGATACCTCCTCAGTCCTCTCCAGGTCTAACACAGACCCTGAGCCAATAAGCTAATGCCCATTTCTATTTTCTGGCTGACCAAAAGCAGAAGCCAATCCTTACTGTCTCCTGCACAGTTCTGAATATCAACAATTTCAGCTTTCATTTCGTTTGGAAGTCAAGTGGTTTCCATGATTTCAGCAAGCCAGAATTTCATCCCTAAACCTTCAATGTTCCAGAGGCAGAAAACAAAAAACACTGCTCCACTGTCTTTTCCCCATCTGTATCAAATGCCACACTCACCTGATAAATATCCACTCATACTTTTATCCAGGCTGTTAAATTTCTGTCTGTATTTTAATCTGGAGGCCTGAGGAACTGCCCAGTCTGAGGATGTAATCTTTGGTGAATTCCCAACTAGTGAAGCACTGGAGGAAGAATTTGAACTGTAATAATGTTTCAAAAAAAAGAAAGAGAGAAGACCTCTAAGTTACTTGGCTTAAAAAGCAGGCATTGGTACAAAAGATATATAGCATCTTCTGGTAACAAGAAACAACTTCTACAAAGTTGTCTCTGCTAACTTGCTATAAATATTTTCATGGCTAACATGAAATCCTACTGTGAAAGTAGGAACTTACACCTAAAGGGAAATTTCTGAGCTCAAGATCCCATTCCCTTAGTATCACGTTATTATTTTATTATTATTATTATTTATATTTTTATAATTTTATTATGCCACATGTTTCACCAGAGGATCATTGTGATAATAGTAGTACAGAAAACCACACGGATACATCTCAACCTTCATAAGAATGTTTAAGGGAACTGTGAATCATTTGGTAGATGTCTACATAACTTTGAAGATGTATGCAAATGGGTAACCAGGAACACCAAAAACACCAAAAAAATCTATCTGATAAAGCTGCTAAAACCGCTATATTCCACCTCTCTCTCTGTTTTGCCATTAGTGACAATGACAGGCTGAATGGAGATTTTCTGGTTCATGCAATTTCTGCAGAACAGCACTGACCAAGTGTTTAGTTATGCCTAAAATGCTTCTACCTTTAAATCCCAGAATTTTTGCACTGTGCCATCTTCGAAGACCAGAAAAAAACAGTCTGGTTTACTTAAGGTAATCCTCCTATTCATCCTACAGGTTGTGTATTGGCAGCAAAAAGGTGCAAGCACTTCTAAGTCACTTTCTGGAACAGAGCTGGGGCTGAAGTGCCCTCTGTGTTGTCTTTTAGAAGACTGTTCCTTCAAAGTCCAATTGTAGAGATAAATCTAGACCCTCACTTAGTCCCTGACAAAGCTCTAACATCAGTGAAATAGAGTTGCTGATGACAAAGATTTATAATCCTCTATTATTCATAAAATAAATCCATAGATAAATATTTATAACAAATACAATTCTTACATGTCTGCTAATTATTTGGTGCTATCCATAATGAATGAGCACATCAATCCATAAACATTCCTTTTACAACCGCTTGCAAGTTTTACCTCTACTTACTAATGCTGTACATTCCCTTCTTTTAGTCTCCACTTTCTCTCCTTTGAGCTCCCCACCTACATTTACTGAAAATATTACTTATTTGCATATATGAAAACAATCTACTTTCAGACCTGGTAGACCATTATTAATGAATGAGACTTTGAAAATACAAGTGTTCCATAATTTTTAGAAGACATACATTTAACATATAACCATTTTAAAATTAACTTTCATACCTGCTAGATCCCAAATCGATTAGTGACTGTGCCTTCTGCATATTAGTACCACCAAACCCTCCTGCCATGGGACCTAAAGAACCAGTATGAGGCAGCGCTGAAACAAACAAACAAAACCAAAAGCTTAAGGCAAACAGGCATGGTTGTTTGAGGCTTTGAGACAAATAAAAAAAGTTAATCAATGTCTTGTTTTAAAGGTTAATTAGTTAAAACTGATATGATGAATGTGAAATTTGGGAAAAATATTATTATTTCAGTCAAAAAAATACTGGACTATACTATACTTACTTGAAGAGAAAGGTATGGACAAAGGCTGCAGAAGGCTGGATGTTCCATTTGGCAATGATGAGGTACTGACAGAAGGCACCAGGGGAGCAGAAATTACCAAAGGAGGAACGGAACTCATTGAGGTCAGAGACATGGGAGCTAATGGTGTGACTGCAGACATAGATGTTGGCATGGACAGATTTGGCATACTACCCATTCCTAGAGTAAAAATCAAACAATTAATGATTTAATACCACAGAGACTTCAGGAAGAAACTGACTCCACTATGGTAGGCATAAACTGCACAAAGCAACCTGCATCCAGAGATACAATAAGCCAAAATAGATGCTCACATAGAATATTTACTTTTTTTTTTTTTTTTAAAAAGCTAAGCAACACAGCTCACAGAGGAAAATAAGGGAAAATATACTGAAGAACATTAATTTAAAAAACAAAATGCATTCTCAAGGTAGCTAGTATTTCACAAAAGGTTTAAGATCTAATGTTCTGTAATTAGAGATATTTACAGAATTACTGTTCTTCAAAAAGCCCATCTGCACCTGCCCCCTGAGATAGAAATATAACAGAACTAAAGTGTTGTGGGAATCCTCTACAAAGATCAGCTCATACTCTTTCTGAACTAAGTCTCTTCCAAATCTCAGCCCTGGGAGAATCTGTATGGGTGAAACGTCCATTTTGAGGGACACGTGCCCAATAATGTATTCCTTAAATCAGTTGTCTGAAGCTAATTAAAACACCTGAATTACTGGCTAACTCTTGTGGAAGAGAACTGGATGCAGATGAAATGATGAAAGGTTAATATTAAGTAATTGTATGCCAACCACAGCTATGTATAAATGCATGCACTTGTATGCAAACACACAAGATTCGGAGTTGGTCAGACATTTTACATCACCTATGTAACTTATATACAAACATTTAATTTCAGTGTACATATACAGAAGCATATGCTGCATTTTGTAACCTAGCTGAAGTCACAGTGTGTATTTATTTATACAAAACAACATGTCAACTAACAGACTCACATTGAAACACAAAACACAGTTAGAAAAAAAATAAAAGTAATTATATCTAATTGATCATATAGTTAGTGAACAATCTAATTCATTTTGAAAAAAGTATTTAAAATAACTTGCACAAAAAACATGGCTTTTGCTAAATTTAACTTAAAAAGGAAAAAAAAAGTAATAAGTATAATTTGGTGAATGAGTAGGAGGGAGATAAAAAAAGCCTTCAGTATAAGAGAACACTGCAAGTCAGATGGGAGGTGTGAATGACCTTCTTGAACCTCAGGTCAACATTCAATAAAAGCTTTTATTAAATATCTTCGAAGATATTTCGAAGATAGCAAAAATATATACAATTTGCTCTGTCTCAAGAAAGAGGCTTTGTGAATTTCCTACATCACCATAGTCATGGTGGTTGGTTTGTTGTTGTTTTCTTTGGTTTGTTTTTAACCAATTGCTTCAACTATTGGTCAGATTAATGATACTTATACTTGACTGCAGATCAACCATGTATTTTCTTTCTGAACACTAAGTAATTACATATAAATAAGTACCAAAGCGAGCTGACATTAGCGGTGAAAGTACAGGAGATTGTTTCATGACAGGAGGGAGAACCATAGGCAAGTGCTGTCCTTGTAATTTCAGCTTGATGAGTTTCATGGCTATAGAGAACTCCTGTTGATCCATTTTTCCATCCTTGTTCAGATCTGACAGCGCCCTTTGGAGAAAGAAAAAAAAAAAAAGCCCACAAGGGAGAAATGTAAATTAAAGGTTTTCATTTAATGAGAAGCTTTTCTATCTGTTTTATTTACTGTTTTTATCTAAGAAAACAACAAACATTGCAGCCATTTCTGTATTTTCTGCTTTCGTTAACAATGAAACCCTGAAAAGTTTGCATAATTTCAAAGCATAATGTTTGTCTAACTACATTAAATGACTTCTACCAAGTTCAGTTTTAAAGTTACTGTGTATGAAATACTTGGCACTTGAGAAAGTAAAAAGATATTTGGAAAAGCAGTAGTCTCCTGCCTGGAGTCCTCTGTTCACTTGTTGCTACAGATAAACCTCAGCTATGCTTCCTTCTATGCTACTAGCAAAATCAATGCAAAAACTTCCTTACCACTCTTTTCATGCACATTAAGTCTCAGATGAAGAAACTAGCTTAGCATTATTTCAAAATACATGTTTTCTTTAATATTTTCCATAGGTGAATTCGTCTTAATTATTATGGCCCTCCACTCTGTGACTTTTAGCATGTGCATGTACTGATAACAATGAAGTGCTTTGAAGCAAACGCAGCATTCTTTGTAACTCCTCAGTCTTCACCATAAAATTTCTGTTTTAAGCCTTGTAACTACATGCTGCAAAAAGCAGCACTTTCTGCAGTTCCCGTGTTGTAGTACTGGGTTGATATCTTACAGTGTATTATAACTGACCTTTTCTGTAGCTTCTGATTTTTATCTTTTTTCTAGTTTCAGTATACTTTCCACTCCTAGCTGAGTAGTATGTAATTTTTTCCCACAGCTAATCTTATTGCCATTTTTTAGTGTTTACTGGTATTTTAAATACCATTCATTTCAGTATCTCCAGAAATTCGTTTATCTCTTTATTCCATATTATTATTTATAACATTAAAACGTGGTTTGGCTTTTGCAGCAGTCCAACAGGTGCTTTCCCCTATTAGTGCCTTGCAATTTTGCAGCACCTTTTGCTTCAAGCACTTCTACAGTTTAAAAAGGCAGTGTTCAAGACGGTCTGATTTGAATTAACATGGTAAGAAAGATTTAGAAAGATACTGCTTTTTAATTAAGTGTTGGTACACGAGTTCAATCCTTCCTCTAAATTTAATAAAATTAAAACAACACTCCTTCTTTGACTGCTGAAAGCATCTTATGGACAACGCAACATGCCAGAGATGGTATTTGGAAGCTACATACTTCTTATAAAAAAAATAAAGAATACCTTACCATATGTCAGCAAGGACTGAAGCTGGTAGACCCGATTGCAAAAAAAAGGTACGTGCTTGATCACCTATGACAAACAAGAAAGAAAGAAAGAGACTTTTACACTAGAGACATGGATATTTACTAATACCTTCATTTTCAGGTGATCTCAGCACCCTTTTGAGGGACCAGATCTTCAGAACAAACCACCACAACAGATGCTAAACTTTCCAGTTTCCTACCACCCAACTCCTTCCTCGGTGACAGCAATTACCAAATGTCCTTCTGTTCTGTAATCTTGAGCCTTTGCTCTGAGAAGTGGATTTAAATAGATAAAAAAAAGCTTTAACAGGTCAAAAAACAACAGCTGCCAACAGTTCATCAAATGAAAGATGCAAAGAAATAACATACAGTATAAATGACCGAAAAATTCAGTCCTGACCCAATTACTTTTATAGGAAAGGATGAGCATGCTATTTCTTTCCTTCTCCTTTATCCAATCTAACTTGAGCCAGTACTGCCACTCTAGGAAAAAAAAATGGAAAATATCATGTTCTAAGTAAAATTCTGTTCCATCACAGAAGCATCCAATAATCCAGTATTTCAGGAAGGGAACAGGAACTGTTGTGCACATCCATACTGAATTCCACATCAGTTGGTAGGGATATGATAAAACACAGATAGTGGTGTTTATGCTTATCTGTGAGTGAATTCTACATGCTTAAAGCCAAGACTTCAGGGTATTCTTTCAGAACTTTCTTCTCTTCTATTCATATATAGTATTTCATTTCAAACACTTGCCAAACAAATAATAAAGCCTGCAGACATGCAGGTGACGGCCCTGATGTGGCCTAAAGGTAGTCCCCAGGACTGCATACTTTTCTAGCTGGTGGTAAAATAAACACCAATCTCTCAGTGCTGTTTGCTCAAAAGGAGGAGATGATCCTAGCCAGAAGATGGGCATGTTCCCAACAGACAACTTCTCTCTTTCCTCTGTCTTTTTCAGACCAAAAAGAGGAAAAACAGGGGCACTAGCATTACCAGATAGGTTAGTCAGCAGACAGACAGGCAGAAGTGATCAGGGCTCATCTTTAATACCCCCCCAACCACAAAGAACAATGAATTCTTCATTTCAGTCATCTGTGCCACTGAACTCAAGGCTTTTCTCCATGTTACAAAGTGCAAATTCTGAAGGGCTCAGCAACATGACACAATTATTCCATAGAAGAAAAAGTTGAATTCAACTGGAACTGACAGCAGGCAACTGCAAAATGCCCTGAGCCTGTCCAGAATTTGCTGAAGGCCCAAGGGTTAAAATATTTCAAGCAGTCATTAACAAGGCAGAGTTGTCAGTAACTCTCCCTGCATCCCCCCCATAACAAAGATCTCTAACAGCACAGTGTTCTCTAGCACCATTCAGACAGAAGAGAGCCACTTGTGTTTCTGGTATCACTTGTCACAATAGCTACTAGAAGTGTTTCTTGGCAGCTTCCCATCTCAGCACAGATTTAGCCTGATACTCTGTTTTTTAAAACTAGACAGAATGACAGCGCATAACTGCTGGCTGCAGAAGTGATGGGGTTAATAAGTGAGTGTTTCTGTGCCAGACTTTAGTCCAAAGCTCATAGAAGTTTTGTAATAACCTGTGGCTGTTTGCCTGAAGAGTATGGTTATTAGTCACACAACAAAGGGCTGAAATAGGATGTAGTTTTTAAACAGTTTCACAAAGATACTCTGTGTACACAGCTGTTAATGTGTAATGCAGAATCCCAGACCAACCTGTAATGTAGCCTCCTGTGGGTTTAAGGCTATCAAACTGCTTGTCATGCTTGGTCCGCTCTTCCAAGGTGATGGCCCATATGTTTGGACCTCCTAAAAAACAACAACAAAAAACAAACTGAAGATTTTTACAAATAAAGCACATCATTTGTGAAATCAAAGCTTGGTTTCTCGAGACACAAAATTAGATCTAGACACACCCAGCTCCTACCAGTTTGGCAAGGACATTCTGAAACACAAAAACCTGCTTCCCAGATGTGCAAGTGTGAGCTGAGACAACTCCTCAGCCAGATCGCTTTATGCTCTGCTTTCAAACAAGCTGTCTTGGCTTTCAAAGCTGGTGCAAAGTAGTTTCCTGTTGCTGCTGATTGTTTGCAGTCAGGGCAGGAAGCATGTTGCTCACAGTACTTTGTGTGAACCAAATACTCCCCTGGTTCACCGGTAAACAAATAGGATTCAATGTCACTTACAGGTTCCCATACTGAAGGCTCACATTCCTACAGCTGCCAAAAAGCCTCATGCTTCATCTTGCCGATGTTCTAAAATCAAGAGTGGGACTGCTAATAAAAACATGCTGGTTTTGTATGACAAAGGGGTAACACATTTTTCAATGCTTAAAAGGGAAAAGTATAAAATATTACAGCCTTGAGGTAACCAGGAGAAATTGCAGGGAACAATCTTGTTTACAAAGCTGTGCTGATACACCAGACAGACCCTGGAGTGACTTTCAGAAATGCTCCAAGGTGCTGTAGAAAGGTCAGCACGTTCACCCTTGCAGGAAATGCAGTTTGCCAGTAACAATTGGTTTGGGTTTCAAGTAGGCAGAAGTTTTAATTGGGAAGCTTTTGACAAAATCTCATTTTTCAATCAACGAGTGCAAGAATTATTCCAAATTCTGAATGCAAGCCCCCAAAATAGCATTAAAAGGTTATTTTTAAAATCTCAAACTAATTCTACTCAACATTACCACTTTCAAAGAGCTGTTGCACTGTTCTTCAAAGATATTGCTCAGTGAAAAAACAGCCGTGGAAATAAATAATTCTTTTAAGAAGATATTAACAAGCTGCTTTAAAATGCACGGCACTTCGAAAGAAAGTTACTACAAAGTGCTTCCTGTTTTCTGACACAAACCTCACTTCAAGGCTTTGAACCGACAATATTTCAAGAGCTTTTTTCACTGCTTTCCCCAAAGCAGTAACAAAGCTAGCAGATGGCAAGCTAACATACATGCCAATACACACACATACTGGCAACGTTAAGTCGCCTCTCTGTTTATTCATATATGCAAACACATTTTCCAAAAATACTACCGTCTCCTCTTTACAAGGTCCTGTAAAGATTACCCGTATTTTCAGATCCTTTACACTGCTGCTTCACAGGGAAAGACAAATGGTTAAAAACCAAACAAACAAAACCCAAAAACTTGCTGGAGATAGGAATTGCAAAAAGGCCAGGAGGACATTTGGATATAACCTTTAAGCACCTGAGTTTGGAGTTTTGTTTCTGCGCCAGCAGCAGTTACCCAAGGTCTACAGTGAAACAGCTGTGTGATGTACGAGACATCCCGCTTTGGAGGAAGGAGAATGAAGATGGGATGTGAAAAAGAGCACTGTCAGCTCAACGCTCGCAGGCCTCCTTCTGGCTCTCCACACTTACATGCTGGCCCATCTGTCCAGTGTCTTACCGCTACTGGAATTAAAGATGTCTTAGTCCCAGAGAAAACATACCCCAAAGGACTTTCCAGAGTCTTTCCAAGAAAGGGAAAGGCTTAGAAGGAGGTTTTTGCAGGCTACATGCAGAACTGCACTTCAAGAACCCCACCTTAAATGACAGGAGCCTTCTTTCTTCTAATTAAAGGCACCTAAATAAATCTAGATTAGATTCTGACAATAAATCTAAATAAATCTCTATTAGATGCCTAGAAATTGATGGGTACTGTGAGTATCGCCTTAACACACAAATAAGGACAACTTCCAGCCTATGGCAAAAAATCTTTGGTAAAAATGGCACTTAAATCTTTTAAAATTCCTCGTAAGGGGGTGTCGAGAGGCAGGAGACCTTTTCTCCATTAACACTAGTGACAGGACCCGCGGGAACGGGGTTAAGCTGAGGCAGGGGAAATTTAGGCTGGACGTCAGGAGGGGGTTCTTCACAGAGAGGGTGGTTGCACACTGGAACAGGCTCCCCAGGGAAGTGGTCACTGCACCGAGCCCGTCTGAATTTAAGAAGCGATTGGACTGTGCACTTAGTCACATGGTCTGAACTTTTGGGTAGACCTGTGCAGTGTCAAGAGTTGGACTTGATGATCCTTAAGGGTCCCTTCCAACTCAGGATATTCTATGATTCTATGATTCTGTGATAAAATGTCAGCTCTGAGATACAAATGGAAAGCGCATACTGTGGTTAATCCTTAAGGAATTTATCTGAACAATATGAGCCACTGCTTAACTGCAACTTCAGAAAACCTGACCGATTTTTTTTTATATATGGAAAATAAAATCATAGCACCACCATGATTTTGTTATACAACACCATATTTTAATCAGCCTTTGAAGCAGGTAGCTACAGCACTCCTCACCTTTAGATTATCAATCAGAAGGATTAAGGCTGCCACAATATGTTCACGTGGTCAGTGGCTACAAAGTGCTAAAAACACTGTAAGAATTCATTGACTGTTGTTACTGGCACCACTGTAGTTTATCCAATATATTATATATTACGTATTTCTGTTTAAACTTATTGAAATTCACAGTTTCACGTAAATGTATCACAAAGTATGCAAGAAGATGGCAATCAACCTTGAAACACTTCTAATATACTTCAGCGAAACGTCTCTGCATAAAATCTGGTGACTTTTCCTTCCTCCCCTTCTTCTTTTGCCCCTTAGTTCCCAAATTAAACATCCAGCAGCATTTCTTCAGCACCCATCTCTGTGACAGGTTTCTTCCAAGCCTAAATCTCATTCATAAAAGCTCTGGCTGAGACCGACACTGTTATAGCACCAAGTGTTTATGGCATAATCTTAGTGAGACACTGCAAGCAGCTACTGGCATGTCCAAGTGGTAACCATGGAGTTGTGTTATGAAAAGTGCACAGTGAATGTTTCAGGAAACCAATTCCATATCCAGAAAAGACCAACCTGCTAATAATTTATTTTCAAAGATAAGAATTTCAGATTTTCCCTGTTCCTGCAGACAGACTGGAAATGTTTTCGTAAGTAACTCCACAAAGATATGCTGTCATCTCCTGAGGGGCTTGTAGTAAGAAGAAAATAAAGTAATAAACCTTAAAACTCAAAGCAGAACTCCTCCCATGTACCTGGAATATTCTCCTTGTAAGTAAGTGTATAAAATATGCATACTTTATAAATAGAAATTCAAAGGAAACATGTTCCATTCAGACTACTTTAGCAACATCTCACAAGATCTGTCAACCTTCAATACCTTGAAAGGTAAGATGTTTAAAGGGAGATTATTAGAGCACCTTTTAATTTAGAAGGCTGAATGAAAACATGTACTAAACTTCAAACAGAAATGAGATTTGGGTGCAAGACAGTACCCAAACAAAGTCCTTCCAGAGCCGTGATTCTTTACATGCTAAGAAAAAAAATAAGAGCATGGCACTGAGGGAAGGTGAAAGTGTTGTGAGGGCTTATTTTCAGCTTAACCAGGTGCTCATCCCTCTTTTGATGTTACTATTTGGAGACAAGATTAAGAAAAAAAATTGTCTGTACTGAAAGTGTCATTAAAATTAAGATTCCACAAAGCACCAGGCAAAAATACCACATCAATCTATCTGAAATCAACACGTTGAACAGGGATCACAAGGTCTTGGCAATCCCACAAAATGCCTTGACACCACTCTTCAAAGCAATTACTGTGTTTACTTACAGTACAACTGAGCCCATCACAATAAAGACTTGCCACAGATGATAAAATTAGTTTGAAATTGTGCTCTCCTGTGCAATCACCATCAAAACATGCTACAAACCTCGTGAATGTTGTGGCTATCTCCCAAAGCAGCCACCTGTGGCAAAACTCACCAGTCAGTATTGCTCTCAAGAAAAATAACACTGCCTGATGCACAAACTACCAAGTTTTCTTGGTTACTGAATATCTTGGGACTCACAGCTGAGACAGGTAAGTGGAAGAGTACAACTCCAAGTCGTAAGTACCACGGGCATGTCAAAGTGTGTGCCAATGGGAAGAGCACTCCTTTTCTTGGAAGGACAAGGCTGCAGGAAGAAGCAAACAGAAACCTGCCATCCAAGACACATCACCTAAAAAAGATCTGGCTCAGCTCAATGGTCTTTGCACCAACACTTCAACCCCAGGGCTGACAAACCTCTTGCCAGGAAGCCAGATCTGACCAAAGGGAACAATCAATTTTGCCCAGAGCCTCTGCTGTTCTTCCTTCCTCACAGCCCCAACCCTTACTCACAGCAAGTCATGCATGAATCACAAAACCCAGCTGCAGGCATCTCCTCTGCTCAGATTTTGGTGGGTGAGACACAGGATGGGGGAAGCACACGTCTCCTTGATGGAGCCGTGGCGAACCTTCGGCACTCCAGAAATTTTGAGCTGGCATCAAGAAGTAGGGAACTACACTATTTAAAACAAGTTCAGCACCAGAGATCAAAATACCATTGCCGCTGTAGGCTCTCATGACAGGCTTTGCTGGGGGCAATTAATAGTAAGTTACTACTTCTCTAACTTAAATTTCTTGGAAATTTTCATGAAAGAAATACTTTTCCCAGCTATAGATGGTATAGTTTGGGATGGAAAAAATGCAGTGTCTTTGGCAATAAGGTATCTCCTAAAACCACTTCTTTTTTCCTCCAAAGAGGTTCCCTTGCAATCTCATGCCCTCATACCTGAAACACATCCACTTGAATGAAGCTAACACCATATTTGACTACTCTACTTTTTTAGGAATCAAAACTCAAGAAAGGTTGAACTTGGAGACTTACCTCACACAGATTCTCCCCAAATAAAGTAATTATTGCCTTCACTTTCTTTTCTGTCTCTGAAAACAAGAACATGAAACCACCACAGTCCTATAGAGTATCATTTTTAGATCGATCTCCAATCTCTTCTAGCAGTGGCTAGTACTTCAGAGAAGACTGGATAAACATCAAGACTGACAAGCAGTCTCAAGATTAAACACAGGAAATCCGGACTCAAGGACCAGAAACGTCTCAGCTCATTCCTTATACCAGGCCAGAAAGCCTGGGAGAAACCAACACAGAAATCTCCTTTCCTCCTACTCCACAGCTCGATGACATATTCAAGAATTCGGTTGTGTGGGGATGCTGCCTACATTTAAGGGATCCACAGAACTACAAAGACCATAGACCTTGGTAGGAACAGCTCTAGAAATGCCGTCAGAGCTCTGCATCAGACTGATAATCTTCTAAAGAAAATAAAGGACTTGCTTTGATGGGCTGCCAACACGAAACAAAAACAAATGTGTTTCTTTCCTTAAAACGGTAAGCTGCAAATGAAAAAGAGGGGAGAAACGAAAGTGCAGTCCTAGGAGAGCAGCAAAAAGCCTTGGAAATGCTGCAGTGAAACGTCTGCCACGTGTTAATATTACCTGCAGGCAGAAGGGAGCTGTACAGAGCGGTGGTATTAGCAAAAGGGATACGGGCAACTTCTCACTTGTGGAACATCACGAGACATTTCTCACATTCTTCAGAGAATTGTGTTTGGTTTTCACTGATTGGTGTTGCTTGCTTGTTATTCTTCGGAAAAACTACGCTCCTACGAGCTACAAAGCTAATTAACTCCACGGAGGTAATAAACCAAATTGAAAGGGAACTCCCTGTACACATAAGTCACAAGGATGAGTGATTATAGACCACCTCCTTAACCATCCCAAAAAACAGTATTAAATTTCATAAAGACCCTAAATAAATATTTATCCCTGTGTTTAGGGAGGGGGAAATGTCATGCAGCAGCTTGCTTGTAGCTGCACAAGGGGCTTTCCATAATTCAACCACCAAGTGCATTACTGTCTCCCATCAGCAGGCTCGAGAGAATTGTTTGGTGTAAGGAATATTGGGATAAATCTTACATGTACAAATATAGACAGGAATCAAGTTTACCACAGGATTATTTATTACAGATCAGATTTAATGAGCCCAAATGAGGTAACTGAAATGTGGAATTGTACTTTTGATTTTTCCTTGGGATTGGGTAAACACACTAGGAGACTAAAGTACACAGATTTCTCATTATTATGAATTCCCTTATTTCTTACCAGTGTTTCTACTATTTTCAGTAACTGTTTCACTTGATTTATGTTGATTTTTTCAATTTATTTTTGTTCTTAGCTCATTCCACAGCCCCACCTTCCCATCCTTGATGAATGCCCTTTGAATCCCAGCTCCCCTACTCTCAGATCACAGCAGGAGCCACACGACCTGCAACGTGTGCATTAATCCCACTACTTCTGGTCCTGCCAGAAATCCATCAGAGAGGCTCACAGCACGTTAGGCAACACTGCAACAACTGCCAGGGGAAAAGGGTATGTCTATGCTTAAGGAAAACTTCAGCAATTTCTTTATTTCTTCAACATATACACTATTGAAAGGAAACAACCACAGCTAAAGCTCATTCAACAGTAGGGCCAGGCTCCTGTATTTCTCCTTCAGTTTTGTATTTTCACTAAAATTAAAGAATTGTGCCTTCTAAAGCCAAGCGTATTTTTAAAGATTTTTTAATGTGTCTGATGTGCTTTCCAAAAACAGCTGTTCCACACAGGGCGGCTGTTAAACAGTGTCTGACAAGTGCAGGGCTATGCAGATTTGGCCATGAAATGCCTGCTTAATTCAAGAGCTTCCTGACAGAAACATGAACACAGAAGCATAAAACACTGTAGTTTAGGGTACAGTTCGTATTCTTTCCATTATGTATAGGAATATAGGTATTTTCACAGAATCATTAGGCTTAGAAAAGACTGCCAAGATCATCTGGTCCAACCATCCCCCTACCACCAATGTCACCCACTAAACCACGTCCCTAAGCACCACGTCCAACCTTTCCTTGAACACCCCAGGGACGGTGACGCCACCACTTCCCTCCTCATGTTCAGTAGTTCACTAAAATCAAATCCTGGGATCATTTAATCTAACTACGTGTCCCATGAAACAGGAGCAGAACTCCATACGATGCAGTATTTTCTCTGATGATATGGTAATTGTAACCGAAGCCCCACTTCAATATACAAAATCTATCTGCAAAGTAAGACCATTAGACTTTCCTTGGCATGCCATGATCTCAGTGTAGAAACATAATCCTTTTAGAATGAATATAATCCCTAAAGCAATGTAAAGATGCATAATAGCCCGGTGTAAAATACAGAACAGTCTGCCTGTGCTGCAGGTAAAGAGCCACTCGTTTTCTCAATTTCACAGTGCAACCTGATGATTCCAAAGCACTTAAACTATCAGGTTATAATAATGGGATGCATTGCTCTGCTTTATAAAAATCACAATATCATCTAGCTCATTATGGCTATCCGTTTTTAGAAGCGCCTTTTTAATCGTTATTGCCAAGTTCCACTGAAACATAATGCAATGTACCAAGCAAAACATTAAAAAAAAAAAAGAAAAAAACACAGATGTAGCGAATGACAGAAATTTTGTTTTAAGATGTGTAAACGAAAATCTTTCTTAAACTTCTGTTAGAGCTCTACCAATGCAAAAATTAGGAAAAGTGTACTCTGACATGACAGTACTCTCCACTGCACATTAGCATGCTTTTACACTACTTTCTTGTAGTAGCTTTGATAATTCATTCAATAGTATTTTACATTCTTTTTTAAATATTAAAAAAATGCCAGAAAGCCAATTAAAAATTGTTATTTTTATGAAGTAACCAGATTTCTATTTATCATCAAAACGTGCAATCACTGTAACCTACAAAGTTTGTAAACTTGTACTTTATTCCCAAAACCTAGGTTAATTTTTAATTTTCTTACGGAAAAAGTTGGCACACAGACTTGTCTTAACCTAAAACTCCCCCATTCAATACTACCAATAAATATATTTCCTGTCCAATTCTGGAGAACCAAACCAAGGAATTATTTGAAATTGCTGAGCTACCAGCAGATGCACGTGAAATGAGACCATTTTTCCATCTACTGATACTGCTGTGTATTTGCCCAATATTAATACTTCCTGATGGATTTAAGAGATGGAAAAGAGGAAGAAATAGCAATAAAATCGTACTACCAAGAAACTTTTCAATGGCAAGTATGGAAAGTTTGAAGTAAGCAGCACTGTCATGACAATAAATAAATAAAACGGGGGGTACTTTGCCACGTTCTTCCACACCAAGCTGCAAAACCTGCCTCCATCTGTTGTTAGCATAAGCATGCTTCCAGCTGGCAGACTGCAGCCTTCCTTGTCAACAGGAGACAGAAGCTGGAAGACATGCTTATCCTTCAGTTTAGGGCACGTCAGCAGCTCTTCTGGGTGAATTCCTGTCAACCTGTATCAAAGCCTTCAATAAGGAAAATTCAAAGGTTTTAATCATCATTGTTGAGGAAAAAATCTTCCAGTGTTTAGACTGAAGTCTTCTATTTCTGAAGATTGATTTCTTTTACACTGCTGATCACCAGCGTTCACAAAAACCCTACTAATTAATTAAAAAGTTACAAAAGGATAATTTGTTTAATTATTGTCTAGCAAATCTCTATGGAATGCAGCAAAACTAATAAGATTCAGGTCAGTTGCCATCTGCAGCAAGTAATAAATCTTTTAGCACTGGGAGAAACACTGGCAGTACAAATACCAAGGAAGAGGATGCAAAATTAACCTTGAAATTAGGTTGAGTAAAGGAAACAATCCTCCTACAAAAACATAAGCTGACATAAAATCAGAGCAGATTTCTGTACAAAGAATGTTATATCCTTTATAGTAACTTTTGTAGTTCTCTTCATTCTCAGGCTATTAGAGTAAAAACGACATTCCCAGGTTCTCAGACTTGAAGAGGAAGTCTGGGACCAAGAGGAAAAGAAAAGAACCACCAAATAAAAAGTCAGACAGGAAGGGTGAGACAGAAGGAAAATGAAGAGGCATTTCCTGAGTAATCCGTGGAATAAAATAAATTAGGAGATAATTTAGGAAACAAACCACAGTAAAGACCCTGCCAGTTCAGACCAAATATTCACCTAGCTAAGTACACGAATATTCATCCAGCTAAGTACCTGGCTCCCAAGCTCAACACCTGGCACAGAAAGAAAGAATAAAGTAAGCACGTAGTGTTTATTTCCTCAGCATATTTTCTCAGCCTCCAATGTAGCTCCTGATCCAGACGTGATACCTCATTAATGGGAGCAAAATCCATCTATGTACGGAATCCAAGTAACTGTTTGGCATCCAGCTTCCTACAGCTTTCACTGTTTACTTGACACTGTGCAAAGTTTGATACCTGCCAATAGTATTTTCACTTGATACTGGTTAATTCCTGTATTATGAGAGATCAATTACCACTCCCTTGTCACCTTCTCAAGGTGATTTTATAGGCATTTACTGTATCCAGCATTCCCACTGTTTCTTTTCCAAGCTGAAAGGTCCCAGTCAATGTAGTTTCTCCTCATATGAAAGGTGTTCTGTAGCTTTGATCACTCCTGTCAGCCTCTTTATAATTTCTAGTCCTGATACACAGAAAACACATAGAGAGAGTTGGAAAAAACACAAAGGTAACAAAAATCAAAAATAAGAGTTTCCTTAAAGAGTGCTCATTATAATGTTACATTACTAATTAGCAGAATCTCCAACTACAGTCCGTATACATACACTACTGACTATAGTTGTATTAGTTGTGTAGTGGTGTTGTACACATACGATATTACTTTCCCAGCACCCTAAAGAGGTTGATTTTAAACTAAATAAATGACAATATGACTCATTTAAGAATGTAAGATGTTTACTGTTGGGTCATACCAAAGTCCCTAACCCTGTTTCCACAGTAGCTCATGTTCACTGAGAGAATTAGAAATAGAGTCCTTCCCTGGGACCCTTAACTTTCAGAAATCAGCAATCTGGGAGATTTCTTGAGCCAAAAGAGGCATCAGAAGAATTGCATTTAACAGCCAAGTAGCCAAGGCATAGATCTTTCCTCCACAAGCCTTGGTTCCAAGTATTTGGAGCTTTGGGTTCCAAGGCACCTTCATACAATGAGTTCCAAACTATGCTGGTCATTAGGTAGAAACAAACAACAAAAACAAACAGAAAAAACACACAATCACCACCAAAAAAAAAAAAAAAAATTCTGCCTGCTTTAAACTCAATAATTTTATTTTGTAATGATAAGAAACTAGTCAATTGAACCTTTTTTTCTTTCCTTTTTTTTTATTTTTATTTTTTAAGGATAGAAGGGGTAAAACACTGGAAATCTATCTCAGTTATAACTTAAGGTCATTGTCCAATTCTAAGAAAAGCAGCAGATGTCTTCAACAACTGATCCAGCATAGCCTGAACCTACAAGATTCCTAATTAAAGTGACACAGCACTGTATAAATACATTTAATAGAAAATGAACAATGCCTAAAAATGGTTTATTCTTGACATTATAATTAGCAGGCTAAACCTGAACTCATTCTGCCAATACCAATTAGTCTTATCTATGGCCTGTTCCACTTGGATGGGCCATAATGACCACAGAAGACATGGTAGTTAGTAGCTGCTAAAAAAGAAGCATTTCACCTGACGCCAAAAAAAGATAAGTTGCACCAACTATATGAAGCAGATGTAGTTTTCGAGAAAACTAAATTTTTAACAGTTAAAGCCCTTTGAAGCTCTGCCATGTGGTAGATTTGTTTCTGAGTTCCGTCAGTGAAACCTTCAGGCTCTGGCTTCCTTTCAGGGAAGTACTTGTAGATCTTCCTGTGTTTGCAGATTTGTTTTTCCACATGCTTTGAAGAACAACAAAATCATGCGGAAATTTCACTGATACCCCAGATTAATAAAGCAGCTTGCAATACAGCATTATTACAGATTAAAGAATACCTTCAGTTCCCCACTTACTGCAATCTTACCTTATAAAACCTAACACAATACTAAAAGCAAGACAGGGCAGTTACAAGCTTAAATTAACTCAGGGGATGAAGATCTAAAACCTTTGCTAGGTTATTAATTAACATTTAGGTTTCTTTTGTTGGTTTGTTTAGGAGGTTTTTAGTCCTTGCTGCCAGAAATGTCCCAATTTGACTGATGTCGGTCATGGCAGACGGGGTTTGGGCGGCCATGTTGGGCTCAGGGGCTGGCGCTGAGGGCTGCGAGGTCCCTTTGTCACCCACGGCCATCACAGTCGACTGAGTGTGGCTGAGGCTGGTGGAGCTTTGGCACATGTAAGGTGTGCAAGGTGACAGCTCAGCCACTAGATACTTCCAGAGGAGGAAATGGGGGAAGAGAGCAATTCTTTTTTGGTCTACAGAACAAGTCTTACGAGGGAACCGGGGTTACTTAGCCTGAAGAAGAGGAGGCTCAGGGCAGACCTCATTGCTCTCTGCAACTGCCCAAAAGGAAGGGGTGGGGAGCTGGGGGTCGGCCTCTTCTCACAGGTAACCAGTGATAGGACTAGAGGGAATGGCCTCAAGTTGTGCCAGGAGAGGTTTAGGTTGGATATTAGGAAACATTTCTTCACTGAAAGGCTTGTGAGGCATCAGAAGAGGCTGCCCAGAGAAGCGGTTGAGTCACCATCCCTGGAGGTATTCGAAGGCCGTGTAGATGTGGTGCTTATGGACAGGGTTTAGTGGTAGGCTTGGCAGTTCTAGGTCATAGGTTAATGGCTGGGATGATGATCTTGGAGGTCTTTTCCAGCCTAAGTGATTCTGTGATTTCCACACCAACACACGAGCAGCCGATTCATCTCCCTTTAACCTTGTGCTATCACTATACTGAAAGAAAAATATTTTCCTTCCTTAATATTTACCTTCCTAACAAGTAAAATAAAGATCAAATTTATTTACAGTAAAGTAAATACAATTTTTAAAAAGCAGTAAGCTTTTATTTTGGTAGGTTAACCAAGGCAATCTCTTTAGTCTTTCTCAATACTTAATTCATTTCGCTTGGATGACGCTGAGGCCTAACTGCACCTATTAATTTATTTTTGTTTTGTCCTTCCTTAAGCATTTAGTCCAAGCTCTGCCTGGTATCCCTGAAGATGTCTCTCCCCAGCCTTATGCAAGAGCACACAGGATTTCTCATTTCACCCATCACATTTCAGGATGCATTTCCTTTCCCTCGAATCACGTAATTATTACGCGATCATCTAATACATCCTGTTGCCTTTCTCCTTAGTCATAGCCAAATCCTGAGCTGCGAGCATCCAGCAGAAATTCTTCTAGCCTATCATGGGATGACTAAAAAGCTATTTGAGGACAGCATAATAGAAACATGATGAAATTGAACCAATGATATGCAGTGGATCCTGTATAAGTCTCTCTGGAAAATGACTCCTAAGTTTGTATCATCAACAAATTTAACCAGCCTACGCTTGCTTTTAACTAATGGATGCTTCCATAAATAATAAACAGCAAAGTCTAGTTCCAAGATACAAATCCATGGAGAATTTCACTGTTCTGACCTCCTAGTCTAATATTTCAATTTTCTCTCCCTTTTAGCAGTTCTTTCTCTAATAAAGTCCAAATATGAGATTTGTTACACTCCATCTACAAAATTCAATTATTGAAGAAAGTGTAAGGTGCAACCTTCATTAAAACCTAGTTTCACTTATTGCATTTAACGTCCACATCTTATTATTTCCTCCTTCCAAAATTTCCTCTTACATCTTCCATGTGAATCATGTTATCCTCATAATTAAATATGAACAGGACAATTGCTACTCTGCAATCGTGTATCACTATTTCTGACTTTTTAGGACTAAAGAAAACATGTGATATGGCACATAGAATTGGAAATCTATTTTTTTTTTTTTTTTAGAGTCTAAAGGTGGAAGATATATGTCATTCTGATTTGAGCATGCAAATTTTGCTCTGTATCAGCTGACACCAGTGTCCTCACTGAGAACTGAGAGGAAGGAATAGTTTATAAGTGAGGCCATGGAAAATTTTTTGTCTTTATCTTTTAATTTATTTCCCTTCTTTGATGTAGGAGAACAAATTCTGACATTTTCTTTGCAAGCTCTAGTTCAGTTCAGTGTCTTTACCTACACTTGCTGATATCCAAGTCTACAGCTTCTGTAGACTTGGGTTAAAAGTCATGTTGCATTCATGAAGGTTTAAATTGAGCTGTGATGACCAGGGAAATAGAATTCCATAGAATGTATCGGTGGAACCAGGACAATCTGCTGTGAATTGTATTTCCAGCAGCATAAAATCCAGCTTGACTTACAAAGTTTGCAAAGAAGGTGAAACGAGAGTTCTGAGCAGTCCTTTTTGCACCTCAGCTTACCAGAGGAATTTTCCTGCTGGACCACAATAAATTATATCAAAGGAAACAGGTGGTAGGAGGGAAGAGGAAGGACAAATAAAAACATAAAAAAAGCACAGCCCAAAAATTCCAATGGTACTTAAGGAAATTGTGATAGATACTGATCGGCAAATACTGCCTTCCTTGTTCCAGCTGGACTGTGGAGATTAAATTTTCCCCAAACCAAAATTCAGCATCAGCGTGGATATTAAACCCTGAGAAATTCTAGCCTAAAGAGAGTTAGGAGAAGAGTAACATCTTGCAACTGCTCTCAGGCTGTAGCAGAAGGCATCCCATGGCAGTGAAGACCACCTTTTCCTGCTTTGTGATTAATACAGCAATCACAGAGTTAAATTAAGTGGAAATTCTATTACAGCCTCTATCCTTTTAACTTTTGTTTGTTATGAATGTATTAACTTCTTTAAAAGGTACTCATTTGAAGGTACTCATGATTTAATTTAACTAAATGCCACTTTTACAAGACTTGGGATGAAATGTTAGAAAAGCTTTGTCTAGAGGGAAAAATAACTGCATGTAAGGAGAATAAGCCACAGGAATCTGGATTTATCATTTTCCCTAGAGATGATGATCAATATTCAGACAGTTACAGGATAAATCAAGATGCTGAGTAGGGAATACTAATTTGCAAACTGGGGAGATAGATATGCCTGGAGTAGCTATGTGATAGACTTGGACTTCACAGAGATATACTCAAATGTCTGTGATCCATCTGGTGTTATATATATGCTTTGTAATCGGCAGCCTTTCCACACAAGAAGAAAGGCATTACTCAGCCTTGCCTGTTCACATAAAATGTCATCACAAACTTTACATTCTTCATGAGATAAATTTCTGGGAACTGCTGGGCCCACCCTGAGTTCCGTATAAAATCAACATACACTCTTCACATCCTGCTTCTCCTCTGAAATTCCAGCCTGCTAGCAAGACATCCACAAAGGTCACCTTGGACAGAAATGGAAGGTCAAAGGCAACTTGTTTGTCGATGTTTACTGCATACTTTCATGTCTTTAGAGAGGTAAGGTAAGTGGTTTAACAAGAGCATGTGTCCCAGGAGCATACAACGTCTCAATAAACTGAAGTTTACATGTGGCCACATAATTAAAAAAGAATATGCCAGTTCCCAGCCTAACATGCACTTTGGCCGTCAGCCACATGCTGAGGCTGGAGAGTCTTGCAAACCTGTTCTGGTGTTGGTGGATTCTGAATAACAGCTCAAGGTGAGCCTCTCGACTGGAACTCCAGCACACAGCTAAGTCAACCTTCATGAGATCCTGCAGACTTCCCTTTCTCTGCTCAGACTGGGAGACAAGGAGTTGTAGCATCTTCTGCTTGTAGTTGTTTGAGCTGATCTGAGCATCTTGCTTCGTCATTTGAACCCTGCACTTCTCCAACTCGGTGTAATCCTGTACCTTGTAACCACTCGCTCATGCACACGCCTGCTCCACGATATCCACTTCATTTTAACATTGAATGCCAAAAATAATCCTGAAACAGAAACTACTTCACGTCTTATGTAACTGATGATCTAAAAGCTAGGTATATTGTACCTTGCTGAGGACAGGGGTTCCTTCCCAGAAGAAAACCATTTCCCCCTGGTAGAGTACAAAACAAAAGGGTCAATGCCCTGCTAATACCAAGGTGTGGCAGGCAGCCAGTGCCCTCCACTTGGGCTGCAGCACTTTACTTGCCACATGCACAACCTCGTTCTTCATCCAGTGCTTGAAGTCACTCACTACCTAGGTCTACTACCATAATTAGAGGTTTCTACTGAAGCAGTGAGTGGTAAACGTAGGTGATCTACTCTGAATGAAAACACTAGTAGGAAGTAGCAGAAAAGAGGAATGTGGATTAGGGAAGAATGATTTCAGTTTCAGAGTTCTCAGTATTTATTCAGAAATAACACTGAAACTACTCTTTTTAACCCACATGACTTGTTTCAAATTTAATCAAATTCTGATGACAAATGACTGCAAAACTACATGCAATCATTTAAATTTATGTGAGGGGGAACAATTTAACTGTTGCCTGGTATTGCTCTTACTTACATTCTCTCACTAAACATAGAAAAATTCTGTTACTGACAGAATAAATCTGCATCTTTTGGCACAGTTCCCTTTTAGGCCGATGGAGAGTACTGTCAAGGGATTCCAGATCCAGGGCCAGTCTCCCAAACTAACAGATTTCTGAGTTTGAGTCATGTACCTGCTCACTGCCGTCCTCCAGCAGCATCAAGGAGTAAAGAGCCAAGCCAAAAAGACAGAAAATACTTTATGCATAGATCAACCACAAAGGCAGCCAAGAACATAAAGCTGTAACCTCCCTGAACAGTGTTTTTTTTTCGTTTGCTTGTTTTAAATTGGGGACCAAAGAGTATGAGTATGTGACAATTAAAAAATGTTTTTTCATTATGCCCAAGTGGAAGTAAATCTGATACTTTCACTATTGTATGTGATACATCAACCCCTTTTACTTCTCCTTTTATTAAGTCTGTGAAACGAAGTCCAGATCAAACTGCAGCTGACTGCATAAAAAAGGTGTTGATCACACAAATTGTTTCACAAGATGTTTTATGCACATGTGAAATGCGTAAGAGTTTAAATTTGAAATCTGAACACACTTCATTTGCTAAAAAACACTTTACCTTATTTACCTAACTCATTTTAGCAGCGATGACTCAATTTGTTAAATAAAGACCTCTCAGTCCTACAGTAACCTTCACAGATTAAAAAAAAAAAAAAAAAAAAAGAAAAGTATTTCTTATCTCATTTAATTATTTTTTAAATTCCACTCAGTATTTGGAATACCTGAAGTGCAAAGCATTGTTGCTATACTTGTCTTTTCATTTTGGCCAGCTCTGTAGACAGCACCACATAACCATTAAATTTCTTAGCAGATATTTTCAACTTGTGACTTCACAAATAAGCTTGCTTTCATAATAACAAGCTCCGTTATATACATATACACATGAACACACACAGTTTTCAAACTTCATCTCTCATACGTCTTTCAAAGAAAATCACCAAGAAACAAATACAAAAGTTTCTGTATTGCCTGGGATGCAGAATCAAGAGGAAAAATCTTAATTTTTCTTTTTAAAGAAAGTCTGCTTATTTTAGTAAATAGTAGTACATCATTTAATAAGTTCAAATATATTTGGCTTAAAGTAAATAGCATAATATATTGCAATGAAACAGATTCTGTGCTGATTTACATAACACAAAAGGTATGCAAGTTTAATCAACTATTACTTTGCATATTCCCCACTTGAAGTCAACCAGTATTCATAATACAAGTCACACATTCCTCAACCCTTTAAATAATCCGAGATTTCTAGATGCTCCAGGCATATCTGTATCTAAATTATGCCACAACAATGCTCGTACTCATTTTCTCCCAGTCTTACACTCAGAGTTGGGCTACAGGAAGCAAACTGCAGCAGACTGACCGTATCGCTGCTGCAGGTACTAAAATCAGCTATTTTCAATATCAGCATTTAAACGAAAAATAAAGACAAACATCCCCACCCCAACCTAAACAAACCGAACCCAGCTACTCACCATTCATGGCTGTGGGAAACTGAGCCATCATGGTCTTGAATCTGCCTCGCTAGCTCTTAGCCATCTGCAACATAAAAACATTGTGCCATTAATAATGCAACAAGGGCAAAACGTCGCTGCGCGCTCCCGCTGAGCAGGGGGAATGTCTGTCCCCTTTAGCTCCCACTTCCGATAGCAAACAATGCAGGGCTTCAGGCTGCTGCTGAACAAGCTGAATTTACATTTGGGAGGGGGCGGGGGATTTTTATTTATTTATTTATTATTTTTTTTTATAGGGTGTGCAGTGCAGTCTTGAACCTAGTGGCACATTCTTAAAGGAAAACAGTACCAACTGTTCAGCAGCTCCTGCATAACGTACACAAACAGTTGACAACATGTCAGGACATATGGCGTGGGGAACAATCCTCCCCTGGTGAGGAGACAGACTCCGTGTCCTCACACATCTTTTCCAGCGCTCCCTGGTAAATATTTATGTATATCGTTAAAAAGTTCAGCGTGCAGCTCCGTAAGAGAACGCTTCTGTTGAGAAAATTGGAAGAACAATCTCTATTCAAATTCGCACACTCAGCTACTCCAACGCAATTTACAAAAAAACGTTCTTATATGATGTATTCTGGGAGGAGAAAAAAAAAAAGGACTCGTTCTAATAAATCTTGCAGTCAGTTTTCCATAACCAACACCATGAAGTTATTTCTTTTCTTGGGCTACTGAAGGAAGACTCAACAGCAGCATTTAAGGGGGTTGGTCTCATTAAAATGCTAACAAGAAATGTCAGAGCACTACAACTTGTCTTGTTCATCCAGTATGTATAATGGCAAGAGTACCTATAGGGGTTATTATTTTTTTGGCATTACAAACTATAAACTAATACTCACGACTTATCTGAGGGATAAGCACAAGCATTGCTTTACATACATCAGATTAAGACAGTACAGAGAGCTCTTGCTTTGAGTGAGAGAATTTTAGTCAAACACTAAAGCTTACACATCATCATCCAGCACACTACATGGAGATACTATTGTTCAGGATGAAGCTAGAGAAATGAAGTTCTGCAGCTGATCACTGTTGCCCCACTCCAGCAAGCGCATCACATCACAGACCCCTCTGTCACCCCCTCTTCAGACACCAACCTGTTTCCTCCCACACCAAAAAAAACCCTGCACCTTCTCAGCACAACCATGGACTTTAAGTACAGAAAAATCATGACCTCATGCTCACCCACCCCCAAGGAAACTCCTGTGCATCGTGTCATGAAAACCCCACAACTGGAAAGCACTCCAGTTTTACTTGTGGACAGGGGAGCATTGTGCATTTCTGAAATAAAAATAATGAATAAATAAAGAAATTAAAATACCTGGGGTCAAGTGTCAGCAACCCTCTCTATATATGTTTATACACTATTTATAATTTCATTTTAATAAATATTTACAAATTTATACATCCTATAAGCAACATCTAACATCAGGAAACTGTAATAGGATATAAGTCATTCATTCTCATTGGATCACCTGTAAACATCACAGCCACACGTGCACTTGGTTCTCCCCCAAAATGAGTGAAGAGATGTATTTCATCTGCAGTTGCCTTGCTCTGTGGTGCTATACATAACTGTCCAATACAGAAAAAGTATATAATATATATTTTTTAAACAAACACATTTCTGAGCAGTATCAGTAAGACACCTGACACTCCTGGGCATTTTTTTTTTTTTATGTATACACAGACACGTACGTTATACATTCGTATAAATAAAATATATATAAACATATTCTGCATATACAGAACACACACACACAAATGGAAACAACTGATGAGTCCAAATAATCTCCCAGGGTGTCATTTGACATCAGCTGCAGAAAGATGCAAAAAGGAGGCATGGATCTATTCCGAGAGAGGAATTCTAAAATGAATTTGGGTATTTTTAGGTTGCTTCCAGCATCCCTTCCTAGGCCCTTCCAGCAACCTAGCAAGAGACACTTGAAGTCTATAAATAGCTTTCCCAACAAATGCCTTCGATGTTATTAAACATTTCTAAAGCACATTTCTCTGCAAAAGCTGTTCTGTCAAGGAATGCTAAAAGAGAAGGCGAAGCCAGGAGAGAGAAGCAGGATGCTGAAGAACATCCCCAGCATCCCCAGAGCAAAGAGCAGCAGAGCTCCATGCCGACAGAAACCTCCACCCGTCCGTGCCTTGCTGCAGACTTACAGATGTGTGGCCTTCGGCCATTGAGACTGATAATTCCTCCAACATACTTTATTTTCTTTTTTTGCTGGCCACTTCTTGAGTTTTTAAATTAGTAATTACAAGGTACAATGCACAACGTCTGATAACGCACTGATTCACTCTTAAACCCTCTCAATCTCAAGATACATATTTTAAAAACTATTTACAACTTACAATAACAAAGTTAAACATCATTGTCAAATTCCCTTCCCTTCTGACACCAGGGTTACACCAAACTGAGGACTTCACTGAGGACTGATTCAGAAGTTGTACTGAAGCTAAAAAAGAGAAAATAAAATCATCTCTGCAACATAATTTCTCCCCATTAACTGTTTTTAGGGAAGGAGGGAAGGGGGAAACAGCCCAGTAAACTCCAAGCTCACATGTTTTTTCACAGAAACAATCCTTTTCAAAGGATTCACTTCCCTTCAACAAGCATTCTGCCTGCTGAGTTTCCACGGCATGCCCCGAAGGCTCAGGTATGATGCATGTATCAAAGTTAAAAGGAGTTCACTTTCCACACATTCCGAATCAAATTGCTCTTACCACCCGTAAAAGTATCTTGCACCTTTAGGACACAGGTGTGCACTGTTTATTTACAGGGAGAAATCTCAGGAAAACGTTACTTTAGGCAAAACTTACTCATTTTAAGACAGCTCTGTTAACTTTTAATCATTAATGGCAGCAAAAGCTCTACATTTCCAAATAACCTTATAACACTACAGGGAAATCTAATGACATATAGAAATGCCATAAGAAGCCATGTCAGGAACAGCACGAAATCCACCCTGGAACAGAAGTGTATCAAGTGTCCCACTGAACAGTGTAGGCTACAGTGAGTCCTGCTGCCATTTAGGGCGAAAACAGGAAAACTGGGATGTTGTGTATAAATAGCAGGACCACAAGTTCTTGTAAACAAGTGATCTGACTGCTCCTAATGCTTAAAGCACTAACTGTGTCAGATGTGCCGAACTGCAACTTCTGCTCTCAGTATTGATTAGAACTGAGACAAGCTGAGAAATAAAGAGACCGCAAGAAGGAGGGGGGAACTTGAGACTGTGCTGAAGTATTAAGAAAGCATTAGAGCTGGGCAGAACGCAGGAAAAAGGAAAAAGGAAAAAAAAAAAAAAAAAGGAAAAAAACCACTACTCTCTTTTCCATTGTAGGCTTATTTTTTGTTTGCCATTTTATGAAGAACAGCCTTACCACAGCCTTTGTTAATATTTATACCTAAGCCTTTTTTTCTTTTTTTCTTTTTTTCCCCCAAAGTATTTCGCAGGGAAACCACAGCCACATAGTTTCAGGAGGAACGAAGGTCTGGTGCATCAGGTTCTGGCGCACCACTTGTGACTGGAAGCGAGCAAGCACTGTAGGAGCTGCACGGCTGGACTCACTCCTACTCTTCCGCCTCCCTCACAGACTGCTAGGAGTCACGCTGAGGATTTCTGCTGTACGAGCCCACTAGCAAGGAGAGGCACCACAGCAGCAGTTGGCTGATTCCCCCTTCACAACACCTGTAGAACTGGGTGATACAAGAACTGCTGGTATTGGCAAAGCAGACAGCGATAACCTGATACCCATGTGGTTCTCTGCCTTGTTAAGCGTCAGTAAGGCATTATAAACCAGCACAGCACAGCACCTCTCTTTGCTCAAGACATTTGTGTAGAAAAGTCTACTGATTTTAAACATATAAATAATAACACAACACCTTGGCAGGCCAAGAATTGATTTTCTTCATGGAGTTGGACACACTGACCTGGCCCTTTGAACACAGACTGCATTCAGCTTCGCAACGCCCATCCGCATCAGTAACACAGAGTAAGTGGATCTTTGAAGCCAGCAGATCACTAGCTCTTCCTGCTCCCCTCTGCTACAGTGAATAAGTGCACTGCAAGCCTTAGTTAACATTTTGACATTTCAAGACGAAAACAAAAATAGAGGAGCATTAAATACTTTACTTAACCCTAAGTGACGAGGCCCCTTCTTTGCTCACTGCCATACAGGGACTTGCCTCCAAACAGCGATTACAACAGAACAGAAAAAATATTGCTTCCGACGAGTATTTGCTGTAAAAAGCATAATTACAGTTATTTGCTACTGAGCTAATTATGTATAATTTTCCATCCCCACTGTTTTGCACTTTCTGGTTTATGCACTCCCTGCAGCAGGAGGCTCACAGCAGAACACATTTGTTATTCAGGTGAGGCCTTTCATGAATTAAGCATATTTGGAAATCACAAGATGCTTTGAAAGGAAGGTTTTAGAAGTAGCAACCCTACAGACTTGAGTCAGAGACACTGCTAGTTAATTCTGTTCCCCTAGGAAGCGCCATCCCAGCTATGTTATCCTTCCTATTCTGCCTTTAAGTGAGACTGCAAAGACTCACGACTGGATTTGATTTTAGGTAACTGCAGCGATCTAACTGGATCTTTAAGAGCATTAAGAACAACAAAAATCAGAAGTGCTGCTAGCTATTGACCAGGACAAAAATTAAATTAGTTTTAACAGAAGACATTCCCACACTTCACTGTTTGGCACTACCAGCAGGAGCAGTTAGGGAAAATGCTAGCAGCAACTGCTCCAGGTACCACGACCCTGCACCAGACCGACAACGTTCAGGAGTAAAGATAAGTTTACACCTTTATTCTCCACTCTCCTAACTACATTCCTCTCCCAAGGGGATCCAAAATTCATGCTCCAACCTACCCCTTCCTGCCCCTTGCCAACCAGACCCCCGTTCCTTCCTCTTGCACACCCATCCTGCCTTTGCAATGTGCTGCCTACAGGTGCTGGACACGTAATGCCAAGAAAGAAAATCCTATTCCAGCTCTTTTGGTGGCTGCTGTGGCAGCAGAGAAAAATTGCTGATGTTACGCAGTAAAAGCAAGTCAGCCTGATCAGTGCCAACCATCAAGGGGTAGAAGTCTTCTTCCAAACAAAAACACCTCTATGTAGGTGACTGCTAAGTCAACAAGCATAAAATACCAGAGCAACTGTCCTCTTTAGGACTTCATCCCGTAGTTCAGTTTAGAATTGGTACAGAAGTAATCCAGAACCACCTCAATAATGCATTTAAAGTGGTCCAGGTACCAGTTTGGGCATCTCTGCTTTAAGGAGTTGCTACATTGTACCTGTCACGGATGAACCAGGTTTTAGTCTTTATTCTGCTGAAGTCAATCTGACTCAGGTGGTAGCCAAAACACCAGAGAAGCTAACAGAAAAAACTCTCCCAACAAAAGAACAGGACATAAACCAGTAAGATTCATTTGACTTCATTTTAAGGAATTTGGTTTGTGTTTGGCTGGTGTACGCCAACCTACAAGCATAAAAACCTCCGCTCCCACCTCATTTAGTTTCCAACTACCACTTGGGTTGCTCACTTTGCTAGCTCAAAAGAGGTTTAAATCGCATTGGAATTCACAGGTACAGCCTCCTGCCCACCTTGTCCGACTCACTGTGTTTCTGAATATACTGACCATGCAAAATGGATGCCCTGCAAAATAAAATAATCACTGCTTCCATTAAACAAACAAACAAACAAAAAACAATAATTGTGTAGTCAATATTGATGAATTTACTCCTTCACTATTTGTTTTTTTACAGACAGCTGCTCATTTTGACAGTACCCACTGAAAATACTAAGACACATTTCAATTCTCTGTTTCTGGAGACCTAAATCCATCTTTCCTTCCTCTCAGGAGGAGGCACTCCCACATTTTATTGCACAGCCATTTAAGGAAACCCGCACACAGTGTTTGGAATAGCAGTGTAAACTCAGGACTTCACCCTGCTATGTGAAAATCTCCATCATCAGGCTGGAACAACACAGGTCCCTGTCACCACAGCTTTGATTCTTCCTCGCAAAGAAGAAATTTTGAAGGAGGGAATGGGAATCCCACCTTGGAAAGTTCACTCTTGAAATCCCAGGGCTCTCTCCTAGGAGATGTGTGTGTGAACTTCCTCAGGAAAGGATGGGAATCCAACCCAGCTCTGCCACACCCCGAAAAAATGCGTTCACTAACCTCATTCCAGACAGGGAAAGACATCAACACTTCCACTTGCTTCGTTTAAAAAGAAGAAAAAATAAAATAAAAAGAAGCAAGAACAACAACAAAAAAAGACAGAGGGTAAATTATTTCCAAGATGAAACAACAAGAGCTTCTACCTCTGAGAAGGAATTCCAGGCTGTAGATCCGTAACCTTCCCGGGGAGCTGAGTGAGACACAACTGCTCCTGAATGGGTGGTAACTTAAAATACTCTCTTGCCTTCTTTGCTTCCTACTTCCTAATTTGCATGACTGTGCACTCCGTATGCTGCTTTTTCTAGATCCTGTTTTGAGACACACAATTTTCTCCTCTAATACTTTGCAACCATTGCACAAGAGCCCTACGATGCCATTCTGTGGGGTGCACACACCTCAAAAAATGCAGTTCTCAGTTTATTGCAACTCTTACTTGTGTCAGCGCGGACTTAGGCAAAACACAGATCTTTGGTGTATTTTCTCTTTGTTATTTCTCATTTCTACCATGTTGAGCAACATTCAGGGCAGGTTATTTAAGAGCTTATCTCTTTGAAATCTTGTCACGCACTCTTTCTCAAAGTAAACTTTGAGTCCCCTCCTACCCTTCCATCAGAAGCACAAGTGACATCTGCCTCCTAACAAAGCAAAAGTAGAAAGAGAATTCTTACATTATCTACAGCTTTGGATACAAGAGCTGCTACTTAACCTTTTGCTTGGGGTTCAGACCCTGGTAACAGTTCAGAATATACACAAAACATTCAGGGGCTGCTAAAGGTAAGCGTAAAAGAAAAGGTACAGAATAAGGGCAATCACTTATGCTCAGCAGAGAGCAATCTTTCACTGTTTGTAAAAGTAAAGGAGGCAAATTAATCAGCCAGACTTAGCTTTACGTTTTCAGAATTTGCTTTCACGTTGGGCAGGTATACAACCCATCACAGGCTTTGCTCCTCCAAACCAAGTGAAATGGAAGGCAGAGAGGAGACAGACCAAAAGAGGTCTGTAAAGTGGTGAAACATAGTTTGTCTTTGATGAAATGGGTAAGCCACATGGGTGAATAAAAGCAAAAGATCAGCATTTATGCAGTCAAAGCAAGAAAAAACAACTCTATGTCATTATTTCAAATGGGCAACAAGAGGGTAAAAGCACATTCCTCCTTAAAAAATACGAGGCTGTCACATTTGGATGCACCAGATACCTAACCTACAGTATTATGGTTGTAGGATTATTAGTTTAAAAGTAACAATTAGTTCACAGGATCCCCAGTGTTATTCAGAGGAAGTCTGGCTTTGCTAGCTAAAGAAAAACATTTTTTTAGATCATAAAAGACAAAAAAAGAGCGGACATTCAACTGAAATTCAGTCACTTAATCTTTAACACTGAGCTCTACTGCACACCAGTGACATTTTTACATTACAACCGAATTTCATGAACTTACGGAGTCGTTATCACGGGAGTTAGACATAGATCTCAGTGTCGTGTGAAGTCCCCAGGAGCTACAGTACAGAACAGTTCGAAAGACAGTTGTTCTGCATTAATAAGTTCATAATAATATGAGGCCACTAAGAGTGTGGTGAAAAAAAAAAAAGGGAGTATTGGTAAAATTCTTGACCTCTGAAAGAGAAGACTATAAGTAATTTCACTGGAAACCAACATTCTTGCTGCATGTATTAATAAGGCTATAATGTCATTTCTTTGCATTGCAGCTGTCATATTTTTAGAAACAAAGAAGAATAACTCCCATTTCCTGTTCTTCCCAAGCATTACTTAATGCTCGCTGTTGAATCACTTACAGATATCGCCCCATGACTGATGCCACAGCACTTCAGAAGCTCCACCTGCATCAGCACCGAAAATTTTCACCCAAAGTGTCAACTCAGAGCTATCATCTGCTACTTCTAAAGCCGAAGCAACACCACCAGCACGTTCCAAGTCAGATCTGCTGCTCTTGGTACTGCAAAGCAGCAGTGACTTACCTGAACTAACAATGTTTTTTTCAACTGGCTGTAACTACAAAAAAAAAATTATAAATAGTTCTCAGGTAATTGTTCCCTATTAAGTAATTCCAATGTGGTGTGCTGCTACTGTCATCAGGTTACGTCATTTGAATTTCATGTGCTTCTGAGAATAAGGGTTACACAACACCGGGCTTGTCTACACCAACACTCACCCTTCTGCTTCGGCTCTAGGACCCAAGAAAGCCCGATTGTATTCCTATACTGCAAGAGCCTTAAACCTGAAGTTGAATAAAAATGAAACTTCATCAGCTCCACATTCATTTAATGATTCATTTCTGTTTGTGAGTTAATCCGCACCTTTTGAACATTTGGTGCTAATGGCACAACAGCACCAGAAAAACAAATTGCTACAGTCCCTGTGTAATCTTGCAATATGGCAAGATATTTGTAAATATAAAAAGAATCAAAGATGCCTCATGAAATAAAACCAACTAACCTGTTTTCTACAGAAAGGCTTACCTTTAAAGAATAAAAATGTCCCGATAGGCTAATCAATGAGAGAAGGAACAACATGCCAGTAAGCAGCACGCTTACATTTTTAGTCTGGCTTTCTCAGGGTATGAGCTGAGTGGTTAACAGGTACTTTGATGAAACCCACAATCAACACGAACCAAACTTGACAGAAGGGTACAAAAATATTAACTGCCTACAAGATTCATGAAGATAGGCAGCCAGGCAGAGGAGATGCTGCCAAATTTAGTGTCCCCGTTTATGAAGAAGACTGCTGTGGGTGTATGCTTGAGTACCAATACTAGACACCAGAGAATCCATCTGGCTGAAAGCTGTTTGAAGCACACAAACCATGAGAAAAACTTCTCCTAAAGCTTGCATCTCATTAGGTTCAGACACCCAAAGCCACAGGAAACTAAGCTTTGCCAGTGGTGTTGCTCACACACAGCTGGTTTAAGATTTCAGCTTACACCAGTCTGTCAAGCCAAGGAAACTGAACTTACCACCAGAGATAAGCCCCGCAGGTGATGAGGATTCAGAAACAGGTTTCCGGGGTATGCATGGTTAAAATGTTTGCAAATAAGCATTTGAAGATGGTGAGATCACTTCAAACAGCTGCTTAGCACTTTGGAAAATCTGACTGTACTCTAACAGGAGTGCTTCTCCCCCATATCATCTGTTGCACCATCTACCAGCAACCAGGGTACAAAAGGAAAATACAATTTTAAAGGGTAAAGGATGGAAACATGTTTCTGAAGCTAGAAAGGATACATTAGCATAGTTTTATCCTATGCCTAGGGTCAACCTCCGAACCCCGCAGTACACTTGGCCTTAAGTGTTTTACTGAAAAGTGATAGTGCTTGAAAAAAGTCAAGGCCATAAAGGAGAATTCCCTAATTAACTCTACGTTATCTTTGTTATCTTTATAATCACCAGTAGTCACCTAAGACAAGGAAAAAGATAAAGAAAGGTCGCTGACTTTCTCACATAGTTCAGCCACGTGAAATGAGTGCTCCCATCTAAAAGCAATGGCACAAATTCACGAATTCAGCAGCCCACTGCTCTCTGTTTTCACAAAAGGACTGTGTTTATGCCAAGCTTCCCCCTCAAAACTAAAAATATGGCATGATCCATCATCTGATCACCTTGCCAAGAGATGTGGCATTACAATGAACTGAAAGTGGCTTTCGGAAGTCAGAATAATTTGAAAACAATAAATTACAGCAGTTGCTAAACACGGAACAAAGCTGGGAGCAGTGCTGCCAGGAACACTGGCTGAGGTCATTGCGAGACTGCTCTCGATGGTTTTTGAAAGGTCCTGAGGACTGGAAGAAGGCAAATATCACACCCATCCTCCGGAACAGCAAGAGGGACAATTCGGCAATAGAAAAACTTCAATTCTAACTTCAGTCTTTTGAAAGACTGTGGAGCAAATCCTGTTGGGAGGCATGTACAAAGAACAAGATGGTTACTGGAAAAAAAATGTATTTTCCTTTCTGTTTTCTGTTTTGAGACGAAGGGAGAGCAGCAGGTACTGCTTATTTGGACTTCACAGCAGCTTTCAAGAGGTCTCCCACAGCATCCTTCCCTTGGGAGCCAAACTGGAGGAACGCAGTTTGAACAGGCTGCATGTAAACTGGGTGGAAAACAGACTCAAAGTGTTGTGATGGGCAGTATGAAACCCAGCTGGCTGCCACCAGCGATGCTCCTCAGGGCTGACACTGCTTAATGTCATCACTGACAACGTGGGCAACGGGATGGCATGCACTCAGCAAGTGCAGAGGATGCCAGATGGGAGCAGGCTGCCCGGAGAGGCTGCGGATTGCTGGCCCTGGAGGCATTCCCAACGCGAGCAGACGTGGCTCTGAGCAACCTAAGTCAGCCCTGCTTTTAGCGAGGGTTGGACCACTTAAGGTCCAGAAGCCCCTTCCAAACTAAATCCTCCTGCGCCTGTGTTTTAGGTAACTAAAAGCAAAGGGAAGCAGTGAGGAGGTATTTTAAAAACTGAGATATTTGAGGTATTTCCTTTCAAGTGAAAATAGGCCAGAAATGAACACGTCCAATGTCTGAGCCATTTAAAAAAAAAAAAAAAATGCAAAAAGAACAACTCAGGACTTTCACAGAAAATGTCATGAAATGCTGTCTTCCTCAATTTTATGTACCGATCAAACCGCATTTCATGAGGTTATCGCGGAGACTTGCAAACTTAATTAGCAGGTTCTCTCTCAGGCCAGAGACATCCGTGTCAATTTGTAACAGGAACCAGCGAGCAGGAATGTGTTCCTCTTCAGGACCTGATCACAAGGTCTTTTCTTACCAGACACCTGCTTTCAAGGGGGTGAAGCTTCTTCACAATGCCTCCAGCCAAGCACATAAGCTACCTTTCACTTTTCAAATCCCGTCCCACTTCCCCTAGCAGTAGCTGAGTGAAAAATTACTATCACCTACAGAACGTAACTTCATTTTTGCTTGCTGCTGCTTTGCTACGGAACAAAATTAATTCACTTCTCATTATTAAAGATCAAAACCAGAAATACTTGTAAATATCAGAGTGGTGGAAAAGAATAAGCAGCTCATAAAGCACTGGTAACATAATACCACCTGTGATAGATGACTCCATAAGCATAAATGAACCAGAGACAGCATTTTTGTTACTGCTAGGGCTAAAGCACTGTTCTCTTTATATTAGAGTAGCAACTAACATCTCAGTCTGGGACATATCTCATACCCTAGATCTTGTGTAGAAAGAGGAGAAAATAATAAATGCAATTCCCTCAGGATGGTAATTAAAAGCAGAATCAATCACACTCACTTGATCTAATTTAGGCACCTGATTTAGGAGATTAACCTGACCAAAATTTCTGTGTAACAGAGAGCATGGAGCAGTCCAAATCCACATTTGTAGGGATGCATATAATTTTCCTAACGTCATACAGAGCCTACAGCCTGCGTAAATATTTCCCTAAAGATCCAGAGGCGAAGTGGTGTCAACCCCCCAGCTTAGAATTAAAAATAATAATAATAATAAAGGACAAACCAAATGGGGAAGTAAAGCAGAAGCATGAAAACAAAAATGAAGTTTAGTAAAAGAATGAAGCCCAGCTACCTATTCATACAATTAGTTCCTACCGCCTGTTATTTCTAAATGTCACTGTCACACCAGTGGATTCAGATGCTTGTCACAGCTGAAGTCTTTAAATTTCAAAGCAAAATGCATTTTATGTACCACCAACACAGTGTATAAACACACCACAGGAAAGCCGTATTCGAACGCTTCTTAACATGCCTCGTGTGTTTTCCTGTGTATAGACAGACGTGGGAACTGCTGCCACCACAGGCAAGCACGAACAAAACGAGTTTAAAGCACCCCGGGTTCCCAAACGAGACGCATGAGATACAGCAGCCTGAACGCAAGTGCAACACCTTGTAACTTCTCGCTCCAGGGCTGTAAATGGGTAATTTTCAACTCGCCTTTGAGAGACCTGCTACGAGCATGCGTACTATGATGGGAACTACCTAAAGCACAAGCTACTTTCAAGTGTTGTAATGTGACAGATGTCAAAGCGCCAAGTGCCGTGCAAAGTGTTTCGGGGCACCGAAAGCCCAACTTGCTACCTCAGCGCTTGGAGAAGCGGATCAAGCCTCGCAGCCTCCTGTTATTCTCCAGATTGTTACCTCCCATTGCATACAGTTCAGATCAAGGAAGAGCAATCTATTTATGAAGAGCACGACTTTATCACCAACATTTAACCCCCCAGAGCTCTAGGTTTTCCTAATTTTCCTAAAAATCTACCTCAAACTCACCAACACCACAAGAAGCCAGGAGGGACTCTCAGCACACCCCATCACCCAGCTCCACCAGCGGGCTCCCCGGTGCAGACACCAACCGGTGGGGCACCGACACTGCTATTTCTTCCCTGGGAGGGCATTAATAAAACACAGGGGAGCAGCAGCAGGACCTACCGTGTTTGTTTTCCATTCCTGCCTTCAAAAACACACACACAAACTACACGCACACCCCGGCCAAACTTCACCACCCGAAGCTGGAGCCGGCCCCAGGGGGCAGCCCCCTCGGCCCTGCCAGCCGCTGGCCGGAGAGCGATAAACAAAACGAAAACAAACCAAACCAAAACAAGGCCCTTAAAGTAAATAAATAATAAATAAGTAAATAAATAAAGCTCGGCCTAACAGAAACCCCGAGCACTCCTTCCCACGCCCGGCCCCACGGGCTGCCTGCAGCAGGCACTCCCCGCACCTCAGCCCCGCTCCCGGTGGGACGAGGCCGCCCCGAGGTGAGGTTTCGGCCCCACAGCCGGTACCTGTTGCCTTGTCCGTGAGCTCCTCGCTCCGTGCTGCCCGCCAGCCTTCCTCCTCCTCCTCCTTCTCCTCCTCCTCCTCCTTCGCCACCGCCTCCCGTGGCGGCGGAGTCAGCCCCACAACATGGCGGCGGAGGCGGGGGCCGCCTGGGGAGGAGGGCGGCGGGCACGGGCTGAGGGCGCTGCAGTGGTGGTGGTGCCCGATCCGAGCTGGCCTTGAGGGTTGGGGGGCGCTTTGTGGGGTGGCCTCGGTGTCTGGGTGAGGGTAATTCCTTCGGGTCGTGGGTTAGAGGCGGCTCCGGGTGTGTGGTTCGGTTGTCACAGCCGGAGAGCTTGGCTGTGGGCCCCGGAGGAGATGGCCGCAGCCTGGAGGGTCACCTTGTCCTGGGGGGCTGCCTGCTGGGGCTGAAATACCTCAGGGGTCCAGCCGTGCGAAAGGCAGAGCTCCAGACATCTCCTGCTCCAACCTTTGCTGTTCAGGTGCAGGGATCCCTGCTGCAAGTGGGGTCAGTGTTTGCAAGAGAACTTGTGCAAAAGCAAAGAACAACCTGAACTCTCACAAAACTTACCTCATCCTTCCTGATTTTTCCTCACTGTTGGTTCCAACTGCTCCCCAAAACACTCCTTATCTACCTCATAAATGACTTCTTCCCCAAGTTTTCTAGCTATTTACAAAACAGAATAATAAATACTGTCACCCCTATCTCAAGTATTACTTTCTTGTGGAAGCTGAACAGCTAATGCCTCTGTTTTCATTGCTCTAATGAAACTGCCCCAGCTGTATGGCAATTTCCCTTGCAGAAAAGTGGTGCAGCACCTTTGGGGTGCCTTGGGATGCTCTTGGGGTGCCTGGTGCTGCTTATCAGTGGGAAGCATGTTCTGTGGGGACACCAGTCCTGCCCATGTGAGCAGTGCCTGACACATTCAGCCAGTGTCAGGCACTGCTCAGCTAGCTGAAATACAGAAGGTTTCAGGGATTTATTTTTTCAAAAACTAGTTAATTCTATAGAAAGGGGAGATGAAAAATGCCTTGATTTTTAAACATTAAACACTGAAGCCAGTTTTCCACTAAAAAGCTATTTAAGCAAATAATTATCAAAGACCTTTATGAATTACTATTACAAGGACTTTTATAGCTTCTTCAGCAAGTGGACCTTGCTGTCTGTGAATGATCACAGTGTCTTTCTGCTATGTTTTTGCTGTGTAGATAATTACATATCAACTTTGAGTATAGATTCTTTCAGTGACTCATTCTTTCAGGTTCTTGAGACTTTCCAGTTTGTTACACCTTCTATAATTCACCATGATCCCAGAACAGCCACATTATTGTGCCCTATAATGGTCATAGTCACACACTAGCACATGTTATTCTTTGGTATTTTAGCTTAGATATCTAATGTTTGCATTTGCTGTTACAGCTGCCACATTGCATTGGCGGCTTGCATGAAAATATTTACCCTCATGATCTCCTCAGCCATCTTCTAATTTAATGCTTTCAAAGATACAGTGTTTTCCTTCTTTACTCTTAGACCCAAAGTATACTTTTTATTTTTGTGCCTGTACACAGAGAGCAACCTAGTCTTTGATTTATAGATATTTGCCATGTAGGTGGATTAAAACACATGTTGTTCAAGTGGCGCTTGCTTACTTTATGGTTTAAATCACTCTGTGGTCACCAGCCCATGCTATTATCTAGGCCTTCAGCTGTTTCAAAGCGATCTGCAAATTTCATGAGCACTACTTCATTTAATTCCAAATAATTGACTGAGATAATAGAACAGCACTGGGTCAAGAACAGATTCCTCTGCAAATGAGTTTAAACGCCTCTAATGTGGCAATTTCTCATTTAAATTACTTTTTAATATCTTTTAAAAAGCAGCCTTTAATCCCTTTAGTACATATTATAGTGATATTGCCTAGTTCTAAACATCACTGTTGCGTTTGCAACACCTAAGGCCTGCTTTAGATTTAAGAAAAACGCTTATATTGGACATAACAGTGTTTGGATTCATAAAGAATTAGAGGGAAGATTAAAATAGCAATTAACCAGATAAACATGTTTCTTCTCATAGGAAGAAAAAGACCAAGTCAGTGATTATAGTAGTTAAGTATTGAGGAGGGCAGTGGAAAATCTATCAACAAAAGCCTCTGAGAGCAGGTTAGACAGAGATCTGTGAGGAGTTAATGCAAGTACAGGTGACCCAGCTTTGGATGTTGAACTAGATGTCTTCTTGAGGAACTTCGTGGCTCTTTTCTTACCGGGGTCATGTAATGTGTGACATCTGTTCCACTGACCAAAGGTCACGCACAGACCTGGGGGAGGAGGGCTGGGAAGCTGCACCCTTGGTATGTGGTAGGGCATGCTGCTGGTGCACATGATCAAAGGGAAGATGAATCATGCAGCAGGGTGATTTTTGATGTGTATTAGTTGATTTTAATTTTATACACAGTCCTGCAACCACTTAGACCTATGGATAGGCTAGAACATGAATTTAGTGACACAGTATTTGCTCTCATGCCACTATTACCTCTGCTAAAAACCTCAATGTAACCCAAAGGAGATAAAAAGCTGTAACATCTTGGCTTTGGCTACCACCTTTGAACATCAAGTGTGAATTTTATACCCTAACAACGCTTGCAACTCTTAATTACATGTTTTGTGTTATTGTTAAACATTCCTCTCTCCCCATACTAGATAACTCATATGCTAAATATGAGTGTTTTTTTTTTTTTTTTTTTAATGTATGTAAATTTGATAATCTGCCTACATGAAAGCAGATACCTGGTATCATTCAGTGCCTGGTACTGAGACTCTTTGTACTACATTGAAAAAAATCCCCAGTTGTTTTTCTACTTCTGTCTGAAGACATACTACCACCTGAAGGTAAGTTATTAAACCCAATAAAAAAAAAGACAACCAAACACCGTGCCCAACAACTACCTTTGAGATGACAGAGTGCACAAAGCAGGAAGTGTATAAAGGACTTTGTGATACCAGATTCTTGTAAATATGACAGATGGGAAGGACGTGTCTATGTTATTAATGTTATGTGAGATCCCCATAGAAAAGCAGCAATGTAGCTCACTCTGAGGTACCTACAGATGTTGCCTCCTATGACACAAAATTTAAGACAAGAAAACCTGCAATAATGTGAGCTTTGTTGCCTGGGATGGAGTGAGAAAGAATGCAAAATTCAGCCGACTCCCTAGAGAGAAAACCTGGGGTAAAATTCCTTGGGTAAGGAGTTAGCATATCAAAGCTTTATGTATTCTCATTCTAGACTAGCTGAATGTTTTGTCTGCATTATGACAAACAACCAGAGCTAATCAGAGGTATTAGAACAAAACATATCTGTAAGATTAGTTAGTTAGCAGGGAGAGGAACAGGACTCACAGGCTGCTATGAGGACCCATTTGAACACAGCAGCACCTCAATCATTTTCCTTGTAATTGGAGCATGTAGACATCCAAAGTTTAGTGTGAACTACAAGAACTGCATCCTTGAAGTGAAGCTGAACCAATTTACCAAACCCTAGAAGACTTTTACAGAGCTAGTATTATATCTACTTTGTGTTAATATATATATATTTGGTGCTAATTTAGTAACTGCATTACTATTTCTTTAAAATGAATACTTTTGTCCTCTGGCATATTAAAATTAAATTTGTTTTAATTCAGAGTTTGACTATTGCTTAAAGTAGGTTCAGAAGAAAGACGCTCTTCTTAAATGAAGGTGGAGTTTCTAAAAGGTCTGTAGTGGATGCTGCCTTTGGGCATCTCAGTGTTTAGGGAGAGTATGCTTTTTTCAAGCTTCAACATGAAGTTTTGGGGGCTGATGGCAAGTACTAGGTGAAATAAAAGACCCTTCTTGTGGTAGTTAGTATTCTGCAGGCAAGGAGTAGACAGTGGGAAAGCAACTTGAAACTGCAGGGCAAAATTTGTTTGTCCCAGAAAGCCATTGAGGTTAAGCAAATTACTGATGATTAATAGGAAAGACAGCTGAAAGGAGAAGAAACCAAACATACGATAGCACAGAGACCTGTTCCAGACATTGGGCCAGGATTTCAGCATAACAGCTACGCAAAAGAGACCAATTAAAACTAAATGTGTGGGAGAAGCAGAAAAAGAAGTGGAATTCACTATCAGCAATGTCTCATCCTGTAGTATTACTATGTTATCATTTACTATACAGCAAGTCCTTGTCATACCTGGTTAAAAAAAAAAAAAAAAAAGAAAGAAAAAAGAAAAAGGAAAAAAAACTACCAAGATATTACAAAGATGGATAAACTAGAAATATTAATAGCAACTCAATTTTCACATTAACATTTTACTTTTTTTATCATTATCTGTACCTTATCCTCAATTCCCTGCTACAACCAATTGTGTGTCTTTATTCATATTCAACTTTATTCATGATTTCTTTTGCTACCAATGGAGCAATTGCCTTATTAAAGTTGTTTAAAATGAACATGAACATTCTTGAAATGAAAGTGGCACTAAGTAATACATCTTCTTCCCTGCTCTCTGTGTACTCCATAATATCACTTATTTTCTCTGCTGTGTTGCGGGAAAACAATCCAGAAGTGAATACTTTGTTCTCTCTGTCCAAGCCCTCTGACCAGGCAGCGTCTAAGCTTGCTGACAGACATGTCTATGCAAGCATGTTTAAAACATTTAAAGTTAAGCAAAGGGTATACATGAACACCAGAAATCAGCTACTGCCAAGAATAAGCCATATTTTGTGAACACTTACTGATCAGGCATCAGGGAACGCGAAGTAGAGCAACTATTTCTGAATAGTCAAAAAGCACTGATGGCAGCACAGTGATTTGCACAGGTTCCTCTTGTGGTATCCTACTTAATTTTGCTTGCTAATGAGAGGTATTTCCTCATCTGGAAGTCCAGCTTGGTGTGTCCCAGCTACATAGAACTTAGAAACAGCCACACCTACCCAATGAATGACAGCTCTGACCCTTGTATTAAATTCAGCTCAATTATTCATGGTAAATTTTCTTTTGTGCCTTTTCCTTTTCCCCTCAGCAACACAAAAGCAACGAGCCCTCTTTTAACACTCCTACCAGGTTTCATTTTTACATCAGCATTCAACTGCTTTCTGCCTTTTGAGCAAGTGGTAGATATTGTCTTTAGCCTAGCTCTTTATTTAAACCTAGAGACACAAAACACAATGGGATAAACAAAAGGACAAGTTCATATTTACTTTCCACACGTAACGCTACAGGGGTGGTGCATTTTGGATGTCAATTATGAGTAATAATTTATCAAAAAGGTATACAAGCACAAAGCGCATGCTGCATCAAAAGTAGTGCTTCTAGAGATGCTGTTTTGAAGTCTGAAGCAGAAACCCACACAGTTCTTAAAACAACAAAAGGTTCAACCTGCTGTATTAATTGGCAGGATTTTCTGCTAGTTAATAGCTGTATAAAATAAAACAGTAATGGCTCAACTTTCCTCCCTGCCGAGCACAGATATTATTTTGTAGGGGATGGGGAGCTGGACTGTGTTTGTTCAGAGTAGCAAAGGCTCTTTTGGCTACTCATACTGAAATTAGTTTGAGATTTAAAGAAAATCTATGTAACCATAGAGAAAGCAGATTTCCAGGCAGGCCAGAATGTGTTGTGAAGGCAGCACTGACTCATGCAGGCTGAATTTTGGCAAATAGTGTTGTCAACAGCTGAGCAGATACAGAGTTTTACTTGTAAAACCTAGCTACAGCACAGGCATTGAGAGACATGCAAGTAGATAGGAATTTCAGGTTTCAACTGCTGGCAATAACACATTAATAGCATTAAGCAAGTTATTTGTTGCAATTTGTAATCCTTACACTATAATTAGTAAATAATGCTTTGATAAGTCAGAGTTGCAGGTTCTTTTCAGTTGCATTTGTTTCTCCACTCTCATATGTTTTAAAACAAGCCAAGAAAGCAATTTTATTCCAATAGGCTGGTATCTTTATCTGTTTGCCATGATTTTTTTTCCCCCAAAGCCTTCAGTTTTAGGTGCTAGAAAGATGTCATTGGGTTCATATTGTTAGGTTATGTGATACAAGTGGTGTGAGGGTGTAGGGGCTGTCCAAATAACACCCTGCCTGGCTGCTCCCAAGCCCCTTGCAGGAGCCATCAGCCTGTCGAAAGCCCATCTCCAGAAATCCAAAGGTGCACAGGGGCACAATGGCAGTCAAGGACCCAAATTATAAGCTCCTATGTGTGCAGCTGTAAGCAAGATGGTCTATACCAGCAACTGGACAGGGGCTGTTGTTTCAGGGGCTCCAATGCTCAGGTGCCAGCAAATGGGGAGACTGGAAACCAGGCCCCAGAACCACTCTTAAGAAGTTATGGTATGCCTCTTACTGGAATTTTGCAAAATCCTCTAGAGTTAAAAGTTGCTTTTAAAGGATGAATAATATAAGAATCAATTTTGAAATATTTTTTCTTTGATCTTTCAGTATGTTTTGTGAGTTGCTGTGGAATGTTTTCCTCATTCAGAGATTTCAGGAAAGATGCAGTCATTCTACAGAGAAAATAAAATACCGTGATAATAGGCAAAAGAGTGTAAGAGAGCAAAGTAAATGTATAATCAATAACATAATTAATACAATCACACGTTTACTGACAGAGTAAACAGATCACTGGTTTTAAGCCAGTTTATGGATGTCTACACTAAAGCTCTGTGTTAATGAAACGTAGACATTGCTCATGACTGTGGTTCTTGCTTGTCCCTTCTAACACTGACAGTCTGAGGTGATACTGCCCTCCTCTGTTTTGTTTGCCTCTTATTCTGGTGGACTTTTCCTGACACAAACAGAAGCAAGCACGAAGTATTCCCTCACCTGCTGCAAACACTCTTGTGCATGCAGTAACTCCAGCCACTGGAGGTAAAGAAGTTGTTGCATTCAGAAGGTTGGATCTAGTTTTACAGTCTTGAGGCAAAACTGAGTTGGCCTTTGACTTTGGGTTCTTCTGCACTCAAAACTTGTTTTTGATGAGTGGTGAGTCCTACAGAGCAAGTCACTTTGTAACTTTGATGTTAAAGTTTAACAGAGGTCAGGCCAGAGCTGAAGTCTATGGAGTGTGAAAAGAGACCATACTATGTCACTAATGTTTCACTGGAAATTTTGTGCAAGACTCATCTTGTTTTCATGCTATTTCTTGCTTTAGTAAGAGAAACCTATAGAAGTTTGCTAATCTGCTTCACTGATCTCCACAGAGCCCTTCTCAAAACCCGTTTCCCTGGCAAATGAACTTTTAGTGCCCAACAAAATAAATCCATTGGCATTTGCACTGACGTCCTTCCAAAGAGATGCTATACTGCTTTGCTGCAGTTGAATTTGCTTTTCCTCTTCTGCACTGTGATCATCTTGGTTAGATGCAACTACTTAGACTAATATCTTGTCATTTAGTGGGCATATTAACTGGAGTGACAACTGCAAACACAGCAGTTTCTCCCTGCTATTAAAACCAACTGTGCCACAGATCTGTTCCATGTTTCTGCCATGCTGAAGACCTGGGCCATTGTGTCTTCCAAGCAGGCAGTCCAGTCCTGCCTAAACAGCACTCACTAGATGAATTTTATTATTCTGTTACTTACTTCACTATTAAAGAATTTAAAATCAGATATAGCATCTCTCAAGACTAAATATAGAGTCACAGAAAAGGAAAGAAGCTTCAATATATATATATATGTATATGTATATATATGTATATATGTATATATATATATATATATATATCAGAGGAAACACAGGCCCCTAGGAAAACTCTCCAAGATCTGTTTAGCATCATGAGGCATCAGTGCTGGGATAGTCAATAATAAGCAAGTAACTTCATTGATATTATTCCAGGTTGATCTATGCCAGCAAACTCGGCATTGTCCAGACTACAGTGGATAAATTCAGTGTACCTGGGGATCCTCAGACTATCCTTGACTTTACCCCGCAGTCAGAGAAAACACACAGGGGAAGCATATATAAATTGCAAAACTATAATGCAGCTTTGCATCAGAGCTCACAGTAAGTCATTTTTAGGCACAAATCCATAAAAAGGTTTAGTTCTGTTGCTTGCAAAACTACTTTTTTTTTTTTTTTTTCACAAGACCCACCAACCTTTTTCAGTGCAGAGGATGAATGATATTTGCAAGATGAATCGTGCTTATTGAATTGGCAAAGTTTTTAGAATCCTTATTATTCATTGTACAGCCTTAGGTTTTATTTAACATGCACCATTCAGAACCTGCACTAAATAGAAATATATTTTAATTTTCTCTCTCTCTCTTTTTTTTTTTTTTTTATATTGTTCTTATTGTACTTTGTTGTGCTTCACAAATACAGCTTCTCTTCTCCACAGGATTCCTGAGGCAAAATAATATTGGTATCTTCATCCTACAGACGAAGGGGAGAGACGTGGAGCAATTTAAGCAAGAAGTTTCAAATGCCCACTATTTTTTTTCCCACAAATATCCACTATTTTTGGATACTTCTCTTGGGATATAAAGGCCTTACTTGAAGGACTCGCCCTGTTTCTGGTGTAAGCAGAGGGGCTGGATCTGAAGCTTTCTTTCCACAGATCTCACTCACACAGAGATGAGGGATGGTGCGTGACACTGTACAGCTCCTCACCACACAAAACAAATTTAGGTCCTTCTTTTGCCACCGTCCTTCTGTTCCTATCCCCTCACAACAGAGCTGGCACTTCCCTGCCTCCTTCAGCGAGCTAGATCCAGAGAAACAAATTAAAAAACGTGACTGTTTTGTGTTTTTTTTTTTTTTTTGACAACTACATAGCACCAAGCTGCGGGGCGGGGGAAGGCACCCCGCAAGGCCACCCCCACCACGAACACACGCGCAGCCCTTCAGATAAATTTTATTTTCACGCGTTTGAGCGATTAACCACCCACAAAACCCCTTCAACTGGAAGCTGAGGGACGCTTTTCACTCTCCCCTCAGCTTGTGCAAGGCCCTTCCCCCCTTCCCCGGGGCCCTGAGGCGGAGCTCGCCCCTCAGGGGGCCGAGCCTGCGGCCGCCGCGCACCCTCAGCACGCAGCCGGTGCCGGGCCCGCCCCGCGCCATGTTCCGCCGGGCTCCGCGCACCTTCAGCGCCCGGCGCCGCCCGGCCTCCAGCGGCAGCAGCAGCAGCGAGGAGGAACCGGGGGCTGAGCCTGCCCCTGGCCGTGCCCCTGCCCCTGCCCCTGCTTCTGCTCCTGCTCCGCCGCAGGATCCCGGCACCGCCGCTGCGGAGGGGCCGGTGCGGAGCCGGGCGGGGGTGCTGAGCTTCGGGAGCGAGGAGGAGCGGGAAGGTGAGGAGCGAAGGGCGGGGGGGGGGTTGTCCTGATGGAGTCTGCATCAACTGCTCCGGCGCTGCCCCTCCTGGAAGGGGGGAAAATGGGGTGAAAAGGGCTCGGGGGTGAGATGAGGGCAGGGAGATCGCCCATGGGCTGCCCACAGGCAGCAGCTCTTCAAGCACTGCTCCCACACGGCTCCGTACCACGGGGTCCATCTCCCAGGAGCAAACTGCTCCAGCACGGGTCCCCCACGGGTGGGCGGCAGCTCCCCCCAGGCCCCCTGCTCCTGCGTGGGCTCCTCTCCACGGGCTGCAGCTCCGGCCCGGGGCCTGCTCCTGCGGGGGCTCTCCATGGGCCGCAGCCTCCTCCAGGCCACATCCACCTGCTCCACCGGGGGCTCCTCCACCCATGGGGGGGCTGCAGCGTGGAGATCTGCTCCATGTGGGACCCCTGGGCTGCAGGGGGACAGCCTGCTCCACCAGGGGCCCCTCCACAGGCCACAGGACTCTGCTCTGCCCAGTGATGGGCCCTTTAGAGCTGGTTTGAGCAGGTTCCGATCTGACATGAGGCAGCTTCTGGATTCTTCTCACAGAGGCCACCCCTGTAGCCCCCTGCTACCAAACCCGTGCCACGTAAGCCCAGTACAGTGGGGGTGTTGGTTGCTTGGTGGACTACAGGTCCCTTCTGTGCACCTTCCTCTGAACACAAGCTGGGATCCTACGTTATGGATGTTGTGGGGTTTAGGAGAGACACACCCGTAACAGCACTTTGATGCCTCTTTGTGTGCTTGTGGCACACACTGAAAAGTTTTGTAGAGATAGATAAAACTTGGAAAAAATGGGAAGGTAGCTTGCTGCAATAAGGATATTGAGCTGCTGGAGCTCAGAGAAGTTATCTGCGTTCAGAGAACAGCAATGAAGCTGGTGAAGGGACTAGAAAACAGGAGAAGCAGCTGAGGGAACTGGGGTTGCGTAGTCTGGAGAAGAGGAGGCTCAGGGGAGACCTTGCTGCTCTCTACAACTACCTGAGAGGAGGCTGCAGTGAAGAGGGTGTTAGTTTCTTTTTTCAGGTGACAAGTGATAGGGCAGGAGGAAATGGCCTTGGGGAGGTGTTGGTGTATCAAGGAGGCTAAGCTCCAAAGATATGAATTCAGAAGTAATGGATCCTGAGTGATAAAGTGATAGAATTAGACTTAATGCAGTCAGAGCTTCAAAATGTATGCTGAGTGCACATATAAGGATTATTTGCTTTATATATGTGTATTTATACACACACACACACACATATATATATGTGCTTTGTTGATATGTCTGAGTCATTCTGTTTTATCTCTACAGGTGATGAAGACCTTTTCAAAATCAAAAAGCCGTCCTTTAATGAAGTAACCTTTAGAATTCAAAAGAAGAAAAGCCTGCTGCCTGCACAGAGAGAAGCAGAAGAAAGCAAAAGTAAGTACTTCTATTGTTAAAAGATTTTCTACGTTAGTTTTATGAAATCAGTAAATTAAGAGTATTGTGTCAAGATTGTTAGATGTTTTCTGTTTGTTATTTGAGTCTAGGATGATACTTGCAATGTTACTTTACAAGCTTATAATTTTAATGTTTCTACGATTTTTTTTTCCCCCGTACTGACCTTGCTAAAAGAGGGTTACAACTTGGGGGCTCTTCTTGAGAAGAGCTGAGTATGCAAAATCTCTGTAAAATATCAACATTAAAAATGTGACAAATGTATCTTTCAAACCGTAGTAACTATTCAATGCTGGTTACTGTCGGTTAACACTTTCTCTTAGTGCAAATATTGAGATCAAATGTGAGCTTGGTAAGATTTTGTTTGGTGGAGCTTAAGGGAAATCTTAAACTTTGTGTTATTAAACCATTTGCTATTAAAATGTGGATATCTTAATTGGATACCATCAATAGCCTTGATTGTTCTGTTAATATTCTAAGTGTTACTGAATAACAGTAGAGTTTCTTAGTGGGATTTGGGGTTTGTCTCTTTTAGCAGTGTGTCTAAGATGTTCTCTTCCCTTCTATTTACCTTTTTGACACTTGTGGCAGTTCACAGATATGTTGCTAATGCTGCTGCTAGATAAAAATAAACTAGGATGAGATACAATTTCCTTTGTGGTTCAAATAAATCTTCAGTAACTTCTTGTAAAAGTATGCCTTACTCTTATAACTAGTGGCACATTCTGTTGTTCAGTAGTCTGATGTAGTGGCACATGAAGAGAAACTAGTGTTTTTAAAGAACTCTAATAAAATCAGAGACAAGACATGCATGAATCTTTACAACTCAAGTACAGACTCCCTCATTGTTAATGCTAAAAACAATCAAGCCACCCCCCTTTATGAAATGAAGCTGTGACCTATGAAGACATAAATCAGATGTCAGCTGGGAGCTCATGTGTTACTCTTGTGTGTACAAATGTGCTCTGTGTCTTAGAAGAATGTGTTAGTTCAGGGCTGCCACAGATGCTTCAATTCCAGATTTAAATGAGATTTGGGCTGTAAATAACTGTATTGGAATGTGTGAAGGTTTGGTCTGTTTTGATAAGGATGGGTGAAAATAGATGTGTGACCAGTCTTTGGTCATACAGTCCAAACAGTTACTAGTAACTAAATAGTAACTTAGTAAAATAGTTAGTGGCACATCACATTTCATCAGCCAAAACTGAAATCATGTCTTACTTCTTTCACTTAAAGCAGAAATCTGTGACTTGGAGCCTGGAACTGGTAACAGTGAAGACACAGATGAAGAGAAGAAGGAAGAGGAAAGTTATTCTTCACAAAGTGAGGACAACAACAGTGCAGACTCTGAAAATGAATCCACTCCTCCAGGGAGGAGAAAGGATTTATCACCAGGTCAGTGATGGATGTATTTATTTTTTTTCAGAAGTAATACTACAACTTCTTTTGTTTGAAAGTACATGACAAGACGAGTGAGATGAATCCCAGTAAACTGAAGTCATGTAAGATGTAAGCATCTTGTTTCTGCTGAGTTGTGCTTCTGAAAGCACAGGAATAGTTCCCCAATATTTTTGACTGCATGTGTTTGTGGTTCTGTGTTAATTTCAGGAAATGGAATAAAAATTATAACCATTCCTTTTGCAAGAAAGGCAGTGAAAAAACTGCTGTCTAATGATGTATAATTCACTTTGAGATTAGAATTTAACCTCATCTATGCTGTCGTATTTGTAAATTTTGGGTTTCTTTGTAAACTGCATTAGTTCAATAACTTTGATCCTTTGAAGGGATGGAAAGAAGGACAACAGGCTAATGATTATTTGAAAGAAAAAGTCTGAGTTTTGTTTTCTGGATGGAGCTGCTTTTTAAAGCTGTCTTTCCACCTGCTAATATTCACTTACAATATTATATGGTAAGGTTCCAAGAAAAATATCTTGTCCTGTATTCAGAATTGTACAGTGAACTTGAATTGTGGTGGTTATTGACATTAGGAACAATACAGAGCATTACTTGGATTTTTTTTTTCTCTTCAATGCAGTTAATATCCCCAGTGCAGCCTGTATTGAGTCTGCTCGGAGGAAACGTCACTTAGCCAGGACGCAGGCTGATTATCTTCCACTGGATGTTTCAAATGGTCGTCAGGTTTCTCGGAGAAGAGAAAGCAGTGAAGAGAGTGAAGACGAGTCTGATATGAAGAATCTCAGTTTTGCTCCGAAAATGAGAACTCTTAGGGAGAGAATGACTGAACACATGGGTGAGTTCAGGCTGTTTTTCCCATTGGCTGTGTTCTTGTTTTGCTGATGTCTGGAAGAATGAGTGAATTTGCTCCTGGGGGGGTCTTGGCAAAAGGCTGTAAAGTTGATGCTTGAGTTTTATATGAGACGTTTACCTGCGTTAGGTTTCACTAATGTAGGGGTGCAGGATGCCTTGATGAAAAACTTTTACAATGATTCTTGACCTTGTTGACTTGAGGGGAAAAAAAAACACCTCGTTGGAGACATCACATTTAAAGTATATAAAGCTTGTGTAAGAACAATTGTCCTATGTAAGCTTTCTAAATCTTGTCTCCTACTTACATTCCATTCCTCCCAGTGGTCTCTCCACATTGACGTTATAGCTCTTCCTGAAAATGTGGAGGAAAAAAAATAATCCCCAAACAAGACAGTCCTTCAGAAGTAAACAAGCCTATTACACACAAAGCATATGTGGCTCTTCCACTGGTTTTTAAACTTGTCTGGCTGCTTGTGGTTTCATTTATGAAGCACTGGTTTGCCATACTTGTAGACTAATTTTGTTCTTATTAAAATAATGGTTATAAGGATTGCGTAGCTATGAGCTAATTCTGTAATTCTAATCAATGCTAATGAGATACTTTTGTATCTGTATTAGAGCATACATTTTGGAACACTCAGGGATTTGCTCTGTATAATGTCCCCTGTTACAGTCTAACTGTACTTACATTTTATATAACTTTGCTTTGAAACATAAGTGAGGTGTTTGTGCTCCTGGTACTGCCGTATTAGTTGTCTGAGAAACAGTATGTAGAGAAAACTAATATTGATATCAATTCTACAAATTCCAATTGCCATTTCCAAGTCTTACTGTTTCAAAGTCCTTCATGTGCAGACTTCTCATCTGCTATTTTTTGTGTACGTCACTTCTCAGTAATGGCTGTGGGAAGTGGTGTTTTTGAGGGAGGAGGAGTATTGGTCAGGGAATAGGGAGGTAGGTAAGGACTTAATTACTGTACTAATGATTGTTTTTACTTCCAGTGTCTGTTAGTGATGAGTCAAGTGAAGATGAAGCACAAATGAAGTGGGAAGAACAGCAAATAAAGAAAGCTGTCAAGCTCTCTCAGGTGATATGTGCTTTCTTAACCACTGAAAGTTGCTTTTTGCTCATAGGCAAGAGAAGAGAGCTTGTTCTGGAGTGGTATCTACTTTCTGCCAAGTCATAAGAGATTTTTAGGAAGTTAGGTGCTGGTTATTCCAGGAAAAGGTGATAATGACAATTTGTGATCTCTGCATTGCTGTTCAGAAGAAGGGTATTGTAATGCCTTGAAGGGTTACCAATTTGTGAAGGAACACCTTGGGAGAAGCAGAGATGAGCTAAATAACTGACAAACGTGTTTTCTGAGGAGGTTTTGTTTCTGGCTTAAATCGTGTATTCCGGATCAGACTAGGAAAATCTGAATAACCATTTTTTTTTTATTTCAAGAGGGACAGTTGTAGAAAATGCTGCTTGTTAAATGGGAGTAGTCAGAGGATTGGGGGAAAGTTGCATCGATCTTCTGAGTTTCAAATCCAGTGTGATTGGTCCTCATGCCCCACTTGTTTCTGCAAAATCCTTAATTTCTGCTGCTCAGCAAATGGCAAAAACTGTTGCAAACCTTGTTAGTCATGCACTTGATTGCTTCAGTTAATTGTGTTTTGGTTAGGTTTTAACTTACAAGTTTCTACTGTTTTAGAATATAGTATGTCTTGTAAATTATAAGCTAAAATGCTTGGAATCCTTTTTTAGTTACAATTACAGTCAAGCTGAGTTTTCAGAATGAAAATTCTGTCCTTATCGCTGCTTAACTGTAGTTCATGACTTCTACATTTTATGTATAAAATTGTAGTACTAGCGAGGTCTCAGCTGTCATTTTGTATCACTAGAGTGATTAATATATTCAGACCAAGAAAAGAGCAACTTTAATGCATCCTAAATTACAAATTATTTTGTGCTGTTTATTTATGTATACTCTGTATTGATGCAATGTATATACAGTTCTTATATTCAGTTTTCCATGCTTTTGTTTTACAAAAAAAAAAAATAATCCTTGAAATATGTATGTTTTTATCGTATGTCTTGGATGTTCAGATTGTCTCATTGATCTCTAAAGCTGCAGAGGCAGAACTTGTATAAATTGTTTATTAAACTTATTAAATTTGTCTTAAAAATTAACAGTTACAATTCTTGCAGGAAATTTACAGTGATGCTTCCCTGTGTAAATCTCAACCAGCTAAACCCAAGTTTGATACCTCTGTTTCCTTACCACCTGTGAGCTTGGAAATTGTAAAAAAGCGACTGACTGAAAGGTAAAAACTGATTTTAAAATTAACTTCTGAGATGTCTGTGTTCATTTTGTTGCAGAAGGAGAGATGACAGCTTGTTATTCTTTCTCCTGAATATTGGAGGATTTCTGGATTAACATGCCAGTTATGTCTAGCACAGTATTACAAACTTTTAACTTAGCAATGCTTTGTTGTTAGAGTATATGGACTTTTCAGCAGCATTTTATTACCTAGAATAAAGCAGTGGATCTTTGTGCTTGCTAGTAGTTCTTACAGGAATATAGGTACAACATTAACTTTGCCAAGCATGGAAAACTTCAACCAGGGCAGATGCAGCTGGCTATCATATCCCTCTCACACTGATTACCAGCTATCCTATCCCTCTCACAGTGATCACCAGCTGCAAAAATAGCTTAGTATTTCCTAAAGCAGCAGCACAATCCATGCAGCCTGTTTAGGACCTGTCTTGATGGGACTAGATCATCTTTAAAGGTCCCTTCCAAGCCATGTTATGATTTTTTTCCCCTTAGTTTGCAAGCTGTGACTTCTCTTCAGCTATTCAGCAGCTGCTGTATGGGCATCTGAAATGTCCCTGGGTGAAGGTGAACACCAAAAAGGTGTTTGGGCAGGACAGCTGGGGTCAGGCATCCCAAGGTAAGCCATCCCCTGTCATCCTTCAGAGCCAGCTCAGCCAGAAGCAGTTGTGGACATACTGACATGTGCTATAGTTTTACTGAATTTGTTGCCTAGAATCAATTTAATGTGATATCACTCAACTTCTCATGGTTTTGGGAAGCACGGTGTATTGAGGAATCTAGGTAAAATGTCAGTGGTGCTTTCAAAACTCAGATAAGTGACATTTGATTCTCCAAAGCACAATGCTTGCCCACACCCCATACTCTTGCAAGTGCTGGTGTGCGTTTAACTTCCAATGCTTCTTAGCTCAAATACAAGTGCTATTCTTAGCACAGGCAAATGTTTTATACTTTATTTTAGTGGGAAAAATGTTTTGGAATGCATTAACTGTTAACTTGGCAATATTTTCTGGGTGTTTCTTTTTTAGGATAACATCATTGCAGGATGTGCACTGTGCCCACCAGAGGGAGTATGAAAAATATATGCAGGACATTGAAAGTTCGAAGATGACTGTTGAGGAACTGGAGAAGAATTCAGATGCTGCTTTGAATTACAAATTCTACAGGGGCATGAAGACATACGTAGAGAACCTGATAAACTGTTTGAATGAAAAAGTATGTCTCTTTTTTTAAAATCATGATAAAGGTGCATTCTTTCAATTTAAGATGAGAATTCTTGTTCGGAAATGGTGGTAAAAAGGACACTACCCAATTAAAAACTCAGAAATTTGAATACAACAGGAAACAAAAATAAAGAGAAACAAACCAACCCTCACCATGACCTAAAGTAATGATCAGGCTAGTATACGTTTACTGACTTGGGCTGTGGTCTCACCTAGAGTTTGGTGGATAAAACCAAAACCTTACTGGAGGGAGTTTTGTATGTGTACAGTAACTAGAGTGTGCTGAAGTTGAACAAGAGGCAGGGCTTAAATTCACATTTGGGATCTCAAAATGTATGTGACTTCTGTTATGTAATAGAGGTAATAAGGATTTCATGTTAGGTTTGAATTGGGATTGATTTAGTTGAGCTATGTAGGGATTTGTCTGTTATCTGCTCTATCTGTTCCCTGAAACATTATCTATATAAAAAGAGGAGGAAAGGTTTGGACGTGGGGAGAGGCTGCCTAAAGTTCAGCTTTAGTGAAAGTGTCCTGTGTAGACAGTGCTATCAAATCTATTTTACATCAATTGCATTGCAACTGTGAGTCTTTTTGTGCATCTCTAAAGAGAGCAAGTGCTTGTTAGTATTTCTCTTTTAATGGCTAGTGGCTCAAAGGCAAACTGAAAGGAAACTAAGTGTTACACAAGTGTCCTGTTGAGTGCTTTTCCATAAAGTCTTACGTAATTCTGTGATAAGCAGTTTAATTTATTTTTCAGTCTTAATTTAATAAAAAAAAAAAAAATGCCTGAAAACCTCCAGTGAGTAGGAACTTTCAATCTTTAGTACTTTGGTTCTAATTTCACTACTGTGGTTGAAAATCCACGGAAACACTTTGTTCTTTCTTTTTTCATTTTATTTCAAACCTGATTACTGTTTGCTGTATTTCAGCTGAAATACATTAATGAGCTGGAATTGGCTGCACATGCACTTCTTCAGCAACGAGCCATGGCAGTGTTGAAACGAAGGCAAGATGAGCTGAAAATTGAATCTGCTTATATTCAGCATCTGACAAGTTAGTATGAAGTCACGAGTTACTTTCTTATTGAAACAGTCAATCTTTAAGCAGAAATACACAGTTAATTTTTGGATGGTATTTTATTCTTACTTTTCATCTTCTTTCCTCTTCCATTTGTCAGTAACCACGTTGCACTATATCTCAGTTGAAATCCTTACCTCAGCAAGGCCTGTAATGTTTTCTGATATAATAGTGAATATAACATGACCAAGTACTAATTTTGGCTTATTAATCCTGGCAATTATCTCAGTATTTAAAAGGAGACATGGAGTCAGTTTTCTAGTAGGTCTTAAGCTGGGGAAAGATTAACAGGTTCAGAGGAGGGCCGTGAAGTTGATCAGAGGGCTGAAGCACCTCTGCTATGAAGGAAGGCTGGGAGAGCTGGGGATGTTCAGCCTGAAGAAGAGAGATCTCCAGAGTGGCCTTATTGCAGCTTTTCAATACTTAAAAGGGGCTTATAAAAAAGATGGAGAGCTATCTCTTGCTAAGTCAGATAACTGGACAAGGGGGAATGATTTTATACTAATAGAGGAGATTAAGATCAGAGGTTGGGAGGCAATTCTTCACACTCAGGGTGGTGGGGCACTGGCACAGGTTGCCCAGAGAAGTTGTGCATGCTCCATCCCTGGAGGTGTTCAAGGCCACATTAGATGAGACCCTGAGCAACCAGATCTAGTGGCTGGTGTCCCTGCCCATGGCAGGGGGTTGGAACTGGATGATCTTGAAGGTCCCTTCCTAACCCAAGCCATTCTGTGATTCTCTGAAAGCTTGCTGGCACAGTGTTCTGCCACTTGTGAATCTGTGAAAAAGCAATGCGTTTACTGGGCAACGTGACTTTACATTAGGGTGTCAGATTTCAGATTCTTCAGTGACAATTATATGAAGAGAAGGACATGAAGAAAGAAGCTTTTCTGTGTAAGGATTTTATCCAAAACACAACTAATCTTTTAGTTGCTGTAGGAAAAGCGATAACAATTTTCTAATTTCGTGTTTTCTTTCCATGCTGATGGCATTGTTTGTGTGCAGTGTGAATCTTTAGCTGTTGCTGTTTAAAGAAACAAACAAAAAATCCTGTTTAAAGCTGTTTAGGCAAAGCAAACAGCGATACACTTGGAGGTTCTGTGAACAGATGGAGGCCAGATGCACCAGTTTCTGGTAACAACCAGCCATGGATTCAGTGCTCTGACTACACAGGACAAAAGGCTGATTAGAGAACCAACGGCATGTGTAATTTTGTAAAATGGTGTGGTAGACTGACAGCAGGTGCTTAGAACAAAAGAGTACTTGTTTGTGTCAATAGCAGCTATTAATTTTTTTTATTTTCAGTTTATTACAAATGGAACTGTACTTGAATGTTTAACAGAGCTTTTAATTGTTATGTTCCTAGTTGTGTTTTAATTTAGTGGAAATGATGTTTTTTCTTATACTGGAATACTTGAGAGTAGGATGCTTTTTTGTATGTTGTGCACACGCCAGCCAGCTGATACTGATACAAATGAATGTCCAAATAGAAAATGCTTCGAGTTTTTATTTCTCTGTTGGGCTGAAGAATCAGAGTATGGGTAATTTGGGCCACACAAGGAGACACAAATAACAGGAGATAGTGAGGAACTGACTAGTCTTGAAATTGCAATGCAATGATCTTGAATAATGTAAATTGGGGATTTAACATCCATTGCAGTGTTGGAACTAAAACTCTGAAGTTATTCAATTTATTGCATAGTTTCATTTTTTTAACATACAGGCTAATTAAGTCCCTACACATGCCGTTCGTGCTGCTAGGAGCAGATTGTGGAAGACAGTTCTGTTTCCAACCAGGACTGGGAAGCGGTGATTATTGGCTGGAATGTTTTCAAACCCCCTTCCATCAGCTGTTACAAAGGAACAGCCACATCTGACTATCATGCATTTAACATGCAATATTTGCTGTGCTTTACCCTGGAGACTGTTACAATTTTTGATCAGGAGGTTTTGTTTTCTTTGGTTATTTTCCAGATGAAAAACAATAGGACGAGAATCATTTTTGCATTTGAGAAAATAGGAACTCTTAAATCATACTCTTTTCTTTTGTCTGTTTCTGTCTTCTGTTAGCTGGGAAAGACAAACCAACTAATGGCGGATTGGAAGGTGATGAAAAGATGGAGATTCTGAAAACATGTGAACACCGAAGGTAGCTATTATGTATATGTACAGCTAATTCTGATAAATGTGTGGTACACTAGCTTCCTGTAACTAATTAGTGATGAATGTAAATCTGCAGGATTACTAAATAAGATTACACCCAAAAAAATGTATTTGCCTTCCAGAGCTCAAAGCATTTGGAAAATCTATTTATTAATGTAATTCTCTCCATTGCTAATTTAGATTGTTTTATTTTAAAATACCGTGTTTTTAAGTATGGCTGATTACAAAACTATGCGAGAGGAGTTTTTTCTCTCCATGGTGTAATAGGTAATACTGTGACCTTATTCAGAAATACGTTTTTGTATTATTGCATAAGTAACAAAAAGAGGCTGGGATTACTGTTGCTGCTGGGGGGGTGGTGGTGGTGAATGAAGCAGTACAACGTCAAGCCTATCCTCAGTCAGTGTAGGCTAGATACTACATCTTGGGTATTAGTGTTTGGAGACTGTTTTTCATCCATTCCAATTCCAAATCTCTTACTGCAAAGCACTGTTATGAGTCAAAGTACCAATGCAACTGAGTTTCAAAGCTTCCAGTAACTTAAAAAGCAGCAATGTGCTAAAAACCTCTTAATTAAAGTGAACCATTACTGCTAATTGATATAAATACGTGAGGTATCTATGCATGTCATTTGCATGACATACACAATTTCTATGTGACATGTAAGCTGTTGATTTTGCAAGCTGTTGGGATGCTTGGTGCCATGGCAATAGCATTTTTTGAGCTGCCACAATTTTTATGTGGGCTGTTGCACAAGCTATCTGGAACCACAGTGACAGACTGTTGAGGGCTCAGTAGTTTCCTACGTACTAAGACTGTCAGAGGTAGTATCTCCAGTACCATGCTAGATGTCTGGTGTTCCAGGTGGAATGAGTTGTTAGAGGCCTCGGTAGGGATGAGGTGTAGTGAAGGTTCCTGTGTGGCAATGAGGAAGATGAGACGTTCCTGTAACCTCCTTTATGTCAGCTCACAAAGTACCTGCTTGTTCCACAGTTCTTGCTCCTTATGGTTAGATAATTACTGCTGCTTCCCCACTGCATTTCGTTAGGTTTTTATTCTCACTGTGTTTTTAGTGTATTTCTGAATGGGATTGTTTTTCAATAGCTCCCTTCCACATGTACATGGGGAATGGTAACTCATGTGAGTTCATTACAAATACAGGACTTGCAGACGGCAGGTGAGAGAGCAGTCACAAAAAGCCGATCACCACGAAGGCATGTCAAGTGACGATGAGCTGACTCCAACAGAGGTGACTGAATTCCAGGAGAGCAAAGGTTGGTGTCAGTCTTGATATGATGTATGATAACAAAATTTGTTTCCTGTTTTTTAAATGATTTTTCAAAGGAAAGTGAAGAAATACTTGTGAATTGTATGTCATTTCTTCTATGCTACAGAGAAGAAATGCCTTCAGACAATTCTGACTAATTACTTGGGTAGAATAGATATAAGGCTGTGTTTTTTGTCTAATCAATTAGACAATGTCTAATCATTGTTTTCTGAAGATGGAATGAATGAATTTTAATTCAACGTTTTAATTGCCTTGAATATGTGGGTCAGGAGGAGCTGGGAAAAGCGTAATTTTTTTTTCTGGATAACAGCGGAAGGATTTTCAGGTCTGAAATTGCAGAAGTCTGTGATACAAAGTTGATACAAAGCGGATGTATAAAACTGTGCAATAGTTCATAAAGAAGTCTGTCTTTCTGTGGTCTTCTGTTTTGTTTTTTTTTCCTGAAAAAGGGTTTTCCAGAGAGCCAATTTTAAAACACATTTCAGTGTAAGATATGTGAAAAATAAATGACAATTGCAATTATCATATAAATACTTATGTCCTATAGATTCATAAACTATTCAGCTTATGCCTCAATAAATTGTGATTGTTTCTTTTTATTCCCAATGAATATTATCCATAGATAACATTTTAGAGGATAGTAGGAAAATCTTTGAAGATGTACATGCAGATTTTTGTGACATCAGAAAAATCCTGTTGAAATTCCAGGAATGGAAAGAGAAGTTTCCTGACTCTTACTGTGATGCTTACGTCAGTTTTTGCCTGCCTAAGCTTTTAAATCCATTGATCAGAGTTCAGTTAATAAATTGGAATCCTCTTGAGGTAGGTGCATCATCAAACTTCCTTTTCGTGGAAAAATTGGTTGTATTATATGGCAGAGGTGACCTCTAGGTTTCTGGGTATTACACTGAAGCAGTAGACAGTGCTCCATAAAACCTGTTATGTTTCTGGTCTGTGCTGTCTTAGTAAACTTGGCTTTTCTGCTTTATTCGTTCTTGGTAGTTGGTGAGCTCTGTGAGCATTTCTGGCAGCTCAGAGTATGACAGGGCAGAGGCCTGCTCTTTGCAGGGAAGACTTCTGTATGGGAACATTGTCATTTGGATTGTAGGGGCATTCCAGAGCTTGAGATAAAAGTATCTTATTTAGAAGGAGAAGGTCCGTTTCCTCCTGCCAAGTAATTTTTGTGTATGAATTGTTTTAATCTGTACTAATACAAAAAAGAGTTGTAGCTCTTCCTGTGCATAGCACGGCTGTTAATTTCTAATGATCTGAGAGTTAGAATCTTCTTAACTTTCTTCCCCTTATCCCCTGGCCCTTTTGCACCATCCCTTGTAAAAAGAATTCTCCTGAGTTCTTTGAAGACAGCCCTGCTGTTTGAATTCTAGTTTAAAACCAATTTTCTTAACTTGTTGTTTTGGCCCATTGGATAAGGATGGATCTAAAACTAAGTGAGAATCTTTGTGGTATCACTGGATGTATTTTTGCATGGAGCTTTTCTTTTCAGTCCCGACCAGCTGACAACTAATAGGAATGATCTTTCAGCAGAGTTCTACAGACTTGGCAGAGATGCCCTGGTTCAGAGCTGTAGAAGAATTCAGTAATGCCGAAAACTCATCTGAATCAAAACGAGAGGATGATCCTGATCAAGAAGTCTTGCCTAGAGTGATTGAAAAAACTGTTCTACCAAAAATTGCAGGTATGTTAAGGTTGTCTTGAAAATGTTTGTGTGCTGTAAGCAACCAAACAATAAGTGATAACTATCAGATAATGTTAGATATCTAATCATTCCAAGATATAGTGATTACATGGTTCCACAGAATAAGGCTAAAGTAGCCTCTTGTAAGATTATTGTAAATGAGAGGCTTAGCTTTTTAAATGTTAGCTTTCATTATGTTTTAATGCCTTGAAACTAGAGCAGAGAACCACTTGGATATTATGAATTTAAGAAATTCCTTTGTTTTTCAGCATTTGTACAGAATGTGTGGGATCCTTTATCGACTTCACAGACTGAGAACCTCGTACAGCTTTGCAGAAATATCTTTGAAAAACAAGTCCCGTCCAAAAGTGAAGGCAGAAAAGCGAAAGAGGTAAAAAGCTCCTGTGGTACTGAGAAAAGAACTTCATCCACTGTCCACACTTACTATGCATGCTCCTATGTGCACTTATAACATTGTCCTGAGGTTTTTCAGTTCTGATTACTTGTTTCGTCACCTTATAGTAAGAAGATTTAATAGTTGACTTTCACTAGTCTGATGCTGTCCTTACTGATGGTGGTAGAAGATGGGATATTTCTAAGGCAGAAATCAGCCCCTGTTCCTAGAAAAGTTCTGCCTGTACATATCAAAACATCGATCATAGATCTAATCTTTTTGCTTATGACAATAGCAATGGTTAGAAGTTTCAGTTTTGCATTTAATTATCTTTCAGAATCTGAGATATAAATGCTGGTAATACTCGTGTTCAACTTGTAAGATTTTTTTAAGTAGCTATTGAGTAGAAAAAAGAGGATTCCTCTTTGCTGTTCTTCACAGCAGAAATCTTAAAATTTAAAAATCCCCAAACTTAAAATGTTCTCAATTTAAACACATTCCCCCCAAAACACATACTCTCCTATCTATGGTGATTTTTATATAGAATTTCATGGCTACAAGGCAGCAGGAAATAAAACAAAACAAAACCAACAATCATCTTAAGGGTTATCCAAAAGGGATGGTTTAAAGCTGAGACTTGCTGACAGTTCTTTAATGTAGCTGTGATCTGTGTTTTATATGCAAGTGTCACCTATATATCTGTGTTACATTCCTAGATTAACAAAATTGAAATTGTTTTAAATGGAAGGTGAAGTCTTTTTTCTTGTGAAAACCTGTTTTTTTCTTTCTTTCTTTTTTTTTTTTTTTAAACAGGATTTGATAAAGGAGGTTGTCCTAAGGATGAAGAAATCTATAGAGGAAGATGTTTTTATTCCTCTGTATCCTAAAAGGTAATCTGACTCCAGGATTTTTACCTCTTTCTTTTAAATTTTGTTTCTGTATACCTCTTCCTCACAGATATAGGTGAAATATTGTAGATATTAATCAGCAACTAATGTGACAAACATGCATTCTACTGTTCCATTGTAGGAAAGGTTATGAAGCTTTACTCTTGTTAGGAGTTTGTAAATGTGGACTCCACGGTGGACTTGATGTTCCTTGATGGACTTTGTTCCTGTAACTAAAAGCTTTCCAGTACCTGAGGTCCCGTCCACAGTCTGGTTTTGCTGTAGCAATTTACAGTACCTGAGGGCCTGGGTTATTTTTAGGTGGTCTTTTACACCTGCTGCTCTTCATTCCTTATGTCATTCCTAAAATAGGGTTTATATTCTTGATGCTTATTACTGAACACACTTTCAGAGATGGGAATGAGGTGTTTCCAATTGCTAATTTTATCTGAAATGATTTTATAGTATTTGTATTATAATGTGTTTAAAGTGACAGCTGTTTTTCTGCACCTTTAATTCTGGTTGTGGTGGTCACTACTGGAAGAATTTCCATAATTGTATATTCCTCAGTGTTTGAGATCAATTGTCTGCTTATTTTCTTTTAAAAACCAAAATCCTTATTTCACCTTTTTTCTTATTTTCATGACCAGCACCGTGGAAGACAAATCATCACCAGGTTCAAAATTTCAAGAAAGACGTTTTTGGTCAGCTGTTAAGGTAAAGAAAAAATACCTGTAATGTATTTTCAGACAAATCTGATTCCTGAGAGATTAATACAGTAGCTATTTTTCTTGGTGAAGGATGTATTCTTTTTAGCGACCCACATGTGATGATTTAAAAAACTAGAAATGAGCACTTTGCTTACCCAACTGGTACATATTTTGCAAGAGACTTTGATTTGACCATCTGTTCTGCTCTTTTTTTCTTTCCCTTGGGTGCATCAGCCAGACCTGGTGGCATGGCATCAGATCAGTTGGTCATTGTCACTCTGTTAACAGGTCTGTTCCCTCAGTACATGCCTACAGCACAAATGCTGTCCTTACTGTAGGATATACTCACTGCACATTTGTTTAAGTCCCTCAGTGTAGTTTTACTTCTGGAGTGCTAAGCTGGGAATTTCTGAATGCCTGTGATTTAATTCCCGCTCAGATCTGCCTCCTTTAGGGAGTCTATTTGTACTAAAGATGAGACTTAGATGCATGAAGGGATAAAAGTTTTTAAACTGATTTACCATGCTCTCAGCCACCAAGTATGCATGTTCTGTTTTTTCATCAATGCAGCTGCTCTCCAATGTTCTTCTTTGGAATGGGATTGTACAGGAAGACATGGTCCGTGATTTGGGACTGAGCAAGCTGCTGAATCGTTACCTTCTTCTGAACCTCTTAAACACACCACCAGGGCCAGATAACATAGAAAAGTGTACTAAGGTAAGGCTTTTTCTCATGAGGACAGGATTAGCCTGAAGATGGAGTGTCACCATGCACCATTTAAGATTTTTTGCCTGATCTTGGTGTGTGAAACATTTTAGAGCAAATGTTAGTCTAAGGGTTTTTAAGAACAACTACTTGTAATGATAATTTTGGTTTTAAAGAAAAAACATTCTACTAATAATGACTGAACTTGCCAAAAGAAGACCCTGTCAGAAGTAGTGGGACTTGGTTTTATTGAATATTCTTTGACTCAACAGGTGGTTGCGTGCCTCCCAGAAAGATGGTTCGAAGATCTTGGAAATGGATCAACTCTCCCAGAGTTACTGAACTTCTGCCAGCATTTGCTGCAGTGTGCACGTGTGCTCCACAAGAATAACCAAAGGTATGTGTGTATCCCTTGGGATTATGCACTTCTTCATATACTTCATGTTAACATGTTGTTTGAGGCTCTAGATTTCGTGTCCTGCTACTGATCAATGTATCTGGGGCACCCAACTACAGGTGGTGAAGGAGAGATGCCTGACTCTCTAAGTACGTTTTAAACTTATTAATGTTATAGCAACACATTTATGCACTTTATCAATTTTTTGTATCAATTTTTCATTTTTTATAGTGATGAAACAAAAGAAGTTATTCTTCTGTTGGTGAAAGTCAAGGCTCTGCATATCGTTGAAGACTTCATTGAAGAGTACAAACTTGGACATCTTAAATCCGTAATTGGGAAGTAGGAATTTTTGAAGCAGTGTTTAAAATTACTGAAACAAGCCTGATATTCACACTAAAAAAAGTTCCGTTTAATTAGCGGACTCTGCCTACCCAAAGATGTAGTGGTGATCAGTTGACGTCCCTGTTTTATTGCTAAATACTCGAGGATTTTTTTTCCAAATATATTCTACTGCCACCTACTCGTAAGTTAAGGAGTGTTTTAAAAAATCACAGTTGTCAATGTAAACTGCAGACATCCTGAAATGTACGGCAATAAAGCTTTATTGCTTTACCCTTCTGGGAAGGATTGTAGGCACTCCCTATCTTTCCAGTAAAGTTTATCACTGCTAGAGAGCTGACACCTTTACAAGCTGTTTTCAATATTATATTGCTAACTATCACTCTGAGTCAGCAGCCATTGAACTCTTCTAACTTGTCTGCAGAAATTTTGTAGGGTTATCGTTTAGGTTGTCCGTAGTGGAAAAGAACTGATAAAGTTGCAAGGGTTTTGACGCTGACAGAGAAACAGAGGAAGTCAGTGTGCAGTGAAGAGTCTGATCAATGTTTACTGATGGTAAATGGGGGTTTAGTGAGGTAAGAAGTTGCACAATGTCTGGGGAAGAACAAATGTAGTTAAGATAGCGTGTGCCTTATAGGGGAGTTTTGTACTTGATCCAGGCTGAACTTGTGTGCACACACCTGGAGTTGTCACACCTTGATTTATCAGACTCCTAATAGACCTTCATTATGAGAAGGATAAGCACAACCTCCATGACCTTCTAGTAACCACCTTCTAGGGAAATCTCTTTTGCTTCCCAGGGTGAGATCCTGAACCTTATTTCACAGTACCTGTATTAGATCTCTCATGTTTTATAACTTTGTATATTTGCAGTATTAAGGCAACAGAATATAAAGGATGTTTTCTTGTAAAAACCCTAAAGCATCTCAAATTCTGATGGGTGTTTACTTGCAACTGTATCTCCAGTATCTCCAGAATCTTATGGGATGAGAATTTAACTCTTGTAGGTTTGTTCTGTTTTATTTTTTAATTGTAAAATATATTTTTGTAAAAGATTTTAATTGTAAATAGTTCTGATCAGTGTTACAGACAAAAGATGACTTTTAAAATAAAACCAAAACAATTATTCTGAAAACAAGTAACTGTTTTGTTGTGTTAATGAGCCTCTACAGTTCAATTCTTTAACACGCGACAGGACTGGTATGTGAAATACGGAAAAAACTTTGGCACTATGGGCCCCTCATTACCTTCAAGAATTAGGAGTACTATGCAAATTCTGCTTTCTAATAATTGCATTTTTATTTTCCTCTGAGTATCACAAAAAGCTACTCTGAAATCAGCAGAAGTGTATGGTTTTATTCTTTCTTGCTTTGTTTTATCTGGTCTGAAGCTTGCTCCTCAAGAAGCTACTAGGAGACTATTGATGTTCTATTACAATAAACTCTGTAGATGTTGCTTCCAAGGGATTAAGCAGTACTTGTAAGGACTTATAATAATTGCCTTTCTATGTTTATGAGCTCAACCCCTGTCCCAGCTGAGCACTTGAGACTCTTCTGTGATGCTTCATGATCAACTTAAACTAATTCAAAGGATCTGGTTTAAAGAGCAGCTGCTCGGGCTCCATTCTTTAAAGCTGATTTCAAAATGTTTGTATCTGCTGCTCTGGCAGGTTGTTATTGGTGTATTATCAGAACTGATTGTCTTTACAGGAAAGCTAAACAGCACTTAAGACTCTAACCATGTGGTTGGGCTTGTATTTGTCTACTTCCCTGCTGCTGCCCCTTTCTGAAACTCTTGGGGCAGGCAGTTTCACAACTGGCCCCCACCTACTCCATAAAGCAGAAGTAGGTGGAAGTGACAACACAAAAACATGAAGGGTTGATGCCTGTTCACTGTAATTTAAAAGAGGAGGCCTCTCAGGTCTGAAGCTGGGATGAACAGTATTACACTTCTCAGAAAAGGGAGTGGATGTTTTCAGGCATGTAAACGGCGTTCAACCACAAGTTTGTACACTTAAAAATTCTGAAAAGGTTAACTTTATTGCATATTTTGCTTATGTACATACAAAAATTAATTGAATTCAAAGTAAAAGTATTAATTCTTAATTCCTAGCTTTGCAAGCCATTATTATTTTTTAAGTTCTTCATTTATTTCTTTCCAAATTTTTTCTTCTATTTTTGAGGTGTCATATTCTCGCAGCATATCAAATTCTAGCCACGGCTGGCTCCACTTCTGTGCTGCTTTCATTTTTTTCTCAGGCAGCTCAAACTTTATTCCTTTTATATTGTATTTTGGCCTTTCCCACCGTTTTGACCATGGTTTAGGTTTCATTCTTACCTGCAGCTAGGGTGAAAGATTTAAAAAAGAAAAACACATAAAAGGTATTAGGTGATCAGAAGTTTGACTGACTGTGAACTTAAGTGTTGAGACAAACGCTGCTCTAACAGAAAGCAAGCAATAGAAATAAACCAGTTTGTCATGTCAGGAAATTAAGGGACTACTTCCCACTTGACACTATTGACAGAAAAAGAGCTCATTCTATCCACGTGGCTGACAGATCTGTTAACGTGGATAAAATAACACTGTTTTGATTTATTACAGTCCTTAAATTGGCACGTACAATGAGCATAATTCCTTATCTATAGTACCACCCGTTACTCTGGAAAACGAAAGCATGAGAACAATTTCTTCTTCCCTGTAAGTTACTGAGTTAATATTCTTTCAAGGGATCTGTAGGTTGCCAGATCTTCTGAGATAGAGATTTTATTAACTCTTCCTTCCTGACAAGCACGAAAGCACTAGCATTAACATTTTTGTAGCAGAAGCTGTACTCTCTGCAAAACTTAATTCAGTGACACAGAAGCCACAGCTTTGTGTGCGTGTCTTCCAAGTTAGTTAACGAGGATGGCTGATTTTCCATTATGAACATTCTTTCACTACAGACATGGCATAAAGACATGATTTTATATACTATTGTCACCCTGGTAACACAAGTAAAAGCTGTTAACAGCCTTCCACGATATTACAGAATATCTTGAGTTGGAAAGGACCCATGAAGATCATCAGTTCCAACTCCTGGCTCCACACAGGACCACCCCAAAATCAGACCCTTTGTCCGGAAGTGTGTGAATTATCCTCCATATTCCCTCTAAAACATTAACCTACCTTGTTTACAGGAATTTCTTCATGGTCTAAACGAGATTCAGGTTTCATATTCACATCAAAGGTACTATATTCAGGGAGGGCATCTCGCAGGTACATCAGGTTGTCATCCAGCCTCTTTTCTAGCTTCAGAACTTTGATTTCTTGGATTCGAGGACTGTACAGTTCGTAACATATTTCCACACCTTAGGGAGAGAAGGTCTGGTTTAATGATCGAATCAGCTGGAAATACTAATACCAAATTAGTATTTCTTCAGTGTTCTACATCCCCATATTATTCAAGAACTGCCTTCTACTTGTACAGGGAAATACATACACAGTGCTGTGTGCACGTGACATTCCATGTGCATTGTGTCCGCACAGGCAACTGCAAATTTCTAAATCCAGTTTTGGCTAACAGAACAGACTGAGAGACATCAAACGAATGAAATTTGAAGAAGAAAACCTTGGGTTTTCAACAGTGCTTCCGCTTGGTCATGACAGCTACATACAAACTATACATATATATACAGACACCCAGCCCTTTTGTATTTCATCTCAGAATATTGATATTTCCACCTCTCCAAACTTTGTCATGAAATAGTGTAAGAGGTTATAAAACTCTGCTAATCTGTGCTAGTTACACAGTTCATGCATACACCCCCAGTACATGTAAACACACGCTGCTCAAAGTGGGCTTGTATTTACATGGCTAGCAGTACGCTTTCTAGGCTCAAATATAAGCACAACCGTAATTAATTGCATTGCATTAGACTTACGTGGCAAGGTTCTGGTAGCAGGGGGCTGCAGGGGTGACCTCTGTGAGCAGAGCCCAGCAGCTGCCCCATGTCAGAGCAGAGCCAGTTCCAGCTGGCTCCAAAGGGAGCTGCTGTTGGCCACAGCCATTACATGAATCTCTTACACTGAATCTGTTCTGCCCGACTGTAAATGCTGAGTGATCTCCCTGTCCTTATCTCAACCCATGAACTTTTACTGGGGAATAAGAGAGCAGCACGGTGGAGTTTAGCTGCCCGTCAGTGTGAAACCACACCACACAGTCTCATCAGAGCACAGATCAGAAACTACTAACTATACAGACATAAAACCAGTAAGCAGTGCCATGCCTTCAAATGTGTGGCATAACCGCTGAAGTTAAAACCCACCTTGGTCTTCTATAACATTCCGAAGCACAAAGGTAGCACCAAGCCCCTTCCCTCCTCTTTGAATGCAGATGCCCACAAAGCGGTTGGTTTTGCCATCAGCATATGGATCCGCAGTAGTAACGGCGAGTATGCTGCCTGCCCAAAAATAAATAAAAGGATGCTAGATGTACTAAAGATGTGAAGATGTACTAAATATGTATAAGCATCAGATGAAGTGCCCGCATTTCAGTATGTTTCAAAAATGTTTTCTCTTTCACTAAAATTGCCAGAAACAAAATACACTTTTAATGTGCCCCGAATCAATAAATATTAAAGCGAGTGCAGATTAATTAGAACCTTCTTCATCTTTAACCTTTCACATTTATCTTTTACTCTTTATACAAATTGAATACAAATAATATAATGCATTTTCCTTTTTTCAGCTTTACTGGTAAACCATACACTGAAGTACCAGGACTTAAAAAACAACCAAACAGAAACACATCAGTATAATCTTTTCAATGTAAGCTAGATGTAAAAATTAAATTAAAATATGAAGTAGTACGCATAGCATTACGAACTAGTCAATCTAACACACGATACTGTGATGTTCTATGATATCCAACAGTGTCAGAGCACACTTTTTAATCTCCCCAGCCAACGAACAATATTGACAAAATTCTGGCAGTTCTGTTACTGACCAACATAGAACTCTGGGATGTTGAAAACTTTTCGCCTCTGTATCATATCCTTTCTTTCGATATAGAATTTGAGAGGATCTGTTCTCCCTCTGGGAGGTATAAATTCAGGGCTCAAGTACCTATAAGAAAATCCAAATTGTTTAAGTATTAAACAAAAGCATTTGCATAAAAAGCACCAGAAGTGTCCAAATGCTTGCCTGGAAATTAAAAATAACCACCCACGAACCATCTGTACCAGCTGCCTTTTTGGAGATATGAACTGCAGTTCATGAAGTTACTGATTTATTTATTTTTTTGTTCTCCGAGAAGCTTTTTTTACAGATTTTTTTTTTTCCAAACAAAGAATAAATGTTGTTCTCAGAAAAGCTGACTGAGAGAGATCAGTTCTGTTACTGTCATCACAGCTTAGGAACAGATTATTTCATGCTTTAGTTGTAATCCCCATGGCAGAACGCTTACTATTTAATGACTTTATAGTAACAGATGTGGAACAATTTGTTATCAGTTTTTGCAGACAGCCAAACAGAGCCTACAGGACACAGCATAAATATTTGTTTGCTTTAGAGAAGCTAAAAGAGACTCTTAAAGTTATTTTCTACTCCCATAAATTATACTGTGCCAAGGAATTTCCTCATGCCCTGGAGTTCAGTTTCTGACTGCTAAGCCAAAGGCTTCCTGACACAGTACTGGCTTGGGCTGAGGGCCACTTCCAATAGACTGTTTGCATGTGGTCACTCTGGCTTGGGTGCTGTGACAGCTTAGCCTCAGAGAATGAAGCTGGACACATTTAACTCACTTAAAACTCCTGGATTTGTCCAGAAGAGAACACAGAAAAGGAGAAGACAAAGATAAGCTTGCCTTACAAACCTTACAGGGACTACAGGGGACAAACAAGACAACACACAGGGCAGCACAGAGGTTCTGGTCTGTGCTGACACAGAGATGGCAGACAACAACAGGTCTGCTCCTGATCTCCATTACATGCTCTCAGAAGAAGGCAACGTTATTCAAATGGGGCTCCCTGCTCTGCCCAGCGATTGTATGACACGCTGTATGCCTTAGGTGGGCTGTGCAGACTCCTAACTTAATCACAGAACATCTTCAGCTGGAAGGCACCCACAGAGACCATCAAGTCCAGCTCCTGGCTTCACATCGGAGCACTCCAAAATCAGACAGTATCCAGTGCCTGAAGATATTTATACTTACAGATCCAAAGGCAGAGTGAAAGACTTCTGTGGTCTGATTTTTAGTAATTTTCCCATTCATGCACTGCCGTAACACTATGCGTTTCGGGGTGGAATATGCACAATGCTATATTGCCATTCTCCTCTCACCAGCACAGCACTACCATTTTAACCACTGTGTCATTTAAAGTGACGCAAACAGATTTATGAGACAACAAAAACACTCAGAAGAAATTTTGTGAAGGCTACCACTGCTGATACCAGCAATGTTTGCGGTCGGCTCACAGCTGAGCTCTAGACGTGAGGCAAAAGCAGACACTTGACCTGTGTCTGGGTCACCTCCTGGTATACTGAGGAGATAAATGCCTTTAACAGAGGAAAACTTAATCCACTAATCCCCAAATTTATAAATACATTAACTGGAAATTCCAACTGCTAATTTGGAAAAGCGTTAACGGTTTTTTCCTACGGCGAGCCCAGGCCGCCCTACCTCCTCTCCTCCCTCTGCCTCTGCTTGTCGATGATGACGGGCTTCGGGGGCGGCTGGAATTTCGCTGTCTCTCCATCCGTGCTACTTCGGCACCCCGAGGAGGAGAAACACCCTGTAAGAATGAAATACTCCTTAAAAAAATATGAAAATAAAGGCGTTTCAAGCCGGGTGTCCCTCCCCCCAAACCCCAAACCCCAAGCCCCAGCCTGGGGCTCCCACCCTGGGGATGCGCTGAAGGGCAGCCCACGGGCGAAGGGACAAGAGGACAGAGGGACAGGGGACAGACGGACAGGAGGACACAAGGACAGGGGGCCAGGGGGACGCTCACTGCTGGGCCGAGCACCGGCGCCCCTCAGCAGCAGCCTCCCGCAGGCCGCCGCCATGGCAACAGCCGCCATTTCCTCGCTGCCGGCGCAGGCGCGCAGGGCGATTAGGGCAAGCGCGGAGGGCCAAAAGATACCTCAGCGCGAATCGTTTATTTTTTTATTTATTTATTTTATTATTATTATTATTTTTTTAATGATTATATGCATTGGTGTTATTGAGCTGCTCCGCGCTTACCTTTGTTTTCAGTCAGATTTCCTCGGTAACAGCCCGGATCCCATTAGTGGCTGCGCAGGCAAAGCTTAAATGCTGGGTGCAGACCTGTGAATAACACCCCGTTGTTTAATTTTTTGCAGGGATTCCTGTCAAAATAGGCCTAGCCTCATCAACTAATTTAATCAATCACGTTGCCGGGGAGATCCCCTCAGCCCCTGTTATTTGTGGCGGGTGACTTTGCAGCCTGCCAGAGCCCCCTCGTTAACAAGAGTTATTTTCCAGTTTGTGGTTATCTGCTTGGATGCTTAACTCTTGTTTTGGTGACACGCTGTGCAGATGACAAACCACAGTATTATTTCTTCATAATCTACTAATCTGACAGAGGAATTAATGTTTGGGACACTGATGTGACAGAAGGGGGCACTCTAGCCCTTAAAATACAAAAATTCTCCACCAACACTGAATACACCTCTTGAAGTAAAGATAATAATAATAATAATAATAATAATAATAATAATAATAATAATAATAATAATAATAATAATAATAATAATAATAATAATAATAAACTGTTACTAAATTCTCACTGCGTAAGTGCTATTAAAAGGGGTAGAAAGATATTTCTCTTGGTGGTGAGGAATAGATAGGGATAATCCCAATACTTTAATGGTGGTTGAGGAGATCTCAAAATGGTTGTAAGGAGATGTGTGGATTATAATTTGGGAAAATGCAGATTTGTGGCTTGCAACTGGCTTTAAAGAAGAGAATTGGATCATTCAAAGACCCATTTCTAACTCCTTGGCTGACCACTGTTGACTGCACCCTAACAAGACCACCCTGACACCTGGAACTGCATTCCCAAATTACTGTAGGTGAACCTCACCTCACTTGAGGTTCCCTAAAGGGACCAGCACCTTGGCCCTGCACACCACGTCTGGTTTCTGTGTGGTTTGTTGTAGCACCCTGGAATCGAGGCACCACTGGTTTGCCTGGCTAAGCTGGCCATGCATGCTCCATGTTAAAGCAGCACAAATGCAGGTGATCAAGGTTGACCTGCAAACAGCTATTTCTCTAGGTTCAACACTTGTACTGTGTGAGCATTTTACTAGTGGGGGACCCCCTGTTCTCATCTGTCCATTCATGGGGACAGCTTTCTTGAGTTTGCAGGTACAAGGGACTTCAGTTTCTTTGCTGAGCAGGTCATATACAGGTCAGGAAGGGCTGCCTTCCTACTTTTCTTACCTATGTAACACAATCTATGAGAATGTGGATCACTTTAGAATCATGTGAGTTAATCACTTTTGTAAAATGCTTCTAGGAGAATTTGCGAATTAAAGGCATCACTGTGCTCAGGTGATCTGGCAAATATTATACAGACTTTGGGAATTCTCTGACTGAGTTCTGTTTGAGTACAGCATATTTCTAGTCCCTCCTGTCAGGTCCCTGGAAAGTTCAGCTGTGGTTCCTTACTGCTACAATACGAAATTTATAACAGCTTGAATTATGGCCCACAAAGTGTGTGTCTTCCTCTCAGGCAGTCATGGTCAAGTCACTCTGAGTTCTTTTTGATAAGAGTTTTGGCCGAATCTGCCCTGGAGGAGGAGGGTTGTCCCACGTAACATCCTGTAGTTGTGTTTCCACAATGCCCAGGCAGCTATGACTCAACCTAGGGATGCTGTGCCCTGCAGCTCTGTTTTGTTCCCACTAAAATGCACTGCAATTGCCTGCGTGGGTGTCTGAGTTTTGTTGGGAAGAAAACCCAGACAGGTAAAAAGTAGCGCTTGGCCTCGTTTCTTGTCACCTATGAGGTGGGGACAAGGTCTTTCATTAAAGGAAGACAGTAACATCCTTCATGTTACTGTCTTTGAAATCTTTTCCTGTATTTCAGTGTCCTTCTTGATATATTTATTTCAAAACTGAACACAGTAGTTCTGTAGTGCTCACAGTCATCCCAGATACAGAAGAAATGTACTGTTCACTGGTAAAACAAAAACCTGTCTGGTTGGCTAGACCCAAGGATTGTTGTGAGTGGAGTTAAATCTGCCTGACGACCAGTCACAAGTTGTGTTCCCCAAGGCTCATTACTGGGGACAGTTTTGTTTAACATTTTTACCAGCAATCTTGATGAGAGGATTGAGTGCACCCTCAGTCACTATGCATAGGAGTATTGATCTTCTTGAGGGTAGGAAGACTCTGCAGAGGGATCTGGATAGGCTGTACTGATGAGGCATATCCAACTGTATGGCATTCAACAAGGCTAAATGCTGAGTGCTACATTTGGGTCACAACAACCCCATGCAGTGATATAGGTCTGGAGCAGAGTGGCTGGAAAGTTGCCCTGCAGAAAAAGGACCTGTGGGTGCTGGTCAACAACTGGCTGAACTTGAGCCAACGGTGTACCCTGGTGGCCAAGAAGGCTAATGCCACCCTAAGCTGCATCAGAAATAGTGTGGCCAGCAAGACTAGAGAAGTGATTCTCCCTATGTATGTGCCACTGAGGAGACCACACCTCAAATATTGTGTCATCTTTTGGACCCCTCACTGTAAGAAGGCTACCGAATTGCTTAAGCATTTGCAGAGAAGAGCAATGTATGTGTTTGTGATGCAGAGATGCCTGACAGGCTGCACCAGTGATACCATGGAATGAGTTCTGAGACAGCTGCTTGAGGTCTAGAACACCTCTGAGCCTGTGTGATACTGAATGTGAATTAAGGAACCCCCAAAGCTGTTACAAGGGTTGGGGCAGGGCTCTTATTTTGTGTTGTGTGAACATGGGTAGACTGCTTCCAGGCTTGAGCTGACCTATCTACCTACATCTAACGCATGCTCTTTGGACCCATGAGGCTGGGGACTTGGTATTTCAGTCCCAGCATGGATATGTGCATCAGTCTTTGCAGCACAGGATGAAGGCTGTCAGTATCACCCCCTGAAACAGGCTGTGGTGCAGCCTGAAATCACAGGCTCCAAGATTTCTTCTGAACACCTGAGGCCATGTTGCAGCAGCCCCAACACAGCTGTCTGTGGAGTGTCAGAGGGTGTGAAGAAGGGAGTGAAACTTCATGTTCCCCAAGGGAACTTGGATATCTTTTTAGAGGAAACACAGCAAACAGTGGTAACACCTGCTGTTGTTATGTCTCCATACAGAAAGAGATACCTACAAGGGGCTGAGCTGCTCTGGAGGTGTGGTGTGCTGTGCGTTCACTGTTCAGAACAGGATGTCCCAAGAGGCCCAATTCCAAATGAAATGGGGCTGACTCCTGGAGGCCTTCCTCACCTTTTCCTCCTTGGGTGTACAGGAAACACTCAGAGTCATTTCCTTCAGAAATGGGAACGAGCACTGGCTCGATACAGACCTGAGGACTTGGCACAGTTTGGTTTCAGTTGGATTTGAAAGTGGAAACATTGCGTTTGCTAACTCCTGTCTAAAACCTTAAATTAACATCTGTTATCTCAGTAGTGAAGTTCCTTCCCCTGCCATTTATGCAACATAAATGCATCCATCTCTCCTCTCATCTGTACTTTGTTGGTTTGTACAGTCATGCGACCACACGCAGAGCCTACAAGCGATCCCTACTCGCAGGGTTTCCACACAAAGGTAAAATGGGGAGAAAGAAAGGCTAACAAACGAATCCTGACAAGCACTCAATATGCCCTTATTGCTAGGACATATTGGCTGTTGTTATCTGGCACTTTTTTTGTCTGAGTCTCCTGAGCAGCTTTTCCAGTGGAGAAATGGAGACTCAAGGAAGCTAACTGGAAGCACGATAGATTGGGTGCTGTGGAGTAGCTCCACTGCTCTGTGGCTTGTATGGAAGTGGCCCAGAGCCTGCTTTTGTCCTAGCTAAATCCTACCCTTTACAGAGCAACTGCGAAGTGATTCATAGTTGCTCTAAGCATACCAGTCTCTGCTGGAGCAGCCTTAGTGCTCTTCAGACTGAGAGGCCATGCATGTCATGCAGTCCAGGAGTATCTGCCCCATTGCCTAAGTCCCTTAGGCTCTCCTGAAAAACCATGTCAGCGTGGGCATAAGGCAATGCCTGGATTTCTGTGTCCTCCTTATCTAAGGTATCAAAGCACATGTGTGGGACTGCTGTGAGGCTGCAAAGGAACATAAAAAAATAACCTAGAAAGGTTAGAAAGAGCACAGTGAATTTTATTAGAATATTCAAACAGATCTTGTCTTCCTGGAACCTTGCCTTCAATAAGGCATGAGTTGTTGCTTACCTAAAGGTGAGTTGCTGAAATTTAATAAACTAAATTATTAAACCCAAATGTTGCCTAAAATGATCTAAGGTACCAGCCCCTTCTGCCTTGAACAGCTGTTCGCTGAGATGGCCATCAAACATCCACAATTGCATTTTATACCTTATTGTAAAGCAAGCAAAGAGGAGAGCGAAAACTGTTCTTCAAATGCAGCATCCTAGCACTGAGCTTGGGGAGGTGATGGACTGGAAAATCTTCAGCTCATTCTGTCCAAACACCCCCAGGCCTCGGCCGTGTTGGAGCGTACATCCTGTTGGAGCCACGCGTGGTTAACCCTGCCAGACCTGTGGACTCCTCTTTGCCTGGGGTTGCTGGAGCAATGATTACATCTGCTCACCCGAGCCCCGGGCTCTTGGCGTGCCCCTGACAAGGGGCATAGCTTTCGTGGCACATCACCTGTGTGCTCATGCACATCTATTTTCTTCCGTTTCCTTTTGCCTTTGCTGCATTCCAGCCTGGAAGGATAAATTGCTATTATATAACCTTAATGGGAGAAAAATAAACAGGTGCTGATGCTTTCTATCGGGGGCAGATGACACATGAAATATGAACCGGTGTGTTGGCAGTTGTGCCAGTGCCTCAGCAGGTACTTGCCCTATGTTCAGAATCAGAAATGTCTTTGAAGTCCTCTAGGAGTCTGTGTTGTTTTCAGATAACTGGCAATTTCAGACATGGCTGGTTTTCCCTTGTCTTGGGGTTTTGACTGTCAGGTGGGTGTCCACTCAACATCGATTTCCCTATGGGATGTGTGGCACCCTTACTAGTTACAAAAGGGACAACAGCACTGGTTTATCTCAGCTGACATAAAACTCTGTGTTCTCCTAATTTTCTGGTTCTGCAAGGCATCTTAAGAGGAATCTAATTTGGAAGCCAATATTGAAACGAATCTAAAGCAGACTCCAACAGACGGTGTAGAAGACAGTTCTTACAGTGTTGCCTCAGAGGTTAAATGAGTGAGATATTATGACTTTAGAGGAGGAAGCAAGGTGTGTGACAAAGTGAGATTAAGTTCAGTAAACAGTGTCTGGGGCCTTTCCCTTAGGTTGTAAATTCTTGGATCCTCTCGAGCCCCTATAGGTTTGAATGCCAAGGAATGTATGTTGCTCTGAGCTTCCGTAGTGTAAATGATGGAGGGTGAGCTTCTGGAACTGTCTTACAGAAAGCCTCAGCAGAAACACCTTCAAACAGATAACTCATTGACCAGCCCAGGCAGTTCTGCCTGTGCTTATGTCAAACTGCAGTGAAAGATAACTCTTGGGCTGGCAATGCCTACCTCCTGCCAGAAATCCAAGCTTCTTCAGAAATGATCTGGAACATCTTGAAAACCTGAAGAGAGAACTGATTCGACTGTCCCTATCCTGTTTCCTCCTGTTTCCTCAGATGCTTAAAAAAAAAAAGAATGAAATATTGAAAAAAAAAAAAAAAAAGAAACATTCATCTTGAAAGGCAGGTGTAATCTGAAGACTGATGGGTGAACTCCCAGGTACCTTTACATTTCATAGAGTCAATATTTGTTCTTTCTCCATTTATAACCCCATTACTCTCTCAAGGTGGGCAGGAGCTTTCAAAGGGAGACCATTTGTTTCTCCTGATGAATGCATTAATGCAGCGGTTTGTCACAGTAAATTAAACCTACTATCACAACCTTCTCATGCAGGGGAAATAGGAAGCCAAAAATTTATGATCAAATAACAGCTTTTCATTATTTTAAACCAAGCCAACCTCTGCTCTTCATTACTGTGCAAGCAGTGAGCAAGCTTAGGAGAAAATTTGATACCAAATCCTTTGATTTGCAAAACTCCTTTAGAAATCATGACATTATTTTCCACTACGCTGGTTCAACTTCATGCCATGTTATTCCAGAAAGATAGGTGAGGAAGAGAAACTGAGACTTCATCTTACGTCTCACTTAGCATCCACTGAATTCGTAGAAAAGCTTCCACCTGAGAACTGTGCTTTACAAGCTTCACACCTCTGCCTCTTCCTCCATAAAGGTGGCAGCAACTATAGACACCGGCTTCCTAACCCAGCTGAAGAAGCCCTCCACTCTTCTAGGTGATTATAACACCATTTGTGGCAGTTGTTTTTCACTGAAAACTCCTCAAATCAGTGCTCAGGTCACCCTGGGACTCTTTGTATTGAACAGAGTTGTTTTCTTCTCATGTCAGAAGGTGCATTTTGTGGAGGGAGGGTTATGGGGATGCTAGCTGGTGTGCTGTCTCAGGGAAGATTTGGTGAGCTGAAAATAACTAATTCTACCTGTTGTTGCAGGAAAGAAGAAGAAGATGTTTTGGCTCGTGGGGCTAGCAGGTGAAGCAAGAAATTGTCAACAGTGTAGTAATGAATAGAAAAGATTCTCCTCTGCAAAGGGCTGGTCCAGCAAAAATTGAAAAGGGATTGGAAGCTCCAGTCCCTTTTTCCCTCACCTGCTACAAACAGACCAGTGCTTCCGTCATTCACCAGAGGATGAGTCTCTGTTTTTGAGGTATAATCTGCATATGGAAATGCCACCTTTTATACTAGTATTATGCAATTCCTTGTTGTTTACAAGCACTAATCATTAGCTTAGTGCTTGTGAGCAGCTCTGCACATAACAGTGCTGTCAGTCCAGGCAGCCCCTAACCAGGTGAACTCGGACATCTCCTGTAATCTCCCCAAATCTCCTGCAAGCCAGCTGCGTAGCCTGCTTCCTTCCTCTGTGCTCTTTGTAGCTGGTCCAGCAAGTAACGTTACTGCAGTAAGTACCAGGGAGGGCTCTTCCAGCCAGGTGTCCCGAGACAATGAAGGCAGCGATATTTTGGTATGGGATTTCTGCAGTGGGAAGTGTCTCTTGTTTAGAAGTTAACTAGAGTTCCCTAATGCCACTGTTGGGGCTACAGAGTGCAAAGGTTTGAATGGCCTGAACTTCCATGCCATTGTAAGCTCCTCGGTCTGTTTGAGATGACATAATCCAGCTCTGTCTGCAATGCCCAGCACACCTGGGCTTTGTCACTGGATAGTCTCCTGAGACCATTGTAAGATAAATAACTGGCAATAGGATTGTCCTGAGCACTTAAATGCACGTGGAAGTGTACAGTTACTTTTGAAACACTCCCTTCAAATAGAAAAAAATAAAATAAGGGAAAAGAAATTGTACTCTAAGTAATATTTCTCCTTTTAAGTACATGTGAAAGGAGAACATTTCTGTTCTGCTTCCTGCAAATGGCAGACCGAGTCTATTGTTGAATTTGCACTCACGCTAGTGAAATTACACTTGGGATTAATGTTGCCCATTCAGCAGAAAGGCATTTCCTTTATTTCCCTTTGATTTCTTACCAGTTTCTGATTTGTGAGCCAGCATTTTTTTTTGGTGAAATTTGCTATCTGCACGAAAACAGAGAAATACCCTGTGCCTGTAGGCAATGATAAGCCTGAGGCGAAAGTTGATGTCCAGGTTATGCAGGGAAGAGATTTGCTCCCTATACATTCCTCATGTGCTCTTGGGCTCTGCCTTCAACTAGACATGCCCTCCAATAAAGAGAATTTTAGAAAGTGATAAGCTTCAGTGAAACTGCTTTCCTGCAATCTGGAGTTGTTCAAATTTGCTGATGATCAAAGGACTTGAGGATGTGAGGGACTCAGAGAGCTGTATTGTCAGTTCACTCTCGTGCGAGAAGAAAGTCCTGGTGTTGAACCAGAAAAGTCTGTAAGGACTTTTTCACTGACTTCAGTCTTGAGCCCAGCCTCTGCTGAATGCCCCTGTAAGAATGATCTATCTATAAGGATGTTGGAGCATGGCAGGCAGCAGCCTGGGCTGTGTCTGTGCTGGAGGCTGGAGGTGCGATTGCAGAATGCAGCTTTTCCTGGGCAGCTCTGATCAGGCCTGCCTGAGGGACCAGGGATATTTGATCTGTTCTTAGCCCATGCCACTGCATCTTCATTGCAGAACTTCTGAAACACCAACCGGGGGTTTAGCACACACCTGGCTGTGCTCTTACAGTCTTTGAGCACAAGCTAGCTCACTTTAGATCTTTAGCTCATAAAAAAGAAAGGTCCCAATCCTATTAATACTGACACACATGCTGAACTCTCTGCATAATTTCACTGGCTTCTTTCAGACCTGTACACTAACCAGGATTAAGACTCATTCCTTGGCCCTGAACCAGCTGTCACCATCTGGCCACGTTCATACAATCAAACTCCAATGCAGGATTCCTCCCTGCCTGTTGGGAATGGATGAATTCCCTTTTAGGCCCCAAACCATGCTCAGGAGTTGCCTGGACGCTGGGTGGCTTGGGTCAAAAGCGTGCCAAGAAGAGGTCTAACAGGTAGCTGTAACCAGAAGAGCTGCAGTGCCTGTGTCCAGACCATTGCTTCCTTCAGCTTGTTGCTATAGATGTAGATGTGATGCAAGGGCTTCACGGTCATGTTTGGAAACAGTCATTTTGGTGGGAAAAAAGGTCTCTGGCAACTAAATGGCTTTCCCATGTAAGTGTCCTATGCAAGATATAACATTAGTTGTAATAAGGATGGGATGCAACCGTGTGTAGATGTGTTGGGACAGGAGGATCTGGGGGAGTACTGAAAGACTCTTCTGTTATTCTTGGTGCTACCACACTCACATGCCTTCAGGCAGAGTCCACAGTGCCCAAGAGGTTTGGGATAGGTGCTGGGGCATCATTTTAGGTGTCATTTGAAGGCTGAATGTTGAGATGATTCCTACTTTTTATCAATGGACATCATGGCATGTTTCTCCCACAAGACAAGCAGAGAACTTCCAGACAAGTAAATCTGAGGAAGAATTCTGGTGTCTATGGAAATTAATGACAATGTAAGTTATGTGGGAGGGTTGGTAGGAAATGTGTGAAAATGTTAACAAAATAAATATTTGGAGACTACAAAAGGATTCACAAAAAGAAAACAGAAAACTAAAACCTTTCTCCTCATGTCACACCCCTTATTTGAGTGTACATGGCTGCTTGAGAAAGCAGATACCATCAGGGGTAGATATTTTCAGGTGTAAAATTCATCCTTTTTCTATAATAAGCAGTTCAAGAGTGCTATTGAATATATTGAAGGAAAGATAGCGATAGTAGTGAAAAAGCCAATATGTACTATCATCCAAGTGACTGAGAAACCCTCACAGAAAAGCCATTAAGAGAGGACTAATGAGCCAGGTCAAGTGGGAGGAAAGTTTCATGTTAAAGGTATAAGGAAACAGTGTAAGTCGTCTTAGAGGTCTTGGAGGACTTCATGGTCTCAGCTGGGTGCCATATGCCCACATATCAAGAAATGTCAGGAAGCAACATCTAAAGAGTCAAGACAGATGAAGCATGGGGAAAAAGAAGAATTCATGTCTGAGAAACTCTGATCACTGAAATCCTTGTTTCTGGAAATCCTTATGTTACTTGTGATGGCGTACGAAGATGAAGTACGGAGATGACTCCAGTTCTCTGTAGTTCTAGTGTGGTGATTAATCTAAGAGCACCCCCCACACAAGGCAGCAACTGAGTCTAATTGGACATGCAGGTCCAAAATTGGACATGGGGTAATGGCTTTAAACTAATAAAGGGTAGATTTAGAGGATGTAAGGAGGAAATTCTTTACTGTGAGGGTGGTGAGGCACTGGCACAGGCTGCCCAGAGAAGCTGTGGATGCCCCATCCCTGGAGGTGCTCAAGGCCAGGTTGGATTGGGCTTCGGGCAGCCTGGGCTGGTGGTAGGTGTCCCTGCCCATGGCAGGGTCTTGAACTGGATGATCTTTAAAGTCCCTTCCAACCCAACCATCCTATGACTATGAAATAAAGCACCAGGCTGTACCGTATGCCGTACCATAGAACATGTCATTACTGTGAGGAAAATGCCAGTTGAGAGCAGTTTCAACAACATTTACTTAGGGCAGCCATGAGAAGAAAGGTTTTAGCTTTGTTGTGAATTCCTTTGTAGTCCCCAAATATTTATTTTTGCAACATTTTCACACATTTGAAAATTTTGCTTCACTCAGTATAACATTTCTCAATGTTTCTGTGAGATAAATGCATCCTTTGGGGCCTTTGCTATACACAGAATTAGCAACACTCCCACTCCAAACCTGTCCCAGCATGGAACAAGTCCCCCAGGATTTATATTTGTTTTGTAAACTGGGTTGATGGAGTGACACAAAGTGTGAAAACTTCCAAGGCTCATCGGTTTGAATATTCTGCATAGCTGTTTAATGTTGAATACAGAGACAGGAAAAGATTTTTACTCCTGAGATTCTTGGTGTTTTATTGCAAAACTGCAATATATGAACTCCTGTGCCTTCATACTGATGAAAGCAAACTGTGCTCACTTCCATGAGTAACCCCATCTGTTTCCATAAGACACTCCTAGGGGAAAGATCAAGGAAAAAAAAAAAAAAAAAAAAAGAGTACAAAGAGCCATACTATGCTGGCAAGCTTTGCTAGGTTATTTTTGATACTCTCTCCACCTAGTTTAGACAGTATTCTATAGGTATAAATGCATGTATATTTATGCATGTATATTTTGTTATTAATTGTTATTCATTTACAAGGAGGCAGTGTGGCAAGTGGACAGAGCTCTAACTGGGCTCAAGAATGTATTTAATCTTTTTTTGTGATACAGCTGCTCCTAGCTGACCCTGAAATATGGGTGACCTCTGAGAAATGACTGCTTTACTTCTACTGTGTGTGAAATGAAAGAATACAACAGTGCTCTCAAGGAGAATGTGTTGAGACATCATAGAAAACAGTAAGAAGTAAGTAATATTACTCTGGCTCAGAAAGCAAGATTAGTCCTAGCACATTTGGACAAATACACCTGTTTGTGACTGTGTAAATAAACACGACTTCAGCCTTACAGATGATTCTCTAGCTGAAACCTGAACCTGGTCCAGCACTTCTAATGACCAGCCCTTCTTCAAGCTGATGGTGCTTTAGCCTAGCAAAGCAGAGGTTCGCAGTGCAGGGTGAGAGAAAAATAGGAAAGCATTGCCAAATATCAGCCCTCAAGGCAGCAAGATCAGCACATACAGCATTAAACTAGGAATTCAGCTGTCTGGGGCCTGACTGTCATTCATAAACTGGGTGATACTGGGGTGAGCAAACTGGGTGATGAAGTTCTTAACTTCTCAGTGCCTCAGTTTTCCTAGTTGCAGTAGCAGTTAACTGCATTTAAAGCACACTGGGGACATGAACATTTCAGATATTACAGTTTTATGTAGCAGGAGAGGGATGGGACCTGCAAAAGAGCAGAAAGACCAATGCTCTTAAATTCATGGTGATAAAAGAGGACTGAGGTACAGTTGTTAAGCATGGAGGAGAGAAAGAATGCAATCTTTCCTCCAAGCTAAGACATAATGCTGAACTGCATCTCATTTCTGACCTATTCTCCCTTCTGTGTGGCCTTGGGGACAAGGGATCCAAGAGATTGTGCATGATCACATGCATTATTACCTATCCCCGGGAGACAACTTCGAAGGCATGGTTGGATTTCAAGGGCTGTTAACCCCAAAAACAAAGGCCCACACTGGCGTTCCCATGATTCATGTTTACCCCATAAGACTATCCATGAGAGAAAGACCTTCCTTTGTCTGTGCTGCTGTTGGGACAGGTGGCCTCTTCCCATTTGAAACACACAGCTGATGATCCCCTAAGGAATAAGGGTATTATGGAAATGGACTTTAACAGAATTGCCTGTTTCTCAAAGGATGATATATATATATATATATATGTATATAATTAATATTATTATTTTTAGCAAGAGCTATTTTCACCTTTGCTCTTGGAAGGCATCTTTACAGTCTTGTTTAAAAACAAAGTCCTCATGTGACATTGATGTAAGCTCCCAAACCTCTGGTTCATGTTATTAACAATAACATAAAGGGCTGCTCAAGCACACTTCCCATGTTTAGCCTTAAACCCCTTGTCATCAGAGTTCTTTTTCATTCCCGTATACTGAGTCAGCCAAACCTAATTACCCTTTAATCAGTAAAATCAACACCTGCTAACAGGGTGGGCTTTTTTCTGCAAATACAGCTTCCCTTTTCCAGAGTGCTGATAAATTTCCAGGGGCCCTATTACCACTTTATCCCACTGATAAGGAGCTTTGGCTGATAATCTGGTAATAGGCACAGTTATCTCACACCTCTGAGGCTGTAGTGGTGAATCTTCCTCTTGGCAAGGGCAGCAGAGCTAGGTGAGAGAGGTGTTATGTGCAGATGCAGGGAGCCAAATGTCCTGATCTTTTCTATTTAAAGCTTAGGCCGACTTTTGGCAGGTGGGATTAAAGTCTTGGGTGAAACAAAACAGCCTGCAGAGGTTCCTGATTGTTGATCTTGCTTAGGTGGCCCTCTGCAAAGTGCCACAGTGGCAGGGGCATCTGTGAGGAGCAGGAGTGTCGGGGTCACTGCTGTCCTTGGGAGCTGGCTCCTCTGTCCTCTTGCTGTAGATCCTTGGGGTGTGAGGAGCTGCTTGTGGGACAGAGGGTTGCTTTTAGGTGTCATTTAGACCAGACCAGCTCCTTGCTCATGTGGTCTCACGCTCAGGATATCCCACACTACCCTCATCCTCAGTGAAGCTGGGTGGAACTCAAGCAAGTGGTTGTATGGACAGAAGGCAAACAGGGCCACAGCCTGACAGCTCCCTTTCAGTTTGCTTTTAGTGCACAGGCCAGGGTGGGTTTCTGGTGGAAATAATGAATGTGGTATTCATGGTAGTGCTCTTGAAAATGTCTTTCACATATAACCTGACAGCCGGTCTGATTCTCGTCTGAGAACAGCCGAAACATTGTTTGAAACTTCAGCATAAGAAGCTCTTTACAAGGGCACTCAGCTTTGAAAAAAAAATAAAATAAAATAGAGGTGTTTGGGCTGAAGCCCCTTATGCTTTTCAGTTCTGAGGTGAAAGTTTTTGGAAAGTTTGGCTTATTTCCATGTGGGTGAGCAGGACAGAAGAGTAAAAACCAGTTGTGGCTTTTCCTTGGATGTTCCCACTCTGGTTATTTCTGGTGGGGAGAAGGTGCAGCTTTGTCCAGGAGCTGTGTGCCTGCCTCCACCTTCCCTGGCAGCCCCACACCGTGCTGCTCTTTGGGTTTGGGTGTGCACCCCCAGACTGCTAAGGGGTGTTGGCTTTGCCCGTCAAAACCATCCGCCTGTTCTCTGCACCATGACTCTGTTCTAGCCTAGATATATCAGTTATGTCCATTATTTATACACAAAGCCTGAAATGCTGCTAATGCTGATGAGCAAGGCCAGGATCTCTCTCCTGTACCCGAGGAGTACATGTGTATGGATGTATGTGTGTAGATCGTGTGTATGGATGGAGATCAGGTAAAATAAAGTACTGAATGTGCTTCCAGGTGATCTGAAGCCTTCTTTTGGCTCTGAAGTGTGAGCAGAGCTTGGGTTAGCAGCTAAGCCTGTGCTGGTTGGAGGTTAAAGCAATGGCTATAGCAGGAGACAGCTCTCCTGGTCTGAAGAGGTTATGAACTGCACGAAAATCCTCTGTTGAGCTTGGTGGAGGGAAGAGGTGTGCAGGGGGATAGATGAAGTCTGGCCTGGCTGGCTTCTTTCAAAAGGAAGGAGGATTTTGGATGTGTGGACTGACACCAGCCCCAGTCTGGCACTGAGATCCAGGAGGGTTTGATCCCAGTGATACTAGTCCAAAATCTCTTCCACTGTGAGATCAGCTGTAAGGCTGGGCATTGCTGAAGAGTTGTCCTGTCACCGGTCTGGCAGGACACCACTTCTCACCCTGACTGCAGCAGCAAGTGCCCATCCTTCCAAAAATCCACACAAATTCAGATGCTTTGTCCCGGGGTCCCTCCTTTGAAAACACTGCCCATCCTTCTGTCTGTCTGCACCAGAGAGGAAAGATCCCAGGGTGCCTGAAATAACAGCGACTTCTCTAAAACAACCCCCAGGGAGCCCCCCCATCTCTTTCACCCCCCTGCCCTGCCGGTGCTGGACAGCTGCACGCGAGGAGCCCGCAGCAAATTTGGGCGAAAAAGCGATGGCTTTTAGGACCCTGGGACCTCCGCCAAGGCTCAGGTAGGTCTGTCTCATTCGTCAGCCTCACTCAGTCGGATTCATTCACTCCAAGGGATGTGTGTGTGTGTGTGTGAGTGGTTTTCCTTCCTGGCTGCTGGCTGCGATCCTTCCAAGCTATGGGACTAAGAGTTTTCTCCGGGCGATGAGTGTCGGGCTGGGGCAGAGAGCGCTTTCCTTCTCTCTGGAAGAAAACAAGCCGTGAGGATACCTAAGGATGTGCTGCCCAGATGTGTTTCCTACCTCCGCCTTTCTCCTGGGACTGATGTGCTTGACAGCTTGCAGCAACTTTGCTAGGACTTCGGCAGACTTCTCAGGTAGGGGAGAAGTGCTGACCCAGCCGGGAGCTCTTTTTACGGTGTGCAGGGACGGCACAAGGAAAGTGGATGGGGAGCAGATCTGGGAGAGTTGCGCTGGGAGTGATTTTAATCCTTTTAAAGTAATCTGATGGAAAGGATCCTTCTGTAAGAGGATTTTGAGTTTGTTAAAAGCCTGCCTCAATAACCCTGAGCAAAACTGTTTCAGTGGAGTAGGATCTGAGTAACTTTGGGAACAGGGATGGGAAATGTTTTAACTTCTGTTTGTAGCTGGGTTTGTGCTGCCCTTCTCTGAGGAGTGAGTGAAAGGAGCTAGGTTAGGAGACTGGGATGGCTGAGGATGTAAGAGAAAGCTAACATAGAAATTTTAAGTGTTTTGTAATGGGCCAGATTCCTTTGCTCTTATATACATCTCCTGACTGTTTCAGAAGTCCCAAACTCAGATAAAGGAAGCATTAGGTGCAGATTATGAATTATACTCAGCCTGTGATTGCTTAAAGCAGGATAAGATGTGTCTCATTTCTAAATATGTTGTAAAATAGGAAACTAAAACTATTCACAGCACTTGTTTTGAGTTGTGCACAGCAGTTAAATACACAGTGCTTTGAAGGTGGGGAGTCCTGTATAAGTTTTATAACTATGTGCAGCTGCTTCAGCTACTTTAAAATTAGCTTTCTGCATCTGTTCTTTGTGGATATGTGTATGAGTCAATGAAAACATACCAGGTCTCCTTTTGCAGTTGGGCAGGGTGATTATTTTGCTCAGGAATGGCTAGTGGGGTCGCTTTGCTTTTGGGATATCTGCCCTAACTTTGTGACCTAATGTGAAGTCTAGCCTGGCATGTCTTTTAGGTGAGTGTTGCAAAAGGAGCAGATAAGAGCTGCCAATTGCAGTTTGCTAATGGAAAAAGCGTCCTTAGCAAGAGCTGAATCTCACTGGTTTCAACACATCACAACACTGCTGCTTGCTTTCTGGGAGTGTGTGTGTCTGTGTGCTGTGAGATTTGTGTTAGAAAGGAGGAGCTTGTGGCAGAGGGTGGGGGGAAGTATAGATAGTAGCTTGAAGTCTTTTAATGGGAAGCTGAAGGGGGCTGACTTGCTTGTGATTCAGTCTCCTTTGGAGGCAGGACAGTCCTGGGGGCTGCCATTCAAGGCAGATCTGCCTCTGAATGGGAAGAACTGAGAGTGTTTTATCTCCTCCCTTCTTGGCAATGAGCTTTCTCTGTGCTCCTCATTGCAACCACCTTAATGCAAAAGGGGTGCGTGGAGTGGGCACGACGGGGACAAGAGCTATGATGGGAAAAGCACTGGTCCTTCTACAGTGCAGATACAGTTCCTCCCAGCCAGGCCAACTGATAAGCATTAAAAAAACATGTACAGAGGTGTCCCATAGCAAGGATGCTTCACGCTGTGCCTACACCACACAGCCGGAGCAGCAGGCACAAATTCCTTAGGTTTGGTGATGCCGGCACTGGGGGCAGATGCTGTCATTTAAAAATAAAAACAAACCACTGAAAACAAAACCAAATTTTCTGCAGCATTCAACTGTTCTGCCATGCCCTGGGACAAGAGGGGTGGTTTATAACCCTGTGTACCTGCACTGCAAGGTTGTACAAAGTTGATGCAGGGTCTGTAACCCCAACAATGCAATCTTCTGTGTTCCCACAAGTACCAAAATCTTCCACCAGGTCCAAGCCGTGTTTCCTAACAGCAGGCTTGGCAAGTGTCCCCAGTCATGTTGGACTGACTGTACCTTATGGGACAGGAAACATAATTTGCTGCAGGAAAGGGCTGTGCCCACTGTGTAGCAGCTCTAATAACGTCTTGCACGCTCAGGAGCTGTGTAGCCACAAGAAGAAAGTGGGTAGGGAAAGGAACAGCATGTACCAAATCACACGTTATGCTTCCCCAAAATATTTTACAAATGTCGGTGCTGAGAGCTCACACAGTAGTGGTGGTACAGCCCTGTTAACTCTTCCTACATGGTAGAGCTTTTTTTTTGCTACTGTCACCCCTATAAATGAATTGTCAGCTGGTATAAGGAATAGAAAGGGGTAGCATACTTTGACCAGAATGGTTTCTAGCCATTTATTTGCTTTTTCTGTACTTTCGGATGTTCAGGGTTGTTCTCTGATATGGTTGGAGTTGAGCAGGTGAAGGTTTTGGGGGAACCTTATAACCTTACTTTATAACCTTACCATATGCCCACCTAAAGATGGAGCACATGAAACACAAATTGCATCCCAAGGAGATGAATGCATATCTATTGATTGCTGCTGAGGAACACAAGGCTTGATGTGATCCTTTGGAAGGTTTTGGCAGCAGTTTGGCTGCTGCCAACTTATGGGAAGGAAATGACACAGCTCATGGGGATGGAAGGGTTTTTTCAGGTTGCAAATAGCAGTGGTGTCCCCAAAGAGAAACTGATGCTCTCCGGAGAATAATGTTTTTTAAACCCTGTAGACCTCATTCAGCCACACAACTTCCCTGGCTTCTCAGCTTGGTTTGGCTCAGCATGGCTGGGAGCTGCTGCTGGGGTAGGAAGAGTCTACGTAGCTCCAGTCCTGGAAAGAAACAGTTTAGGGTCTTCAAGGTAAGCACCTCTTGGCTGCAGGAGGATTTCATAGGTCATGGACAGGCCTCCCAGGGGGGTACGCAGAGGCCCAGCAAGGTGAATTGTGTTGACCACAGGAAAGCACAAGCAGAAAAGGCAGAAATCTCCCTCACTGGGGCTCCCAGACCTGTGAGTGCATGGTCTCACTCTGCAGCTCCATCCCTCCTGTTTGCACAGCTCAAACACTGCAACGTGAACGCGAGTGCGTGTCGTGCTGGGGACTGCTGCAATCCGAGATGTAAGAATTAAAATTCCTTTTAAGTGAAGTATTTGAACTATGTGGAGAGTTTTGGAGTTGTTTTCTTTAATAGTTCTTTAAACATTGACGTTTGCAGGAGGTTGTGGGGGTAGGAAGCAGGTCTTCGGGGAGCGAGTGGAGTAACCAGGCACCTTGCAGTCACTTCTTAAAAAAAAAAATAATAAAGTAAAAGGCCTGGACTTTCTCTCTGTGGCTGCTTGTAGTATGGGCTCTTGATCTAATCTCATTGTGATTGCTTCTTGTGCTCAGGACTCAGTGTCATGGTGTGTCATGTACCCCTTATGTTCAAGGTGACGCTTGAAGACTCTGATGGGGTATGGGCAAGAGGCTGGTCTTTCAGCTCCCTGTGCTTTAACTGCAAAACACTTCATCCTAATCTCAGCCCTGGAAATGAACTCCCTGAAATCCCTGCTGGTTGATTAAACCTTTATTTTGGCCCTCTTCAATTCATGGTGGGAGTCCAAGACAAAGCAGTGGCTTCCTGTGCCATTGCCACTCTGCGTAGGCCCTGGGAGCTGGTAAGCACAAAGCTCACTCCTTAGACGTGTAGGATTAAAGAAAACAGGGCCCAAACTAGTCTTTGGTGCTAACTGAAAATGCAAGTGTTGAAAGTTTAGCCAACAGCTATTGCTCATACCCCATGTGCTGTCTCTAGCTCCAGCCATGGGGTTCCTTTTGCTGCCCTGCAGATAAATCATGCAAACACACGGTGACTTCTGCTCTGGCCACCACCAGCTACGGTGGCTGTTTAATTTCCAGTTGCATACCTGCAGGGATTTAGACATTATGGTGCCATGGCTGCTCCACTTCTTTCACCTCCTGCAGTAACTTTCCTGTTCATTAGCTAATTTCTGGATAGGACAGCAGTGGCATCAGATCTGTTCGATTGCCACGAATCTCATCGTAGTGGGGCCAGATCCTTTCACTACCACTGCAGAGCAGAAAAGGCTGTTCTGTGAACTCTACTCTTTGCAGATATCAGAGGATCCGCTGCAGGGAGCCACGCCAAAAACTTAGGGTTTCTAGGCATGGAAATAGCTTTGGTTGGGACTCGTGCCTTTTCTGACACAGGGGAACCCAGCTGCAGGACATAAAGCTGTAGGAAAAAACAGCCCCGGTAGAGTTGCTCCCCCCGGGCCCACTTTAATATTTATGTTCTTTGCATTATATTTGGCACGAGCAGGATCTGAGCAGCACTTTGCTTAAGGGAGCTGACCCGGCACAGAGCCAGATGAATCCTGATAACTCCATCCACGCCCTGCAGGTGAGCCCTGGGTAGCTTTCGGGAGCTTTCCCTGGAGGCTCTTCCTGGCTTTGAAAGCACAAAGATTTTTTTGTTGGTGATGTTTTTTTTTTTTTTTTTTTTTTCTTTTCTTTTCTTTTCCTTTTTTTTTTTTTTCCCCCCAAGAATGGCAGGTTTCAAGTGAAAGCTGCTTTTGCCACTTCCCTGCTAATTGGCTCAGGGTGTTTGTTGGAGCTGCTGAGGGCTGGAGTTGGGAGGGGAAAGGCTCTTCTCCCTGATTGCGTTTAATCAGCCCACAATAAAGGCAATTTGTTTGACAAGCCCATTCACCAAATTATCACCCAAATCTACATGCTAACAGCTTCTGAATGGCTTTAGTCAGACTTTGATATTGGTTTTGGAGTGCTGAATGGGTCGATAGTGTCAAGAGGGGGGGGCATGGGGACAGGATTTCCACGTGTTGAAAGCTGCACGCTGCAAACGGGGGATTTTCGAGAGAAAGGCAGATACAATTTCTCTTTCAGTGCAGTGGTGTAACTCAGTAATGAGGTCTGTGCTTTTGACCCTAAGGGCAAACAGACGCATTTTGGACTTTGTTTAAAGGCTGGGCTGAACCCAGACCACCTCTGTACCTTCTCCTTATGAAGGGCCCTGGAGAATGAGGTTGGAAGGACCTCAGGCTGCTGCTCGGAGAGGTTTTTGCCCCAGGCAATGTTTTCCTCCTCAGCTGGAGGCCCTATAATCCAGCCCATCCATCACAGCTGTGTGGGCTGAGGGAGGCCTGTGCTGGGACAAAGAAATTCTCCTTTTGCAGAGGTGACAAATTCCAAAACCTCATGGAAGCCACTTAAAAAACAGCTTGGGCCTCTTCTGATGACATCCTGAAGACATGGCTTCATGGTGCACTGTGTCAGCAAGGCCTGGGGAGCTGAAGGAGGGTGCCAGGCTCTGGCAGCAGGAGCTGAGCAGCTCTCCCGAGGGGAAGGTGCGTTGGGTTTTGTCTGCAGCTCTGCCTGTCAATGGGCAGAGAGCTGAGCAGTGCTGGAGGAGGAAATCAATGGGAGGATGTCAATTGGAAGCACAAACCTGGGGCTGTCTCAGTGCCTCAGGCTTGTCCCAGTTTGTCAGCAGGGATGCTGCTTTGTGAGCATCTACAGACTTTGTTAGGCCAGGGTTTATGTGCTCTGTGCCCCTGTCCTGAGGCACACTGTAGAAAACAGCAGGGATTTCCCAATGCTTATAATGTTGTGAGGGGGAACTGACTCTCACAATGTTCAGATTAGTTTTCCTCACAGCTAAAGGGGGCCAAACTGAATTTCGGGAATAGAAACGTGCTTCTGATTGTCTTTGTGGTCCTGGGCTGTGCTGAGAGGTGCAGCTGCCACACAGCAGTGGCAGATCTGTGTTTGTGCCCCCAGCAGGAGGAGGCACCACAGGGGAAAGGAAGATGGGGTTGCTGTGGGTGCCAGGGTGTCTCGTGAGGGGTCTGTGTGAAACCTCGTGTCTGCAATGACTTCCAGCCTTGGTGAGCCATATTCAAGAGCCACATGCATGCATCTGGCTCGCATCATGTGGAAATCCACGGTTCCTGCCATCAGGGCTGTCAGCAGGGGCCAAGGGTCCCCAGGGATCCCAAGTGGCAGTGTTTAAACAGCACCTGCTAAATGCTGTGGCCCAGAAACTGATCCACTGATGGAAACTTTTGTCAGTACTGGGAACACTTCAGTTAATTTGTATTATTAAAACAAACAAACAAACAAACAAACAAAAAACACAAATCACTATGGTAATTTTAACCATACACTTTTAATAAATGTCTCAGGTTATCTGTACCCAGGGGAAGCTGTTTTGTGTACAGTCTATTCCAGCAAAATGCCCTTGCAGCATTCATCCCACGTCTGTGTGTTGTTAGGGATACGAATGCTGAAGAATTAAAGAAAGCAAATGTTTATGTCCTCAGGTAAAATGTGTTCCCTGATTTAAGTCTCTGTGAAAGCAGATTTCATAAATCACAAATCGTTTGTTCAATTCAAAAAATAAATAGTGGGAATTTTAATGTATCACCTTCTCAACTGAGATACTTTGGTGCTAAAGTAATAATTTTAGCTGCGGGGGACAGAATAAGCTTGGTCTCTGGGCAGAGAACGTACATTTTTACATTTGGCACTTCTTCTGATCCTTTTGGTGATGCTAATTTAAGTCTGGCCTGCTCTCCCAAACTGCCTGGTGTTCAGAACTGAGAACTGAAGTGTGCTGCACTTAGGTGGCCAACACCAGGGCTGTTTACGTGCTGTACTTGCTGCTCGTGCTTGGCATGTATGTGCACGTAGAGATTGAACTTTCTGCTTTCTGATCCAAGACAGCAATCCCAGTCCCTGTGGGGGACTGTTTGAAGTAACTGCCCTGGTGTGGCGTGATGTGTGGTAGTGTTTTCTTTTTTTCCATTTTTTTTTTTTCTCCCTGTCATTCCTTTTTATTTAGGTGCCCAAGACCTTCACAGACTCAGTCCCTTTCTGACTTATGAGAAATATAAGGCTGTGTGCAGGAACAGACCCAATGTGCCGCTCAAAGTAGTGTAGAGTATTTTTGGTCAGGTTGGTTTGTGATACTACAAAGTTCCTTGTGCCCTTGCCAGTCTGTGCCTCATCGATAAGGTACTGCTGTTGTCCCTTGGAAAAAGCACAAAAATCCTAGACAAGCAAGGGCCAAATTCTGCTCGGCTGTGAGGCAACTTTGCTGACTTGCTTTGTAGGGTGCACAGAAGTTAATCCCAACTCATCTTCTTGCTGATTAAATCTGATATAGAGGTAATAATTGAGAAGATTTTTAAGAGAACTGCTTGACTTAAGAGAACTGCTTGGAAGACGTACGAAGAATGGCTGAGGTCACTGGGCCTGTTCAGCCTGGAGAAGAGGAGGCTGAGGGGAGACCTCATCACAGTCTACAACTTCCTCGTAAGGGGGTGTTGAGAGGCAGGAGACCTTTTCTCCATTAACGCCAGTGACAGGACCCGTGGGAACGGGGTTAAGCTGAGGCAGGGGAAATTTAGGCTTGACATCAGGAGGGGGTTCTTCACAGAGAGGGTGGTTGCACACTGGAACAGGCTCCCCAGGGAAGTGGTCACTGCACCGAGCCTGTCTGAATTTAAGAAGAGATTGGACTGTGAACTAAGGCACATGGTCTGAACTTTTGGGTAGACCTGTGCGGTGTCAAGAGTTGGACTTGATGATCCTTAAGGGTCCCTTCCAACTCAGGATATTCTATGATTCTATGATTCTATGACTTACCTGTTATTATTAGTTACCTAGCTGTTCTTTTTGCCTGAGGAAAGATAGAGAGTTGTGTCTCCCTCAGTTTGGGTTTGGGCTGATTCAAGTATGCCTAGCTCAGCTCACTAACAAGATATGAGCTTGTTCGTAGTAATTAATATATGTATATCTGCTCTTTCGGGGGTGCTTAATGTTTGGCTGCCTGGAACCCACTGCGTGTCTTTTCATGTCAGAAAGGCAATGATGGCTTGGCTGTTCTGAGATGCATGGTAAAATAAACCTTGAGTGGGGCTTTTCAAATATACCTTGTGCCCTTGAATGGAATTAATGGATGCTGTGGTATCGGTTTTGATGGGGTTCCCTTGGATGTTAAGGCTTGGTGTACAATAATCACTCTTGGCACCATCTGGATCCTGGCATGAAGACGGAGCAGCATGTATGGGATTTGCAGCTGGGGAACTCTGAGTGGTAGGGTTTCAGAAGTGAACATGAACTAACAGATGGATTTAGCATACTGCAGAAGAATTTGCAGTAGACGTTGTCCCAGTACTTTAGTTGTGGTGGGCAGGGACGATCACATACACCTGCGGGTGAAGTATCCCACATCAGTTGAAAGATTTAAGCAAAGACTCTCCTTTTTTAATAGCAATTTCAGAGAAAGCCTAGAGACCTGGAGCCCAAGAAGCTTTATCAGCCACCTACAACCTAAGAACTTCCATAACTACATTCGTGTGTCACCTTTTGACATGGTAGTGACATACTAGGTGCTAGCAGAAACACTCGTCACTCCTTCAGCAGCCCACAAAAGCATCAAAATGTCAAGGGTGTGAACGTGGGCTGTCTTCAGATGTGTTTTGCTGTCCTACGACAGACCAGGTACCTGATGGTGGTATTAAGGACCATTCAGACCACCTACTTGGAGACCCCCTATGTGATCATGTTTTATTTTCATCTGCTATCAGATTGTTTCTGCTTGTGGTTTTGCTGCTGGATTTTATCAACATGTGTTGTATCAGCCTTGAGGGTTTAAAATGGGCTTTTGCTCCTACAAGTAAATATAAAAACAAACATAGAAGTGGGGAGATTTTTCCTGTGTTTTTTTTTTTTTTTTTTTGGTATTGTTTTGTGGGCTGGGGTGACCTGCATCCTGTGCCTGGGACCTGTGAGCTCAGCTGTGATCCTTTATTGCTTGCTCCTCTGCATTGCTACTAAGGGTGCTCCATGGCAGATGCTATTTCTGGCATTAATTTCCCATGTTTGCTGTGTTTTTGCAAAGGCTTTTGGCTCGCGTGTTTTCCCTTGAAGCTGTGTTGGGGCCAAGAGCACAGACTGCCAGTGCAATTAGGCTGATAGGTGGTAACTTGAGCTGCTGTAGATGGATTGTGTTCAGTTTTGGGCCCCAGTCTTTGGGAAACCTCTTACCTCTGTGGTCTGTGTGGGGCCTGTGAGTGCAATGCTCCCGTGGCCCCGCCAATGTCTGTAAGATGCTACAGGACAAAAATCTCTCCTTTGGTTTTGGAAAAGTTTATCATTTCTGCTTAATATTCAAAAACTGCATTAAAGATGTAAGTTAAGAAATACTAAAATTAAGGTAGCTACTTGAACAACCTTTAGGTTGTTTGAATTTTATTATTTACACTGAGTTACTCTTTAATGAGTGTGTATTACTGTTCCTCCACTTCCTGTCCCCTGTGGACATCTTGCCCAGTGCACAATCCAGCTGCCTCCAACTTGATCATTTGTTTTACCTTCAGGTTTCTTATGGCCCCAGAGCCTTATTTACCATGTGCTATTTAAACCCGATTCTGCTTGCTGTGAGTGCTGGCAAACAGGGATGTAGTTACCTGTCCAGCCCTCCTGGAAGGAGAAGCTGGGGTGTTATCTGCATTGCACAGATGAGGCTCTAAGAGGTTAGCGTCAAGACCTCTAACTTCTCAATTTGGGGCACTAGGAACTGGCAAATTTTTCAGAGGTTGTTCAGGATCTATTTTTTTGCCTCCAGGAGCAGCCGGTGCCCCTTATCCACCCTCTCAAGCTGTGACAGGCAGGAAGAAATACATGGTTGCTGGTGCTTGATCCACAGTTCCATCTCCAGCACTGTAATGAGCATCTGCAAAAAACAAAAACAAAAAAAAAAAAAAAAAAAAAAAAAGCTTAAGATGAGCATTACGGTTGCACATACCTAAGTGTTTGGGTTTAGACCTGGTAGACATCTAAATGCCATGTAGCTCCTTGCCCACTTCCCCCTCCAGTGGGATGGGGAAGAGGAAAGGAAGAGTAAAAGACAGAAAGCTCATGTGCTATGATAAAAATAATTGAACAAGTGAAGGAGAAGTGGAAGAAGAGAGAAAGAAAACAAAATAAGTTTTTACAGAGGCAAAAGGCAGAGGCAATTTGTTGCTACCTCTCATGGGCAGACTGATGTCCCTGAGCAGTTCTTGAGCAAAATTTGGTTGACCTCCCTGAACTACCCTCCTATCCATTTATTGCTGAGTATGACATTATATGGCATGGGATATCTTTTTAGTAAGTTTGGGTCATTTACCTGGTTGTGTCCCCTCCCAGCATCTTGTGCATCCCCAGTCTATTCACTGGGGCATGGAACAAGGTGAGAAATGGGGGAGGCTTTAATGCAGTGCAAACACTGCTCAGCAACAGCTAAAACATTGGTGTGTTTGGGTCACTAATCAAAACCACAACACCATACAGGCAGCCATTTAAAAAACAAAACAAAACCAAATAAAAACAAACAAAAAACTTAATTCCATCCCAGCCCAACCCTGTACAGTAAGGAAGGGGCAACGTTACACCTAGGTTTCATAGGCAATATAAACTAGGGGTGGATATGATAACAAGCTTCTAGTTGTTGGTGGGTACAGTCTGAACCCATGAAGTGCAGTTGTAAGAAAGGTCTGGTTTTGAATAACTTTATTTATTTATTTATTTATTTATTTATTTACTTTTATTTTAGAGCAGTCGCACTTTGGGGGTTGCTTCATTTAGGATGAGCTAACAGTACTTAAAGTTGGGTAACAAATGTGGGGTCAGTCCCTAGAACATGCTCCTTCTAAATGAGGTTTGAAGACATTATCCCTCCATGTTTTTGTTTGTTTCTTTTCACAGGCGAAAAATGTAAATGTGCCTATTCAAAGGCACAAATACAGATCCTCTGGTGCAGGTGATATCGCTAAAATGGAGCCCCTGGGATTTGTCCGGTTTAATTTATCTCTGGATTTTCATTGTGTGGGTAACCCCTTGGAAAGTGAGGTTGTTTATCTGCCTGCTTCCAAAGCACGTCAATCTCTTCATGCATCCTTTGTAAAGGGGCTGCTTCTGTTGTGTTAACACTGTTTGCTTCCTGGTTTATGTGCTCAAGCTGAATTCCAGCTCAAAGAGGTTAAAGCTTTATAAAAGTGAGTTGAGCAGGGAAGTGGCTCCACAGTTGATGATGAAGCACACACATCTGTGACCCACGCTGTGCTCACATGTTAGTTTATTGTTAGCCTCACAATAATGGATAGTGCTGGGTTTTGTTCAGCTAAACAACTTTGATGGAATGAATTGTATAGAAAAAAAGAATAGATGAAGCCTGGCTGTTATTTGCCAAAACATTCTTTGTTTTAGCTGTGTTGTGTGGGACACAGAACTCCCAGAAGAGGACAGTCTCTCTTCTATTGCAGCCAAGGGAAGCTGGTTGGCTGAGCAGGGAGGCAGAGAAAGAAGTTCAGTAAGAAGGGGTGAAAATAAATAATGTGATTCTTCCTGCCCTTTGGGTTTGCTTGTCCCTAGCTGTTAGTCCAGTCTTTCTCTTTGGCTGTAGGAGTAGAGGCTCTGCTACACCACCGAGTTGCCCTGCAATGTGATTGGTGCCATTTGGCTGGGATTTGGTTCAGCTTTATGTACTCAGGTAGCTGTTGATACATTTTGGCAATAGAAAATGCCTCCTTCTAGCTGATGGAGTGTAAAGGTCTAGCAGGAAGCTGTATGTGTGGTGGCAGACAATCAATTTTTCTTGCTGGTTAAGTGCAAGTCACTTCTTACTTCTCTCTCTAACATCCATATATGTCCATATAATTGGAGGGCAGGGTTCAAGTTCAAACCGATAAGATTATTTTGCCTCCCTAAGCTGCATGACAATAGCAAATTAAGTCATGGACCTCCTTTTTCTGTAATGGGAAGCAATCTCATTAGAAACAGAGCTGGATTAATGGAGAGCCCAATCTACCGTACAGATACGCTTTCTGACCCCAGCAGGCCTGAAGTGCCTTTTGTTCACTCCAGGCTTCTCTACATTTTCCCATCGCCTACACATCACCGAGGTGGAGCTGGTGGTGATTGTTCCTCCTCAAGTAAAGCCTGCTGGGGGTGAAAAGGAAGATGATTGGCCAGCGCGGTATCACAATTTGAATGACAAAGTGATTTTTAAAAAATATTTCCCTTAATTTAAACTATTGGAGTACAAAACTGATGAAGGTGCCTGTTGCAGGGTATTGGAGATAAAGAGCTCTTCTTTGCTGGTTTGACCTGTGAGACAGAAGTTCCTCTTCTGCTTCTCAGCATTGCCCTCTACTACAGATCAAAACGTCTCGGACCCTTTTACATCAACCTCTCCAATATCTGGTCACAGGAAGCTAGCTCCTTCTATTGGGGGAAGAAAAAGACAAACTTTTCCACCCATGACCTGAGTTGCTTCTCTGTCCTTCCTGGTTCAGTTCCATGCTGGTGTAGCATGTGCTGCTGTTATTTGCTTGCTTCCCTTCTTTACATCCTTAAGTTCTTCTTTTGGGATCCACTCTGTCTGTCTGTCTATCTACTTATTTATATTACACATATTTATTCCCCTTCTGAGATCACTCTACTCTGGGGGATTAGATATACAGTCCTGGCTGGTTCCAGCTGCTCCCATGAAATGCAACCACATTACATATGCAGAGGGAATAATCCCAACAGCTTCCTGGGTTGAGAGCTTTTCCTGATCCTTAAGGAACTCCTTGTGCCCTGGCATCTCTCCTGCATCCTATTTCTTTGACTGATATTGGAGGTCTTGCCTGGAGCTTGACTCCTGGCTGGAAGTCCAAACCTTGCAGCACACTGGCAGGCTGGGCAGATTGGACAGTGTTGGAAAATGACACCAGGGAAAGAATGAGCCTGGCCAGATACTGTAATAATTTGCTGTTGATCAGCCTGGAGGCTAATGATTAATTTGTGAGGAGCCCTTACTTGTGTGTAATTCCATTTAAAGCAGCATGACTATTCACATAAGGCAGGGTTGACTTCTCTTTATGCCCACTCCTCATTAATCAGATTTATTTATTTATTTTAATGAGTCATTAGCAAAAACAAGGGTTAATCAGGATAATTAATACTTCTAAACTGTAGTATTTCACCAGCCAGTCTGCAAATAGGGCATTGCAGCTGAAGAAACCAATCTGTTTTCTGTGCATGTTAAAATTCTGGATGTATTTTAAGGTTTCTCAGAAAGGCCAGAACAATGCAACACCCTTTGACAATAGCAATCTCTTCATGGTGGAGTCTGAGCAAGCATTCAGTCCCTTTCCTTCTGGGATTACTCATTTCCTTTTTTTTTTCTTTCTCCTGAAATGAAAACAATGTTCCCCCAAAAGCACAACTTCTGCCGTGCTGACAGAGCCAGGCCCTGTCACTGTCAGTCAGGCGTTGGGTGGGACATTGTCTTCTCATTTCCCCCCTCTAAGCTGCAGCTCAGAGAGGAAAAAAAAAGAAATAGAAAGCAACAAAGAAACCCTTTTCAGACATTGTTTTATTGCTGTCAGAAATAACTAATGCCCACCCTGAATTTCACTCGGTGTTTTTTTTTTTTTTTTTTTTTCCAAAGGCTTCCATCCTTTATATGCACAGGGGAGAGCAAGACACATGAGAAAGAAATCATGTTCAATGAAATGAAATGCCATCAAGCAAACTAGAGGCACAAACCACGGGTCTCCTGGTGTCTGGGGCTGTAGCCCCAGGCCTGGTTCAAGTGTGAGGAGAGCCCGTGATTAAAGAGACTGTTCCAGGCCTCCTGTGTGTTCCGGCCCCAAAGCTTGCTGTGAGAGCCTGGCTGTAGGCCTGAGCCTCTGTTTTCCTGCCTGTCCCAATTGATTACTGCTCCCAAGTGTCTCCATGTGTTTTTTTGCTACAGCTTGATTCCTTGTAGTTATTTTCACTATGAGGGTGGATGCCCAGGCTGCCCCAATGAGCTGTGGGTGCCCCATCCCTGGCAGTGCCCGAGGCCAGGCTGGACGGGGCTGGGGGCAGCCTGGGCTGGTGGGAGGTGTCCCTGCCATGGCAGGGATTGGGACTGGATGGCCTTTAAGGTCCCTTCTAACCTAAACCATTCTGTGATCCTTTGATTTTTGGAGCTCAGCTCCCATAATTAGATTTTTGTGACTTCCAAGGAGCTTTGGTGCTGGGAAGTTGTGGAGCTACTACCCCATGTATGTTCTCCCACACTTCTCACAGTGCAAAAGTAGGACTATATATATAAAAAAAAAGTAAAAAAAAAGTGGATGAGCAGCTTAATAGGCCTGAACCTGCTTATTTCTCTTGTACGAGGGGGTTAACACAGCATGAGACAGCTCCAGCTTTGGGCTGGGGAGAGGCTGCAGGTGGAGCTGGCAGGGGGCAGGTGCAGCTGACAGGAGGCATTTGATAAGCAGTGGTAGCTCATGAAGGTTAAAAGCAAGCTCAAATGGAGCAGACAGTGGATTTATCCACATTTATGAGGTTTGCCAGCAAATGCTTTTGGTGAGACACTGCTTCAGCAAGTTGCTCACGTGTAAGACACCATGGTGGCTGCCTGAATATCTGGAGAAAAGTAAAAGTGCAGCTGGGGCTGGCGGGATCCTTTCCTTTGGCAGCTGGGCCTGATGACAGAGGTCTCTGATGTTACCTCCACTAGCATCCCTTCTTGCAGAGGTGATAGAGTGAAACACTTCTACTTCCTCACTGTGTCCAGTCCTGTCCTGTCCTCTCCTCTCCCCAGTAAGAAGTCAGGATGTGCTTGGTCCAAATTTTACCCGTTGTCTTTAAAAGCACCAAATCAGATGGACTCATCTTGATTATAAGAGATTTAAGATTTGTCTTTCAACTCAGGCCTGTCCCTTTGTTCAAAATTCTTCTGCTGGGTGAAAACTAGTTTTCTGCTGTGGGGTTAGTGAGGGCTGGAGGATGCTGTTAGTACCCTGAGAGGGATGCTGTCCAAGTATCCATGCCTGCTGGATGCAGAGTTGCCTTTTCAAGCCCCTCTCAGCTTTATCAGTGTTGGGGGATCAGTAAGGAAGAACATTTTGGGGTCTGCTTGCCAAAGGGGCCCAAGCAACGAAATGGTGGATATGGAAGGAGCCTGGCTAGATGCATGGCCCCTTGGGACTTTCTAGCCCATTTCCTAGCATTGCTTTCTTGCAGAGCCTGAAGCTGCCTCCATCCCAGCCCTATATCATTAGCTTAATGGCAGCACTGATGGATGTGGAGAGGGTCTGATGCTTTTTCCCTGAACACTTGGCCTGGTGGTGTTGGGGCGAGAGTGAGGTCAAAACCCTTTTCTGCTCTTGAAGGAGTGACTATCAAAGGGCAATAACTTTCCATTTAGGGCTTTTTCCATTGGTGACAATGGGCCTGATTTGCATTGTAGAAAAGCTGTCATGTAAATAGTGCCTGCTCATGCGATAACAAAGCTCAGCTGTGCTCAATCCCCCATGGGATGTGCAGTTTAGATATGAGGGATGTGGAAGGCACACATCACGAAACGTGGTGGGGAGAGGCATGGAAATGTCTGCCTGATGGTGTATTTAAACTGAGATTGAGCATACGGGAAATTGGTGGGTAGGGATGGAAATTTGCTCTTCCAGACTGCTGTCCATCTGAGTCTTGCTTGGGGAGCATCCAGCTTTCTGGATGCCCAGGCATGCGTAAAGCTCTGTGCAGTCTGAGTGCTCTGGTGAAGGCTGTCTTGTTCTCACTCTGATGGCTTGTTTGTGCTAGTGCTTCAGTGATAAATCATTACTGGTGTTTCTAACGAGGCTTTTCAGACAGCTCTGGAAACTTTAAAACGCGCAGTAGTAAGGTAGAGGTGGAGGTAAAACACCTCGGAGGCTTGGTTTGCCTCCAAGGCAGGAAGGGCCAGGTGCTTTTTTGTTCATGACTTAACTCTAAAGTTTCTAGCTTTATAGAAAGCCATTTCTATAAATGGCTTTCCTCCCATTTCTCCCTCTAGTTTTGAATTTACTACAGGTCTCCAAGTAACACGTTCAAGCACACTCAATAAATCTATCAAATAATTCACAGCTGCATGGCATTGATCATTCATAGCTGTACAGGCATTTCACCATAATAAATACCAACAGTATTTTGCAGATGGAGAAACTGAGTCTCAGACTGTGGGATTTGGTTTCATTTAACTGTACGAAAGACACCTTCATCCCACCTAAGCTTTTCCTTTGGACTTCTAGCACATACACCATCTGAGTTGCATTACATCTACATCTGGAGATGAGGGGCATCCCAGGATTTCTGGTTCCTCTCCATTGACCTACAGAAGGTCCAGACAGCTGGCTCAGACCAGACAGGTCCTGCTCAAAATCACTGAACTGGAGAGCAGCAAAGCTGAAATCCTAAATTCCAGACCATCTCCTGAGCCATAGTTAGTTAATAGCACTTTGCTGATATGCAGCAGACATTCAGTGATTTTTTAAGTCCTTCTTTCTGTCTTTTTATGACACTTTTTGAAGTGCCACCTACCAGGGTGGCAAGGTAGGGAGCTGGAATACCACTTTGTGTCCGTGTCCTTTCAAGTAATGCTTATGTAGTAGACTGCTATCCTCGCAACCATTCCCTTACTGTGAGGAACGCTAGATAGTACTCCTTGAGCTCTTCTGACAGCACCAAACAAACCCCAGGACTGAGGAGACTGACCTCAATGGTTTGAGATTACTGCATTTGTGTTTATATTTTCTGCATTTCACTTTGCTGCCTAAGTACATTCATTAATTGTTCTGATGTATGTGCCCATCTCCTGTTCTAAATGCAGTGCTTGTTCTAAGAGCAGAATTACATTCATTCGCTCTGAAACAACCTAGGGATTTGTTTTCTTGGGTGTTGTAAAACACACTAGGTATAAATGCTGCAATTAGGAGGTGATGGGCTAATCTCATTAGTCAATGGAAGGAAACATTGGGGTCAGTGGGTTGGATAATGAAATCTGAAGATAAATTTTGATGTGCCAGATGGCCTGGCATAGTGCTTCCACTCATGTGGGAGGAAGGAGAGCCAATAGTGGCTTGCAAGAACAAAAGCTTTAGCAAGAGGCATGGCATGTGATTTCTCTGAGCTAGAAACCTGCTTATATGATGTTTCAGTTGTGTGCAGGCCTGTGGGATTCTTTTTTTCTTTTTCTTTTTTGTTTTTGAGCCAATTTTGGACAGTGAGAGACAGGCCTCAAGCACAAGTTAATGAGACACCGGCAGTGTTTTGCTGTGTTTGTATGATCAGTGGTTCAGCAAGAAGAAATAACTCTTTCAGAAGGGGCTGATAATTTAAGTATGTTCATTCTGAAGGGCAGGTTGTCTTTATAGTGTCCCGTTTGCAGCAAATATTTAAGAGTTGATGTTTAAATCCTGAAATTTGTTTTGGGGAAAAGATTGTAGGCTCTTTCACTGTAACACTTTTCTCTGGGCTCAGCTCTTCATTTTCTGGGATCAGTTCTTTCATCATTAGTTATGTCAAGAAAAAAAAAAAAAAAAAAAAAAAAAGCAGGGCTGGAAAATATGTCTTAAAAAAAGGGCAGTTTTCAAGAATAACCCCTGAGATGGGAACACATCTGTTTTAGCTTGGTCCAACTGGAAAGCTGCCTGGTGGAAACCTGGGGGTATTGGTCAATAGTGAATGTGAGGCAGCAGAGTGCTCAGGTGTCCAAGAAGGCCAATAGCATCCTGGCTTGTATCAGAAATAGCGGGGCCAGCAGGACCAGGGAAGTGATTGTCCTACTGTACTCAGCTCTGGTGAGGCTGCACCTCAAGTACTGTGGTAGTTCTGGGACCCTCACTACAAGAAGGACATTGAGGTGCTGGAGTGAGTTCAGAAAAGGGCAGAAGCTGGTGAAAGGTCTGGAGAACACATCTTATGAGCTGAGGGAACTGGGGTTATTTAGCCTGGAGAAAAGGAGGCTCAGGGGAGACCTTATTGCTCTCTCCAACTACCTGAAAGGAGGCTGTAGCAGGGTAGGGGTCAGTCTCTTCTCCCAAGCAACAGGACAAGAAGAAATGACCTCAAGTTGTGCCAGGGGAGGTTGAGGTTGGAAATTAGGAGACATTTCTTCACAGAAGTGGTTGTGAGGCATCGGAACAGGCTGCCCAGGGCAGTGGTTGAGTCACTATCCCTGGGAGTATTTGAAGGCTGTGTGGATGTGGTGCTTAGGGACATGGCTTAGTGGTAGGCTTGGCAGTGATGGCTTACAGGTTAATGGTTGGGCTTGATGATCTTGGGGGTCTTTTCCAACTTACCACTTTCCAACTTTTCCAAATGATGTAATTCTGTGATTCTTCTTCTACCAGATTCTCCTTTTGACGAGGAACCCCCTGGCTCCTTTTCAATTCTAGTCTGCTGGTGCACACTGTAAGGTGCAATCAGGCCATTCCCATCCTTGGTTTCTCTGCAGGGTTGTAGCCCAGAAGTTTCCCCAAAGATGAATGGGAAGAAGTTGGGTGCAGTCCTCCTTCTTTCTGCCTAGCTCCACTCATTTCTTACCTGTCTTACCCACCCACACCACCATTTTCCCAGGAAACAGTGAGTAGGGTTTGCCAAGCTTGGCTGTATTGCCTAAAACAAGAGTGGAGGAAATCCAATTGCATGCTCTGGCCACCTTACCTGGCAGCACCCTAGTGCTATTTTCTTTTAGCGAGCATTAGGTGCAGGCAAAGGCTTATCCTGGGCTCTGGGCCATCACAGCAACTCTCCTGATTAGTGCCCAGGCTTGAAACAGTCTGATAAAAGCTCTTAGTCTTTAAAGCAGTGTCCAGAATGGTAGCCAGACTTCATCTGGCTGTGAAATAATGAAAAGTGTGTTTACAATAAGAAGCTTATTGAAAAATGTGCTTGTAACTGGGATGCAGCCAGTCAGCGCTCGGTGTCTCCTGGCAGAAGGGAAAGGAGGAACTTTTTCTTGGTAGTTTACTGTGTTTAGTATTATGAAAGTTAATGGACTGGATCTTCAAGGGTGAAGTAGCGTAGTTCTGACAGCAGTGAGGCTGCATTGATAACAATCTTTATACCACCTAGGAGTAGCCCACGAGCATAAATTGCTGCTTAAACATAGCTGGACTGTTCCCCTAGGAACCTTTACCATTCCCATACAGTAATATAGGATGTAGTTTCTTAGCCCTTATCTGGAGTCCTATTTATGTCAACATTATCATGGGTCAAAACCAACAGCATTTTTGCCCTTAAATGCTTTACACACTGCAGCACTTTGAAACAATAGACGTAGTTCAGCCACATCTAACCCGATGTCTTCCAGCTCAAAGTGTGCTCTTAGGAAATAAAATTTAATGTGAAAATGTCAGTCTGGCAAGTGTCCTCCTTCTCCTCCTGCAAAGAGGATAGATTCTGTCACTGAAATGGTCCCAAGAAGGAGACCCAAAGCCCAAAAAGTGGAGGCACTTAGTGGCAGAGAAAGTCCCAGAGGAGATGCAGCTGTGGGGGAGGCTGCTGTAAATCACGGTGGCCCCAGCTGTCAGGCAGGGCAGAGCTGAGATTGATGGGGTGGGTGGGGAAGCTGAGGCAAGGAGAGTTCAAGCATCACCCTGACCCGCATGAGGGGAAAATAACTCCAACCCTCGGCAACATTTGATTGAAGCCTGCTGTTCCTCTGAAGGGGAAAGGTCAGGCTCTGCTTTGTTGGGTGCCCTCAAACAAAAAACCTGTTTATACAGGACCCACCCTTGTACCTTGGGAGTTGGAGGGTGAATGGGCTTGGAGACATTCACCACTCTTCTCTCCGGTAACGTTTCTGTTGATCACCAGTAGAAATTCAGATTGGGCTGGCAGTAAAAGCCTGGAAGCAAGAGGGCAGGTTAAGATCCCACATAAACTAACTGGAGTCAGCCTCTGTAAGTGTTGTAGCAGTGATCCAGGGAAAATGCTGCTCAGTACCTTGAATTCTGCACCGAAGGGATGGGATGAATTGGCAGGTGATGGTTCTTGCCAGCAGGTCCTTGAAATTAAAGCTGAAGCAGGGCACCTCTGTACGTACCCCTGCACCAGGGTGCTGCTGGGGAGATGAGAGTTTCCAAACTTCATTGTTATCTCTGTGCTGCAAGTGCTCCCAATGACCTGACATAAGGTTTTACCAACCTCAGTGGTTCAGCTGGAAGTGAGGTTTAAATATGCTGTGTCTCTGGGGACCTGCAGTTAGGGGGGCAGTCTTACAGCATATTCCCAGTGCTGGAGGTGTCTGCCAGAAAAATTCACCTCCTCTGCTTCCAGGCATCCTCTTTTTGAAGCTCCCCAGCCTATGGACAGAAAACAATTTCTGGCCATCTGAATTGTTATGGTGACCTGCTTCCTGTCATGGGTTTTTGTTGAGACCTCCTTGGTCCCCTGTAATGCGATGGATGCTTGTCCGAGTATCCCATGATACAAACAAAAATTCCTCTGTCACAATTACATACATAACAGAAATATAGATTTGGGGATTGGTTTCCACATCCTGTGCTGCGTCTGGTTTCTGTCCATACTTCAAATAGAGCTGTTTGAGATGGGGGACTGAAGAGGGGAGCCCTGTGTGGTTTGCCCTACCCGAAGGCTGAGCACCCATTCTGTTAACCATAGTAAGAACTAGCAACTAAGGAGCTGATTTGTGTACAAATCAAGTGTTTCTATCAAAGGAGAGGAGGCATGAAAACAGCTTCAGCCATTTGATTTCAATGTACCACCATACTTCCAACAGCACCCTCCCAGCAGCTTTCCAACCTCTCCCTTTGCCTTCTGCCCTCACGTGGGAGAAGCTGAACCGAGTACAGCTCAGCCAAGCATGGGCAAACTGGCATCTCTGCTCCAGTCCTGCATGGCTTTTATCTATTTGAATGTTATCAGCATAGAATACATTGATTAATGGCCCAGGAAATTAATTGGCAGCCTCTGTGGGCTGCTTTGCAGCTAATGGCTGCAAAGAGCTGTTGGAGTAGAAAAGCACAGCAAAGTGCCAACTTATTAGGCTGTGACTGTGCCTGCTGTAGGCCAGGCATTTTCCTAACAGGAAAGGAAACAAAGGCAGCTCACTGAGGAATTTTGTGGGCAGAGAGTGACTCACAAGCAGGGTGGGGGAAAAGGATTGTTAAAAGTCCAAAACCAGGGGAGAAAATCCCAAATGTGTAGTTCAAGCATGAACTCAGTGCTCTTGAGATAAACAGCATCTTTGCCACAGGATTGTAGCTCTAATGGTGTTTGATTGGATATTACAACACTTGATAATATGGTATTTCATTTGTTGCAGTGAAGATCTGGTTCTGCCCAGATCTCAGCCTGTGAAGATCTCTCTTCTTTTTTCCCTTTCCAAGGCAGCATAGACATAAATGAAGAGCTAAGGCACCTGCATTTTCCAGCTCTCAGGAGTCACTTTTAGATTAGTAAGCAAAGCAACAATTGGCAAATATGGCTTAAAGTGCTCCCTATATATGCCAAACAAATTACTGATGTTAAATATCAAAAGCAAAAGGCTTCTTCTAAAAAGTCAAGGTTCTGGTCTGTGTGGGGAGCATGAAGTGCCATCAAGAAATAAATTGAATTAGATGAGTTGGTTACACATTGCATGAAATAGAAGAAACGACATGGTTTAAAATGTCACAAAGAGGATCCCCTCATCTTTCTGTGCATCCATTCATCTCTTTTATGTGAGACCAATTATTTTGTTTCTCCAGTTTTGTAAAAGAAATTTATCAGTGTTGTCTAGACATTACAAGAAATACAACAAAACACCTTGCTCTCCCCAGGTCTGAGGTTGCTGAATGTGTGAAAACCTGCAAACTCCTTTCCTTAGCTGGGGGACCAGAATTTGGTTCCCCCTACCTTCAAGTGCTGTTATGGTTCCCTTACAGGGATGGAGATGCAGCTCCATAAATCGGTTCTTCCGAATAGGCTTTGAAACACCAAGACTTAAGTAGAATTTAACTAAGTAGGATCTTAGTGCTTATTCAGACTCCTGGTCTCTCACTTGATTTCTGGTGGGAAGTAAGGATTTTAGGCACTACTCAAGCACTGAATATTTTATTGGATGTGGGTCTGAGCCCATGTAACTTAAAGTCACAGGATGTTTTCCTTCCAAATAACTAAGGATACAAAACTTTGTTGTGGGAGTCTAATTTTACCAAAAAGAAAACCTATTTTTAGGGCTTCTGTGATCAAAAATGCTGCAGCATTGTAATGCAAGAACTTCCTTGGCTGGTTCAAAGCTGTTAAAACAGAGTTAGATGTGTTTAATTTCATATTCACCCAAAGGCATGGTCTTGTTCTGCAGGCATGGGTAGGGGAACATGCATAGACGAGGTGTTGAATGGGCTGTAGCAGAGAGCAGATTTCCAGCTGCTTGCCTGCCTGGCACTGTGGCTATTTCCGCACCACTTAATTGTCATTCTGCCCACCATGGCATGGAGAGAATATCTGCCTTTGTGTGGAAAGGACAATTGATGGGGATGTAAGAGTGGTCTGATCAAAATTAGATGGAGTGGATGGTTTGGAGGTGACAGTCAGAGGCAGTAGGGCAAGTGCCTGCTTGCTTGCTTGATGTGAGGGATTCTTCAAAGAATGATGAAAGACCAGGCTTATTTCACCTGGAAGACCTCATTGTAACTTTCCACACACTTTATATCTCCATGGCTGTTGGTCCACAGAAAAATAATGTAAAATTTACTGTTATGTTTGGTGTGACAGGTTAGTGGCATCAGACTAGAGGATTTGCTTGGTTATCTGGCCCCAAAGAGCTTCAAGTGGAAGACTGGGAGTGTGTCAGCTCAGAGGTGGAGTGCGTTGGCAGGGCTGATAAAAGCTACTTGCTCTACCCATGGGCTTGCTTCCTCTGTACCCACACACTGTCCTAACAGCTAGTAAAAACTGCAGTGTGAATGCATTCAAACCCCAGTGGTTCCAGTAGAAAATAACTAACAGGAATCCTTCTCTCAGACTGGAGGAATGTTGAATTCAGCCCTCAGTTCATCGTCCCCATATGCTCAGTCCTTTAGCATTACCCCTAAAAGATTAAACACCACAATTATGCTTCTGAGGCTAGGGGAATGAAATACCCATGGAAAAAGGAGCACGTTAGTGCCTAACCCAGCAGATCTTTACTTAAACACACTCCTGCCTCACACCAGGTTGTGTGAATACAAGCCTGCAACTCTTGTGTTTTGCCTTGTCCTTGCATAATGAGACACCAAAGTATTGCTTGTCTTGGCTAAACAACAGAAATTGGCTGTGATGAATCACATTTTTGCCTGTTTCTGACTGGTTTAAGGTGCCTGTTTCAAGTGGCAAGGAAGAAAGATGAGTGTTTATGTTTCTTTTAAATGGCTGCTGCAGGCTCTGTGCCCCTAAGTAGTCCAGCTTAGCACATAGCCAAGAGTTCTGGCGTAGGGCCACGAGGACAGATTATTCACTGTACTCTGAAAGGGTGTAGGGTTTCTGTATCTGACCTTTGGGATGGATAAATGGGAGGATTAGCTGCTAAGGAAGCAATTATCCACTCTCTATAATTAATATCTCCTTCTTATTCTCTGGTGTTACTTGACCTGGAACCAGGACCTGTTTGTGTTGCCAGTTTTGTGTAATTACCACCTTAAAACAAGGACTCGAGTACCAGACCTTTAGAAGTCACTGCAGTGGAAGTGTGGAGTAAGAGCACAAGGCTGAAGTTATTGAGTCAAGCTCCCGTGTCCAAAGCAATGAAGAACAGGATGATTAAAGACTACTTTTGTCCCTGAGGTAACTTTCTGCCCTTTAATGCCACTGTGTCTTTTGACATGAAGATTAAATATACTTGCTATTCTTCTGAAACAAAGCCCGCCCTGTCAATAAAGCAAACAGGTGTCTAATGCTTCTGCACACGCCTTTTTAAAGGTTGCCTTTCCCATCAATTCTGCTGTGTTTTCAGCTGTCACTGTTTAAAATGCCACCATGATCAGGTGTAGCTAGAGATTGTCATTCTGCACTCACATCTCCCATTTACAAACCCAGAAAGATGTGTCTAGATGTTGACAGCATCTGACTGTTGTAGGAGAAGAACATATTCTTTTTACACTCTATTTTTAAAAGTAATCCCGAATTCCTTATTTATCTCTGTCTCTTTTGAGATATTTATACTCCCTGTTGTCATTGTAGAGGAGGATGAGACTAAAAATATTTAACGATTCTCTGGAGATGTCCAATTTGGGTGTGTGTCTGGATGTTTTTTAATGGGCTATGATTTTAAGATCAGAGCAGTAGTTTGGCCAAAACAAATTAGATTTCCATATTTGAGTTCATTTCTTGTTAAAATTTCACACATGAAAATCACTTCTGGAATCAAAGGAAGCCAAAGGAAACTAAACTTATAAAACTTGTAGATATAAAGTTAAATATTAACTTTTTAAGCTTCTAACAGGATTAAATGGAGCTTTTAAAGTGTTCTTGTAAATTAGACAGTTTTCTCCAGACACTGTTGCTGAAGTGGCACCACAGGTGGGAGTTGTTTCTCCCTTGCACCGTATTTTGAGATAAAGGGAAATCACAGTTAATAAATTTAGAACAATTAAACCTTTTATAGGATACATATTTGATAGCAAGCAGCAACAGACTTAGACTATGCTACTTGAATACCAGGGATTATCGGGGGGATTGTCAGTTGAGTGAAGAGTCTCTGGGGAAATGCCGCAGGCTTTCAGGGAGTGATGAGGTTTGAGCAGGGAAGGTGGGACTTTGTAGAGCACATAAGTAAATGGGGAAATCACACGAATAGAGAGTTAGATCATGCCCTACAACCCAGACAGAGGATTATTTTCCTGCCTACCACAAGCTCAAAGCAAAAACAAACAAGAAGGGTTAAGCACGTACCGTGAAGAACAGCAGCATTTTGCTCAGGGGAGAAGACCTCCGAAGTTGTTGGGGACAACATCTAACGAAGAGCTAATCTATCAAGTGGTCTTCTGTTGAGCGCCAGCTCCAGTAAAACAGCACCAAGGATCTCTTTACCAGGCCTTTAGTGGATAGATTTTTTTTACTGAATAGTCAAAAATATAGCAGAAATTTGCTGGTTGTGAACTGAGATCTGTCTTTGACTGAGCAAAGGAGGCTGAGTTCCTGGAGAAAAAACCTTCCATGGTTACTGCAGATACTAGAAAATGTCCTTTTTGTGATAGAAGAGGGTCTCAACTGCTACTAATACTATGGAGTCGTTCTCAGTTGAAGGTTTCCCCCTGCTTAGGAGGGATATGTGGGCTTGTTTGGCTGAGCTCAGTGGGAGACAGATTGAATTAGCCTGGCTTAACCCTGTGCAGTATGAGAACCTGGGGACTGCTGTATTATCCTTAGGGCAAACTGAACTTGGAGACAAACATTGACAGTGAAGATTAAGAAGTAGAAAAACATGTGGGGAATGTGAAAGCCGAACATCCTGTATGCTCTTGCAGATTAGTGTGGTGCTGCCTTTTATTAAAACAAGGAGGTCACTTTGTGTTATTGTAAAAGCTGTTTGTCTTGGTTTCACAATAGACGAGGACCAGTCTCCAGGAAAACTTCAATTAGTTCTCGGTTGTATTCAGTTAAACTTACTAATTCAATTCAAATAATACATTATAATAATACAGTAATACAATCTTAAATTAGCTAATCAGCACTGAACAACGGTAGTGGTAGTTCATATTAGTCATAATTTCTGAATTGCTGTGTAGACTGTGCAGGTCTTGGGCCAACAGTTGTTCTTTCATATCAGGACAACTCCAGGAGTCGCATCTACCATGGTGTGCTCAGATAAGGAGCATGATCCACAAGTGAGTTTTCTGTGTCTCAGTTCATATTATTTATATGTATCTTTGTAGGTCTTGGGCATAGACAATTTCTATTGGTAAAGAAAACTGGACTTTTCCAGTGATGAGAGTTGATACTTGATCTCTCAATGTTACCAGCAAAGCCGACATGAGCAACTTTGGTGCATGCACCGTTTCTGCTGGCGATGATTGTCCAAACCTCAAAGCTCATCTATTTTTCTCTCAGATCCCTGAGGAGGACTCTAGGATTTCTTTTGATGTTTTCGTACTTGTCTCAGAGCTAACTCTCCCATCAAATGTTCCCCAGTTGCAAGTCATGAAATCTGCAATAACAATAATAATTAATCTTAATGACAAGTAAGTAAAGTTAGAGTTATCACTCTGTTATAGTTTCTACCCATACATCTATTAGGGGTACTCAAGGCACTTATAGATTTTTGCACAGGGTCTAAAATGTACTTTTAAAGTAACTAAAGTAGGCATTCTCCCATAATCACCTGTCTCCAGGAGATGGAGCTCCAAGAAAAACACTAATTACTGTTGGGTTTGTAATTTAAATTATGAAGGTTAGCAACACAAATTCTATGTCCCTGGCTTGGAAGATTTGTCAATAGCTCAACTGCCAGTAGTGAATCTCATTTTGTATTCCAGAAGTGTAGTGAAAAGAACGGAGAGGAGAAAAATACGCTCATTTACCTCTGTTAGAGGCTGGGCGTGTATCCAGTTGTGAGTAATTCTTGCTGGAAACAAGACATGAGCATTTAACAAGGATGGTAATTAACTGTTAGTGTAGCTTATGAAGATATGCCATGGATTTTTGCTTGTTTGGAGCTTTTAAATGTGAGATGCAGGAGTTTACTCAGTGAATACTTCTTTTTGAAGTTATTGAGCTTTTGAGTTATTGAGTGAAAGCTTTGTCGTGTGAACACCTAAGACCTGTGTTATGGTGGAGATTTGGCTAAACAGGCTTAATAGCACCGCTCGGCTTTGAAATCTCAGTAATTGGGTTGCGCACATGGATGTGAGGCTCAAGTTTGGTCTTTATTGATTAAGAAAATTTACACTGAAGAGACCCTGTGCATTTGGGATTTGAATAGGCCATTCTCTTTTGGCTCTGACAGCTTTCAAAAGAAAGTTCTGAAAGAGATGAAGCCCTTCACGAGGCAAGGAGCTGCCATGCAGCTGTTCCACCAGCAGCAGAGCCTTTGCACCCTGCTGTTCCCCCTGCCCTGACTACTTCTCTTCCCTCCCTGGTTTGCTTGAATGTGTTCTCCTGCAGTGTTTGGGAAAGTGGGGATTTACAGGGAAAATGCTCTCCTTCCCAAGGGAGAGCTTGCTGTGCATGTATTCAGTTTAATGGATCCTGGGTGAGATTTGAGGAGGAGAAATTCAGCCAAAGTATGTGCATGCATACACTGACATCTTCCTTTCACTACTAGGAGGGAGGAAAGAAAATCAGTATGAGTGGTGCACTCTGAAATATCTCAGAATGGAAATACATCAGTGACAAATGCTGTACTTCTGGGTTGGTCTTCTTTGCAAAGGGATTCATGAAAAATGTTGTTTCTTGACACAGACTGTGACTTCACCTCAGCTTTAAGAATCTACCAAATGGTTCAAAGCTATTTAGCAAATGGCTAGTCAAAAATGTAAATTATTTTTTTCCTATGGTGGAGGTAAAACACCAAGAAACATCTACATGTTTATGTTAAAACGTAGCACCAAGAAACATCCACAGTTTTTATTTTACATAAAAATAAAAACCAGTTCTAGTACTTAGAACTCTAGTTGAGCAGAGTTAGTCTCTATTTCTTTTTCTATGAAATATTTTTATTTTCCCAGTTTTTAAACCTGGAAATTCCAAGTAAGATGAGAAGTTCCAAAGAAAAAACAACATGAATTGTTTTGTTCAAAAAGTTAAAAAAAAAAAAATCTGGAGGAAAAGCGATGAGAAAAATCAATAGTGAGGTACAAAGTTGTGTTTTTTCATTGCTTTCATTTCTAATAGTCTAAGACAGGTAGGGGCTTTTGGTCACATACAACTTTTAAGTCATTTAGGAGCTTTTTACCTGACACTAAAATCAATAGTGAAGATTATAGAAGATGGCATTTCAGGCTGAAAAATAACTGTTGCTTGTGCAGGCAGAAATGTTCAGATATATTCTGCTAGAGCCCTGAATTTGTTTTTATGAGTTTAGACCAAACAGCTACCTCAATAATAATCCATCTAGGGAATGAAATCATATTAACACACAGCTTCATGTTGTTGGAAGTGCTTAGAGTCCCCCCCTTTTTTTTTTTCTGAAGATGAGTAATACAGAAATCAAGATGTGCTTTTGCCTTCGGACAAAAGAGACCTGCTTTTGTTAGTGCCAATATCACTGTTTTTTAATGTTACTTTCTGACATGTGGGAATGCTTTAGTATGCAGGTGATGCTTTGAAGTTCTGAGTTCTGTCTTTCTAAGCTGTAACCCTCCCTGACTTTTATTATTCACCATAGTTTTTTTTTGGGAATAATATGCTCCCATGATTTTTAGGCTCTGCATGAAGTGCAACAGTGACTGAGTGTATCCCTGAGAGGTTGCTGGTGTGCCATGGTTTTTGTATGGGCTACATTCTTTCTCTGGCTTCTTTTTCCTTATGATTTATAGAAGGATTGTGATTATGGATAGTGGTTATAGTTGGATATTAAACAGCACCAGGGTGTTTTGATATTCTGTCATTGTGACAGACCAGTCCTCTGTCACTTTCCCAAAGAGTTTGTGCACAGTTCCTGGAGTTAGGGATGGGCACATGGGGTGCAGCAGTCTCACTGTGGAGGCTATGAGGGATTAACAGCATAGCCAAAGCCAGGCTATGCCAGGCCAGAGAACGGAATCTGCCACTAGTTATTATTTTTAAAGGTGTACCAGAAAAATGGGTGATCATGACAGCCCCTCTTGTCTTCTGATAAAATGGGTGAAGCCCAAAGAAGACAGAAAATCAGTTGGGTTTGCTGAGTCGCTGACATGGCCCATATATACCTGAGCTGGGTGACTGCATGGTGTGGCACCTGGAGTATGTGTTTCTGTGGTGGATATGCTGAAATCATGGTGACTACAGATCTCACCATTCTTGCAGGAGGCAGTGGCAGCTCCCTTTTAGGAAGGTCTCCTTCCAGGCATTATCAGCCATACGACATTACAGCAAAGGTAAAGGATAAAAGTGGCAGTAGATATCCCCTGGTGGTGTCACTCAGAGCCAGACTACTCAGGAGGCAATTCAGTGCCACACCAAAAGCATGGAACAGCAGTCTCCAGAGGGTTAGAGGCCCTAAGAGGTGCTGTCCTTAACCCCGTGGTGCCAATGCTTGCTAGTGCCAGCTTTTCTTTCTGTTCTTTTCATGGTTGGCAAAAAGGTGGCTTACTTTGTTCTAATTCAGCTAGTTCTTGGCTCCTCCTGAATCACTGGTCCACTGTTTATTACGGGGGAGGACTGTCAAAGGCTTGGGGATCTGGAAAATGTGGTTGAAGTGCCTTGCCTTTCTCCTTGATTTCAGGCTGGCTGTGCCTGAAGGAAATAGGAGATGTTTTTGCATGCAGATTTTCCTGGGATATTTCAGGGGTGATTCGATGAATCATGCAGGGGTTTCATTCCTCTCCCCACTGGACTCATTTCCCTATTACTCCTACCGAAGCAGCAGAGCTGCTGCTAATTGGCCTGACAAGTGGAACAGCTCTTTTCTGAGGGAACCCCATACTTCATCTCAGAGAGGAATTTCCTTTGAAGTCCCTTCCTTGCTTTGCTTTGTCTATACACCTTGCTTTGCAGGAGTGAGATAAATGGAAATCAAACAGTCCGAGACCTAGGAAACAACTGCTAAGTCCTGCCTGTCATTGTGAGGCATTTGACATGTTTATAATAAAGCTGTCAGGGTGGCAATGAGAAGCCAGAATCAAAGCTGCCAAATACTGCTTTTTTTTTTTTTTTTTTTTTTTTTTTTTTTTTTTTTTTCACATGCACACTTGATTCATTTCTTTTGGCTAAGAACATATTGAAGCTGATGGCAGTGGGTTGAGCTGAGCTTGTTATTACTACAGTCCATGCACGACATAGTGTCAGAAACATTGTGACACATCGTGGCCATGCCACTCCAGTAAAAAACCCAGTACAACTTTTGTAATTAGGATGCTCCAATGGATTATTCCCCCAGTGTTATTAGTGCTTGGAGCCCTAAACATTCCTCAGTCATGTAAAAGGTGGAGCACTTAAAAAAAAAAAAAAAAACAACAAAAAAAAAACAAAACAGAACAAATTGGTGCAGATTTTCAGCTGCTGCTCAAAACAGCTAAAGTCACTTTGTATGGTTTGAGAGGGAACCCGGGATGGAAGGGGAAAGACACCATTTTTCAAAGAAATAGGGCTGTTCCATGTTCCTCAGGCTGTGGGGCTAACCCTTGGCAGCTGTGTGGTTGAACCAGCCAAGGGAAAAGTAGAAGAACCTTTGCATCCTGGCTGTGCTCAGGGATGCTGGATTATTGCCAGAGTGATCGGGGGGATGGATCCCAGTGGATTCAACCACGCTGTGGTATTCTGGCTTCCTGTGCAAACCGTTTGCAAAGAAGGACTCGTGCCAGGATGACGTGCTTAGCAGTCTTAAAGATCTGGGGGAGACAGGGATTTATTAGTCTTTTAGTGATTACTTAGAGCAGCCTGAACCCAGTGCTTGTTGCAGGTGTTGATCAGCTCACGCATAGGGTGTGATTGCAACATGCTTCCTATGCAACGTGACATGAGGTGAGGGGAAACTAAAATTACTGTGAAGACCTCAGATTATCGTATATCAGGGACCATATACATAGCAGGTCCCTCTTCCCTATGGAAACACCCAAGGCTTGACTGCAATGCAAGGGGACTCTGCACCTCCACTGAGTGGCTGGCAGTTGTGAAATTCAACATGGCAAATAAGATATGCCAACCGAGCAAGGTTATACTTGTTTGGAAGAGTTTTAGCTGCTCACCCACAGGATTTCTCTTTCCCACTGCAGAAATAAAAGATGTAAGCGGGGCAGGGAAGGAGAACACGTAGCTGTTCAGTCTGTCCCACTCAGGAGGTGGCACTGGCTGGAGGGCTTTTCCCCACCGAAGAGCTGAGCTGCGTGGGGAGGGGTGCAGTGGCTCTGAATGCCAGCAGGAATAGCTGTGTAATCCAAACTTTCTTGTTTCCTGAATAACCCAGCCTCCAAGAACAATTGGGCTTCAGTAGTGTGGGGGGAATCTTATTAGGAGACTGCAATGAGGAGAGCAGACTGGCTTTTGTAAGTAGTAAATGAAGTAGTTATTAAAAAGAAAGGACAAAGCTACCAAAGGCCTCATTCATGTTACAGGTTCGGGCATGGGACAGAGGAGAAATCCACAAAAATCTGCCTTTCAGCTTTTTCTATTGCTTGTGTTTGAATGGGAAATTGAATATCCCCAGGATCCTGGGAGACAGCACAGATGAAAACAGAACCAAATTCCTTCAGGGGTGTGCAAAGAGGAAGTGACATCTGTTTTGCATCCAAACATTACTTGAAGTCTAGTTAAAACTGTTGTTGTGCTGGGGAGGAGAAAACACAGGGAAAATTCTCCTTCCCTTTTGGATGGGAATCTGTGCAGTCAGGCAGAGGGAATACTAATGGAGTTCTCTGATCTCTTCACTTACAAATCAATGCCATCCCCATTTCAAAAAAGCCACTTAGTCACCCTTGGTCAACTCTTCAGTAAATGTTACACAACTTGTTAGTGATAGGGTCATTCACATTGGGCTATCCTGGATTCTGCGTTTGTGCTGGTTTTACCCAGCTGGGCAGCCGAGCTCCACCACAGCCGCTCTCTCACTGCCCCTCCTCAAAGGGAAGGGAAGAAAATACGATGGAACAGGTTCAAGGGTTGAGATAAGGACAGGGAGATCACTCAATAATTATTGTCATGGCCAAAACAGATTCAGAGTAGGGAGATTAATGACATTTATTACCTATTACTAACAGGCTAGAGCAGTGAGAACTAAAGTCAAACTAAAATCAACTTCCCCCCATCCACCGTCTTCCACCTCCTCCCCCTGAGCAGTGCAGGGGAATGGGGAATGGGGGCTGTGGCTAGTCCCTGATGCTTTGTCTCCACTGCTCCTTCAGGGTCACTCTGCCCCTGCTCCACGTGGGGTCCCTCCCACGGGATGTCGTCCTTCCCCAGCTGAGCCTGTGGGGGCTCCCCACAGGCAGCAGCTCTTCAAGATCTGTTCCCACATGGCTCCATAGCATGGGGTCCATCCATCAGGCCTTGTGTTGGGCCTGGAAGATCTTCAGGCATTTTTCAGAATCAGAGACACCAACTCTTCCCCCTCCCTCCTCCATTTTCTAGAATACTCTTACTGTTTTTATGCCCACCTGGGAGCTGGAAGACCCATGTTCAAATATAGAGTCTGTCTCTCTCTGAATCCCCCAAAGTGAAGGTTTTCCATCCTCCGGAGTCTTCTTTAGGTGAATGAGATGCTAGCTTATCTCTACCATAGCAGTGCAGCTGTTAGGTGATTGCCTGAGACGGGGAATTCATGGGTAAGTATCTGTCCCATGTAGGGCAGCCCAGGGACTTCCCTAGCAGCTCATTTATCTGCCCCAACTTCTCAGCTTGTCCTTTCTCTGAGTCTTGCTCTGGGAGCTGGGAAACATCCCCACATAAAACTAAATCAAGATGGAAAGGAGTTTGAAAATGTGGAAATTTTGCATTTTTCTTTGGGTCCTTACCCCCAGAAACACCTTTCTTCTTCTTAAATTCATTCTGTGTCTCTCAGTTCATAGCCAGGCAGGTACGCTGCCCTGCCATACAAAATATCCCTGCATCTGGCTTGTGCCCTATGTTGTGGTTGCCTTTGAGCCTATGTGGAAGACTAGGGTGAAACAAGAGAACGGCCGAACTACTACATTTGAATGGCTCCCAAGTTAAATTGCACCAGAGATGACATTTTGTGGCAGCCAGGGCAGCCCATCTTTCACCCTGCTTGTGAGGGGGGACTTGGGCTGCTACTGTCTGAAGGCAGATGCTTTTAGGCACCCGTGTAAACAAGGCTGAAAGCTGAATTGTTTCATTTTGTTAGGCAGAAGGATCAGGCAGGCAAGTTTGGGCTAAAGATTGCTCTGCTTTATCGAGACCACACAGCCAATCTCACCTGCTCTCTGCTAGACAAAACACAGAGCCTGGAGGTGGGAATAAATGCTGGAGGAGGCCAGCATGGGGAGGAACTGCTGAGATTTAGGCAGGGAGATTTTACCTGTGTGGTGTGATAAGCAAGACAGCTGTGCTGGGTTTCTGCGTTTTCATATATGGATATGAATAATCAGCAAGTTGCTGTCTATCATTTTTCCTAGTTCATTTTCCCAGTTTTTTAATATGATTCTAGTTAGCAGAAGACTGAAACAACCTCAAACTATGTGTCTAATCATGGGAGCTGATGCAAATTCCCTGTTGGTCTGTGCCTAGGATGGTTTGTGGGTTTGTCTGGGTTTAATGGGTGACATTGGTGGTAGGGGGATGGTTGGACCAGATGATCTTGGAGGTCTTTTCCAACCTTAATGATTTCATGATTCTATGATTTTAAATGGACCTAACCGCTCTAGGTCCTGACTGAGATAGTGTTCAACGTCAGGAAAAACAGCAGGTCTTGAATTCAACACTTGATCAGTCTTTGAATGTCCCTTTAGTCCAGCTATTACTATTAGAATTGAATAGCTCTGTTCAGTTTTAGATCTCTGAGCTGCTGCTCTGCTGTGGTTTTGTTCTGCCAGGGTGACTGAGGGGGGCTGATGTACTCCAGCGGTTGCTCTTGCACAGGGCGGGATTACAAAAACATCTCTTGATTCTTCCCTTGTCAGAAGCTTGTGGTTTGTGAGGTTAGAAACCTTTCTGGATTAAGCTTTCACTTCGTGACGGTAAGCTGTTTTACAAGAGTGCAATGAATTTCTTTGAAGTTAATTTCAACTAAAGGGCTCTTTTCACTGCACCTATAGCAGAAGAGACCATCTTTGGGGTTTTGAAAGAAAACCTTGCAAGTCAACAAGTCAAATACAAAGAGTGGGTAGCTGTACCAGCATGAAAAAGCGGTGGAAGTTTACTGAAATGAGACTTCTCTGTTGGGCTGGAGAGACTGTTTGAACTAGGAATTCATTTTTTCCCCAGCTGGATGCCCTTACCTGAGAAAGAAATGCCTGACACAGCCTTCCTGCAAAGAGTGGATGGGTAGTGAGACTGGATTCCTTTGGGCAACTCCCTTAGCTCATGTATTGTCCAAAATCTACCTAATAACGTTCAGTATCTAAGTGTTGGTCTTTCATGTTTGTCCTACAGCCAGTAAGAGCAACTGCAGCTAACAGTGGGCTCAAAAGTGGTGGATATTGTTACTGAGGCATAGGTACTCCAAAGCTAAGGGTAAAATAGGGACTATAGGAGCTCTTGGTGACTGAGAGACTTCCAGCGACTAAATTTGGGGTGTACAGGGAGAGGACAAAAATGGAGAGAAAAGTGACATGTAATGAGGAAGATCGCCAGGCTCTACAGAGCAGTTCACTGACTTGGTTGGAACCCCAGCAATCCAGTCTAGTGCATTGCACTGTCATGGTTTTCTTAAGGTTGTAGTCGTTGTGTTTTACTTAACATAAAAGCACTATGTGTGATAAGGTGGGGAGTGAGCTGTGTCACAGGTGGAGCTGGGACAATGTGCCTTGTGCTCCCAGGGGCTCTCTGATGACCATATTTCAGGGCCCATGTCCACATCCCTGCACACAAGTTGTGCAGGCCTGTCTTCATTTCTTCCTTGGCCTCAAAGTTTTCTTACCCTGGGAGTGACCCAGAACTATTCCCTACCCTTTGGATTCCTGCCTAGATGGCTGCATGGGAACACTCACAGAGCATTTTTATTTTTTTCCCAGCCATGAGGTCCTGTTGGCTGCAGAAGGTCTGGCTTCTTACTTCTGTCTCTGTAGCATGCTCTAAAGTTTGACAGTGAAAGATATGAGCAATAGCAAGCCAAATAATTAGCTATCCCAGTCCTAATTCCCTGGGCAGAAGTTCACTTTTCAGTAACTGAGACTGGCTTAATCCTAATCCCCTGCAAATTCCCCTTCCTAAGAGTCTTTGTGAGGCTCTCTGGTGAAAGCTTCCAAAAAGACCAGTGCTACTGTTACAGTGATTTTTTTTCCTAAGGACAGGGGCTCTGAAGCCACAAGCCCCTTAACATATGAGTGGGATTATTAATGTATAAAACAAAGAGTGCTCATGTTGCAGCCACAAGTCTTTTCCCCTCCATTATCCATCTAAACCTCATTTCTTGCCTCTTATGCAAGTTGCCTGTTTTTGGGGAGAAGCCTCTGTCAGAAACAGCTTCCACTGCCTTTTCTGCTTTGTTGACTGGCAGTGGTGGGTCTGAAGACTTGCATGGGGAGTCTTTGCTGCCTAATTTAGCCAGTGGAGAGAAGTTGTCACAACTGATAAATTTGGCATTTGCTTCTGATGATCTGAGTAGTGGACTCTGCTTCTCTTTGTGTTGTCTGTGCAAGAAGTGAGAGCCTGATTGCCCACGTCAGCTCCCTGGGCTCTGGGCCTTAGATGACTCACTGAGTTAGATTGTCTGCAAGCAGGCCAATTTCCTATCTTCTCACATCCCTCGTTTACCTCTTAGTTCTCTTTTCTGTTTGCTGTTCCAGTTTTCATCCTGGAAAAGGCTTGGTTAAAAGTCTCTGCAGTTAGAGGTACAGGCACCTAACCTGAGGCAAAAAGGACAATTATTTATCATCACAACTTGGTTGGTAATATGAACTACAATTTTAAGGATTATAGATTAAAACTAATTCTCAGTTGTTCAACAGATCAGACTTTGAATGATTATTAGTCTTCTGGGCTGCATGAAGATGAGGAGATAACATGTTATCTTGTGTGCAGGGTGGAGAAATTACTCTAGTATTTAATTCTAAGGCTTTAATTCTCCAAATTATTCAAATGACACTTAATAAAACAGTCTGGTTTTGGACTGGAGAAACTTTAATCAGCATTGGTTGGGAAGGTAAAAGAATAGGATCCTGAGCCAGGTCACTGATTCTGTTCAGTGGAAGCAGTTGTGCTACATGCCTATATCTGTCCTAGAAAATTTCACACTTTAAAGGGACACCAAGGGACTGGAAGACAATCACAGAATCATAAATAGATTTAGGTTGAAAGGGACCATAGGAAATCTAGTTGCAAACCCCTGTTTAAAGCAAAGTGGACCTCAAGGTTGTGTCAGGCTTTTGTCACAAGTTTGCTTGTGACCTTGCCCAGCTGAGCCTGAAACTCTCAAGGACGGAGCTTCCGCAGGCTCTCTGTAACCTGTACTTAACCTCCCTCCCTGTGGGGGAAAATTAAGTTTGGTTGGATTTTCCCTTGTTGCCTCTTGGATGGGGGAAGAGGAGGAGTAGGAAGAAGAGTGTGGGTAAACTTTGTATCATCCACATTAGAAGTGGATAAATTCTGTTTTCCCATATTTACTCTGGAGTACACTGATTTTCTGATGTGTGGATGTTTCACCAGGTGACTGAAATTGTTTTAGAGGATTTTGAGGAGCGTAACACTATGCCACTGGCTGGGGATTTTTGTTTTTTTTCAAAGCTTAGGTTCACCTGAGAACCTCAAACTGGGTTTGAACTCTAAATGTCTCCTAGCATCAGGATTGAATTTAGGATAAAGAGAGCAAAAAGACAGCTATGCCATTTTGAGCACCCTGGTTGGTCAAAGTCCCCAGGCACTGGTTTTGTGAGAAGACACACTCCTCTTGGTTTTGTTTCTCCTGTGAAACCTGCTATATCTTTTCATCCTCTGTTCACAGGGTTAATGTGGACAGACACTCTTAAAGAAGCAAATGAGAACCAACCAAAAGGAATCAGATAATTCATCTCCTGTCCATGCAAATTTGTGTAAGACATACTTAGTAAGGAGACTGACCTTGCTTCTCCAGGTGCTTGGATCCATTCCCAAGGTGTGAAAAGCTCATGCTTAATGTGTAGACTCACTAGTGAAACCTGGACAGCATAAACCTTCCTTCTGCCTTTGGAAGGGTTGCTGTAGGCCACCTATCTCCAGTAGTCCTGTGGAAGACTGTGCCTTTTTATCATCCCTTATGATTTTGGTTGAGAATTAGGTGAGGGATTGACATGACCATGAGAACCTGATGGCAGATATGTGTCTTTTCTGCACAAGAGCTATGCTGAGACTGCCAAAACCCACTCATACCCGAATGTTAATCATCTCATCCACATCGCACTTGTGAAAAACATCTTGATATGCAGCTGTGTCAAGCATAAGCAAATTGTATCTCCATTGCACTGTTGGCAAGTCTAGTGCCTTGATAGAAAGAAACACACATAAAAATTTCTTCCAACTAGCCCTTTTGCCTGTGGTTGGACAGGCTGTTGAAAGACTCTTCAAATTACTTCAAATTTTGGAAGTCCCCAGATCAATGAGCTGTATATGAGGGTCAAAGCAGCAAATTGGTCTCTTTCAGCTGGATGAATCTGCTGAGTTAAATATTCCAGGAGCTGCCAATTTTTTCTTTTTCTGGTGGGGAACAAGAAGTGCTACTAGGAATTCTTGTGAGATCTTATAGCCACTAAGTTCTGAAAGCTGCTCCTTGGATTTTTATTTTATTTTATTTTTTATTTTTTTTTGCAATTTGTTCTTGCTACCCTACCCTACCCTATCCAGTCCTGTGGAACGTTTCTATCCTGCCTCGATGCTCTGTTTTTCTTTGGAGAATAATTCTGCTTGACCCCTCTGCCTTTACAAACAACATGTAGGAGACCATTGGTGTTGCTTCCCATTGCTTAGCCAAGATATAACAGATCTGTTGTTTCTGGGTGCAGGGAAAGTAATGTCTACGCTGAAATTGTATCCAAGAAATTTCTCTCCTTTCTAAGGTGCTGGTAGTGGAAACCCTAGCTTTATGCCCTTGTTTTATCCTCTGGGAGGGACAGTTCTGCTTCACAGAGCCCGAGGCATTCTGCCAATTCCCCACTGTTGTTATTATCCCCTGACCTTTCTCCTGGTTTACCCCCCTCCCACCTCTAGGGTGAAGGGAAGATGGAGTTACAGCTTCCTAGACATTTGTCTGTTTTCTCTTTTGTATATCACATTGTGGCTGACAGGACTTTTTTTTTTTTTTATCTTTTTATTTTTGGCAGAAAATACCTTGCATGCTAATCCCTGTGCATTAGCTGATCACAACCTAAATGCTTGTCCATTAATCCAATGCCTTCCTGTGTGTCTTTCATCTCTGTGCTCTCTAGTGCTCTCCCATTTCACTTCTCCCTCCTTTGTCTTTTACTCTGCTTAACACAGTCCACCTTAGGACCACGGCTCCAGGCTATGGAAACAGGGACAGATACTGTAAGGAGGGTGATAGGCTCAGTTAATAAACGTGCCACCTGATGCTGAAGGTTACATGTATGCTCTCTGCAAAGGCCAGTCATCGTGTGATTTTGATAGGCAAGTTCCCTTCCACTGTTTCTTTACCTGCTAGTAAGAGCAGCTTACTGACTTTTCTGCTCTACTAATGTGTTGCCTAAGATGCATCAGCATATTTCCAGATAATTCAAATACTATCTTTATTGGTGCTCTTTTGCCTTGTGACAAATTGAGTGGCTGTAGAGCCAAACACAGTACAGGAAGGGCTGAGATGACACTTTTCTATCTTCTGAGTTTACCATGCAGATTTCTAACCTGAGACACTCATCCCAGGCTCCTTTATAGTCCCTGCAGAGACGTAGGCACTCTGAAAATAACCCCAAAATACCTATATCAGCATGAACCAAAGGACAACCTTATGAGGTTTCTCTGTGACCAATTTTTGGAAGAATGAAGGATCAAGGCAAGCAGTATTGTTATTATCCCTACATCAGGGAAATACCAAATTGAGGGAAATTCCAGTATCAGGGAAATACCTAGTGATTTGCAGTTTAGAGAATCATGGAGGCTGGAAGACTCCTTTGCAGATTTTGTCACTGCTCAGAGCAGATTGCTGAGAACAACCATTTGGGTTTTGGGTGTTTCCAGTAACGGAGGCTCCATAATACCTCTGGGCAGCCCATTCTAGTTTGATCACCCTCACAGCTCAGGGACTTCTTCAATCAAGATTTGCGTGTGAGTTCACTGGTTCTTGATGGATTTGTCTCATATTCTTTGGTCTTGTGGCTTTTTTTTTTTTTTTTTTTTTTTTTTTTAACTCCATGTATATACATATCAGGGCAGGTGGCAGTAAGTGCCATTGCTCAGCTTCATAGGGTAACTTTTGTTTACCTCACTTGATTCCCCTACATTTTTTAAAATTTATTTTAAATTGAGAGGAACAATATTTTCTATCCCTTTGCCTCCCTTCCAGCTTCTGTATGATCTGTTGTACCTCTCAGCTCTCACTCTGCCAGCTAGAAGAGGGCTAGCTGCAAATTCCCACCTTTCTCTAAACTGTTTCTAATTCTACTGCATGATTTCTGATTTGGTGTGGGGAGAAAGAAAGGAGGAGGATCCTCTTCACTAACTTCTCTTCACTAGCTTCACTAGCAGAACATGTTCCTCACATACAGTTAGATTTTTTCAGCCAGTGTGTGAGGATAGGTCTCAAACTGCTTAGTTTGCTGCCAGCACAGCACGTGTACATGTTCAGAAGTCCTTAATTTTGGCATGTCCTGGGGAAAAAATGGGTGTCAGGATGACTTGCATCTGCCAGTATATTTTCTGTAACCCCATTGACATGGCCTTTTCTCCTGGACATGGAAAGCAGCTCCCTGTCTGGAGGGTGGTATTTCTGGTGGGAGCAGCAGCCAGTTTCCAGAGGCTGCTTCACCATCTCCTCACCTGCCGGGTGACCTCTTTGCTGAGAGATTGCTTGTGATCATCTGTGAATTGGAGAACAAACTTCAGAAAGAGCAATCAAGCAGGCTACGAGGGAGTGTTATTGGCTGTGTAAATCTAGAGACTGTCATTGCGTACAGTATATAATAAAATTTTCAAATGTCGTTACCTAAGTCTCTGTTCCTGCAGCACTTGCATTTTTTACATCACAGTAAATCAAATTAATAAACACAGATGTAAAGACCAAACAAATCCTGAAAGGTGATCTTGTTACAGCACTTACTCAGCAGATGCAGAGTGCCAAGTGCCATTTCCATTGTCTGAAGCAGCAGTTTTACTGAATGATAATGCTGTTTATAAAGGTCAGTGATGCTGCTCATCCAGGAGATGTTCCTGGGAATGCCTTTTCTTCGCTGAACTCTGTTGCAGTACAGTCTGAATCCAAATAAAAGGTGAACAGAGCTGAGATGATGCTGAAATGCTGCCTGGGGCCATAAGAAGCAGAGCTCCAAATATGAAGGTTTTCTTCCAGAATGTTTTAAAGGAGACCTGGGCTTGCCAATGTGTGCTGAGAAGTGGTTTGATATCACAGAATAGCTGAGGTTGGAAGGGACTTTTGAGATTTTCTAGTCCAACCTGTCTCCTTAGAGCAGTGTTACCTACATCATCTGACATGACATATAATTTTAGATTCAGCTAGAGAATACCTGGGTACAGTTCCATGTCCAGTCCCAAAGCAGAATAACATAGGAGGGGATATTCATCAAACTAAGTTTTCTGAGGATAATAATAAAAAAAGTCATGTTGGGGTGCCTCGTTTTAAACTATATATCTTAGGTTATCACCCCTTAGGAGGGATGGTGTGTTTATTTCCAGTTGGGATGCGCATTCATATACAGAGATTCGGAAATGCTCCCAGGTCTTGTGGTTTAATCACAGCCTTTGCCTGTAATGAGAAATGCTGCCCATATACGTGCACAATCCTCACTGAGTTTAGCAGCAGCTGATCCTGGAACTGTTTTGGCCTGCGATGTGTTTTGGTATGTAATACAATAGGCTCGAGGAAAACGTGTGGTGTGGATGTAGTTGCTGTTACAGCTGCGAGGCTAAGAGCCCTTCAAAGTGTTACTCTGCAAAAGAAATCCCCTTCTCCAGCCTATTAGTCAAAACAACTGCTCTGTGTCAAATCAACACAAATAGCTTTTAGCCAAAAAGCCTTTCCAACTGCTGTTGCTCTGAGGCCATTCTGCTCTGCCTGATTGCTGTCCCTATACAAGGGGTTAGTGTAGTATGCGGCTTAATAAATTCCACGGCTGGATTTCTATTGTCTCTTTGTTCTTCGTTGCCAGGGAAGCCAAATATTATTTCTGTCCTTGAAAGAAGCTGAAAATATGGGGAACGGCTTCAGTGAGAGGTGGGGGAGAAAAGGGACCCTGTGGAAAAATACCTTTTGTGTTTTCACTTATTGCCTTTTTAGAGATGATTGTGGTGATGTGGTAGAACGGGGCTGTTCTGTCTTTTCTCTGTTAGTCGGACGTCTTTATTAATGTTATTAACTTATATGCCAGGCTAAGTGATTCCCTTTCTTTACGTATCCTTTCATACCCTTTGGTGTGTCCTGAAGTGCTCCTGAGTGCTCCTGGTTAAAAACCAGTACACATTTCTATCTCTCTATCCCCAGTCTTTCTGCAGCCCCTGTTACTTCACTTTCATACGTCCTTGTTTTTCCCTGTCTTTGGATATAGAAATGGGGTCATCTCCAGTTAATATTTGGGAAACTGAGGTGCAGGGATGATACCAAATGAAGTGTACTGGGAACTTTTGTCTTGCTCTGAGTCTGGTGGCCAGAGTTGACCTTCGTTGTTGGTACAAGGGAGGAGATGGAAGCTGTCCGTGCCTTTTGGTCCCGAGAAGCTAAACTAGTATGGCTAAACCTCTGTACTAGTAAGAAAAACAGAGCTGGGGGAAGTGCTGACTGCTGCCACACAGTTGTCCTGCTTAAGCTTTTGCACACTCAAGGTCACTAATTTGACCTTCACTAGGCAGCAATTTCCCAGTCACTGCCAGAGCATGGCTCAAGGGAACACACAAGCTGTCTAAATAGAAAAGTTCACCTCATTTTGGGGGAAAGGATAAGAATTCCATCGTTCTAGCTGATCTGTCAAGCTAGTGGTGTTTGGTCCCTCTCCCTTAGGGATATGCATTGTCCCTGGGCTTATTTTATGTACATAAATGCAGTCTTCTTTGTTTGGTCTTCTGTAGGATTCACTTTAAGATGTAGGCACTAAAGACAAAAGTTATGGTGGAAGTGACTACAGGAATAGCAAAGGCTGAGAGCACCAGGGTCTCTCCAAAGACCATGTTCTAGCACTAACAACTGCTGTACTGCTGTAAGAGAAACCTCTGTAGGACCCCAAAGGGATCACCTCTGTAGTGTTGCCACCCTGCTGACCTTCCATACCCAAGAGGATCTCCACACTGGGGCAACCCTTGTTGGAAGAATGTCATGAAGCCATTGATCAGTGCTATGATGCATAATGACCACGTTAGCTCATCTTTCTTTTGATGCCTCTAATGAAAATATGCTTCAGCTAATTAGATGAGGCTCCCTTCACAGTCAGTGGTAAACTGGTCCAGACATGGTTTGTCTGACCTCTACTCCTGTTCTCTGTTGGACATCTACTTTAGAATAAAATGTTTTACATCTGATACTGCTTGCTTTCCTCTACTAACTGTATGGAGAGAGCTCAAATAGTAGCTAAACCCCATGCCAGGTGGCTAACAGGTCTTGATAATGAAGCTTAAACCAGAATAAACTAATTAGGCCAGTGATTTTAAAAGCCATACCAAGGAGACTACAAGTTCTGTTAGTGAGTGATGTGATTCTTCAGGAAAAAAATAAAACTACAGTTAAATTGGAGCAGTATTTTGAGACAGGCAAGGTTTTTCACTTGAGTACTGGGAAACTATGTCTTGTTTAGCAGGCAGATCACAATCTCCTGCTTCAGTTCTTGATCTTCAGCCCGAAGTATGGAGACCATCCTACCTTTACTCCCAGTGCTAATTACCTGTCCTTTCCTGCAATGCCTTTCCCAAGAGGAGTATGTGGGAAGTGGGGATTAGCTTTGAGCTGGTTGGGCAGCCTGACAGCTTGAACTAGTAATGCTCAGGATGCCTGTCTCTTGTTAGTGTTGTTTATATCAAACTAAAAAACCAGTTTACGTGTGAAATCATCCCTCCTGGTACCCTGACAGCATTTATTGTTGCTTGAAGTTGTCCAGTTACTGGTGAACAGTAAATCCCCTCTTGGCTGAAATTAATGACTAAAGCAGAAGATGCTGATTTGGCAGTTTTGCCTGGCTGTTGCATACACAACACACTGCACGTTGTATCAAGACAGTATTTGAGTTTGTAACCAAGCCATTGGAGATAGGACACATCAGAAATTAGATAACATTCATACAAACCTACTCTTCAATCTTATTTTTTTCTCTTTTCACAGCCACTCTGAGCTCCCTTTTCTCCTGGGTAATTTTTATCTCTGCATAACACAATCCTTTTTGCCAGCAGGTATGGTGTTGAGATCCAGAAGCTCAACCACAGGGTCACTTACAAATGGATATTCCTGCTCAAAATATTTCTCTTTTCCCCCTTTTTAGTATTTTAAAGCTGCTCCCTTTCTGTTTCTGTAGTTTCCCTACATTTCCCTACTTTGGCTCAAGTGATCTAGCACCCATGATGTTTTCCTGGGATCACACTTCTGACAAATTAGAAAGAGATTTTTTTGCCCTCCTCCTGCACCCTTTGTCTCCTTTTGTTTTCCCCTTTTCATTTCCTTCTTTATCCCTTACTCTGCTTCTTCCTTTCACTGTTTAGCCTTTTCTATCTTGTCTCAGTCTCTCCTCATTTCCTTTCCTCTCTTGGGGTTCATAAAGCTGCCAAGGCCTGGCCAAAGCAAAGAGAAATATGTATTTCACAGGCCAGGGTCATGCAGAGGGCAACTCATGGTTCTTATTGCAGGTCCTGGGGAAAAGGATGCAGGTTTGTGTCAGAGCTGTTGCTCTCATTAAGTTAGTCAAATCTACCATAAATACGAATAAATAAATAAAATAAGGAATGTAAAGCAGGAGGAAAAGGGAGATGTTAAAATACCAGTGATGGAAACAGGCTAAGTATTTATATTTTCTTATATATTTTCTATATTTTTTTTGCCTAACTGTTATATTTTCTCAGGTAGTGAGTTCTAGGAGAATTAAGCTCAAGGTCTCTGGTCTGGAGGGGAACCACAAGTGTGGGTTCTCTACTGTGTCTCAGCAGAGCTCACAATATTTGTCTGTGAGCTCTGTGCCTTCCACAGACACCAATCTGTCATTGTCCTGAAAAATTTCCTGCTTCTACAGTGGAAAAATTGTTAGGTGCAAAGCAATCTAGACTGATTTGACCTAGTTGAGCATGAAAATTGCCTATCCCCTAAGCTTATTACACAACATAAATGAGAGAGTTTCACAGTCAAAAAAAAAATCATAAAAATGACCATCACAGTGTTGAATTGCTCATTAAAACCAGTGAGAGGGACTAAAAGCTGATGGGAAATGTTTTTTTTGTAGCAGAACTTTGCCCTGCCAAGATGGTATTTGCACATGTAAGTCACGCTGTATTATTTCATGCAAGGTAACAGGATTTCAAATTTGCTCTCTAGGATCACAAGAATCGTTCAACATTTTGACCTGCTGGTTGAAATCTACATTTTTCAGGGATATGCAGGCTGCTCTGAGGGCCCCAGAGCTGCCTTCTGGTCCAGACTGCAAGGAGCATACGTCTGCTTGTGATCGCTTTAGCAGCAGCTCCTGCAGGGTTATGCACTTTTGCCTTCACTCCTGCCATTTGTCCTAGTCTGAACAAGGCTACCGTCTCTCTGTACTCATAGTCTTGACAGAAATAAGTTCTTCTGAATGGTCAGAAGGCTGTTTATTCAGTGTTGGTGTTTCTTAGCCCTTGTCAGATTGTCTTAGATCTTGATTTGCTTACAGAATTGGTCAGTGCACATATTTTGTCTGTCACTCGTGTGGTCCAATAGCAATTTTCATTGTCCCAGTGTGCTGTGCTGTGCAAAAGCTTTCTTTTAATTTGGGTGGTAACAGTGTTAAGTCACCAACTTTCCTGGGCTGATGCTCTGACATGCAGCAGCTGGTTTCATGACAGATGCTGGATATTTCCTATTGCCAGAATATTTAGGAAATAATTTTCTTTGGTATGTGGTGAACTGTCAAACTGGGGGCCTCCAAAATATTGGAATAAAAAACAAAAGGTGCATTTATCAGGTGTAAGGGTGCACCAGAAGACTGCTATTGCTCACTGTCCTCACCAGCCTTGACTACAGGTGACATGACTAAGAAGAGCCTAAGAAGGAATCTGATGGAGTGGCAGTGATGGTTTGCAGACTGGTTACACAAACCATGAAACTGCAGATCATGGCTTAGGTGGAGGTGAGCTAAGAGGTTGATCACCATAAAGTGTTCTTGGCCTGTTGAATAAGTAGTAAGACATTCAGTGAACGCAGAGCATGTCCCAAGGCAGGTGCACGAATCCATTCCCTGTTATATAAGCACTGTATTGGGTAATCGCTTTAGCAACACATGAATAAGCTGGCCCTTGAAAAACTGCACAAATTTGATTTCAGCAATTTTAGTGACTGGTCCAGAAGACACAAAAGGGCTGCCAGTCTCTTGCCATAAAGTTGAGCATCAGCATGCCCTGGGAGCAGGCTGATGTTTGGGGACTGGTCTTGTTTGGACACCTGAACTTAGCTGCAGTCAGTGCTGCCAAAAGACACCAAGCTTTGGGTTTGTTTTTTTAGCTGGCATTTTTCCTTTTGCATGTTAGATTTGTAATATTGATTTCCAAGTTCAAATACTGTTTTCCAAGGTTAAATTGTCAGAGGTTGGACTCTATGATCTTGAGGTCTCTTCCAACCTAGAAATTCTGTGATTCTGTGAAATTTGTTTTCTGTAAGAATTGTCACAGGAAGGGAAGGGATCAAGAGAACTTTATTGTGGAACTGGAAGTCAAAATGAACAGCAGTGGAACTTGTCTATGTGAGGTGGTTTACCAGCAAAGATGCACTGGTAGTTAAGCAAGTGTCCCCTCAGAATACATTTACTGTGGAAAGCTATACAGGTATCATCACAGCAGCCTAATTGTACCACTGCAGTTTTTCTGTTAAAAATCCCTTGTACATAAACCATCTAGAAAATCTTTCCTTTCCATAAAATAAACCAGTTGCAACTTAATTTAGAAGAGCTACATGACCCCTGTGGTGTGAGCTCTTTATCACTAGTTAGAATGCAGGACAAAAGGCACAGTGGGTGGTACTGTGATTTATTTGTGTGATGGTTGTGTTGGGAGGGGACTTGGTTGAAAGCCAAGAAGAAAGCCAACTTCTTCTTCAACAGGAAGCATCATCCATGTAGTTCCTTCACATATAAGGCAATAATCTTACTGTGGCTGTATCTCTAGAATGAAGTAATGACTACCTGGTCTACAGGGCACAGAGCTGTCCTTTTCAAGCTGTAGGAAGTATACACTGAATCTCTCCCCAAATTACAGCTCTCATTCTCTGAGTACTGAGCAAAACTCACGGAGCTTCTCAAGGTGACCTATTAACTATCTTTAGGTTATAGTAAAAGATATATCTTATAAATATGATGGTGTTATGTGCAATGTACTGTATATAACTATCACATAATACATACTAATGCATGTTAAGTTACAGTTTTTGCAATTAAAGTAATACATTACATATTAATATTTATAATATTATAACATTTTTTATGAAGTGTTCTGAGAAATTTTATGCTGCAAAAAATGAACTCCACAATTATACCAGAGTTCAAGATTCTCCTGTAAATATTCTGTAAGTTTTTTAAGGTAAAATATTCTGTAAGTTTTTTTTTTTTTTTTTTACATATGTGTATGTGTGTGTATGCATATAAATACATATATATGTATGCACCCATGGAATTTTAAGAATTTGAAGTGAAAAGTTTTAGGAGTTGCTAAATCTGGTAGCCTGATAGGGTCTAAACTGATACAACTTTCCATTTCATGTCCAGGCAGTAGTGAGGCTGAGCATCTACTCCTGATAGACATGTATGTGTCTCTGGCCACACAGATCTACACAGGCAGAAACACTCAGCATTCATGCAAACACAAACATCATAGAATCATAGAATCATAAAAGTTGGAAAAGCCCTCCAAGATCACCTGGTCCAACCATCCCACTACCACCAACATCACCCACTGAACCATGTCCCCAAGCACTACGTCCAACCTTTCCTTGAACACCCCCAGGGACGGTGACTCCATCACCTCCCTGGGAAACCCATCCCAATGCCTGCCTGCTCTTTCTGAGAAGAAATGTCTCCTCATTTCCAACCTGAACCTCCCCTGGTGCAGCTTGAGGCCATTCCCTCTGGTCCTATCACTGGTTACCTGTGAGAAGAGGCCGACCCCCAACTCCCCACACCTTCCTTTCAGGCAGTTGCAGAGAGCAATAAGGTCTGTCCTGAGTCTCCTCTTCTCCAGACCAAATACCCCCAGTGCCCTCAGCCGCTCTTCACAGGACTTGTGCTCCAGGCCCTTCACCAGCTCCATAGCCCTGCTCTGGACATGTTCCAGGGCCTCGATGTCCTTCTTGTAGTGAGGGGCCCAAAACTGAACACAGTACTCAAGGTGTCATCACAAACATCACCAACAGCCACATCCTGCTCTATTCTCTGGCTGATCAGGATAAAAGCCTGTCAGTAGAAAGTACTCATGTATGCATACAATGTGGATTCCCCCTTAGTAGGCCTGTGTGGCCTTAGTCTATGTAATAGCTGGCTCATGTATTCTCTTGCCTCCAGTTGAATCACACACAACCATGTTCTTTCAGGCAGGTCTTTCAGTGGACTTTCTGACCCAAAGTCTTCCCCTAGTTGTCCTGGACCTCCTGGTCCCTCCAGCAGCCATCTCACAGGCTCTTTGCTCTCAACACGGCCCAGACTTATGATCATCTACATCTGGATTCCAAAACTCTTAAAAACTTCACTGAGAGCTGTTGCCATGTAGTAATGTGCCATTTACCATTGCTCTTGACTAACCCAACTAAGTAGGGAACACCTTCATCTTCACTGTCTCATGCATGTTACTTGTACAGTATCTGTCATTGCCTGCTCCAAGTCTGGAGCATAGCCTTGCCACTTGTCACTTACAACATAAGTAGCATGGAAGGAAGTTTTTTCCTTCCTGCAAAATTTGATCTCATCAGCATTTATGTTTCTGGCTGTTACTGTGACTTTTTGTTTTCTGTCCAGGAGAATACTTGTTTCTTTCTGAATTAACATTTTGAAATGTTGGGAAGGTGCGGATAGGAGGCTGGAAGGCTGGGTGGTCAGCAGGCTGTCTTTCTTCAAGGTGAGTTTAATGCTCTGGAAAGACACAAAGATGTAAATACTGAAGAGAGAGTCCCTTCGGTTACAGGGTAGGTAGTAAGATGCATGGATCCTTGAAGTGCCCTTGCCATGGGTCTGGACTTCCATTTAGCGAACCACCCATGATTCATCTCTTCTGTCTCATCCTTGTGCTCTCTTTTGGTAGGATGTTGGTAGGGTAAGAAAGACAGTGTGGCAATCCTTGGAAATCAGATGGGACTGCCAGCTGATTGTTTTGCTGCAGGCTGTTGCAGAAACATAAATGGCATCACTTTTTTTTGTCCCTCACATAGATGAAAGGGTCTCAGCCTAGGACTGATGGGCTTCTACAGCTTAATCCAGAGCCCTAACTAGCAAAGGGATTCCAGCTGGATCCTCTCCTTCTGCAGGGAGTGTTTTGACGAACTGACTAAAGTCTGTATTTATTTCGTAGTAATCAACAGTATCATACTCATTTCTGCCTACAAATGAAGAGATGCGGCTTTGGTTGTTGGGTGGCTTAAATTTGGATTTAACTTTGGATTTGTTTCAAGATCTGTGCACTGCTTAATGAGCAACTTGTACACTTTCTAGGCAGGTTGGATGATGGTTGGCAAATGTTTCATCAGCTGTTCCATGCTAAACCAGTTCTTATTACTCCTTGGAGTTCTCTGTTTCTCAGAAACTGTAGAGCTGTGGTGACACATAGTGTTTGTAGGATGCAGTTCAGCAGATATATCTCATGCAGTGCTACTCTGTTATCTCAGGGAACAGTGCTCTTCATTGTCTGGCAAAAGTTTTTGTGGGATTCTGATGTGAACTAGATTGGTGAGCTACATTTGAGTTAAATCAACCTGAAGAAAAAGGAAGAAGACAAGTTTCTAAACCCATTTCAGTTCCATGATTTAGTTCATTGCATATCTCTCCAAATCTGTGTGTTGGCACAATAGACAAGGCTTTGATCTGAAATATAGGAGCAGGAATAAACAGCTGGAGAGGGTTGGAAGTTGGCAAAGTCCTCATACAGCTCTTTACATTCAAAGTCTCTGTACTATCAAATTTCCTTCAACATCATGGCTGCATGCCTGCACCCATTCAGCTAGTAAAATAAGAGTTTTTAAAGAAATACTGAAATGAAATGGAATTGGATGGACAACCCCTCAAATTAAAGATCATGATACTGGTGCAAGATTATAAAAGTGATAAATTGGATGGAGTCAAGTGGAGGGCCAGTAGGAAGGGGCTGGAGCACGTGGCATGGGAAGGGAGGCCAGAGAAGAGAAGGCTGAGTTCTTTCCTTCTGTTTCATAAAAATGGTTGTAGATAAGACAAAACTAGACTCCTAGAAGTGCACAATGAAAAGGCGACAGACAGGCACTGAGGAACCTGCTTTGGCAGGGGGGTTGGACCCGATGATCTTTCGAGGTCCCTTCCAACCCCTACAGTTCTGTGATTCTGTGATTCTGTGATTCTGTGATTCTGTGATTCTGTGATTCTGTGATTCTGTGATTCTGTGATATGAGTTAGAACAGGGTAAATTCTAAGCAGTTATATGAAAAAGTTTCTTATCACAAGGGTGGAGAGGCACTGGCATGGGTTCTTCAGAGGCTGGAGGATTCCTGTTCATAGTAGTTTTCAAAACTCAGCAGAAAAAGGCCATGAGCAACTTAATCTCCGTTTGAGATAGCCCCTACTCTGAGCAGAACTTTTGACTAAGATGACCCACAGAAGGCCCTTACAGCTTAAATTTCCCTATTATTCTAGAAAGATTAGAGTAAAAAATAATATATTTTTAACTCTATTTATTTGCCTTTACAACACTTAAAAGATTAGAAAATAATAATAATAAAAAACCTTCATAACCATATCTGCTTAAAAAGATATTTTTACAAAAGTAAGTTCTCAAACAACCATAGACTTGCAGGAGACTCAAAGAAAATAATCTAAGATGAAGTTCACATAGTAAACAAGATTTCTGCATTGAATTTTTAGAGGAATTCTTTAAAGTTCTAAACCCCAAAAGTTGCTTGTTAAATTGTCTGGAGTTCTTCCAAGAGCCTGTGAATGGGCTGTGTAGTACTTTATTAAATTCTATATGAGTTTTCAGTTAGAAAGTTTAAGGGAATAAATAGGAATAATATTTACTAGTATCTGTTTTAGATTCAAGCCTGTGGAGTTTAAAACCACGTTTTAATTCCAGTCACCCCTCGTCCTCCCCAATCTACTTTCCACTACCTTCTCATCCTTATGCAAACCCAAGGAGACCTATGAAATACTGTTCAGCATTTACAAAGTGTTACCTTGTTTAGCCTTGAAATACTGGCACTTAGCCGCGGTTCTAAATTCACTCTTGCTTTAAAGCAGTTTTTCTAAGTTAACACCGGATACTGTTTGGAGCTGCAGTTGCCATACAGAAGATCAGATAGTGTGCAAGGAAGTGTTGACTTCAAATGAAAATATTTTCCCAAGTATGCTTACAAGACGTTCAAACTTTTCTTGTGCTGTGTGGTATCTGAAAGGTGAAAGGGCTGGGGGAAGTAGCCGAAATGAAAGCAAATCTCTCTGTAGAAGGTTTGTAATAGCAAGTTTTAATCTCCAGTATTATGAACAAAGCAAAACAAACCCTACTTGTCCATACTAGGCTTCCCTGTGATTTGAGAGAGTTGCTGTTACTGCTGCAACGACGGGATTATCAGTAATGCCTGGTATGAAATGCACTCATTGAGTTACTCGTTCTGGCTTCAAACCTCGACAGGGGTCACATTTCAGCCCTGTTTGCCTATCCTAGTGGTGTGTTATTCTATTCCACTGGTTTCGCACTGTTTCAGTGAGATGTTAGCAGTATTGGTGTTCTGCATATAAAGAATAAGGTGAAATTCTACAGTCCATATTTATCTGAAAAAAGCCTGGTGTAGGGGCAGCCTGAGCTCCAGAAAGCTATCTGATTAAGGCTTCTGGAAGAAAGTTCTGTTTCATATTCAGTCACAAAAAGATCCACAGGGAAGCTGAGGAAACTAGAAGAAAATCACATTAGGTAGTTAAAAAGCAATATAGATATTAATAATAATGAAAAAGAAACTAAAATCACTGTACACCACAAACAAAGAAATATTTTGTTAATGAACACAGTTAATTGTGTCAACTTCATTTGTTTCAGATAATGGGAAATCACTTCTAAGGATAAAGATATTTGTTCATGTCATTTATTTTTCTTAATTATATGTATACAATTCTTTATTCATAACTACAAATGCTCAAAATTGGGTATTTTAAAAAGACATTATTGTAGCCGAGATATGGCTTGATGCACAAAGTTCTCTGGGTTGAATTATGTGTGATAGTTCATTTAGTCATTAAAATCCTTTAAATTTCCTTGTTATTTATTAAAAGATTTTAATCATATCAAAAGTGTACAAAGAATAAATTTTATTGTGGTTGGGTCCATTCCTGTGACACACACAGACTGAGATATTCCCTGGGGAAAGTGAAGTTTGTCTTTTGATGACTGGTGAGATGATGTGTTGCTATGGACCTTGTCAAGCAAAACTATTTTAGTAGAAGCAGCAGAAGAGGTCTTACCATTTTTAAACAACCATGGTTAATTAAGATATATGTATAAGTACATCTGGTTTGCAGGAAAGTTCTTGTATCTATGCTTTTGTGAACTGCTCCATCAGTTGCTTTGGTTTCAAAAAGGCAGGATTGTAGCTCTGTAAGAGTAAGTGAAGGATGATATTTAGATTTGCAGTACCTATATAATTCTTTATGAAACTGTTCTTCTGTAGTCCATATATGTATTAAGGCTTAGAAGTGGCTCTTGGATGAGAACTGAGCAACAATTCCCTGAAGAGGCAATGGTGAAAATGTTTCTTGGGAACTGACGTTACTGGGTGAGATAGAGTTACAGTCAGCGCTAAGGGCTGTGTTTGGTGAGTACTGGAGAGTAATTGCTGATGACTGATAGGAATCAAACTTTGGTCTTAGAAAAAACAAATTGCAAGCAGTGTTTGAAAGAAACATTTCCTTCTTGTCAGAGGAAAATATGATCTATCATTTTTGTGATATAAAACACACTGTCCTCAGAGTGTAAATCTCTGCTTTAGTAATGACATTGGCCTTTTAAATCGAGAAGTTTAGCACGACTCCTCCAGATTGCTTTACTTTGGGAGTATGAAAGCCTACCAGCAAAGATTCCATGTCCTCGTCACAGTCCTTAAAAAAAAAAAAGAGAAGTACTAAACCCAAAGGATTTTGACATCTGTTTTTCGTTATCTCAGATTTTAAAAATGTATAGCATTTTGGAAAGTTTTGTTTGGCCTAATGCTTTAGTTGTCTTCTATGTTTTTAGCATGCTTTCAGGATGAAATATATATTTTAAAGAAAAGTTCAAATTGCTGCCTGCTCTAACATTGTCCTCCCTAGACAGGCTAATGAGTGAATCACCAGAAAATTTCCTGATAAAATCATGAGAATTAATGTCACTTTCACCCCAAGACGAACCATGAAAAAAAAAACAGAGTAGATTTTACTGTGGCCATACAGCTGAAATGTTGCTTGCCTTCACGTCCTAGATACAGCAATGGTGATTTCACATCCCAGAATTTGAGGATGAAGAAAGGACCCATTTTCAGTAAAAGCCTGCTGTATCTGTGTCTGAAGTGGACACTTGGAAGGCTGTAGCTTCTATTCCAGATAATAATGCAGGGAAATTTACTTGATGGGGAATTATAACATCATTCAATAATACCTTTTTCATCTCAGTTTCTCGACTGTCATTCTGTGGTCTGTGAATAGCTGATTGGTGATCTGCTGTATCATTTTACTAAACAAAAATACGCTCTTGCAGCCATCAAAAAAGATTTTTTGCATGCTTGCCAGGAAAGAGTCAGAGCTCTGTAAGCTATTCCTTTTGTATTTATGAAGTGCTTCTTGCTTTGGTATACAAGTGCCATTGAAGTCTTCAAACACCTGCCCTTGGCTACATGTTTATGCACTTCACTCAGTAAAGAGCCTTCCTGTAGTTCCCTCCCTGGTACCACATGTTGGTCACTGGATACCTGTCACCTAAAACCCAGCAGGAATGCTGAAAACAACTTAGATTTTGGTTTACTGAAACATGAATCGATGGATAAAGAAATGCCAACATTTTCAAAAGAACTGCCAATGAATATAGTGCAAATTTGGCATTTAAAGAGAAAAACACAGAGCATTAACTCTCTACAGCCTGTTCCTTTTGCTCTTTGAAGGACATGGTGTCATCCCTGATCATGTCCGTTTCTAATCCAGTATCTTCTCATAGTGGTCAGTGCCAGATGTTTCAGGCATTGTCCTTTGTTTATCATTACTCAGTCACCATCAAAGCATTCAAGCCATTCAATATCTTGAGCCTGAATGAGCTCAAGTTATTTTGAGATTGCTGATGGAAAAGGAGAGGAAGGAGTTGTTTCAACAATTGATCTGCACTAATTGCAGGGGTTGAAACTTTCCCTGATCCTGAATTGGTACTATGAAAGGCGTGGTGTAGGATAGCACTTCTCACAGAATAATTGAATATTTAGAGGAGCCAGTGCTGTCTTGCCTGCGCTTTGGCTGTATTTCTAACAGGGAGGTCAGCTTTGGGGAAAAGTTCTAATGCACTGGAGTAATGTGAAAAGTGAGAGCTACTTTTATATATACATGTATATATATATATATATATATATATATATGTGTATATATATATATATATATATATATATATTTGTTTGCTTTTCCTGTTGCCCAACTTGTATGGTTACCTCACTTGTAAGGGAGCAGAGCTGATCTGACTCCAGGACTAGGTGTACAGCATCACACAGAGTTTGTATTCTACCAACTGGGAAAGGAAATGCATTCCAGTAGTTTATTTTATCCCCAGAGCACTTCTTTGATCAAATGATATAATTGCACTAAAGTAGTGCTTTTTCCTGATCTGATGCTGCTCTGTCACTTACTCTAATTATTAGGACTGTGTCAGTCTTCTTATAAGCAAATGCTGCCCTAGGGACTTTTAAATTAGTATGTGATTTGTATAAATAGCTATTTGGTACACACCTTAAGGCATTGCAGCAGCAAAATTGCTAAATGAGAACTACAGGCTAAAATTTAGAGAAAGCAGAGAATCTAGCCTTCATAAGCAAAACTTAAACGTCTCAGTTAAATTACTGTGTGTTGATTATCGCTAAGAACAATTATTATAGTTGCTCCAGGCAACTCAAAATTCCCTTGGACCAGTATTCTCTCACACGACTCCTAGGCAAGGTTTCAGTGTTTAGTATGAATAAAAAACTGTTCCTGATAAGAGATCTGGATGAGGTTATACTATTTTGGAACATTAGAGGAATTTGCTGGTTATGGCCTTGGGGCCAGAGAAAAGGCCCTGGGAGTGTTTAATTTAGTGAAGTAAAGATAGCCTTCAGATGCATATACAAGGATAGCTCAAGTTGACATTGAAATGATTCTCAGGAAGCCACGTGAATTCTCTCAAACCACATGAATTGTGCTTCCCTGTCTGCATAGTCATGACAGTCCTGGAGAACATGCTGGCAAACGTGAGTAAGCAGTGCACCTTACAGCAAGGAAAGGTAACTGCATACCAAGCTGGCCTCTTGGTATAACAAAGACATTGACAATCAGGAGAGAGTCTCTCTAGCTGCTAAGAAGGCTAGGGTACTGGAGCATGTGATAGGCAATAAGAGACTGAGGGAGTTCGTCTGTTCATCTTGGAGAACTAAAGCATAAAGAGAGTGGAATCTAATTACTGTTTGCCAAGATCTAAAGGGGTTGTAGAAGAAATGAAACCAGACTTTTCTCTGAAATGCATAATGACAGAACCAGAGGCAATAAGTAATCGTTATGACTGATTAATCTTGACTGTTAGGCGTTGGCACAGGTTACCCAGAGAGGCTGTGGAAGCCCCATCCTCGGAGATATTCAGAACTTCACTGGACTAGGCACTGGGCAGCCTGGTATAAAGTGGCCCTGCATTGAGCAGAAGGTAGGACAAAATTACTTGCAGAGGTACCAGCCCAAGTTATTGTATGGTTATGGGCCACCAAGATGAGAATCACATTTCTGCCATTTTCTTAGAAAACAAGTCTAAGATATATGTCAGGTTCCATTTTAGGACTCTGTCCAAGTATTATGTGTTTCTCTTGATGGCCTTGTCATTACTCTTTACTCTACCTTTGAAAAAAGAGGTACAGGAAGACAGAGACAGGGTATTGTGTGATTGCTGCTGGTAGACTTGTGTTAGTGGCCAGTGGTGGGAAGGGAATTCCAAACTCAGTGTAGAGAGGAAAAAACCTTTGGGGTTGAGGGGACTGTAGCTGGTGCTGCACTTGAACATGCTGCAGAGTTCCCTGCACAGATGTCTTTATATCAACACCACAGAGATTTCCCCTCAGGCTTGAGTGCGGCAAAATCAGGAGCTATTTGGCAGTTGCCATGGAAACCTGACAGTAATCAGCTTTTAGCTCATCATAACTTTAATGAGGCTTTGTCACCATGCTTTATTTTCATTAACAACTTTATTATTGTTGATAATGCCATCCTGTGCAAACAGAAGAGATTTGGTTCTGCGTAAGGTTTTTCTTCTAACTTTATTGTACTTTTGCAGAACTGGGGAGAAGGAAAAGGTTTTGTGTCAAAAGGCCTAGAATAGAAGATGTAACCAGAAAATTAAAACAGTATATTATGAAGAGAGATCAGAGGTATGACTGGTGTGCTGTGATGGCAATGGCCCTCATACAACCAACTGTAAGTGCTCACACCAAATGTTCCCCTTAGTGGCTCTAGGTCTGGGACTTTCTTGCCCATTGTCATAGGATCCCAGGAAAATCGAGGTTGGAAGAGACTTTGATTGTCTAACTTCCTACTCAAAGCAGGGTCAACTAAGAGGTCAGACCAATTTGCTCGGAGCTTTATCAAGTAAAGTCTTGAAAACCTCTAAGGAAGGAGACTGTGTAGCCTTTCTGGTAACCTGCTCCACTGATGGACTGTTCTGACAGTGAAAAAGTTGCTCTGTATACCCAGACTGAAACATTCTTGTTTTGATTTGTTCTTGATGTTCTTCCACCATATGCCCCTGTGGAGGGTTTGGCTCCATCTCCTTGCTAACCTCTCTGTAGATATTGGCAGGTTGCTATTAGTTTTCCTTCTTCAGAGGCTGAACCAGCTTCTTCTTACAGGGCTAGTGCTCCAGCTCCCGACCATCTCAGTGACCCATGGCTGAACTCCCTCTAGTTTATTGATGTCTGTCTTGCACTGGGGGACCAGAAATCACATGCAGTATCTAGATGTGGTCTAAATGATGAGTCTGGCTTAGCTGCATTTCCTGTAAACTTGATATCTGTATCAATATAAATAAGTAGTATGAGCAGGCGAAGAGTTTGGAGCATCTGAATATTTCTTCCTCTAAGGATATATAACATGGCTGAAGGCCAAATCATCCAGCCTCTCTCTTTCTCTCTCTGTGTCACTGTCTATCTTCTTTTCCCATGTGTGAGATGAGTAATAAATTCTACATCCCTCATGGGTTTAGTTGTGTGTTTGTTAGACTGCATTATTGTAAATCATCTAAAAATTAACTGTCACTAATGATGTTTTTTGTCATGTTCTTTTGCAGGTTACATATCACAAGTACTAAAGAATTACACTGACCATGCCTGTGATGGAGAATACATCTCCCTGAGATGTCCTCACAGAACCACCATCAGCATCCAGTCTTCTTTTTATGGCCGAATTGTACCAAGTCATCAGATGTGTCCCTCTCGCTATCCCCACTCCTATGCAACTTTAATTAAGGAAGACGTTGACTGTTCAGTTGGCACTTCCCTTCAGGTATTGCATGATAAATTGCATCTGTTCATTTTGGATTTTTTTTTTTTTTCTCAGGCCAGGCAGCAGCTGTCTCTGTTGGTCCTGCATAGCTCTGCATTGAGCAGTGCTACCCAGCACGGGAACAATGACATCCCACTGAGCTTGGTGGGTGATTCATCTTTGTAGTTTAGACAGAATTGAATTAGATTTTGTTGCTAATGCATTTCTTAATTTTCCGACAGTCCTAGTCAATAACAGTTCAGAAATGAGGTTGAAAAACAAATACACTGCAAGACCAAATTATGTTTGGACTGTGTTTAAAGATTTATTTTTTATAGTTCTCCTGCCCAATGGGTAGCTTTTTTAACATATTTAGATTTTTTTTTCTTAAGTTCAGAAATGATTCTGTTTCAAAAGGCTTTTACTTTAGTAACTTGAAACCCAGTGAGAGTCCTTAACTTTACTTCTTCTCCTGACTCATTTGGCTCTTAGGCCACCATAAGTGATCACACATCACTTAAGCTTGTAATCTCCCAAGCATCTGTAGTAGTTAATCACCTCTGTCCATTTGTGTAGGGGTTGTTGGCAATATGTATCCTCCCAAGAGCATACGTGACTTCAGCAATTCAAAGTATTATTTGGAAGGTGCCAGTGTTAGTCAACTGTCAATAAGGGCAACTAAAATTAGAAGCATAAACTGGCTGATGTTGAGATGAGTAGAGTCTGCTCCCAGATGTATAAGAAAGCCCAACTCTTTCCAAGTGCAGGACTTGGGACTGTGAAAATCTTTGGGCAAAGACCTCAACTTTTCTTAAGCACCCTGTGTGTTTATGGCTATGAATCAATAATAACTCATAATAAAAATTTACGGCAGAACTAGATTAGTGAACGTACAGGGCTAGTGAATCATTTCTTTTATAATTTGGCTAAAGGCCAGTGTTTCCCACATCACTTTTCCCTCTTGCATCCAGGACTTTTTAAGAAGAGTTTACAGCATTTTTTAAAGTAGATATGAGTGCTTTGGCTTCCAAATGTTGGTGGTAAATTCTTAAGAAATTGCACAGGGTTGGAGTTTGCCTGTAATGTAACCCTTGAGCTGACTGATTTGCAGCTGCCCTCTTAATAGTTCCACTGCACATCAAATGTCTGAGTTGTAGTATGGGAAGATGTCATCCTTATCAGTGGGAAGTTTTCCCAGATATGATAATGAAAGCTTTTAATACAACAGATGAGGCAGTCATGTTGTTTAAGGTGGGAGAACATGGACTGAAGACTTTGGCAGAGGCCAACCTTCCCTTCTTTCTTTTATTTATTTACTGATAAATTTGCTTGAAACATTTAATTTGATAGCATGATTGATACCTGTGTATATAGACTCATCCTTTGTGGGTGAGTGACCCACTTAAGACATCTGGAAGAACTAGAGAAAAAGGAAGATGTAGTCTTTGGCTTCTCATGCCATAGTTTTATATGCAGGAGGGATTTAAGCGACCTTTATCTACATAGCTTCTTATGTCCTCAGAGCTGTTACCCATTAGCTTTGCATAGGTTCTTAAGGTGCTTGTAAGTACAGCTCCCCCTATTTATCAGAGTGAGAGTTGTGTTTCCTGTAGGCATTCTTGCAGCAGATCTTTGTACGATAAGTTTGTTACTTGACTAAGACCAGGACATGCCTATTTGCCCATTTTGGGGGGATGCATACCTGCTAGAAGAACATTCTCTGCTCTGCCACAAGTTTGTTAGGGGACCACTGGCAACCTCCTGAGTCTCTTTGGAAAATATTCACAGTGCCTCTCTGGTGCTTCTAAATCCGGCTTTGATACCTCAGTATGCGGTGTCTGGCCAGGGTAGGATGAGTCCAAATGCCAGAGCTGGATCTTGTCTTCTTTCCTAGTCCTGGAGGGGGTGATGCCTCTCTGAATGTAAAGCCAAAAACTCCACAAGCTGAATGGCAAGCTGCCTGCAGCTAGCTGGTAGGAAATGCATGTATGTAGGAAAATTGGACATAGACAAGAAAATTGTAGACAAGAAAATTGCATGTATTCTTGTGGTTTTGAAACTCACTTATATGGCTGCTATAAAGAGGACCATTGTATATGTGTTCTGATTGGCACTAATTTAAAAAGCCAGCTAAACTAAACACTTCCAAAATTAAGTATATAAAATTACGATGTCTAATCGAGCCCATGACTGTATAAATTTATTGCTGTTCTGTATTGTTGGCCTGGGGGATTGTGAAGGACAGTTTCAAATACTATTCCCTGCAAGCACTACCTGTAAATAACAGTTAATTCTCATTTAGAAGCTCTGTCCCCTCTAAATGTCCAGTTCAGACATACTTTCTATGTTAAAAAGGGAAAAGAAAGAGTTGATTACTCTGAGACAACCACTGCTAATTCAGCCTTAGCAGGCTGGCTGCCAGGATCCCTTGCTTTAGTCACTTGTTTTTATTTGAAATGAAATGCAGACCACTTGGGAGAGTGTGTCCAAGACATGAAGGCAGTGACCCCAAACTGTGCATATTTCTATGATTCTAACACCATAATGTTGGATTCAGTGGGAGATTTTCAAACGCACAAAGAATTTGGACATTCAGTCTGGGGTTTCAGTTTTAATGTGGTTTGTCTCCTGTTAGCTTTTAGATCAAGTCACACATATGGAGAGATCAGAACAACAAAATAAAGTTGTGTTGAAAGTCAGACATTATTTGCTTTATAAACATCCTCCTAACCCTATTCCACTCTGTTAAACAGGGGAACCCAGAATTAGCACAAGTCACATGAGATATATTGCAGGAAGAAAAGAGAGATTTCTGCTGTATTAATGAAGCATCTTTGAGATAATTTAAAGATGGGAGTGTAGAAAACTCCTACACACCCTTTAATATTAGGAGCTTATTTTGTGCTCTAATGCTGTTATCTACAGTCTGGGCTGGTATGTTCTCTTCTGTACTTTGCCTGTAGAGTCCTGCTGAAGTTATTCGTCGCTGGGAGGCAAAAGAGAAAAGTGTCCTAATCCCAGCCAGGAGGGCAGGATGGGGTAACAGAAGAGGAACATCTGAAGCTCTGCCTTGGTGGATTTGAAAAAAGAGCTGCATTGACATGGTCCTATTTGTGTTGGTGTCATTGCAATGAGTTGTGACTCACACATACCTTGATCCCTTTTGAGCAATTGTGCAGGTGCAATTGGTCTGAGCATGCAACCTAATCAGAGAGCTTGAAGGTTTTTGGCAGATCAATGCATTGGGCTTTCACAGTGGAGTTTTCTCCTGCCCCGTAATCCCATGTCACACAGGTAGAGCTGAGCAAGCCCATTTTTAATCCATGAAATGTCTGATTTTTTGGTGTGTGAGGGTATAGAGAAGGAGCTACGTTAAATTGCTGCACAGCTGGGGAACATCTGGAGAGAGCTTTTATTCCAAGGAGATTTGGAGATCTGTGGTTTTCTCATCTGTCACACTACCACACGTATTTGCACTTTGCTTCTGTGGGGGCATCTGGCCCATAGATTAATTCTATGGGGATCCTATGAGATCTTGCCTTTTGCGTAAATCTGGAAGCTAATAAACAGATACAGTGGCAGTTATGTTTATTCAGACAAACACATAAAAGTTGGCACAGAGAAGAAAGAGGAGTGTTACTGCTCTGTATTCTGCATCGTCTGCTGATAAGTGTCTACTGATAAGTGAATCTGTTTGGTGAGATACCTAAACACAACTTGTGCCTGCAAACATACACGGGGCACAGGTATGTTTGAAGCTATATTTGAAGCTGCTCACCTGAAGAGGAGGAGGTTGGGAGTGCCTTGTTTATAAAGCTTTCCACAGCTTCTCATTTCTGGATTCATGTATCCTGGGTTTCAGCAATACACAACTCAGGGAGAATGTTTAATGATTGGCTTAAAATTATTGCTTATTACCAGAAAACTAGATTACACTTTGCAGCAGATTATCTGCAAGATTTTCATTTTGGTAAATTATCATAAAAGTACAACCAAAGCTTATGTAGAAGGAAAAGAGAAAGCCCTGGAGCAAAGCTTATTGAGGAGGAAAATAAAAAGCCGTGGAGATGCATTTTTCTATTGTTTCAGCTTCCAGATATTTATCAGAGACATTGAAAGTTAGCTTCTGCCTTCACAGATACATGTCCTGGAATCAGCAGGAAATGTTTTACCGTGCAACTTGTGTCTCCAAGAGGGCTGTGCTTAGAAGGTGCTCTGGAGCCAAGCCCTGCATCTTGTTATAAAGATTAAGTGGGCTGGGGAGGGAGTTTAGGCACAGCCTGTGGCCTGGGTCTCTTTCAACACTCTCCAGGACAACCAGCTGCTGGTGACAAGAATCACTAGTGCTGCTGATGTGGTATTTCCTTTTGTGCTTTAAGCCAGACACACGACACCTTTGCTGCCACCATCTCCCACTGTCACTCTAGCAGCCTGTGAGACAGCCCTACAAAAGGGAGCAGATTCCTTGCATGCTAACCACGAGTCCCGAAGCCCTTCTTACCCCTTCTTTTTTAAAGAATAGGGATGTTTCTGTTATAGAAATCAAAGGGAGCTGACCTCTTTGGTGATGAAAAGATGAGATAAACTTTCCAGTAGCTGCATGACTTTCAAAGCATGGGCCTGTTGTTGGTCACAAAGTGATGGAGCTGGAAGGTGTGTGAGTTACTGAAGAGGGTTTTATTTTCCTGTAGTATTCTGGCTTAACAGCATGGGAAATTAAAATACAAAGTGGAGGAAAATGATTTAAGTGCTCTGGCTTTTTTTGGAAGACAACAATGGTGTTGCTGGTCATGTCCTGCCCCAGGACACAGTACAGTCCCATGGATGTACCAGCCCTAAGAGTCCTTAACAGGAATCAGGGTCCTGCTGTAGCAGCACTACATAGACTCAGAGAAAGGGTCCTTCCCCATGTCTCTGAATCTATAAGATGACGATGGTCAAGGGGAAAGAGGAGGAAACGTAACAGAATAGAAGAATAATTTACACCAGACCACATGGCCATCAGTACCACTGGGAAGAAAACCCAGTGTTCCTCCTCATACTGCACATTAGAAGATCTCCAGGACTTACAGACAATCTGAAAAAATAAAGTTTCAGTTTTAGAAATACCAGAATTGAAGAGCAGTTTGGGCAACTCTAAATCAGACTATGCTGGTTGTTTTGCAGAGGCTCATGAGCAGTGAGTTTAGGGTCCAGAAGAAGTTAATGTGGTGCCAAAGTTGCTCTTAAAAATCACAGAATGAGTGAAGCTTCGTTCATGAAGCTTACACTGGCTGAAATACAGCTGTCTGGCAAGCATCCCCCCCAGCTAATTATTTGCAAACAGAAGACAAGCTTGATGCAGAGGTCATAGATAATCTCTAAATTGCTGTATCTTTGAAATCTTTGGCTTGACTGAAATAGCTCGTCAGAGCAGCGTGATTACGTGCCGCAGAAGGAGGGGCACTGAAGGCAGAGGTGGCCGATGCAGCCTGTCTCCCTGATGAGGCAGGACTGCTCCCTGGGGTGTAAGCCTCCTAATGCTTTGTTTACTCTAAATTTAAACTTTCCAAGTCACGGAGCTTCCATCATTGCTACTAAGACCCTGCTTGACAGTGTAATGGTTTGCTCTCAATGATTTTTCTCCACTCTGTTTTAAGCTTTCACTTTTTTTAATCCCGTGACTTTTGGTTATGCATCCTTTTGGATTTCTTAAACTTAGACCTCCTCTCCCTTTGAAGTTGACCCCACATACAGATTAAGTTTCCCACTGTTAGGAAATGTAGGTAGTGGTTAATTAGGTAATATTTGTAATGCAGCTTTTATCAGGTCATTTTATCTGCTAGACATAGTTCTGCTCCTTGTGAATTGCTATCTCTGGGCTCTTTCAAGGCTCTACCACAGGAAATCTGGTGAATCTTGAGGTTGTCTTTTGCCATCCCAATCCCACTGCTGCCTGTCCTACTGCCCTTGTTGGTGTTTACTACTGCCATAGCAGAGCTGGTGGAACAGAATGTGTGCCCAATTTTCAGCTCTGTTTCAGTCTGGTGTGTTAGAGTAAGTCACCAAATGCATGGGCATAGTTCCCTTCTGCTGACTCCCATGTAGGTGCTGGAAGGTCTATGGGAGAGTGATAAGAGATAGCTAGCAGAGCACTAAAACCACCCATAGGTCAGTGGTCAAGATTCAGGGCCTTTGTTATCTTCTTCATTTGGTGCACAGATTGAATGTGGTAATTTGGGTAAACCTGAATTACTTTCCAGTAGAGCAGGCTGGGAAATTGTTTGATAAAGCCATAGGCATATAACCTGTATATCATCAATTTCACTTCCTCACGTACTCTTTCTTCCCTGTTCCTGTTCCTTCAAAAACCCTCTTGCTCTATGGACTTCAATAATTTACACACATGAATAGAGATGAATGTGCAACCTGCAGATAATTAGAAGGCCCTGTAAATAAGTTTGCAACTTAAAAGTGCTAAGTTTGTAGTATGTTTTAAGGTAATATCAACATGCAGGGTTATATAGAACTGTATCAAAATTCAAAGAAAATGAGATATAAAGCAATCACAAACACATCATGCTGTGTGGCTTTGTAGGGACAACTAATGCTACTTTATTTGTTGTATTTACTTCTTCTTTTTGCAAAACTCACAGAGATGCACCAATATAAGTGTTGGTCTAGCTCCACCATAATAGTAATACCTGCACTAAACGTGACCTATAAATGCTTTATCATATATATATGATTACTGGTATCTCCTTGTGTAGAATTCTTCATACAAATCTCTGCCCATCTTCATTTGACTGCACACAGCTCTGATCCACTCATGCAGCTTGCTCCCTGAATTACTCTGCTCAGCAACATACAATTTGGGCAATCATTTAGTAGGGTTCCTCTGTGTAATTTCATGCCTGACTGACATGCCCTGAAGTCATCCTTATGTTCCTTTGATGATGGAGGCTGTACAGAGAGCAGCCCTCTGGCAAAATCCCAGCTCCCATTGAGTTTCACTGTTGGCTGCTATGGGTCCAAAGTTTCACCCTATGTGTGTTAAATCTATGAACTGCTACAAGGCACTAAGAACTGAGATAAGCTTAATTGCCTTGGGTGTTAAGCTCAGTTGTGGTTTATTTTAAGTGTGTAGGGGAAGCACTTCTTGAGTGATTTGAAGAGACAGAATAAAAATGAATGCACCCTTGGGAATGGCTGAGGACAGCCTTGTTGCAGAGTTCCCATCCAGTTCCAGATTTAAAGGGTTGTTATCTAATAAGAACAAGAAATTACTTAGCTAATGAGCACAACAGTATGAGCATGAGAAATGTGTTTCATCTGCAATGCCCACTAGTGGTTTTGAGCTTGAGGCTGCCCTTGCTTTAAGACCCGGGTCACTGCAGTGAGATTAATCCTGGGCATAAATCACAGGGGTTAGATTAGTGTTTGTTTTACTTGAATTCACATTTCTTTCTCTCTTATCTCCTCTAAATCTTGCAGATTCTTAGCTCAGTCATGAGCCATAGGATGGAATGGGTTTAAACAGCCACAGCTTCCCTCCTGAGCACTGGCTGTCAGCCCTCAGGCTTGATTTACCACTGAAATGTAATTATAAAACGGCATAATGCAATTAATGTGTCTTCCCTCCTCTCTCATGCCAGACAGGAATTCCTCCTCCACCTTCTCCCGTTGGAGTGATTTTTATAACATAATATCCAATGTGACTTTATTTTGTGTTACTCGGGTGTCTACCAGATGACATTGACCCAAACAGATGATTGTATATACCAGTTAGGGACAATTTTGTGTGTCTATAACTTCTTCTATGCAAGATCAGTTTGCTCATGGACCTCTTTTTATTTAGTTGTTTTTGTGGTTGTGTTTTCCCATCTCTACAACTGACAGTGAGAAAAGGATAAATTGCCAAATTTTTTCCAGCCATTCATCACACCCATGTGAGCTCAGGACATTCACTACCAAGAAAACCCACAGCCTTCCTGGTGTCAGCCTGGCTGATCAGCTGCAAATACTTCAGAAACGACATCTGGTATCTGCCAAAGCTCTGATCTTGCTTGGAAGTGTGGTTCTGTGAGTAGGACCAGAAAGCTAAAAGTCTTGGTTTGTAAGCTAGTGTGAATCTCATCTCGTCACACGTGTTCTGCAGGGTCGCTGTGTTGCATGGTGTTTAAGAAGACTGACAAAAGCAATGGGGAAGAAGTTTTCTGTGTATGCCAGGATAGGTGAAAATTGTATACACCAGTTTTTAGTTTAATGTTAGGGCTGGTGTAACTTGGTTTTTGATCCTTCCCTTCCCTTCCCTTCCCTTCCCTTCCCTTCCCTTCCCTTCCCTTCCCTTCCCTTCCCTTCCCTTCCCTTCCCTTCCCTTCCCTTCCCTTCCCTTCCCTTCCCTTCCCTTCCCTTCCCTTCCCTTCCCTTCCCTTCCCTTCCCTTCCCTTCCCTTCCCTTCCCTTCCCTTCCCTTCCCTTCCCTTCCCTTCCCTTCCCTTCCCTTCCCTTCCCTTCCCTTCCCTTCCCTTCCCTTCCCTTCCCTTCCCTTCCCTTCCCTTCCCTTCCCTTCCCTTTCTCCTTCTCTCTTTCTGATTAAAGAGGAACAAATGCTGCTTAGGCATTGGAGACAAAATTTGCAAAGAGGCTTCTTGTTGACCTCAGTCTCTGCTGAAATCTGGGGTGGTTTTCCCACAGGTTTTAGTGACACCTACTACATAATGTTGAAGTCTTTTGAAAATCCCAGCCACACAGTATGAAGAGGTTTGCTGACCAAAAACCTGAGTCTGCTGCCTTTAAGGAGAGAACGCTTCCCTGTGGGAAAGAAAACTTTCAGGATGTTCCTTCCTTCCCTTTGCTACATATTCATAGCAGTGCCTAGGTGTAAACACAGTCATGGCTGTGCGGTAGGAGCAAATCCTTCCGGGTCCGCAGTGATTTGGAGAGGATTTCTCGCCCTATATGAAGCACTCGAGAGTTGCTCCAATTGTTCCTTGCCTTGTGACATAAAAAGAGGTGTCTGCATAGAGATCTTACTTGAATTCTTTTGCAACTCATTGGCTTTTGCATTAAATTAAATTCCATATGCTGAGTGAGCAGTCAACCCTATGAGCCTAGAGGAAGGAATATGCTGGTTTTATGCATTCTAACATGGTGGTCAAGCTACGGCTAATGCTCCCAGGCGTCTCCTACACTGTTCACTTTTCAGCCTTTCCATTCTAAGCCCTGTATTTTGGAATGAGATGCTTGCATTTTATTAAATTTGTGAGTGAAAAATAACAGCACATGTTCTCTGCTCTCTAGAAAAGGCCTGAATCATCTTGGTTTCAACTTTAAAATAAAGGTCAGGCCTGAGGTAGGCACAAATTCTCGCATGTGTCAGTCCCAAAAGTGAAAGCTTTAGGAAGTTGCAAGGAACCGTGGAATAGGGCAATTTAAAATTGCACTTGAAACCGGAGCAGCTGTTGTTGAGAGGGTGACATTCAGAGTTATAATGCTAAAGATAATATAGTTATGTCCAGGGAGAACTCAAAAATGAATAGAGAGTCACTGAGGAAGATAGAAATTTGGGTGGCATGTGGTGGCATTTATGCAAATGGCACAGGGATGAGATTGTGGGAAAGTCCAAATACTGCGGTGGGTACAAGAAAGGGAAATAGGGAGGTGTCTGAGGGAGTTTCTGAGGGAGGATTTTCCAGCAACTCATTGCAAGTGAAGAATTAATTGTTTTGGGACTGGAATTCACTGCTCTGTATTGCAGGGACTTAGTGAGGCTGCTGGATTACCTCGCTCTGTGGTCTCAAAATGCTCTGACAGGTTCATGTGTGTCAGGCAAACATTATGGTAATTTTAGCGCTGTAGGGGCTCTACAGGAGTATACCTAAGTCATCCAGCTGAATTTAAAACTTAATTACTGCCCCACTTAACAATATTCCCTCCCCACACTTCTGCTCTGGAGGATCATAGGGTTAAAAAAAATCATTAATCTTTCTTAATGAAGCTATTTTCTAGCAGGAGACAGAATGTCTTGCCCCTGTGGATTCTGAGACAGAGTTTTTATGAGTGTTATGAATGGGCAAGTGGGAAGCGAGAGCCAGAGGAAAAGCAGTGTGAAAAAACAGGACCAGGGCCCAAAATACCGGTGGTGGGAGGACCCTCCAACTCACAGACCCTTGCTGAGTTGAGCTAAAAGGAAAGCAAAAGGCATGGGGAAGAGGAGCGAGCCTTATTAAAAACTGACTCAGTTGGCTATGTAACAGCATTCCCACCACAACGACTAATTATTGGAATACCAGCTATTGCCAGAACTTTCATATAACCAAGAAGAGAGCTCCTTTGAAACCTGTGGTTGAAACTGTGATTCTCTAGAGGAATCTAAAGCAGAACGGTGTGGGCAGAGCTTGGGCCTCTGTTTTTAATTGTCACGCTTTTCCTGGGACATGCTGCTGGTACTGCCTTAAACTACAATTAAATTGCATGCGAATGTTTCAAAATCTCTGTGACCGGCTCCTTTTGCATGCATTAAAGGAAAAGAAATGACAGTCATTAAAACAGTGCAAGCTTTACTCCTCTCTTTTATCGCTTGGTTCCGTTAGTACCCGTCACGTTAAACTGGGTAATACAATTATTGCTGGAGCCAGTTAAGGAGGCAGGGATTGCCATGCCCTTCTCCGGCTTGTCTGCATTTGACGATCCTTTTGGGAGATACTGAAGTGCTTTCATTTTTCTGTCTCTTGTGCGCATCTGTGTGCATCCCCTGCTGCAGAAGATGCTGGACGAGTGCCAGGACAGACGGAGCTGCCAGTTCCTTGTCAATAGCCGGCTGTTTGGCGCAGATCCGTGCCCTGGAACCGGCAAATACCTCCTCGTGTGGTACAAGTGCAGGCCAAGTGAGTATCTCTCCATCAAATCTGTTTGCTCTGGCAAGACCAAAACAATTTTGTGCTTCATCCTTGCCAGCGAGACCTTCTGGGACTTTTTGTTCCCTTCCACCTTTATTTTCAGTGTAACATAACCCCTGGGTGCTGTGCATTTCCCTTCTCCCCCTCACTTGTTGCACTGCTCTTATGCTACTGCTCCATCTCTTCCCATCCTGCTGGCAGCCTGTGGTGCAGATTGTTTTTGCAGGTGCCAGTGGAAACCTTTGCCAAGGCTTAGCTCATGCTGCCCTGCAACGCTGTCGGCAGTGAGGGGGCTGCTTCAGCTCCTATCCGGTTCCAGGCATAGGAACAGGCTGCCCAGAGAAGCTGTGGGTGCCCCTGGAAGTGTTCAAGGCCAAGTTGGATGGGATTTGGGCAACCTGGGCTGGTGGGAGGTGTCCCTGCCCATGGCAGGGGGCTGGAACTGGATGGGCTTTAAGGTCCTCTCCAACCCAAAGCATTCTGTGATCTGGGATGCCCCTCCTGTCCCACTGGGACTTATCCCCTCTCTGCCTGTAGTGGCAGCCTTGGTGGTTGAAGATTTTGGATTCAGGTGCCTGAGGCAGACAGTTAAGAGAGCTGAGCAATGAGAAACTCACCTGCCCACACCATGCCACAATCCAGCTTTTAATTGCTTCCAGATCAGGCTGGGTGACATTAACCTGTATTTTGTGGGATCTCATTAGCTGTGTTTAAATTAAATGGGGCCAGTGTCTGGGTACTGGGAGTGCAATTGTGCATGCTGCGGAGGAGTGTGGTTTCAGAGTGGGACAACCAACAGTTTCTTGGCCAATTCCTGGCTCTGCTGGGGGATTCAGCATGATTCCTTGAGCAATTTGGAAGCAGGCACATTAGTTTGGAGACAGATCGGGTCTATTGGTGAAAACTGATTTCATACAGAGAATAGACCCTGACACTATTATTAGTCCAGACATTTCAGACCAAGCCCTTTCAATGACATAAATAATGTGGTTCCAGCATCACATCAGCAAATTATTTTTTTTGGGGGGAAAAATATATAAAAAAAGTTTGCACAGGGAAGAAAAACATATCTGATTTCTGAAAGGCTTTGAAACAACAGCAAAAACGTCCAAAAACTGAGCTGCAGAGACTTTTTGCCCCAGCACGTAGAGACCTGTGCGAATGAAATGAAGGGATCTGGCAGGATCTGTGAGGAATTCAAATGAAAAGTAGGTAATGAAGCACCTGCACTTACTGTGGGGTTTTCGTGAGTGATTGGAACATCCCTTGTTAGTTGAGAAGCGCATCTCTGTGAAGCAGGAGCGATTAGCAGGGTGTTCTGACAAGTCCTCATAAACCTGGAGGTTTTGTATCAAAGCTCACTTGAGAAATCTGACTATTGAGGCCCATGCTGAACTTCTGAAGGCACTTCAGGATCCCATCTGTGCATAAATATTTATGGCTTGGCATTCTTTGCTAATTACAGCTATGCTAGAAAAGAAAGAGTTTGTGTGTGTGCTGGGTAAGTGATTTTCCTGAAAGAGAGCAGGGGAAGTTGCTTGAAAACATTTCCCCAAGACATTATTTTTTTCAGACAGCTCCAATTTTGTAGGGTAAAACAGGGTAACCTGACAGAAACTGTTATTCACTGAGCAAACTTTTAATCAGAACCCACTGGATTAATAACAAAGTTTGAAATACGTGAGGATTAGCCTTGCACAGAGATACCAGGACACATTCAACCTTTCCTTGATGATTCAGTGCTTTAATTTTAAGTCTCAGAAAAAGAGCCCAGTGCTTGTTTGAGTCTGATAATCATGTCTTTCCACCCTTCTGCTAGGAGAATGTTAATGAGAAGACTGGTAAGGATGGGTCCACAGAATGAAAAACACAGAGAGATTTTGGTTGTCTCTTTTGAGTATTGAGTACTTGAGTATTGTTTATGAGCTATAAATAAATTCAGTGGTAGGTCTTCATGCTTAAGAATTGATCCCCAAAGCTGTGGTCTCATGAAGCGTTGCTCCAGAAAGCCTGAGCACCCATAACTGTAACTGAAGACTACCTGAGGGTCATTTTCAGGAGCTCACTGCCTGCCACATGCTTTGATCCATTATTTTATCAAAAGATGTGTGCAATTTTTTGGACTATGCCTCTGTTCCTTGCTTTGTCATTCTTAACATTATACATGACTGAAGTGCTGTAATAAGAAGCCACTTCAAGTCTGAATTGTCCTCTAAATATATTTGTTTTCTTTGCCTATTGAGGGAGCCTGATGTGACCATGCTAATGAAGCATGGCAAAATGCCCACCTAGGAAGAAGGAATGTGAGTTTTCCTACATACAGGTATGAAAGACACTTTGGGAAGAGGCCTCCAGAGTTTGGACAGGACATCTTTAATATAAATAAAGGATGCCCAAGCCCTCCCAGTTTCAGATTCATTCTGGAGCCTCAAAAGGCCCCTGAATAGATTCAGTTACCTAAAAAGAAAGCCTTTCTTGAAAGAAAGCAAAATTGAAGTTAGTGGCCTTTACTTGTACCTTTGCTGAAGAATAACTACATGGTGCAGTTATCCCCTCCAGCCACTGTCACTGCAGTTATGCCTCTGATGTTACATTGCATTTGAAATTTAATGGTTTCAATGCTCACTGGCTGTATGGGGTTCATTCACAAGGCAAGGTGCTATTTTGGTTCCTCATGGGCAGAATTCCAAGGAGATGAAGAACAGTATATCATGCTGAAACGGAAAGCCACACATTTTCCAAATGGCGGAGACTGCTTTCCAAAGGTTGGAAACTTTAAGCGGTGCTTGCTTAACCAGAAACAGTAAGAAATTCAATAGCTTGTGTGTTTTGGGAAGTGTTGAGTTAATCCTGGTCCCTTGTGATCCAATGGCTGGAGCTGGGGTCTAGGGAGCACTCATCTGCATGTACAGGACTCAGATATGTGCCTGGGACTGCTTTTAAATGGCAGAAGTTTGGCAGTCCTGTGTATTCTCTCTGCTTGTAAATAAATACACTCTGTGTGTATACTTTTAACTCTAAGGTACAGGATTGTTAACGAGATCAGAAATGATCAATGCAATCCCCTGTCAGCTTGGGGTAAATGAGACGTATTTTTTGCTTCTATGTGGCTTGAGGGCCAAGGTTCAACAAAGTATATAGGGGCCTAGCTTTTTGTTTCTTTTCCCACTGCATGTGGGCTTTAGTTTCAAATGTGCACCAGCCTTTTGGGAAGATGCTCATAAGTACAGTACAGGTCTCAGCAGAGCACATCTATGACTTGTGCCTCTAATCTTGGAGGTTCCTTTGTAAATCATCCCGGTACCTACAGGCCCAACAGAGCCCTCCCAAGGAGTCCCTGCAGGACAAGGCTGGGAGATGTTACTGTCGGCAGCGAAACCTGAAGCTGTGCTTTGCTAGTGTTGACAGATCCTCAAAGAGTGCCAGAGAGCTGCTGCGGGCACAGGATTTCCATCACTCATGTTATTAAACCTCTGTTGAGGGCCAGACCAAGCAGGCCAACCCAACTCCCAGGCCCAATCTGGGCTTTAGCGCTGGCCAGGAATAGTTTCCAATTGAAAGTTTGGATGTGGCCACCTTGTTTTAGAGGCTAACAAAATTCGTGAGAATGGCTGCAGGCTCTTCCATGCCAGTTGGCCTTAGTGCCAGAGAGCTGGCACATTTAATTTATCAGGGCTGAGGCAGCCTGAGATCTATGTCCAAAGCACACCAAAGCCTAGGATCAGGCCCTGAGCACACAGAGGATTTCATTCTCCAGGGTACCTTTCAGGATCATTAAAAAATTGCACACAAATCCAATTATTTCTCAGGTAACATGCTGATTTGATTTAGACCCATTAAGTATAATTACCGGGCAGGCTGCAGGAACATATAATTAGAGGGAATTGACATACTATTTAATTGGTCTAACATGAATTCCCTCTAACTGAAATCTGGATTCACCAATATTATTTAAACAATTCAGTGCTTGTTCATCCCCCTACTTCAGAGACAGATTGCATGTTATTGTAAGCTAGGAAATATTTGCTATGTGCCTGATTTTCCAGAGGGACTGCAAGATCTGATTCTGGCTGGGAAGAGAATCATTGGGGCTGCCCAAATCATGCTAAAGAAATAATGTCATCTCACTGTGCCTCAGCAATGACATTGCAGCTTTTTACCAGGTTGGTTGCTGCTCTGGCTGTTGTAGGAGCAGGGATCAAACTGTCCCTGCAGAGCATCTGTTTGCCCATGGTGACTTTTGTGGTTGTTTCTTTTTGGCCTTCTATTTCAAAAGTGTCAGTGCTCCTGGACAAAATGAAGACATAAATGCATGCTTCTCTCTGCTAAAGGATTATTTAGGATGAGATCTGTTTGGGTGGCCATTCACTGACAATGCTACGGAGAGAAGAGAGGGCTTCAACGCTGCTTTTGTGACTTTCCCTCTGAGTTCCCCTCATGTTACCTTTTCCTGGTCTCCTTTGCACCCACGAGATGCCACTGCCACACTGTCCTTGATGCACTGTCCCCTTCTCAGCTCTGAATGGCCTGAGCTGCAGCCTCCTGTGACACTCTAGTGACATTTCCCTCTTTCCTATCAGGCGGTTACTATTTTAGCATATGAATTCAAGGACTCTGGTAGACAGACCCTCCATCCATTTATTCATTTATTTTTAATTATTATTGTCTTTATTTAATTTTAAAGTGCTGGCTGGAGCAGCTGGGTGTGATAATGGGAGGCCAATGGGTGTGAGGCTTCCCTGTGTTCATCGTCATGTAGCAAAGTGTAAATCCAAGCTTTGCTGCTCTCCCTTCTATTCACAAATACAAGCTTAAAACCTTTTGAAGTTTCAGAAAGCCTAGATTGTGACCCGGTCTCCAATTGCAGCTCAAATCCCTCTGTAACAATGCAAGAACATATTTGTGAAAGGCACAAGGCTCTGAGAAATGCATCTGGGAAGCCTGCATTTGTTGGCAAAGGGTAAAGTGCCAAAAGTTTTTATGGGGTAGGAGGAGGGAAGGGCTTGGGGGGAGGTCATTTTGTTCTAGTTCAGGGCATGTAGCTTTGATTTATGGGGAAACTTTTGTGCTGAAAATTGACCTGGGCAAACGTTTATAACAGAGCAGGCATTTATTCTCTCCACCATAGATTTAATTCTAATTTAAGAAGTCCAGTTAATTCTTGTGAACTGCAATGACTGTTTCAAACTTGGAAATGCCCATCCTGATGTTCTTGCCAAAATCTTACTCAGAAAACTCTTTTTTTTTTTTTAACAGCACGAGTCAATTCTAATTAGAAGGCAATTGAATTTTGAAATCGATTAGGAATTAATTCTAACTAGATCTTCTGATAAAAATTCTGATAAAAATAAATGTTGTCTTCAAGTTTGCAGCCTATCAGATGGGCTGTCCTCCATGGTGGTGATTCCCAGTTGCTGGTGAAGTTGAAGCTGCCTTTTATGTCCTGGCTAATTGGTTGGGTCTGCTCTCACCTTTCAAATGGATTAACTGAAAAGTTTGGGAAGGACGTTATGGGAGGAAGATGTAGGACTGCAGTGAATGCATCTTGTGTGCTTTTTAATTTCTGTGTGATCTTTTCCTACAATACTGACTTCAGTGTGAGCTTTGCCACTGACTTTTCTGGGCTGAGGATTATCTTTTCTGATAAATTCGGTGACTTCCTGGTCTTGTTACACATCCTTAAAGCTTTCACTCTCTGAGCAGAATTTGCAAATGCTGTGAGCAAGAACAGCATGCCATGGAAAGACAGAGTCTTTGTAGAAATTGCAGATGAGAGCAAAGAGGGACCTGAATACATCCTTGGTCCCTTTAACACTGGTGATTGATTTTAGTGCTGGCGTAGATTGGTAATTCAGTAGTTATCAACCCTTTCAGAAAAGCATTAATCTCCTTCATAAGACAGCTTTATTGGTGGCAGGAGAAGTTCACTGTATTGTTCGCTGCCTGGCTTTTTGGTGGGCCAGGCTTTCTAAAGCAGCGCGGCGGAGTGTGGGCTGTTAAAATGGCACATCCTTCTGGCCCAGCCACTGAGGCAGTAAAATAGGTCTTTTACCTCCTGCATTCATCAGCTTGCTCTCGCTTATTTGTATTAGTTCAAAACTGTTAAGGTGGTGCAGGGAGGGTAAATTTATAAGGGCAATAAAACTTCAGGCAGCAAACTCCGTAGTGATGAAAAGGTGTAAATAAAGGAATGCTATAAATAACAGCGGACAGATCCATCAGTGATCTGGGTCAGAGAAATGTTAATGCTAACGATTACTATTGTTTTAAGCCGTTGATGCACAGAGATTTTCAGTGGCTGTCCAATAGCCCTGTCTCTGTAGCACAGCAATCCTTTGACTGTCAGGAGCAGGAGTAAGAGGACCGTGTGATTTCATTGTCAGTGAGTGCTGAGATTATTGTCAGTTGCTGCCCCCAAAGTGTGTGAGTAGAGGAAAGAGAAGGAAACCGCTGCTGACCTGGGAGAGTTAAAAAAAATAAATAAAAAAAAATAAAGATCCTAGTTCTCCTTCAAACTCCTAAGTCAGGCCTGATAAAAACGAGAACAGAGAGGTGGTGATGAGCAGGATGTGAATATAAAGTTTGCTGGGTCAGGCCTCCAGTATCCAGATGTGGACCACTGAAAAATACATTCTCATGGCTCCCCCCTTGCATTCTGCCTGAACTGTATACATCATAGGCTGTGACTTTTACAGATGTCTTTTGTTCATTGGCATTGAAGTTTTCTGAGAGGTTGGAGGTGGAAAAAAGAAAAAAAAAGAAAGAAAAATGAAAACCCTTTAAACCCTTTTAAGCTGTGGATTTTCAGCGAAGGACAAGAAAAGGATACTCTGTCATTTTTCTTTGCAGAGATGGGTGAGTAGATGGCATTGCCAAAAGGACCTGGTAGCCTTTGCCCTGAGGCACAACAGGTTTCAGGAAATGCAGCCCATCCTTGGGCATTCTTACTGCCAGTGATACCTTCCTGGGCAGAGGATGGAGGCTGCGATGTGGACAGTGCTTCAGATGTGACATTGTGTGAAACAAAGTGATCTGGGAGCCTTCTCCTCACAAAAGCAAGGCTGGGCCCTTGGAGTGTTTAAACATGGGGGAACCAGGGCCCAGGTTTTTGAGAATGAAAGCCCTAAATCCAAGTCTCAGCACGGTCCAATTGTGATAGAAGTTGTCAAGCTTTGGATGGTAGATTTCAAGATTTTCTGGTGAGTTTTATGGCACACGGGACAAGGAAAGCATATCCCAGTAACAATATGCTTAATAAATCCAACTGAAATGCTGCAAACATTTACTTTTATGAAAGTCTGGATCTGTTATATTGAAGCCACAGTTTAAACCATGTGTTTTGGTCTCACAGAGCAAGAAGCAGAACAGAGAGGTAAATTCATGCAGGCCTTCTGCAGGGAGTCCTGTATATGGAGTTATTCAAGACAGAAAATATAAATCAGTTGCTCTACTCAAGTAAAAAAATGGAAAAAAATACAGGGAAAAGTAAATCTGAAAAATACTGGGATAGACACATGGTAATGAATTCTTTCCAATATTGTGAATATTTTTTCCATATCAGTCCCACATTTGGTTTTCAGATTTATGATACGTTTTTAAAACAGGAATTTACTGCTATTTTCAACTTTTTATCATACTACTGGCACATCAAGCTCTTCACAGTTACTTTTGCTTTTCTGACTACTTAAATAGCACCAGAGGTTGTCACCTAATCATGTCTCCAAGAGCTGGGATATCCAAGAGCTAAGATATCTGTGGCATTGAGACTTACAGGAATTTGGGAGATTTGGTAACTGTGCATTTCTTCCAGCTACATTTTTCCTTCTTAGACAAAGCCATTGAGGGAATGCTGTGTGTTTAATTATTTAGGAAACCAGCAGACCAGCTTTTAATCTAGTAGGCCTCATTTTCCCTTGTTTTATGCTCTAGGCAACCCCATGGATTTTATGCAAAAGTATAAATCAGTTATCCTTTTAATGTTCCCATGTTAGAATTATTAGCACCATTATTTTGACATTTGGAGAAGACTTTTTATGATATAAAAGACTAAATTCTCCCTTCCAGCTATTTTAATAGTAATATTTACACCATCACTGGAAAAGACGAACAAAAGTGCCGCAAGCAGTTGAACTAATGAAGTTTTTTTATTTACATATTCAAGTAATTTTTTTCCTTGGTGCATCCCTTCCATCTTTTCATTGCAGTAGCAAAAGTTTTCACAATGCTTTCTATTTTACCTCCTATGGTGTAGCTCTCCAGATCTATAGCCATGGGTATTACATACATACATGTACATAGCCAAGCTGAGTATTACATCCATGCAGGTTGTTTGGTGGGACAGTGCAACAATAACCAACAGCTTTGGCACTAATTAGGCTCTCCTCTGTATCTGTCTACCAGTTTTTACAAAACATATAGGGCCTTAAACTGCCTCTGTCACCTCATTTTTTTCTGGCACATTTTGCTGAAGTTTAGCCAGTGGGTTCTCAAGTCATTCGAATGGGGACTAATAAATGGCAGGACAGAGGGTCAGACAGAAGAAAAGCCATTTGACTGAATGCTTACTTCAGAGAATTAGCCCAAATTTATTAGTGGGAGAAGTGGGACAAGAATTAAATTCATCCCTGGCTCCCAAGGGTTTTGTTTAACTCTCATCTCGCAGCCTAGTGTATATACTTCAATAATGCTCTGTTCTTCTTTAGATAACCATACACTTCTGTCCAGCAGGAAAGTGCAGCTAGGTGCATCAGAACTCAACTTTGGAAATGAAATGTAGCAGTTAATTTGCAACACTGCCAGACTTTGTGGAGCAGAATACAAAAAGACAACTACTTCAGACTAATGAAAGTGACAGTGGGGAAAGGCTCCTCTTAAACACTGCAAATTGGATGGGTGCATCAGACTTGTAATTTTAAAGGAATCTGACAAGGTCGTTTACAAAGAACAATCTTCTTACTTGTCGAAACAGTTTCAGACCTCCAGAACTTAGCAGTTTTGAGTTTTCAGGATACTTCTGAAGTTGGCAAACAGCCTATTTGGTATAACTGGACTGTCATCCACGCTGCACCTTTCTGAGTTTCAGATTAGCTTCTGCAGAAGTAAGTGGTGTGCTCCAGGCCATTGAGGGCAGCAAACTTCAATATTTAAAAGTTATATTAGAGCATCTTCAAAACAAGTTTCTCAAAGGGAAGTTCAAACTTAAATGATGTTAAAAGATATTTATTTGAAAATGTATCAGTTTGTGATATTCTCACGTACTTATGCTCCAAATTAAAGGGTCCAAATAACAAAGACTGTGAATGTTGAAATGAGGGAATGACCAGATCATCCACAGTTTAAATGTTTGTGGGGGAGTCAGAGGAGAGTCTGTACCTGAGGACTATAGAAATCTTAGCTGTCTTGGAAAGATCTTCTCCAGCCAAATCTGCCTAAGGAAATACTGACTTGGTTGATATGGATTTCTTCAAATCCTGACATGAATGAAAAGTTCTCATTAGTAGCAGGTTGACACAGATGCAGGGGAAGTCCTGAAACCCAGGATATGAGGTGCATCTCTCATGAATGAAAGGAAACCAGAAGAAAACTAAAAGCAAGGAGCCAGAGCAATGTGCCATGCTCCAAACAATAGGCAGTTGCAGCTGTTAGGATTTTCTGATCCATGTTGACCTATTTACATCTGGGGACTTAGAGGCCAGAATCTGCTTGTATCTTTAAAGAGTAAGAAAGGCTCAGGAAACAAATGCTTACATAAAATGAACAGTAAATAAATACAAGAACACTGTAATAAGAGAGAGGGGAAAAGGTGTGAAGGGGAGCACCAACGGGCAGATACCCTTTTAGTCCAACTGCCTTCGTCACAGAGTACAGGAGTCAGTGGAAGCTGTCCAACACACCTTTGCCTGCTCTGAGATGAGCTTATCTATTTTAATTTTGGGAGGATCAACTTAGATCTACATGCACTCAAAGAATTCTCTTTCTTACAGAAGACGTACCACAGATCCTGGAAATTTGCTGATTATGGGGGAAAACAGGAATATATACAAGTAGAAATGAGTTTCACATGTTATGAGGAAGGGTACTGAATGGGTATCTGCAAGCTGAATGGTTCACAGGCAGTCTGGTTGCACAGGCAGTCTTGTTCACGGATGCTGCTTAGAGACATCTGTCATGTTTCTTTTCTTGGAGACTTATCACTTTGATTCTCCCAGAAGAGATATTAACAGATACTAGCTATACTCATCTTTCAGATGGTCAACAAGATTACTGGAACTGGTTGCCCAAGCAGATTGTGTAGTTTCAGTCCTTGGAGATATTAAAAACTTGACTGGACATGGCCCTAAGCAACTTGCTTTAGCTGACGGTGGTTCAAGCACTGATAGGTGCAGGTAGAGATGTGGGTAGGAAGAGTGACACAGTGCACGGGAGATGTACCTGCTCTTAACACTGTTCTTGTGGGGGGAGTGGCTGTGTGAAAAAGAGAGCTGTCCCTATGCTGTCCTGTCCCTATTCATAGACCAATGCTAACCACTGCTTAAAGTTCATTGATCATTAAAGGAAAATAGAACTAGTGTTGGTGGATTAGTTGGATGTCCTGAAGACAGGGAGGTCACTCATGATTACCATCTGTGGTGGTTGCTAAAAGGCAACAGAAAAGGTACAGAGAAAATAATACATTCCCCTTTGGTCACTAATCAGGAGGCAGGGAGAGGAAAAACGGACCCCAAAAGGTATTGAATGCTAGAAGCAGTGCGGTGGTTTCACACCGATGAGCACCACCACGCTGCTCTCTCACTCTCCCTCCTCAACAGAACAAGGGGAGAAAATACAATGAAAAAAAAGAAAAGCTGGTAGGTTGAGATAAGGACAGGGAGATCACACACTAATTACCATCATAGGCAAAAAAGACTCAGCATAAAGGAGATTAATGTACTTTATTGTCCACCAGTAACAGAGTAGAGCAGTGAGAACTAACAGCAAACTGAAACCATGTCCCCCCCATCCACCCTTTTCCATCTCCCTATGTGTGGTGCAGGGAATGGGGGCTGTGGTCAGTCCCTGACACTTTGTCTCCACCGCTCCTTCAGGGTCCCTCTCTGCCCCTGCTCCACCTGGGGTCCCTCCCATGGGATGCCGGCCTTCCTGAACTGAGCCTGCGGGGGCTGCTCACAGGCAGCAGCTCTTCAAGAACTGCTCCCATATGGGTCCATACCACAGGGTCCATCCCCCAGGAGCAAACTGCTCCAGCACAGATCCCCCACGGGCAGCAGCTCCAGCCCGGGGCCTGCTCCTGGGGGGGCTCTCCATGGGCCGCAGCCTCCTCCAGGCCACATCCACCTGCTCCACTGGGGGCTCCTCCACGGGCTGCAGCGTGGAGATCTGCTCCATGTGGGACCCCTGGGCTGCAGGGGGACAGCCTGCTCCACCAGGGGCCCCTCCACAGGCTGCAGGGGAACTGCTGCTGCATGCCTGGAGCACCTCCTGCCCTCCTGCTGCACTGACCTGGGGGGCTGCAGGGCTGCTTCTCTCACATTTTCTCACTCCTCTCTTCCAGCTGCTGTTGCACAGCATTTCTTGTTTGTTTGTTTGTTTTTTCCCTTTCTTAAACCTGTTCTCCCAGAGGTCCACATAGGTTGCTCATTGGTCAGTTGTGGCCAGCAGCAGATCCCTTTTGAAGGGACTTTTGGAGGGACTCCCTTTTGTTCCTTCTGATCTGACATGGGGCAGCTGCTGGGCTCTGCTCACAGAGGCCACACCTGTAGCCAAATCTTTGCCATGTAAGCCCAATACAAGCAGTTCGGTTCTGAAGTGGCGTCTTGGGTACAGTTTCACTAATTTAGCAGTTATAAACTAAGTAGGAGACTCTTCTATAAAAAACAATCCTGAGCTGAAAGAAATGGGGAAGAACATCTATATTTCCTACAGAATGTCTGTTCAAATTCCTAATTCTGAGATTTAAATCCTTTAGGAGTTTGTAAGGAAGACAAATTTTCCATGTCTTTCCAGCTCTTTGATCTGGGAAATAGGTCAACTATTATGCACTGATTATGTGAACCATGCGTATGTTAATTAGCAAAATTTCCTAAAATTTTTCCACTACTAGTTCTGTTTAAAAATATAATTTTAGACAAGGCATTCCATCAGCTTGTTAGATACAAAATGGTTTTAGAAACTTTTATTTCTAAGATCTTTCAGAGACCGAGCCAAATGAATTTAGTTTTGAGCTTCCCAATCATGATCATTCAGAAAATTTTCATGGACCATAGATGAAAATGTCATTAAGTCACTGGGTAAATTTATTTACTACAGGTCAATATTTTAGTATTCTTGCACACATCCTGTAATTACAATGGGTCTTGTTCTCTTTGCTATTTGAGAGAGCCAATTTTTCCATTAGAAACATTTATAATTGTTTTCCCTCGATTGTTCTAGCTATGTTATAATCATGTCATATATTGACCTTTAAAATGTGTCTAGAAAAGCCTGCAGCTGTTCCCTCCTTGGTTTCTCACTGTCGAGTTATATTTAAGCCAGTGTCTCTGAAAACAGGCAGTAATAAAAGGGATATTATCCTTAGCAAATATCTTAATCATGGTAAATCTCTGTTGCCCTACAAATGACTGCACGGGGGATTAGAGTTGAGTAAGCCATTTGCTGAATATCACTGCCACCTTTCCTAGGCCATTTAAGCGTGTTTAATTTTTCAGGGTGAAACATGAAACCCACTAATACAAATGTTTGCATTTGGACTGAATTATATCCAGACTGTAACAGTTAGAGCAGGCTTAGGACCAGATTGTGACTGATCTGTAGGAGGCCAGTCCTGCTTGGGAGAGTGAGAGAGAAAAATGCAGATTCATTCCCAGTCCCAGATCTCTTCTGTCACTTACGCTGCCTCGATTCTTTTCAATATTTATATAAGGCTATTATGGGCTGAAGTACCAGTAAATGTATGGGTGATGCTTAGTTCTCTATTTTCTTTGCATCAATCACAGTCCTTACCACTGCCCAATGCCTGGGAGCCATCAGTGTCTGGATGAAAGACAGCTGGCTTTAGTTCATCCTGGCTAAGATGGAGGTGGCAATGCTATGAAGCAGAAAATGCTTTCAGAGGCTTGTGTCCTCTGTAACATCACTTTCTATCGGTTTGTTTATCCAGATTTCTATCAGGTTGCCCTGAAACACTGAGAGCGTCTGTTCTCCAGTGATCAAGCTTATGGGAAATTTTGGGGAGTCTGAAATACCACTGGGTACTTCATCCTTTATTTTTTCTTCTTTCATTCTAACTTTTAAGAAAGCTGTGTTTTTCATCAGTGACAGCCCAGGCAACTGCACTTCTAACCTGCCTAGACTCATCCAGAACCAAGTATTCATGACCCTGGTGACCAGCAGCTCCACTAGGTGTTTCCTAAGGCCGAAGTCAGTGCCCACGAGGAGGTGGCATCTCTTTCAGATGTCACGGCCCTCTGACTCCACATAGCATCATGCCAACAGCACATCACCCATAAACTACGCTAGTCCCCATGGAGTGCACGGTCAGACTCACTGCCCCGGCTTCGTATTTTGAGCCATCCATCAGGCAGCTCCCCCCACCAGCTCTGAACATGATTTCCTGGAGCAGCTCCAAGGGTAGGAACTACAGATGTGAGAGGCAGAGCTTTGGTGCTGGCTGTCAGCAGAGATGCGAATGGCTGTGCATCCCAGTGACTTCTGCATGGAACTCCAGTGAAATTTCCAAACTCTGACTTTGAACAGTCAACAGCATTTAATCGGTATTTTAGGGACCTTATGTGGGTCCACAGGACATGTGGTAAAGCAATCACTTATACTTGATAATTGGGAGAAGTAGCTAATAATAACTGAATCAGAAGAGGAAATTGAGTTACTGCCTTGTAAGAAATAAGACCCTCACAGGAGACCATGGCACGTGCTCTTTAGAGATGTCAAAATCGATCTTTTTCTAAAGTTAATCAACTATTTCGTATTTCAGCTGCTTCAGCCATGTAGTTTGTCCTATTGCACTGTTTTATGCCCTTTTTACTTTTATCCACACTAAAGCTCTGGTCCCATTTCCCTCCCAGAAGAAACAAAAGTCCTATGGAAGACAACTAGAAATGAAGTTAACTCAGTATATTCATTATATTATTCAGATCTCCTTGTGGTGATAGTGGCTGAAATACCTACACAGATACTATGGGCTGACTGATTCTTTCCATCTGTATGAGGTATCCCCTTTCTGAGCTTACTCTGATGTTAAAAAGAGCTTCTGTTCCTGCCCTGTCTCTGTTCTATACACTGACCTGGTTGTGGATTTGTCACTGCTGAGGGATCTGTGTTCTTCAAACAGTCATATTCTCTCCATGAGATAGGTCTTTAGTCTGTCTTCATCTACAGGGAGTAGAGCTGGATGAGAAAGTGTTTTCCCATCCTTAAATATTTTGGAGGTTTGAAAGTTTTTCTGCAGTGGGATGAAAACTATTCTTTTTTTAAGAGATTTTTTTACAAAGCTGATGAGGGAGAAGGAAGATTGCATACCCAAATAACCAGTGTCTAGGGTTAAGATTGTCACCTGGTCTGTGAGTGGTTTCCATGCTCTGGTGGATGCTCTGACCACCAGGTAATAGGATATTTTGAGGGGGCTGTTTTTTAGCTTGTAGTAGGAATTTCCCAGCTGAGCATAAGGAGTCATTTATTCTCAGACGTTTATTTTAAATCATCGTATGTCTGTTTTGGTATAATATGTGTTTCCTTCATGTCATTTCTTCTGAAAAAAATAATCAAATGCAGAAATTAGCCCTGCTGTTAGCAGGAGTTAAACCAGATGGTGTCCTGAGGAGTCTTCCAACCTAAATTCTTCTGTGATTCAACTTTGGTGGAACATTTCTGTCCAGCTCCCATTAGGAAGAAATGATTCTTGGACCTATAGTTACAATACAGACAAAAATGTCCCATTATGTCACAGCTGCCATGGTGTAAACACTTAAGCATTAAACTGCAATGTAATTATTATCTTGTGTTCTCAGTTACTAAGTGGTTTGATATGTATGGATTTTGCAGAAATCTTCACACACACACACATATGTAAATATATATGTTTATATTTAATAGTGGTGATATCAGGCCTAGAGAAACAGTGACACGGAGAGACAAAACTCGTGTCTATGCTAAATACAGGGCCAGGGGCAGCTGCAAGCACTGGCTGATGATTACCTACACTGTTAGTCATTAGCATGCTTTGTGGCACTGTTTTGACCTGGGACAACCAGCAGCATTTCAGATGATGACTGATCATGCCAGGGAGGTTGCCACGGGTCAGGGATCCTTCCCATTAGGTGATTTGGATGCAGCACCTTGCAGTGGGGAGGAATGGAGGAGTTTAGCTTTGTGAATGCAAGGTGAGCTATACCAGCTGGCCTTGGGGCTCGAGAGCAGTCTTTGGCCTGTTGTGGCTACATTTCTAGTGGTAAATAATGTAATCAAATGGAAAGACACTACCGAGACTGGGGAGGTTGAAGTTATATTCGTGGCTGTGCCCTGGGTCAGCTGGGGTGACCTTAGACATGCCACATCAGTTTTCTTTGTCTTTTTTGTTTTTTTTTTGCCCGTTTGTAGGTCTCTAGCTATTAAGACTCAGCTCTTCAAACTAGTGTTTATCTTCTGTGGTGTGTTGGCAGACATACGTGGGGAGGACCTATTCTAGGTTGGGACCTCTAGGGGTTCCCATAATACAGATAATAATAGTAAAGAGAAGGGAATGTTGTGATTTCTTGTGAAATAATCGCCTAGTCTCTTTGACAGATGTAAACTGAGTGACTGCTCTGTGTGCACCAGGCTTACGAAAGCAAGAGTGGATTTTGTGGTTTGGATTGTCCATTTCAAGAAGGATTTGGGAGGCAGAATGCAGAATGAACACTTGGCACACGAAGTGCTGATCTGTGGATGAGTAAAGTGCCTAAAATTGTGCCTTTACCTTCCCATGCCACAGACTTCTAGTATCACCACAGGGAAATCACTCAGTTGCCATGCCTCACTTACATGCCTGCAAAATGAAATTATTGGCAATTTACTGGAACTCACATGGGGTAGATTAAACAGCATTCATTAAAGGTGCTGATAATGCCAGAGAGAGAATGCGTAATGCAAATGATCCCTGCTACTCTAGCAAACGCAGTCGTAAGGCTGGGCTTCTGGCAGCTGATGTGCACCTCTGGACGCATGCACAAAATCACTGCTGCCTCTGACAAGCTCACGCCATGGGGAGGTGATAAGGCTCCCTTTGTGCTGGGTGCCTGCCTCTGGATCAGCTGAGTAATTAAGTGTTTGTTTCCTTCCAGACGAGTACAAGAGTAAAGTAGCCTGTGAAGACGACAAGCTGCGGCTGAGCTGCAAGAAGAGCATGGTGATAGCCATTTACTCTGCTGTCTTTGGAAGGACACAAGGAGGCAGCCTGGAGTGCCCGTACCAAAACCTAGGGATGCCCATGATTGGTAAGCAGGGGAATGGCTCGGCAGAGCCCACTGAGCTGGGCAGGGTGGTTTCATTTATTGCCATCATGTGCTGCTGGCACAGAACCCATGCAGGAAATGCAGGACTGGTACATGCAACCTGCCACTGCGGTGCTCCTGATGTGTGGTGCTTCGTTAGCCAGGGGTGAGCTTCATCATGAGCACCAAACTGAGGTTCAGATAGATGCCATAGCCAAGTTAGCAGGCTGCAGACTTTTGGCAAAATCATTGGGCTATACACTTGAGTTTCTTGTTCAATTTTCTGCCCTCCGGGTGGTCCATACCCTCTATCTATACTATGGAGGTGTGTATTAGCAGCAGATGTGGCTAAGTCTTGACATCATGTTTAAATGTTAATAAAAGTTAAATCAAGGGGTGAGAATTCAAAAAGCAAGCTGTTAAGTTGCATCATGTTACGGTTGACTTACAGTGCCTTCAAGGAGCTTCTTTACTCCCAGGCTATCATAGTCTCTCACATTCATATGTTAAAGATTGATAAACTTCAAAACATTCACTAGAACTGTCTGTTCTTGAGCCAACGTGAAATGAGCTTTAGTGTTTCGGGCAGTGTCAGAGAGACCATGTGTCCGCAGTGAAGAATCCTGTGGTCAGCATTCCTCACCGTCTTTTCCTGCAGGGTTAAGAGGGGATTAACCCCTTTCCCGAAGGAATTGCCTCTTGAGGGGGAAGGACTTCAGAAGGGAAGCTTGAGGGGCTGCTATTGCCTGTGCTGGTATCTGTTCAGCTGTATCTGGAGATCTTTGGCTTCCCAGCTGCTAATCCTGTGCCCTTAAGGAGTTAAAAGTTATTCACATGGAAGCATGTGAAGTGGCTGCTTGGAAATATGATACGCAGATTATGGGTGTCAATAGGAGACCACAGGTGGAGTCAGGCCAGTCGAGTTATTTGTGCAGTAGGATGAGTGCCTTAGTTGTGTAACTGCCAAAATCTGAGCATTGCAGCATAGTGGAGTAGTTCGGGGTCTTCTGCTCTTTGCCATGGTTCAGTCATGTCAGGAGAGTCATGGTCCTTTAACAAGCTACCTCCCATCTCCTGAAGTGACATATGTCTCTGGATGTGCTCCTGTTGTCCCCCAGTTTCCAGAGAGCAGAAGCCAAAGCAGATACGTTTGACAGGTTAGCCTAGACCTCCTTCTTGTGGTTTTTGGGATGGCCTAGGGGTGCACACACTGGTGTGATGGTGGTTCTGTTGCTGGATGATAAGTCAGCGAAACTTGATGGGTTTCTACTGTACACCTGAGCACACCACCCCTCCTTTGTCCTTGCTGAGAGTGCAGAAAGAGGCACACGCTGGTGATGAAGTATGAGCATTGGGACCTGCTCTTGAGTGTCAGCATGAAGCAAAACTTTTCATTTTGAATCAAAGTCACAAAAGGTAACGTTTTCCTCTTCTCTGCCCAAGCGTGAAGTCCTGAAACTTGTAATGGCTGAGAAACTAGAAAATGGGATGGAAGACAGTGTTGCTCAGAGAGCAAAGCTGTAGCAAAGAGAACAAGCAGTGAGGTATGAAGCAGAATTGCACGGCTACTCTACAAAGTGTGATGTTTTCCCAAGGAAATAAGGTGTTGGATCCTAAAGTGCAACATGCAGCCTGCTACTGAGATGTGTGCTCGTCCCAGTACTGCTACTTCTTTCAGCATCAGCTTTTAAATGGAAACCAGTGCAGGGTTTTAAGCTGTGGGCTTACTCTAAAAATAATTAGGTTGTTGGAGAGGAGCAACTCCGTGTGTTTGTAGTTGCTGCAGTCTTGGATATCGGCTAAGCCAGCCTGGTGCTGCTGGGGGAGCTGGTGGAGGATGGACAGGTATGGCTTGGATGGGAAATGTTTCTGGGATAGGGGCTGGCTGCATGCCCTGCCAGGCTGGGGATGAGAGGTGTAGGGTGTGTGTGTGTGAGGTAAATCACTACAAGTGAGCTGGTGGTCTTTCAACTCTCCATACTCCATTTCTCAAATCCCAGCCACATCTGAGGGTGTTTGTCCAGGTCTGCTAAGAGTGTTCATCAGTAGCTCACCGATTCCCTCGGGATGACATTGCCAGTGCTGCAAGCAGTCTCTGCTTGTCGTCAGCTTGCCCTACCTTCATCTATCTTTTGGGAGCTGCCCCAACGGGACAGAGCTCTAGCGATGCAGGGGAGGTGGCTGCGATTATCACTCCTCTATTGGCCCCACAGGAGGAACCGGTGTAGGATCCATCTGCAACCCAAATCAGTAAAAAGCACATTCACACTGCGCTTCCCCACGGTGCGCTGCAAGAAATAATAGGCATGCATACATTTGCAGCTCCAGAGTGAGGGGGCTGCACTCCCAGCTGCCACTAGCAGTTGTGGGAGCGGCGTGCAGAGTCCCCCAACCTGCTCCAGAAATCGTGCTCCTGCCACGGGCTTGCCTAGCCCAGCAGGCAACTCTGTTCCTTCAGGAGTAGGTGAAAGCATCACAGCTTATAAATCAAAGCTTTCCCCAGCAAGAGAACATTTCTCTGCACGTTTCCACAGCCCTGAGATACGGAGAGGGTTGCTCCGTGACAGCCTTTGATCCCAAACATTTGTGAGGAGCTGATCTTACAAACACGGCTGTGATTCAGACTCTGTGGCAGCATCCAGTTCCCGTAAGGCAGAACCCAGCCACGTTCTGCACAGGGAAGATTTATTCTGTTTGAATTTCATGGGACTGATGATTTGTGTCACTCCTGAGCCTTGGCAAAGTGCCTTTCCCTGGGAAGTAGGTCCTGGACAAGTTTACAGTGTTTAGTTTTATTCAGGCAGCACAAAGTATGGATGAGTGGAGAACTCGTACTCGCTCCAGAGGTGAGGAAGGCTATCTTCCTCTCCTGATGAAAAACAGTTCAAAAAATGTAATTCCTTTTTTTTTTTTTTTTTTTTTTTTTTCCTGAACAAAATGCACATTTGGGTTGAATTTAGAAATCCACGTCTTCTACAGATGAGACTTAACAAACGGAGAGATGGGGAGAAGGGTTGGCCTAACACAGCAGTGTATATATTTCTGACTCTGTCACGAGAAAATGGGACAAATAATTTAATTTTTGTTGCTTCTGCCTTGAAAAACAAGATCACGTACCCGTGTAGGAGTGTTGAGGAGATAAAGTCCACTTCAAAGTGAGCTTCTTGGATTCTGCAGAGACATGAGGTACGTTGGGTACTCGGCTGGAGTGGTTTGAGGCATTAAGGCACTGCAGCCCTTTAACACCTGCACAGCCCAGCCACCCTTGTGCTGCTTTTGAGTAGTGTGGGATCCCCGAGCCAGACATCCCACACCATGCCCTGCCAAATGCATGCTTTCTGTCCATGTCTACATGAATGTGCTTAGCATCTGAGAAGGGAACGTTATTGTGAAGGACTCCATCCTATCCCTGTCATGTTAAAGAGAAAAACTGCCAGGATCCCTTTTTAATCGGAAACGTGCTGAAACTTGTGTCTCTGACCATAATGGGAAACCCCTGCAAACAGCTGGACCCCTCCTTGAGTGCCTTGGGAACTCTGAGAAGCTCCTAAAGGAATGTGACCTTGTTTGTAACTCTTTTAATAAACCCTCCACTTTGCTGCCAGCTTGTGCGGAGACAATACGCAGAGCATAGGGAGGACTCTGGGGAAAGGGTTATTTGCAAGCAACAAGCCATTAATATCCAGCGAGCCCTCTGCCCCTTTATCATGCTGTTTGCAGCTGCCTCTGCCTGCATCTCTGACTTGTTTATACCACGGGAAGCTGATTTAAAAATGGACTTTTCCTACTTGTATCTGAGTGCAAGGTAATGATCTAATTAGGAGACTGAGGAGGAAGAACTCGGATGTAAAACAATTACCCTTTCTGTGATTTAGTGGAGCAATATCCTTCATCATATTCAGTGCACCTGACATGTCCACTTGTATTTTCATAGTAACTAGCCCCCGAATCACAGGGAATAAGATGGATGTGTCCAGATCACCTCTAACATCAGGATCCAGGTCTCCTTCTCACAAATGCTGTCTCTCCATCAGCTGTACGAAGAGCCCACAGCAATCTCACTCCTCATCTGGATAGAAGGAAGCTGGGCTTGGCACAAGACTGCAGGAACTGTAGCTCCAAAGCCCAGCTTGAGGTCGTGGTGTGTGGGTTAAACTGAGAAGTGCTGAGAAATGAAATACCTTTGTCACCTAACACACAGGTTCTCTCCTGTGCCTCTGTAGAGAGAAAATGGATGTGTTTACAAAGCCCTGAGGAAACTCAGATGGAAGTGGCTTTCTCTAACTCATTGGATCTGATAAGGAAAGAGCAGAGAAATGATTTCAGTGAATAAGCCTGTGCTTTAGGTGCTCATTCCCTGGCGTTTTTCATTTTAATGCAGCGACAGAAGGTGATTAAACCCAGTTTGTTTTGATTTCCTCCTCTTAAGGCAGATGTATATATGACTTGAACCGGAGCTTTCACAGAACATCATGTAAATATTTATTACACCATATAAATAATAGATCCTTCTAGTTTGTTTACCTGTGATCAGATCTAGCCTGTAAGTATGAAATACATACAATAAAAAAATCATTTTAATCCATGGTACATGTTACATTTTTGCCAACACTAGAGCTAGTTTTAAGAGACTACTGCCCCTCCAGCCATGCATTTTTGTCTCTCTTCCTCTTTACCAAGACATATTCGACCCTATATTTCTGTCAGTACAAGTCCGTGGCTGTGGTCTAAACTTGGTCTTAAGTGAAATGCTTAAAAATAAAAGGCCTCCAAGCTGTGGAGATGAGGTGATGAGGAATCGAGACCACTGATACTGATGGGGAAGGCAGTGGGGGATTGGCATGGCAGAAGACTGAGGTATCTACTTAAGCAGAAACTGCTTAATTATGTGTACAGCTGATGATTAAGAACATGTTTTTAGAGGCGAATCTGTTTGTATGCAATAAAACTCACAAGTACCCAAATTTGAAGACTAAATAAATATCAGTTGCTGTTTAATTCACATATAATACCTAATTAAATCTAAAACGAAATAAAAAATCCATTTAGAATGCAAAGTTAAAGTGAGACAAAACCTGCTTTCAGAAACTTATTTTTCATATTTTGGATAGTCTGAGTGTTTCACTTTTTGTTTCAAAACACCAGGAGGTAATTAAAATTACTTTACAACTGCTTCTAAACTTAAACTATTGTTGGGTTCCATAGTCATAAAAATTATTTATATGGAGTTGTTTTTTATTTGCACACAATTACTATTAAAAAAAAAAAAAAAGAAAAGAAAAGAAAAAGAAAGCCATTCAAATTTGCTTCTGGGCAAGTTCTTTCTCAAAGCCAAGGTTCAACTTGGTTTTAAAAAATATTTACAGTGGAGTATATGACTCCATGCAATGATTGTAAATAACAATTCTGAAAGCTGTAATTTAAATAGCACTAGCAGGCTCTGTTTTGGTATTCATATAATATTTGGGGAATTAAAGTGGGTATTTCTAACACCTTCAGAATGATAAACTTATTTAGTAACCAATCTTACAAAAGACATCTGTTGCCCTAGCATTAGCTAAAAGCAAATTCAGAATATACTCCTAAAAATAAAAGGCAAGAACTTAGGAGATACAAATCTGTAACATTTCAATGTATTTCCATGGAGCTACCCTGAATGAAAACCAGTGTAACTTGTTCAGAACTGATGCAGTTCCTTTTACAATAATTCAGATGTCAATCAAGAATATGACAAAATTACCATGATGGTGAATGCTGAGCCTGAGAAACAAAGGTAATGCGAAACCCGTGAGGCTGCAGGCACGCTGTGCTTTATTTTAGGAAGCAAGGGCAAGAAATGACTTGCAGATTGTGTCAGCTGGATAGTCTTTTAAAAAGATGGGCCAGTCCCACAGCTTCCGAAGTTTAGCTCTTGCTTCAGCACAGATGGAGGCACTTTTTGAAGTGTGCCCATATTCAGGAAGATTGTTGGGCAGTAATAAATAGGAAGGACAGATAAACTGAGGATCTTCACGGAGCAGTAGCTGTATTGAATACATCAACCCTATCTTCTACTGGCTGAAGCAAGAGCTGTTAGCTTTTTTTGCTTTGTATCTTGAATGGCTTATGGACCACAATCAACTGTTTTCTGCTGCAAATTAAATAATAAAATTTTACTGTCGTTGCCAGACCCAAACTTCTTTGTTCTCTGAGACTTCTTGGAGCCAAGTTTGTTGCTGTCCTCTGATTCTCACTTTAACTCAGAAACCTGAAAAACTTTATTAATTTGCTCAACTTCACACACTCTGAGTCAGTCTTTGCAAGACTGGAGTCTCATATGTTTTATATGGGTGCTTCCAGCTACAAATTGATAAGACGGTTTGAGATCACTTTTATAAACCAAATGCTTCTAAATGTAATAATGGCATCTGTAATTAAGCCTGCAATGGATAATGGATCTTTCAGTTGCAGTCTGTAGATGTAATTAAAGTTCTTTTTTTTTTTTTTTTTTAAGATAATTTTTCTTTTCTGGCCTATTGCTTGTTTCCAAAGTTTTATGAAGTGTGTGGTGAGTAATTTTTCTCCCTCTTTCATTAAAATGCATTTTTTATTGTAAAAATGGCCTTGTTAGCACATCCTTCTAATGTTTGGATGTAGATCTTTTTAGCCAGCTGTTTTCAGTGACATTGTGCAAGACATAGATATTATATCCAGCTGCACCAATGTGAATTTCCCTACTACTATTTGTAATAACGATGATGGCAATGTATATCAGAAACCCAGTTCAACGTGCTACCAAAGTACCAAATACCACAAGAACAGGAACAGAAATGAAATAAAAAGTATCTGAAACTTATAAAAGCTCACAGAAGAGGAGATGTCAGGCTGGGCTTGATGCTGTTGAGGAGTTAGACTCTCCTTGGCCTTTGTGCGGACCATGTGATTCTGGAGCATCTCTCTGACTCTGTTCTGTACCACATCAGATGGTGCTCAGACCACAGCTGGGCAGCAGGGACCTTGGAAGCCAGAACTAATATGTGGGCCAAAACCCTTGTGTTACTTCCCCAGCAATCCTGTCTGCAAACCCTCTTCCACATTCCAGTGCCCTATCCAGCAAAAAAATCTTGAGCCCCTCCTTACAGCTCAGAAATGCTTTTAACCATCTCTTCTAACAAATTGTTCTCTTTTATTTCCTACTTGAAGAGGGTTTTCTTTTGTTTGGAACAGATTTACTGTCCATATTTTCTGAAATCTATTGTTCTGTCTTCCAAAACAACAGCCTCCTAATTGTTTTGAATCTCCACTTCCTGAGCTTTCCTCTTTAGACATCTACTTCTGCTTCTTTTCTCCTTCAGGGCAGTCTTTTGTTTCTACTGGTCTTGACATTGGTTGGTCCTAAGGTCTGGTACCTGTGGCTTGGTTTTCTCCCCCTGTTTTCCTACATGATAAACAAATCAGCCTCCCAGGCTGCTTCCTCTAGATGGACAAAGCTCATCTTTATTAACCATTTTCTGCACTGGATTTTAAAAAGAACATCAAACTTATTGGACTTGGGCTAAGCTGAAAATGCCTGGGAGTTGATATACAGCACATGGTGTGGGCTGGTTCATCAGTACTCCATGAAGACATCCTTTACTGCCTGCCCTGGTGGCTAATTTGGCAGCTGAAGCAGAGGCATCATCATCTCCAGAAACTGTTGTTTTATGAAGGGGATGAACTTTGAATTAACACAGCTGATGGAACATCTTTCAAATAAGTGAGAAACTCCAAAAGCAGAAGGGAAGCTTCCTTCCTGGCTGCTTATGACAGGGATTCTCTTGCAGAATGAGGCAGTTCTGAGTTGTTTATTGGTTTTCCAGGAAGCAGTCTAGGCAGCAGCTTCACCTGCAAGATTGGAGTTACTTTCCTCCTACTTACATCCTTCTTTCCCATCCACTGAAGTTCGTTTTATCTTTTGGCAGATAAGTGTGTAACCACAGTGCTGATTCAGACCTCTGTCAGTATTTTTTTTTTTTTTTTTCAGGAATCAGATTTCTCTCTTTAGTTATTTGACCTCCTCGTCTTCCATCTTTCATTCTGTCCTCCCTGCTTCAGAGCTCTCAGCACGTAACTTTTCCTGTTTTATCCTTTAGCAAGAAATCTTACTGCATGTTTCAGAGAGAAATCACGTCCTTTGCTTGGGAGGAATTTCCTTCTAGATCTGTCACTTGCCTGTGAATGAGTTCCCTCAAGGGAATATATGCCTTAGCTCATTCCTTTCACCTGCTCCTCAAAAGACAGTGAGGACAGCTAGGGTTCTGCTGACTGTTTTAATTCCAGCTGCAGGTCTGCTCCCAAGGCAGACAGAGCATCACTGAGCCTGAGTGTGCTGCAGAATTCGTCTCTTGATTAGGCACCACTAGTCATGTTCCAGTTCCTCATCACTTCACATGTACTCCTGGAAATAGTATCTTGGGCAGTGAGTCTCTTTCTGAAGACTTCATTTATAGCTAGCTCATCATTTGGTCCGATACTTCAAGATCTTATACTGTGTTTTATTTGTTGAAAAAGTTTAAAATCTGTGCCCAGTTCTGCGCTCCCTGGTACAAAAAAGACAGGGATCTCCTGGAAAGAGTCCAGTGGAGGGCCAAAAAGATGATACGGGGCCTGGAGCATCTTCCCTATGAGGAAAGGCTGAGAGACCTGGGTCTGTTCAGCCTGGAGAAGAGAAGACTGAGAGGGGATCTCATCAGTGTGTATAAATACCTGAAGTGTGGGAGACAGAGGGATTTGGCCAACCTCTTTTCAGTGGTTTGTTGGGACAGGACAAGGGGCAATGGCCACAAAATGGAGCACAGGAAGTTGTGCACCAACATGCGAAAGCACTTCTTCACAGTGAGGGTGACGGAGCACTGGGACAGGCTGCCCAGGAAGGTTGTGGAGTCTCCTTCTCTGGAGATATTCAAGGCCCGTCTGGATGCCTACCCGGGCAGCCTGCTCTAGGGAACCTGCTTTGGCAGGGGGTTGGACCTGATGAACTCTTGAGATCCCTTCCAACCCCTACAGTTCTGTGATTCTGTGATTCTGTGATTCTGTGATTCTGTGAAAGTAGAATGAGTGCTTCTATTTTTGTGCTAAATTCACAGACTCAGATAATGCTTCCTATGACAAGTGGGTAGAGGTTTCTTCTCAGGCTCAATTCTTTTTTTCAAGTGCACACATGTCATTCTTACATGAAATGAGGACATACAGGACCAATATGCAATCAGGGCTATCAAGATGTGAAGCTGATATGATGCTGAGGTGAAAGAGTAATTATTGTAGCGAGCAGTGAAAGATTGAAAATGTTGTGTTAGCCCATGATCCTCAGGTCTGTGAAGAATTATTTACTCTTTATTCTGACAGAAGAGTCAATGGAGGTGTGTTCCATTCCCGGCTGCCTTTCTAGGCCCTTGGGCAGCCTGTGGGAAAAACCCACTGCCTTCAGCCTTACAGCATGCTAATTTATTAACACATTCAGGTGTACATGATTCTTGCTCTGGAAAGCTTGCTTCATCAGCTCATTGCCTTTGCAGGCTGCACGTGGATGTGTCAGGTGAGTCTGATCATGAGGTTAACAAAGGCACAGATGTTCTTGGGCATCTGGCACATGCCCAACTTTGCTGCACAATTAGTCACACATCTCAAAACAAGGTGTCTACATCTGGGGATCCATCTGTGATGACTGCTGCCTTGGAAGAGGCCCTGATCTCCACCACAGCATCTAAGAGTTACCATAGTGCAAAAATTAAACTGTTTGGAAACATTATTTTGAACCCAGATAGATTTTGCAATCAAAAGCAGCAATGTATGGCTTGGCTTTCAGATTTGGATGTGTCACCCTTGCTGGAGAAAAACAAGTAACTGTGAGTAACCAAAGTAACGGATGTGATTAATAGGCATTGGCTCCAATTTATTTTTGTCACCAGGAAGAGGTAATAAAGAAATACTCATGCTGGGAAGCAGCCTTAAACTGACTAAAACTCATTCATTGTGGTGAGCTTGATGATATGGACATTACATCACTGAGATTGATTCTAGTATTAAAGCCAGTGCTGTGTGCAAGTTGCAGCTGGTGAAATCCTCCAGCGTGGGTCTGGTGCTATCTGATTTTGGTTTTACCCTGTCAGAGGTCGAGCTGATAAGGATGAGGGAGTAATATCAGCCTAGCAGTCCTGGAATACTAAATTGAAGTGGTAAGATGAATTGCCTATCGAGGGCTTAGACTAACAGTTGTGAAATGAAGCTGCCCAGCAGTGTGCTTTTGTGGAGCGATGCTGTGCAAGGGAATTCACTCGGACCTTGCAGCAGTAGCGAGGCTGGAGGGACGTGCAACTTTTAGAAAGTGGGGCCAGGAGTAGAGAGGATAAAGTGAGCCGATCCCGCTGTCCCCCAGACACAAACTTTGGTTTGAAATACCAGATGCCAAAAGCACAGCTGATATCTTTAAACACTTTCACATGTGGAAGCTTCACCATAGCCAGGAATTGTATTTCTTCTTAGGCAGTGTACTGGAGCAATCCAAGACTAACGAAAGCAGAGGGTAACTCTGGTCCAACCTGTGTAAGTGGGTTCTGTATTGCCTGTGAGGACTTAGAGTAGTTTTATTGCTATGCTGTGGGATTTGAGCTTTGTGGGCTTTAAAAGGTTCTTGGCAGGGACCTTTCTCTGCTTAGCAGTACTTACTTCAGACTTACTGTTACTGTCACAGAATCACAGAATTTCTAGGTTGGAAGAGACCTCAAGATCCTCGAGTCCAACCTCTGACCTAACACTAACAGTCCCCACGGTGTTGGCATTTGTGAGTATCCTTTGCTGTGACACATGGGATCAGGATAGTATTTAATATAACATGCACAGTTTGCACTTAGCAAACAAACAAGCAGGAAAAGAAAGGAAACGTTGCCCTAAATGAGCATGCCATCAAGTGCAATGAGAGTGCCGCATCAAGTCTTCCACTTCTGAAGGTCTGGAAAACATGACTCGCGACCATGACCCAACTCTGCTCTACCACATTGCTGGGCTTGGCTCCCCTGCATCATTTTGAGTGGCTAACTGCTTCATTTTATTCTCCATTTTATTCCCTCTCTGAGCTCTGGGAATCGGTAATTGGAGGTGAAGCCTTCTGACCTGGAATCACTTCCTGAAAAGGTACCAATATACTTGGAGATCTCTTCAACCCAGCTCCCTAAGGATTTGTTTACATTCAGAAGTTAAGTTACCTACATGCATGTCAAAACAGCTAGCATGAGTGATGCTGAGTGTGTTTATAGCCCTGAGACATGGGGAGGGAGGTGGAGTAAGGGGTGGTGGTGGCGGGTGTAAAAGAAAAGACCAGGTTTTCACTTCTAGAGCTTTGCATGACATGGTGGTGACTGTGATTTATGAGGATGCTGTAGCCTCATCTATCATTCAGCCATCTCTCAGATGTATTATTGATATCTTCGATGCTAGTTAATGAGGGAATACGGTTTCTAGAATATGGCATTTTGGCTTCCAACTGAATGACCTCCTCATCACAAATCCTTTTGAAGTGTATGAGGGAGATGGTCCCATTTGGAGGTTATGATGATGCTGTTACATTTTTCAGTACAATGTGTTATGTGAAGGATAGACAAGTTGACAGGTCAAAATAAAAGAGGGGAGACCAAGCTAATTTCAATATAGGTATAATCCTCCCTCAGAGTACTGCTGGCTGCTTGCTCTGGTGTTTCTGGAAATCACAAGACTTTTGTGCTTAAAAGTTGTATGCAGGGAAAATTCTCTGTTGTGAACAAAGGGAAGTTTTCAAAGTGAATACTTTGCCAATTTTTGTGCTGTAGGGTCTTTTTTGAGTACTGTAAGAGAACAGTCATGGATTTGTCATGTAGGACCCTGGTTGAGCTGGCTCTTGTAGCCTGTGTTTATGAGATGACTTTTTAACATTTTTGCACTCACCAGATTTTGGTGCTCATTAGGGTTTGGAGTTCAGTGCCAACAGTAAAGACCTGACTAGATTGTGACTGTTTGCTACAAGAGCCAAGAAAATTGAGTTCTACCAGAAACCTCCACAATGCTCTGCTGAAGTCCAACTGGTAGCCAGTTACAATAAGTCAATAATAACCACACACAGACCAATATTGCTTAAGATGTTTGGTAATGGCTTGAATCATGGGATGGAGTTTGTGGGTGGCATCAAATTGAATGGCAATTGTTACAGCAAGTGGTAGGGATCTCAGAGGAAAAACCTTGTGAAACCTTGTGAAGTTAAGCAAAGGCAAATTGCACCTGAATGCAATTTGTACTCTGCAACAGTACAGGCTGGGTGTCAGAAAGTAGCTCTGCAGAAAAAAAAAGACCAGGGTGTCCTGGAGGGCAAGCAGTTCGGTGTGAGTCAGGGTGAGGTCTCATGGCAATAGTGGCTAAATGGGTACTGAACTGTATTAGTAAGAACATAGCAAGCACATCAAGGAGAGGGTTTATCCATTCTATTTGGCCCTCCAGTACTTCATTTATGTGCAGTACTGGAGTGTTCAGTTTGGAGCTCCCAAGACAAAGACAGGTGTTGAAAAACTGCAGTGAATCTAGCAAAGAGCCACTAAGATAGTCAGGGGGCTGGAGCACATGGCATATGTGGAGATGCTAAAAGACTTGAGTTTCTTCAGTCTCTCTGCTTAGGCAGGGATGTCATTGCTGGTTTTTCTACTCCCTAATTGTTAGCTAGATACAAGACTTTTTGGAAATGAATAGGAAAAAAAAAGAACAATGGAAAAAAGAAAAAAAAAACAAAAACAAAAAACCAACACAAGTTACAGCAATGGAAATCTGATTAGATATAAGGAAAAAATTCTTCACCTGGAGATTGGTTTAGCCCTGGAACAGGTGCCCAGGGAAGTTGGGCAATATTCATCTGCGGAGATTTTCAAAACTTGCCTGGGCAAATTATTGAGTAACCTGATGTAACTTCAAAGCTGTCCCTGCTTTGAGCAGGAGGTTGGACTGGATGAGCTCCAGATATTGCTTCCAACTAAACTGTTGGATGGTTTATGTGCTACAGTCCTAACAGGTGACTCTTGCACTGTATATATATTCAATATTAAGGTTTCTAAAAAGCCCATAAAAAAGAGGCTTTTAAAATCTTTTTAAATCTACTTTCGATGTTAGGGATTTTCATCACTATCTGTAATTGAAGCATGTAGAGTTTATTCTGCTTTCCACTCATTTTGGCTAATGCAGGTGGAGCTGGAGCAGTCTGGCATTTGGAGAGTCAAACATTACATTACTGGTGATAGTTAAGTGAATAAGGATGGCTGGTCTGTGCCGTAAGAAGCTGGCTGTCTAGGTCTACCTGTGTGCTGGTAAACTAGCACTGCCAGGGCCTGGACACTGGAAATACATCCTTTGTGTTGTTAAGTTGTAGCATGGTCCATACCGTAGTTTGTTGTCTTGGCCCTAAAAACATTCTCCTAGGCAGTCCAGAAGACTGTTGGAGATTGTATACAGAGCAGGGACAGCTCCCATTGTGTTTTACCACCCCATTTTGGAGGGTATTTAATAACATGGATGTGGGTTGTTCCAACACAGCTGGCCTCAGGGCTGGGGAATGGGCCAGGGTCGGTTTCCATTTACCAGCAAACATGTTAGCCAAACAGTGTAGGCTGGACCTGGGCACTGTTAAAATACAAATAGGAATTGCAATGTCAGGGCCTGCTCTGGCAGATGGCTCTCTGCTTGGATATTATAACTCAGGCTACATCTGCATTGGTAGGTGGGGCTGGGGAACACTTGTGATGACTAGAAAAGCCAGTGATGTTAGCATGAGGGCATATGGCAAATAAAGCTGTTAGCAGCATTTTCAGTGTGCTAAATCTACAGATCCAGCACCTACAGAGTCAGTCGAGCTTATTATAGTGGAAGGTAAAGCCTGTAGCTTGTAGCAGCTAATTCTCACAGGAGGAGAACCCAAAGACTGACCATTTCTGGTGATGGTTGCAGAAGACTTGTGATGCCCCTCTCAGGACCTGTAGAAGCTGTATGGGTAATTCTCCAGCCTCCCATGGAGGTGGTATGCTCCTGTGCTGGGGGTGAGGCCCCTGTGCAGACAGCCCTGTGGAGTCCGTGAGAACAATAACATAAAAAAAGAACAAGCACCCTCCGTGAAATCCTCTGCAGTGCTTAGATTTGATGAGTTTCTCTAACTGGACATTTGACAAAAGACAATATAGCAGGATTGCTGCATGCCAGATGTTTCCACTGGAATTTCTGACACTCAATGGATCAAAAATCCCCTAAGGAAGTTTGGGTGTTTCAGTATGAAAATGCTCACACGGGGCCCTGTTCTTTTGTCATTTGCAGCATGTGAAATAAAAAGCTGCCTTTCATTTGAGAAAAAGACATGTTGCCCTCTGCGCTTAGTTTTCTGTGACCTTCCTGTGTCTGTCATTGCTTCGTTGTTGTGCTGCTGTATTGCGATATTGGGACAAGGCTTTGGTAGGGGTCTGCAGAGGTGGCCTCTGCAAGTAGAGGCCAGCAGCTGCCCCATGTCAGATCAGAGCCAGCTCCAGATGGCTCCAAAACAGACCCGCTGCTGGCCAGAGCTGAGCCATGAGCAACGCTAGTTGAGACTCTGGGAGAATAGATTTAAGAAAGGGGAAAAAAAAACTGCTGTGCAACAGCAGCTGGAAGAGAGGAGTGAGAAAATGTGAGAGAAGCAGCCCTGCAGTCCACCGGGTCAGTGCAGAAGGAGGGCAGGAGGTGCTCCAGGAGAGGCCCCTGGTGGAGCAGGCTGTCCCCCTGCAGCCCGTGGGTCCCACATGGAGCAGATCTCCATGCTGCAGCCCATGGAGGAGCCCCCGGTGGAGCAGGTGGATGTGGCCTGGAGGAGACTGCGGCCCATGGAGAGCCCCCCCAGGAGCAGGCCCCGGGCTGGAGCTGCTGCCCGTGGGGGATCTGTGCTGGAGCAGTTTGCTCCTGGGGGATGGACCCTGTGGTATGGACCCATATGGGAGCAGTTCTTGAAGAGCTGCTGCCTGTGAGCAGCCCCCGCAGGCTCAGTTCAGGAAGGCCGGCATCCCATGGGAGGGACCCCAGGTGGAGCAGGGGCAGAGAGGGACCCTGAAGGAGTGGTGGAGACAAAGCGTCAGGGACTGACCGCAGCCCCCATTCCCCGAGCCACACAAAGGGAGGAGATGGAAGAGGGTGGATGGGGGGGACGTGGTTTCAGTTTGCTGTTAGTTCTCATTGCTCTAGTCTGTTACTGGTGGACAATAAAGTACATTAATCTCCTTTATGCTGAGTCTTTTTTGCCTATGATGGTAATTAGTGTGTGATCTCCCTGTCCTTATCTCAACCTGCCAGCTTTTTTTTTTTTTTTTTTTTTTTTCCCGTTGTGTTTTCTCCCCCTGTTCTGTCGAGGAGGGGTGTGAGAGAGCAGTGTGGTGGTGCTCAGCTTCCCATCAGTGTGAAACCACCACACTGCTTCTAGCATTCAGTACAGTTTAGGGTTCATTTTTCCTCTCCCTGCCTCCTGATTAGTGACCAAATGGGATCATATTATTTTCTCTGTACATTTTTTCTGTTGCTTTTGGCAACTGCTGATGTTGAAGAAGTATCACCTTGCCAAATTCCCATGGTGGCTGGCCTGCTTGGACAGTGAAAGCAAACTATCAAGGCTAGCACCAAAAAGGTGGAGAGCATGTCTGTACAAAACCTCTGTCTTACATGAGAAAACAGTAGCTAACAGTCTGGTATAAGATAATACTTGAGTAAATATTTACATATGGAGCTTTGCATATTCTGAAGTCCTGATCTGACAAACATTTATTCTTGCATGGAATAAACAAAATTAACATAATATTTCTACTTGCACGGTAGATGGTAAAATTGTAAATATTTGACCTCACAGTAACCCTCCTTATGCTTGGAAATACAGCATCTGCCAAGAGTAGACAGGGATGCTAACCACCTCTGTCTGCAGAAGGGGGGGCGGAGGTGGTGACTGAAGAGTTGAGACAGCTCTCTTGGACATAACATAGGCTAAAAAAGCCTACGAACAAGTACAACATGGAAAAAAATCTATTTACACAAATCAGACTGGGGTTTTATCCTTTCCTGAACGAGATCACAATGTCCATATTCCTTACGCTCACGAGGTGGAAATTTGCTAATAATTTTGCATGTTGCTATGATCAGTTGCATTATCAGCTAAATAAATCTACATGAATTCCATATGAATATTGTAACTGTTATAGCCACATATTTTCTGTTCCTATGACAGTTTCTTAGTTTATGGGGAAGCTTGTAGCGTGTCTGGATAAATGGATTGGAATGAAACTCCTGAGATCTCAGACTTTTTCCATGCTCTGCAGTGACCTGCTGCTGTAAGTCTCTTCATGTTCAGAGTCATTTTCTGAAACAGTCATTGTCTATGGCTCTGTTTCTCCACCTGTGAAAATGAGGATGACAATGCCTCTCTTAGAGTCTTTTAAGAACTTTATGAAACGAATGCTAGGTAAAGGGGAATTATTTTTATTTTGGATAGGCTTTTCCCTTTGAACACAAGTAATCTTTTATTTACAGCCTTCTTTCTGCTCATGAGGAGAAGTTTTGACACTATTCTTTTTGGTAATTCTCTTTCAATTTACCATCAATTAGATGTGTTTGAGAGTCAGATACAGCTCTTCATGTGAACACAAAGATTTTAAAATATTGTCAGAGAGCTCATATGTATGTGCTCTCACAGTCTACATCTGGTAATTTTTTTCTTAGGGAATTTATGATGTGGATGGGTGAATATTCAAAAATAGATATCCTTTTTCCCTTGTAGATTGTCAGTCGGCTACTGCTCTCCAACTCATGATCAAGCGATGTCATGGGAAAAGAAGTTGTAGCATATATGCCAGCACCTATGAATTTGGAGATCCTTGTTACCCTGGCATCCGAAAGCATCTCAATGTCATCTACACTTGTGGTGAGTTGCAAAAAAGCTCTTTAACTCTCATTGGGGTATGAGTTTAATGAACAGCAGTGTGTGGAAAATGACAAGAGTTGTAATTGTGCATAAAAAGTGGTTGAGCTTCCAGTTGGCTGATGGCTATTTTCATTTGGCCAAAAGGGAAAACCCTGTGGATCACTTGAGTTTAATTATGCCTCTTTTTGTACTTACTGGCTTGACAGAAAAAGCAGAAAATGTGGAAATCGTTTTTTTTTTTTTTTTTTTTTAACCTATTCAACACTGCCACAGCAAGGCAGCACAATCTGTCGGTGAAATCAACCCATTCATTGAATGCTTACATCCCAAATGTTAGCATCTTGCTGTTTTATTTCCCTGCAGCAAAGTTGTGGTTATCAGTAGAATCCTTTTTACTTGGTTCTGTACTTCATTTTGTACCAAAGAATAAGACAATCACTTATCCATAATTTTCCAGGACATTAGAACAAAATAGCATGCAAAATCTCCAGGTGAACATAGCAATATTTTCCTAACAAAAAATTGTTATTTGAAAAAAAAAATGTCTTCAGTGGGGATCATAAGTCATATTGTTGAGCAGATACTGTACTCCTAACTGACTAGTCATCTTTGCAACAGAGAAAAAAATTCTTCCTCTCTGAGCTATGTGGTATGAAAACAACATCAGGTCTGTCTTCTTCCAGCAAAAAAAATTTGGTCATTTGTAGCTGATATATTTGAAAATATTTGCTTAAGGGTTTTGTTTGTATAGTTGTTGCTAGGATCAGCTCTGTCTCTCTGTTTCTTTACACATCTACCTGGAAGAGAAATTCTGGTGCTATTTTGAATCTGCTAAGTAGATGGCTGAACCATCTGATATGCTGGCCGTGTCATCAGACAACAACAGATCTGTGGGTCAATCTCCAGCAGCATGCCAAACAGCAGCATGCCAAATCTGCTATATGATTTTTGAGATGGAGTCACTATAGAATTTGTATAATTGCTATAATGTGGTTGATGTGTAACATGTTGAAGAGCAGAGAGAGAGATTTGGGAGCATGAAGCTCTGGGCTCCTGCCTGGCTGTTGTTTCATTTGGCAAGAGTTGCGGGAATGTCATTTTTTTTTTCTTTCTCTTTGCTTCTTTGTTTTTGTTTGAAATGATTTAGCAAGAAATAGCAAGAATATTTATCAAAGCCTTGTGAATTTTCTAGCCATGAAGGTGATATTGTTATGCCAGTTTTATTACACAAGGACTGGAGAGAAGCTCATGCTCATGGGGATATGACAGAAACCAAGGCAACACAGCAAAACAGGAGCTCCATAATTCAAAATGCAGGGACAAACCAAACAAAGCCCCACGATAAATTTCCAAGAAGATACCTCCTTCAAAGGTCTATGCAACCTCCTTCTGGCATTGTGGTCCTTGTCCCAAAGTCCACTACAGAAGGCATTAATCATCTCTTAAGCTGACCTTAGCTTTCCTAGTCATAGCCTAACTGCATCAGGAAATGAGTCATACCTGAGAGCAAAAAATGGCATGTTTGGCTTTTTAGTGGGTGAAACCTGCCTCATCCTTTGAGGTTGTCTATGGCTCCTTTTCAAAACCATGATCTCAGATGTGTCTCAGCTGGATTTTGTGATCGTTCAGACATATTTCTCCCCTCAAATGGCAAAATCCTTCAAAATACAACCCCCAAATTAACTAGAAATCAAATTCCAGTTCCATGGGCTCACGCTGGACAGAAGAAAATTCTGTCATTCTCTTAAAAGAAATGATATAAACAAGGAACTCGATGTTCTTACGGTTTAGAGAACAATTGCGGTTTAGAGAATCTCCTGTTGGATATCTCTTTGTTTCAGGTTTCAATAAAGCTGCATACATTATTGCTCCTGCTATGGTATTCTCCTCTGTTCACAAAACCCATGGGAATGAAAGAGGACAGGCTTTGTCTGATTGGTAAAATGACTCTTTTACCTTTTGGTTTGGGCTTTCTTTTCTATGACCTACATCTTGATACACGTCCCTGTTCCCCACCTCTATCAGTTGTAGATACTGGGTGCATGGAGTGTGGGTTGTGGCTTTGATGGTTTCACTGAAGAGTAGTGAAAGATGCAGGGTAATATTGACATAGCTTGGAAACATGATGGATGTACATTGAGGTTTCTCTGAGCATCACTTCACCCTTTCTCCTGGCTGCCTCACAGAGGTGATTTCATTGCTCTGAGACCAGTCTGCTCACCCTTCTCACTTCTCAGCTGCCAAGCTGTGGCAGAAATGTCCAGCCATGGTTCTGCAGTTTGGACCATGTCACTTGTCCTACCCATGACAAGAACAGACGTGTCCTTGACCAGTGTTACTGAGCTCCTGTGCTGCTTCAGAAGAGGAAGTGAGAGCAAGCCTACTGATGAACATGGTACTGTGGGTAGGAGGATCTTTAAAAAGACATTTCCCATTTGAGAAACTTTACTAGTTATGTGTTCAGGGCAGCTGAACTCTGCTCTGGGGTAGGCTGGAAAGAGAAAAATATGTCTCCTGCTGACAGCAATTTCTAGAAAAAGAAAAATCCATTGAGGGATTAATTTGTGAGGTGACAAAAGGTGATATTAATTCAAAACACATGTGTTGTTAGCAGAAATCATGTCTCTTTTGCTGATGTGGACTTATGACAGGCACTAATATTGGTGTAGGCTGTGTAGAGCAATGGCTAGTGAACAGCAAGTGAGGTGACTTATCTCCAAGTCCTGGTAGGAGAACATCTGCAAAAATCTCTCAGGTCAGCCTTTACAGACTGTCCTTCTCTGACTTGTCAGCAGGAGCTGAGCCCTATCCCTGATCTCCAAGGAGTAAATAGGTAAGGCAACAGCTTTGGTTTCTTTAAACTATTTCCAAATTTCTTGGAGGTTCATTCCTCCATCCCCAATGTTTCATTGGATATAAAAAATCCTGCCAGACATACACAATTTTGTTGATGAATCTGATTTTAAGGAAAGGTGTCATCTAACTTTTTGTCCAGCTTTAGGTTTTTGAATGATTTGTTGTAATTACTCCAGTCACTGGGAATGCTTGTCTCAAGTCAGTATGGCAGGATCAGAACTCCATATTATATCATATCCCTTTGCATTTTTCATTAAACACCGATTGATATCACTTAGCTGAGATGGAAATGCTACGAGCTAGAGTGTATGTACAAGATAATTGAAACAAGCAAGAAACTGGCAGCCCGATGAGATAGCGATCTCGCGTGTGCATTAAGGTCCCATTAGCCCAGCCAAGGAAACAGATGAAAATCCTCCAACATAAAACATTCCAAACCTGAACCTTGGCAGGAGCTGAAATGCTAACGTTTGGTCCAAAGCCAAATTTAGCTAATGGGATGGTGGAGGAGGTGGGATTTTCCAGTATGCGGGTCCCATTGCTGCATTAATAAATGCATTAATTGTTATTTAAATAGGAAAAGGCAAGCTAATTCTAGGAAAGCACGTAACATGTGGTGAGCTTGCTTTCTGAGCATGGAAGCTGTAACTAGAGGAAAATACAAAAATTTTGGCTCTGCTTTTCCTTTAAAATACCCTGAAACTCATAGAGGGTAACAGCCAATAAAGGCAATAATGCAACTTAGAAATATAGTGCAACAAAGACTTCAGAAATCTTTCTCTCTTTCTTTATTATTATTATTATTATTATTATTATTATTATTATTATTATTATTATTATTATTATTATTATTATTATTATTATTATTGGCTGTTAGGTTTCATTTTGTTTGGTTGGCTTAGTTTGTTTTTCCCCTCATCTTCTCTCTGTCCTAGTCTCCGTCACTCTGTCTCTATCTATGTCTTTCTTTGGTATAAAACACCATGCTTGCAAGATCTGCAGGTAGCTTCCTAGTGTCATTATTGCTGTGATTTTTTACTTACTGATGGAAGTTACTGTACTCCCAACCTTTCCCTTTTTCTTAATTGTCCACTTATTACCTTCAAAGATTCCCTTTAATTCTCTAGACATATTTCCTCTCTAGTGTACTGAACTCATAACTCAGCAATGAATTTGAAGACTAGATGAATTTTTTTGCACATGCGTAATACAACTTGCATTCAAAGAAGTGTTTAAGTGTGTGCTTTACTTTAAGTCCCATGCATAAATGGAATGAAAGTTAAACATTTTCTTAAATACTTCCTTGAGTGGGACTTGACTGTATGTAAAGAGAAACCATACTCATAGCACTGTAAGTCAAGAGAAGGGAGCAATCCAGAGTGCCTGCTGCCCTGACTGCCAGACCTGCCACCATGCAGGCAATGGAGACTGCAAATGTGAGTCCTCTGCCAAGTACCTCCTATTCTTTAAAAGCATGCATTGATCAGAAATGCCGTGTTGAGAAAAAAAAAAAAAAAAAGAATAGAAAAGAAAATGAAAGAAAAAAGATAGAAAAGAAAAGATGGGGATTGTAAATTTCTTTGTGTTAGGCATGTTTCAGTGGATTGGTTGTAGGTCCTGGATAAGTGCTGAGTTTTTTGTGCCTTTGTTAGATGCAGGTTTTGCAAAATGGAGCAAATGTGGCCTTGGATATGAGTATCCATCATGTGTTTAGATGTGTGTGTGTCTCCTTGATTCATGCTCAATAGAAAGGGGTCATTGGGCTGAGAGCTAATGAACTGCCATGGAAACTCATAAATTGCTTGAAAATCCTGCAGTTCTGCCGCATTAATAATCCTGCCATCCTGCTTTATGAGGCAATAAGCTGAGTCCCAGAAGCCTCACCCTTTACATCCTGATGAGAGAACTGGGCGGGTTAAAAATAAAACATGACTGCAGAGACAGCAGCTAATGCTGTTTTGCGGTGAGTGGTGCTACTGGGAGACCAAACGTGGCTGATGGGAGGTGGTAGAGATGCTCTGGGGTGATGGGAGTGTGCTGACCTTTGCTTTCTCTGGGTACTTGGAAAAGTAGGCTGGCTTCATTCAAAATGTTGTGTTTAATCAAATACCCTATCAAGTACATTGGACTAGAGGCAGGCTCTGTGTTAGATGAGAGCTCTGAGGTGGTTGCCCTCATGATGATGATGAGGAGAGAGGCTGAAGAGGCACACAAATTCTCTCCTGTCACCTCAAAGGGACAATCCCCTAGTCCATTAACTCCTGTGCAGTAAATCTGTCAATGCCTCAGGCTGGGTGAATATAATAGTCCCTTTTGCTCTTAAAATTTATGAATTCACAAATGTAGAAAATGTATTTTTATCACTGTAAAAATGCTTTTGTTGCTATTAAAAGCAGTGCCCAAGACCTGAAAAAAAGAAAAAACAAAACCCAAACCAAACAAAACAGAAAGAGCAATTCCAAACTTCAAAGAAGAAACAACCCCCTTCCAGACCCTCTTAGAAACAAGGCAACACAGTCAAGGTCTTGCTAGAGAAAGACAGACACAGAATATAAAAAACAGACTTCTTTTATTCAGAAGTTATAAAACTGATATTTACCAGCAAACAAACATTTTAGAAAACCTAATTCTAGGGATATTAAACTGGATGAACAATGTTTGATAATGCCTGTTTAACTGGGATTCTTTTGTCGTACTGTAAAGCAGAACTTGGAGGTGTAGATTTTACATTCATGGCCACATAGTTTGATCTAACAAATAGATAAAGAAAAGAATAATAGTTTAATATAATCAAAAGATATGGTTACTTTCAATGACATGAGTCTGGGTTCAGAGATGGTTTGGGACATCTTTTCAAATCCTGTCTTATTTTCCTAATGTCATAGAAGTTTCTCCAGTATTTTTTGTAGCAAGCCTATGCTTCTGTTCAAGTTACAGTGTTCTTTCGAAAAGCTATCCAGTCTCATGTAATGACTGCAAATAATGAAAAATTCATAAAGTGGAATTCATCTGACCAAGTGTAGACACATAAGCCATGGAGATTTATAGTGTAGACATTCCCATCTGAGAAAAATTCCTTTTACAGGTAATGGAGAGAAACAGCTGCTTCTAAGGCACAAATCATCTCATCCTAAAGTAGATGCCTGAAAGAGATGAACTGCGTATCTGAAGTGACAGTTCCCCTGTACTGGCTATCATGCAGCTTCTGGTAGCTAGCTGAGATATTGTTATCAAGACATAGGACCCCTGCAGTGCAGATATCTACATCTGGTTAGATGGCTTTCAATCACTGTGTTCTTGGGCAAATGTTTCTTTTAGTCAAAATTATCACTGCCATATAATTATAGTGCTTATCTTTTCTTCTTATGTTTATTGGTTCCCACTCCCACTGCATTACTAGATCATAGTAATCATAGTTATCATAGACTTGTCCCAGTAAAAGATGAACTTGTTGCTTGTGTGTTCATAGGGGGATTTCTTCCTCTGTATCATGAGTGCCTTGCACCCCAGCTCAGGGTTACTTCAGTCTCCAGGACTGGGGTTGGAGGAGGATTTTCCTGATAACTGGATTTGCACAGGGTTGAAGTCCACTCTCTACATTTCATCTTTGCAAATTTCCCTGACGTTTCAAAGATGGGGTTGATAGCTTTGCTGTCTTCTTTGAGTGCCTTGCAGGTTTTGATTTTTCCATGCTTTTGTTCTTAGCTTTGTTACAGACTGTTGAGGACTGCAGTTGCTGGTATGGGAGAAGGAGCAGAGTAGGTTTTCATTGGTCTTGTAGCATCTGTTGCCTGTTCCTACAGGCGAATGGATGTGTTGAACCTCTTTTTACACATTTCCATATAGGAAGGGAAAAGCAAGAAGCCTGTTACTCCTTTTAGAACCTCAGACCTTACTTTCAGAAATACTCAGACTTCACACAACCTGTCAAAAAAGCATGTAGTGGTGTAACTAAAAACTGCATTGTGATAGGTCAGACATGTCAGTTTAAGGATGACATTTTCCAGATTCTGAGGCTTTGAATTTTTCATCTTTAGTGATGTTCTGGTAACAGTTTTTGTGGATGCAGTTTCCTGGATCTTAGAGAAGCAAGGAAGGAAACTGCTGGGTCAGCAAGGCTTGTGTAATTTGGATCAATGGCACAGATCTGTTGGAGATCAAGGATTACCGGAGGGCAAAGGCAAGATGCCATCACTTTTGCTGACCAGTGCTAGAGTGGGACACACACTCTAATAATGGTCTTGGAGGTACCTGCTAAGAGCAGAGGCTTTCTGCAGTGGCTCTGTTATCATACATCAAGGAGGAATATGCTGTAGAGGCAAAGAACTGTTTAGGTTTAAGGTTAGGGATTGCACAAGAACGTGGAATTTGAGTGACACGGCCAGGAGCAAACTTAGCTGGGAATTAGAAAAGGCACAAACACCCTAACTAGTTTGAAGATGAAGTTTGGTAAATGAGGTAATGGGAAGCTGTCAGTATGCTGCTCCCGTTTGTCTTTGCTTACTCTACAGCTCACTGTAGCTTGATCTGAATCGTACATCCAGAAGAGTCCGAACATGTCTGGCCTGGCTGGCCCAGGCACAGCAACTCTTCATTACCAGGGCAGAATGAGTCTGTCTGACATAGATTAGGGTAAATAAATATTCTGAGGAAGCAGAGCTCTGCATCTCAAGTGGAGGAGGAGCAGGTAATGCTGTCACCTCAAGGGAAAGACTTGAAAGTCCTTTGATTCTTGCAGAGAAGAAATGGAGATAAAAATCATTGCCTTGGGGATGGGGAGGAAGGAAGATGAGGCTGGAGGAAGCTGAGAGGGAGTTCAAAGGACGTCTTTACGATGATCCTAAGCAGAATGAACAGTGAGACAAATGCTGCCTTAAAATTAGGCAAGATTTGCAAGCCTGCTGCTGTGGTCCTCCATCTTGACCATTATTGAGAAGTATCTATGGAGAAAAAGTGTCCCACAGAGAGTTAAAGTACTCAGAAACCCCTGACCCCCACTGATCAAAAGGTGTGTGCACCTCAAGCCTTTATTACTTTTATCTCTATGTTTTGCTTTGTCTTGTTTTACTTGATAAAGACCGCTGCAAAAGTCATGGGTGAGTGGACAGGGGGCTTGTTGCAAGGTTCCCGTTGGGTTGAGGAAGGGGCTGCTCCAGGGTTGCTTTGCCCAGGGTCTGTTGTGCTCCTGGCTATGGGCTGCTGGAGGTACAGCCAAGGAAAAGCAGATGGATGGCTGTGGTGGAGTGACTGATGGCAAGGATGGCCAGAAGGCAGGTGCTTTGTTTTGTTTTCTTTTCATTCAATTTTAGAAATATTTTAGAACGGACCCAGAATTTGTACTGCAATAATGGCAATGCTAAACTGTAATGTAATCAAGGTCAACAAATCTTTAAAGTTTCTAGACAGATTTGCTTATTGAATGATTTCCTCTGGCATACATATGCACATCCTGGGGCCTGAACAGCAATCTGAACACCAACTGGAGAACCAGGCTGGGGGTGGCTCGGGGGTCTGCCTGCCTCTCCTGAGACCTCCTGCTCTAATGAGGAGGACACACTTTGAAAGCCACTGTGATCCACCCTTAATTTCACCCTGGAAAAGCAGACCTACCTGAGAATGATTGAGCAAGGTGACATTTGAATGTAATATATTTAAAGGAAAACTTTCAGGAAGTATGGAGAGAGATAAGTGGAGCAGAGGTACAATTACATGGACTATTTATATCTTGGTTATTATTATTATTATTATTATTTTTCTGGAAGCATAACCCTGCTGCCCAGACTTTCTATTCTTTAATATAGTTTCTCCCTTAACCATATTCTGTTAAAAGTTCTGACCATTAATAGATTATAGATATTTATTGTTTTATGGTAACAGGCTAGTTTTTCACCTGGGAACCTCATTGAATACCTTCATTAAATAGGGTTCCTGTTGACTCTCCACACGTGTCAAGACCTGCACAGGTTTCAAATGTAGTAATTAACATTAATGTTGCCACATACGAGGTTTTACCGAGGCGGCAGTAGGCAGCCAGTCTGCCAGCCCCTTTCATGCAGGAGACTGCAGGCTACAGGCAGAGGAATGCCTCAGCAATGAAGGGCTGACCCTTCATTCAGCGATCACCCTAACTCCTCCTAATTGAGGTTAATGCCAGAAGCATTGACACCTTGATGCTAACTCATTAGTGCCTGGAGGCTACTGGTGATTGCTGACAGCTCAGCGAAATGCTCATCAGATTAAATTTAAAGGCAGCGTTTGACACCATGACCAATTAAGATATATTTGCATGGCTCACTTATATGTTTGCTTTCCCTTTTTTTGTTGAAAATCTATCAAGGCTATGCCATTTTCTTCTACCGTTTTTAGAAGGATTCACGGCTGGTGTCTTGCTGCGAGCACGTGCACATTTCTCTGCTGTGCACGTACCACTGCCCTGCTGTTTACTGGCCGCCTTCTCGTCTCCTTCTCCACTTCACTGCAAAGCAAACAGGAAATTCTCTGGGATTTGGAAAATCCTTGTTCCTGAACATGAAAAGAGAACTGGAAGATTGGGATGGGGAGGGGAAATAAATAGTGATTTTATGAAAACCACCGAAGATGCAAATGTATGTGGCCTCCGTGATGGGGTCCTTTGGTACAATTGGGGTTGTGAGCTGAAATAGAGTAACACAGAAACGAGCCACTCAGTGGCTCATCAACAGTCTGTGGCCTGTTGATGAAAGGTACGTGGGCATAAGATGTGTATTCAATTTCTGGGAAGTGCACTAATGATTTATATCATGTTGCCTTGCCTCCAGGCCTCAGCAAGGACTGTCCCGTTATGCAAGGCACTCTCTTATTAAGAAGTGGTCACTGCTATGAGTAATTCTGTGGTTACATAGGCAGGGCCAGGCAGACTTTGGGAGAAAGTGTTGCTTTCAGTTTATGTGTGGAGATAAAATTTACACAAGGGTTTGTATCATAGGAGCTAAATCTAAGATCTTTCAACATAATGCCTTACCCATGCATGCCTCCTCCTTCCCCAGTAGCTTATTGATGGTGGTGACTTTCTTAGATGAGTAGATCCACGCTTAGTTCTGCAGGTGGACTTTTCACCATGCACTATTTCCTGCCCAATCCTTTCTTGCACGAGATGATGAGAAAGCAGCAGGATGTGGCAAGTACATTTCCATTTCTTTCTTCACCTGCCAGGAACCTGAGCTGTGGCTTTCCAAGGCCAAAACAACCAGGGGAGCAGCTCCATGGCGCTAACACCCTCTGCCCTGCATGGGCTAGGCAGGGAGGGAGGATGGTGCTGTGCCTCATTTGCGTGACATACATGTGACTTACATGGCTTGTATGACTTACCTGATTTAACATGGCTCAGTGATGGACATGTAACAATCAAGAGGATTTCTTTTGTTCCAGTCCATTCTCAGCTGGGAGAAGCAAAGTGTTGATAGGGCACAGAGGGTGTTGTTTCCATTTCTTCCCTCTACCTGTGAACATGCTCTGTCCCATTTGACCCTTCAGAGGCATGGGAAGAGTACAGAGAGCCACTCTTTTCTCCCTCTCTGGACATTTTATTCTCTTCCTGCCGGTTCTCTGAGCCCTGAGGTATAGAAATTTTATCTTCTGGCTGTATGGAGGCATTAGGGTAGGCTTAAACACTCCTGGTATCTTGTCATCCCCTGCACTACTGCTTATGGTTGGGAAGATCCAGTTAGGCATTTTAAGAGTAGAAGCCCCCAAAAGGCTCTTTGGGTGATGTCTGCTCAGTTCAGATGACCTTGCAGGATATCCCTCAAATTACGGCAGGGAGGAGATTGCTGTGGCAGCTACACCCCAGCAGCCTCAATCTTCTGGAAACTTCCCTAAACATTCATCTACTTTTCCTACTTCTATTTCATGACCTCAGTTTATTCAAAGTGTACACGCCCAAATGGTTAATGCCCCTTGAGACAGACACTTCAAATACTGTTGACAGTGGCTACTTTTCGGGTCCTGTTTTCGTCATTGTTTAGCTAAGCCATTCATGTTCAACTCCTTTAATCTTGCCTCATAAATCAACCTGTCCAGTCTCTCAAATGTCTTTTTGTTGCTCTTTTCCACAATTACCTATATCTTTTAATGAACTCTGAGCAGGCTTATGACTATTTTTTCCTGGGGGCCAGCAGAGACTTGCAATTTCTTTGCCATATATTAACAATGGATGCTGTTTGGGCTTCATGCAGTACCAGCACTGCTACCTGGCAGCAACAGCCAACTCTCTCCGGAGTTTCACTCTCAGGTATCCTGGTGCTCAGTATTTCACTTATTTCCCCTCGCTTAGGCGAACAAGGAAAGCACCAGCTTCTGAATGCTGGAGTAGGAAAGGATTTCTGCACAGGGAAAACAGGGTTATGGGGGACAGCATCAGCATCCCTTCTGGCTGGTTGTTTTCCCAGCTTTATAATACAAAGGCCCGAGGCCTGAAGGATGACTGATACTGCATAATATAAACAGTGCAGCAAATCCTACTAAATCCCTTTAGAAGATATTTAACTAAATTCCTAACCCATGAGGCCACCCTGGGCCATCTCTTATCTTTAAAAGCCATCTCACAGCTGCCTGCAAAGACTCTGGAGGCTGGCTAATCCGAGCAGCTGGACCCTTGGTGCCTTCAGGGAAGGAGTGAAGGAGGGAGGGCAAAGATGACTTGGAGATCTTGTTCTCTGGATGGTGTCACTCCATTGTGGTCCAAGCTACAGCCTTAAAGAGACAAAGATACCTGGTATGCAGCTCCATCTGGAGTATAACAGACTTATTCCCTAGTTGGCCAAAAGTTGCCTCAACCTGGATGCTCTCAGTGGCCTAAGGAGTGTGTATCAGGCACCGCGTAGTAGGTGGGACTTGCTCTGTCTAGTCCCTAGATCATATTTATTTTCTTCAAGCTTTGATGAAATTGTAGCATTTCTTTTCAAAGAAGGAAAAAAAAAGCTCTTAGGATATAAAGGAAATCCATTTTTTAATGAAGGTACAGGGAAAATTAGAAGGAAAATGGATCAGTTCATAAAAGGGCAAAAAACCTAGCACCTTCCTTCCCCTTTCTCTTTCTTGACAAGAATTGACATTTTTTTCCCCCGTTTTTTTTTTGGACAGGCATAGCTCAGTGGATAAGCACTGGCCTTAGACCAAGGAGCTTTCTTTTTCACCCTGATTTGTCACCAGCTTTTTGGCAGTGGGCAATCACTTGGCTTCCTCCTGCCTCGTGTAGTTAGACTTCAGGTCCTAGGGCTGTTTGCTCAGCATCTGGCACAAGAGAAACAGAAGCCTCACCACCTCCTGTGGGCTTTCAGTTTATTCACCTAGTGCAGACATGATCACACAGATGTGGTGAGTCTCTGCTTTCAGTGCTTACGGTTCCTGTTGAACTTTATTGACATGAAGCTTTGGAAAGCTCAGGTGTTAAGCTTCTGCCTGACATTTCCATTGTTGTCACAATAATTCACTCAGCCATGAACTCAATGACTGTCTCACATTCCTCCTTTATGTTTTGTTTCTCCTGGAGTATTATTATAATTATTGTTACTATGAAAAATGACAAATATTTAATTCCATTCTCCCTTGTTTTTTCAGTAAAAAACCCAAACCATTCAGTGTTTATCCCAGGATTACATACTAATACACATTTCTTGATGTGCTCTATCTTCATCAAAGAGTCCAACTTCTGCTATGTGAAAGTTGTACCTTATTTCCCAAAAGTTAAGAAAGGCAAATTTTCTCCTTTGTGCTATTAAAGATCATCAAAACCTTCTGCAGATGCCTTGGGTATCAGTGAAGAATGCAGAGAGCATCAGCCCTGCGCTGTGGCTCTCAGTCAAGAGGAGCGAGCCACCTAGTAAACTGGAGTTGGAATGTGTGTAATGGAAATTTTTTGTTGGATATTTCTTAGCCTTTAACCCTATTAATAAACAATGAATTTGCTTTCCTTCCTCACCGTATAATTCTTTCTCCCCTAAATTACCTTTAAGTAAAAATTAGGGTGCCTCTGACAGTTGGAAAATGAAACAGTGAAGGTATAGATACTGGTTTGTATTTTTGTTTTTTCTTTCCTTCCCATTCCCATTCAGTGTTGTCAGGGCAGTGATTTTCTCCTAAGTAACACTTAGGCTTATGCATATGTTTGCATTTAATTTCCAGATGGAGACGCAGGCTTCTAATAACAGTACAAGTTGCTGCTTTATAGATCTGGATGACTGACTGACCTTTGTTTTTGCAGCTGGCCAAGAGACTCTGCCCCATACTCTGGGATGCCAACACACTCATGGTTGAGCCAGGCTTTTTGACTTTCAAGCTAGACTGGTGCAAGAAATGGCTTACCTCTCTCAGACTACAAAAGGGTTCAACAGCTCTCTACATATGTGAGGCTGGCTCACTCCTGAATTCAGGATCGTATGAACTGCTTCACTTTTTGGCATTATGGCTCTTCATAAATGTGTTTCCTGAAGTCTTGAGTGGATAGGTTTTATTCAAGGAAATGTATTTAATCATTAGCACTGACATTTTGGTTAGGGTGAAAATATTTTCTTAAGTGAAGGGACTTGTAATGATTCCTCTTTGTTGCCCTGGAAATGCTCCTCTGCAGACCTCTTGGAGGGAATGCTGTGTCTCTAGCTGCATCTCAGGTGTCTTGTCCTGGCGTGGCCATTTGTGTTTCCTGATGGAACTTACCAAGCAAGTCGTAGATCTCAGTGCAGCCAGATCCAGCCCACAGATGCTTTTGAAGTTCAAGACTAAAGGTTTGGACTAGCAGTGGATGCAATCTTGAGTGTAGGTGGAGGGATGGAGTACTGAGTGCGTGGACATATTGATCTGAGTAGGAATGCAGTTGCAAATAGGTATGTTATTAAACACAGTCTAATGCTGACCAGATGTAGTCGTCTACATTATAATCAGCTACATATGGACTAGATGCCCTGGCCTCCCTTTGTAGTCAGTATATGAAAAGAAACGGGCATTTCTAGGCTGCAGTTCATCTCATTTTTATGTAGACATCGCAGGCACCTTACAAGTGCTTATTTCTCTCTGTGGTTTACTGAAGGAAATCATGGTGACTAAATCAAGTGTGAGTTTCTGCATTGCTAACGTCTAAAGCTAGATCAGATAAGTCTCACCTTGAATATGTTTTCTAAAAAGTTACGTATTCTCAACAATTGTCATTATTTTCCTTAAAGAGTTTTCAAACCTCACAATACTTAAGTCCAGATCTATCGTCTTGTTGGTTGTGTTTGCTAACTTGCTTCAGATCTTTTTATTAACTTACAATTCTTTAATGGCTTTGTGTCTTATTGCCAGAAAATTCAAAAATTAGGTATGTAATACCTGCTTTCAGGAAATCTGTCTCTCCTGACAGGTTCTTATTCTTTGGTGGGTTTGTACCCAGTTTCCTTGGATGTGATTCAGTTTCTGATACCAAATGTAGTTGCCTAGAGGTAGATGAAATATCAAAGTTCGTGTTGTAGCCAGTGAGCCTAGGAAACTTCTGATACTGACTGCTGTACCTAGAGTTCATTTCCCTCTGTATATGTTCACGGAGATGTTTTAGACAATCTGTTTTGTTTATAGGTTCTACCTAATATTTGCAAACCCTGCCTTTGATGTTTCAGCCCAGGGCCTTTCAAAAGCACTGTGCACTCAAGTTTAACTGGATGGTGGATATTTGCCGAGCTGAATTGTTCTCAGACTGTAAAGACGTGATCAGTCCTGACATCAGTGGGAGCTCACACACCTAATACCCTTGTGGATGTTTACACTGCAGACATATAAATACAGGTGTCTGAATCCTGGGCTGACTCCCACCCTTCTTGTCACAATGCAAGGAGGAAAACCTGGGAAGTGTTTATCTTTTTTTCTAAGGGTTGTACTAGTCCTAATATAGTTTCATTGCTCTGGCAGCCATCCCTGTGGAGGACAGCAAGAATGCATGAGAGAGAAGGCTATTTATGTTGCTATTTCTTTCTTATTTTTACCCATCTTTGAAAACAACAGATCCCAAAAATGGACATGGTACTGTTATCCCACTTATGGCACAGAAGAGCAAAGAGCTTCATCTCTATTTTAAGACATCAAAGGAATCCATGTCCTTCTGAAGGGCATTTCCTTTTCTCAGTCAGTGATAAGAGAAAAACTTTCCCATTCTTTTCATTTCAGCTGAAACTTACCCAGCTCAGAAGCAAGGGTTTGGAGTTAGGACTAGGGTCTGTAACATTGAAAACATGCTAATTTCCAACAAGTAATACTTTGAACCAACCCAAGAACAGCAACTTGTCCTGTAGTTAAAAGCTCCTGGAGGTGTTTATGCCCTGTAGTGTATAACAATAATGTGTAGTGCTCTGAAGGGTCTGTGTATTGCACACCAGCTTTTTGGGAGATTCGGCCCCATGGAAGCAGCTGGGGTGACTCCAGTTGTCCTGTTCCTGGAGCTATGTTGCCCCAACAGCCTTATTCAAGCATGGGAGGTCTTGCCTGATTTAAGGGACATACTCTGGCCAAGCCTGCAAGGAGCTGCTTGCTTGGACAACTTGTGTCACCTGGAGAAATGTCAAGAAAGGGGGAATAAATATCCCCATCAACACTGGGAAACTCTTCTCTCCAGCAAAGCAGAGCATTTAGTGCATGCAGCTTCCAGTTAGGCACAGACAGCATCCTGGGAGGCTCTCAAGGGACTTTGCAGCCCTGAACTTGGCAGAAACCAGCAGAGCCTGGCTAGAACTTTCTCCAGTTGGCTCCGAGCCCTTCAGCACCATCTGCTAGCAGACGTGTTGCAGTGTGCCACCCCTTTGCCACTCCACTATCCCTGCCCTGATGTGCTCTCCACATACCAGGCAAGGGACTTGGGAGCTATGGGGGTTGGTTCGGTGCCCACTGATAGGAAACCCCTGTGCTGGGGGGAATCCCTCCAATGGTCAAGCCCTTTAGTATATTAATGTAGGTATATGCTGGATTTGACCTCCAGATCAACAAGTTTTATTGGTCATTATTCTTCCAGTCCCTCTTTGTTCACTCTTCAGTATGTCTGGGTTAACAAGCTATTGCATTCATCAGGCTGGCATGCTTAGAAAGGATCCCTGCTCTAGATCAGCACAGTTTTCCTGCTGTAAAGGACAATGGTGCTGCAGAAGAATCTCTTGCAGGAAAAATGTTGAGACAGCCCAGACCTTGTGTGATGCAGAGTGAGACTTGATTTGGCCAGGGAATGGGCAGCAAACTTTGCACTGGGGAGGGTTTTCCCATCTTGGCTCCTGTCACAGTGGGAGAGCAAGAGTGGGATATAGGAGGGGGCTGCCCTGCCCCCAAAATATGCCCCATTTTTGCTCTAAATCTGTTCTCATATATTTTCATCTAGTTCTTTATCTTGTTTTTGTTGCCACAAGGTTGCAAAGCAAATCCTGCTAATGCCAGTTAGCACATCCAGGGCACAAGGATGTCTTCTCTCTGATACTAATGACTTTGCCCATGATTTCTGAGCCTATCTGGATGGAAAAATAAGTTGTTGGACAAAATCCACCATTATTTAGATTGGCAATGGAAATAAAGCTGGTCTAGTTTGATAACTTCAAAACTACAGACTCCTCAGTGTTTCTTTTGGACATTCACATTCAATTACCATTTATTTCTTTAATAAAAAAAATCTAACACTTTTTATTAAATGTTCCCAGTTCAGTTTGAACTCTGATTTGCTTTGAAGGTGCCTGGAACCAGATCCTGTAGCCAGAAGAAACTGCAGCATTTCTAGTCATTAACAAAGAATGAGCCTGAAAGAGGCTTTGGGTCTCAGAAATGAGGTGCTGGAGATAATCTTTCTAATCAAGGTTTGAATCCCTTCTTAGACACGAGCTATTGCAGCAAAAAAGGCCAAACTCCCCAGGTGTGCTGAGCAAAGTAAGTCAGTGAGGGGGTGATGTCTTGTCTGAGTGGTTTGTAGGACCTGCTGCAAAATCTTTCAGTGAAGTCAATAGGCTTTGAGTCAGGTCTTAAATGATTCTATCCTGCAATAAACACAGGGGAACAGCAGTAATTGTAGATCACAGTGTCCATTTTGGTCACTATGATGTTATTATAACTGATTCCCAGTCCACAAACACACCCTGTTTTGTTAGCTTGCCTAGCAGCTCTCATGAACCAAACATACTGTTGAAAGGGAGCTACAGATAATGTGGTTTTCTGAGCCTTTCAAACATGTTATAAAACCAGTAGAGCCAAAATAATCATTATTAGTAAGCAGGCAGTCTCGAAGCCTGAGTCTTAATCCACTGTGAGTATAAACAACCTGCCTTTGTGCGCATCCTCCCTGCTTTTAGTGACTAAGGTTTTGCTGTGAGATTAGGGGCTGAAGGTTCCAAGATGATAATTTCAATTGTGTGCCTCTTGGTGTTATAAAGCCCATAGACCAGAAAATTTATTGCTGAGATTTAATTGCAAACTCCCTGGAGTAGACAAGGGTTGTGGACCTCGTGATAAATAGCACGTGCTAATATTTAACAAATGATAATATAGACCACAGGAAAATACAAAAAGAGGAAAATGTATTCCCAAGGACTGATAACTAATGCAAAGAGCCAAGGAACAGTTAGGGAAAGGAGGGAATGTCTCCAGCTTCCCTCTTGCATAGGTAAGTCACTGCTGTCCTGATACACTGCACAGGGCCCTGTATTGATCCCTCCAGAACCAAAGGCACTCTTGGCAATAGTGCAGGATACACAGACTCCCAGTCTGATATTTTCCAGCCCCAGCTGGAAGGTGATGGAGGCTATATTTGAAGCAGCTGAAATGGCCTGTCGCTAGAGCTTGACTGGTTGTTTACAAGGTTTCTCTGATGCTTTTGTGCCATCCGCTCCTCCTTCTGCTCCGTCCACAGGGTGGGTATTTTATAAGACCATTTTCCTGTCACCATCTCCCAGCTAAGAAAGAGAGCTAAAAAATCCTCCTTCTTCTTGCATCCAACCAGCAAATCCATATCCCCTCTACAAAGCTCCCTTTACCTGGGATATGCCTTCCTGGAAGACTGTAAACACCAACAAGTGTGCATACAGATGGGACCATTCTGGTGAGCACGGTGCCAAGACATGTCAGGCCTTGAGGCATGAGGGTTTGCACAGCTGGGAGGTGGTTGTAGTAAGCCAGGGGCTGGGGTGACCTCCAGCCTCTTTTTTTTTCTTGTTGTGGCCTTAAACGGAGGCAGCTGGGAGGTGGATGATGCCGACCAGCTGTGTCTGCTGCCTGCGGTCTGGCACGGGGATGGGGCCAGGCATGGTGAATTCCTGGTGGACAAGCAGGAGGAGGTGAGAGGGAGGAATGAGAGGGAGGAATGAGAGGGGCAAGTCTCATCCTAGAGCTGTGATGGGTCTGCAGAGGATGGGGCTATTTCTCCCTTTTTTGGCTGCAAAAGTCCATACGTACTTCAGGACCATATTCTGACCCATATTCTGGGCTTTTCACCTAAAATATTATTTGCAGAGAAGCTGTTTATTCACCCCCAACCCTGGCACAGTGCAACACAAGCTGGCAGTGTGCTGTGGGTCATTGAAGAGCTGGTGTGTGCCTTTGCACTGTAGCTTTGTGCCACAGCAGTGATAGAAAATGCCCACTTTGTGCATTGCTATTCTGCTTAATCCACAGCTGAAAAGAGAGCTCAGAGTTGGAAGAAGCAATTGCTTAATGACTTTAGGTGTTACTTTGGGATAGGAGGTATAAAATGGCACACATAAACGAGCACGAAGGGCAAGGCTTTTCTTGAAATGAAATTTGCAGCTTGGATATTTCTCTGTTTGTTATGAGAAATGCATCCTGTCAGTGATCGGAGATACAGCCTTGACACTTCTGAAAGAGAAGGATTAGAAGTGCAGTCTGTGTCCAGCGTGATGTGTTTGTGCTTGGCCTCATAAGGTGAGAATTAAAGTTTCCTGTGTGATTATGTGGAAACTGTAGTAAAACATACATAAAACTAAATTGTGGGTCATGCGTTTCAGATGCTGGAAAGGGAAAAATGATAGATAGCCTGTGGCAAAATCCGATATATACACGTGTGACTGCAAAAGATCAGAAGAAGGCATAAGCATCTGATTTAAAATACTTGTAGTGCAGAGGCAGATTCATAGCATATGTTGAGAGCTTATAGGGAACAGACCGTGCAGAATCTGATACCACACGCAGAGAGAGCGAGCACACTGGAAACTTCACTCTCCTGGGAAAAAGATCATGGAGCAACATTTATATTTAAGAGGCACCCTCATGTTTTATTTATTCATGCTTTCTGCCCTGGTATTCAATAGCAGTGCATTTCATCACTTGCAGACATTCTGCTTGGGAAGGCAGGCTTGGAGAATACCTGCCTTCTATTCAAATCCATTTTCCTGCTGTTGCATACCATACTGTTCCCATTATTTGACGGTTCTGCATCCTGAAAGCAAGTTGCATGGAGCTAGGTTTAGCTAATAAGGTATATCCTGGGAGAGATGCACTGGAGAAGGATGTCATAGATTAATAGACCCAAGGAGCGGGTCAGTGATGTGCTCACAAATAGAAAGTCCAGCCTTTCCTCCTGAGTTTAAAAATAAATTAACATGAAAGCTGCACGCTTTCAAACCCCTCTGTGCTCAAGTCAGAGCAGCAGCACCATAAATAATCCTTCTCCTCATCCTAGTCCCTTCCTCATGACACCAGAGAGCTGGTTATCCTGCTCGTGTTCTCCCTCTGCTCCACCTGGCAGCCCTGTTTACAAGCAGACCAAAGTGCTGTGCATTCACCCTCTGGCTAAGGGAAAGCAGGAGTCTCGGACAGGTGCCTACTCTCATGCTGGATCTGTGGCGGAGGCACATCCCCACAGGCCAAGAATTTCTCATCGGAGGTGACACAGCCCCTTCTGTCAATGTTTCATTCGTGCTGAATGACATATCATTGGGGTGAGGCCAAGAGGGGCAACCTTTCTCCTTCAGATCCCTTCTCCAGTGACTCGAGGCTGCTTGCAGGTTACTGAACAGGCAGCCAAGGCCTGTTACTGCTCTGTGCTGCCATCGTCACTCAGCATCCTCCTGCAGCACAGGCAGAGGGGGTCTGCTGGCTTCTTTCCAGCCACCAACAACTGCATGTTCCCCTCCTGAGAGGCAGCTCTGGTCCAAAGCAAGATGGCCTGAGTATGACTACAGTGAAATTTAGGGAAAGACCTGAGGCGAGGTTGAAGAACTGGAAAGAAGGGAACATTTCTGGAAAGGGACAGCAGGAAAGACTACAGGAATGGGGCTGACAATAGCAAAGTGAGCAGTGATGGCAATCAGAGGAAGGTGGGGCTATGGAGAAAGAATGGAAGAGAAAACTCCGAGAGGACAAGTGATTCAATTATTCTGTAGATAATAGTTGATATTTGAGCCAGGATTCCTTTTTTTATTATTTTTTTTTATTTTTATTTTTTATTCCAGCTCTGATTTGTGAGTGACTGCAGAAGAATTGTTTTATTGTTTTGTGCCTGACTTTCCCCGTTTCTGAAATACAGATAAGGGCCATTAGCAACCCTATCACAGATGAGGGCATCTTAAGATCCTAGCGTGGAAGTGTTGACACTTGAGAATTATTGATAGACTTGTGGAGACAGGCTGTCTCTGTGAATACCTCTGCAAAAATCTTCTTGAGTGTCTTTAAATTTGGCAGCTCCTAGAGCACATGCACCAAACCTGAAGCACCTTCACAAGGTCTGACGCTGGTACTTACGTCCTTCACTTTTCTGCCTCCTCGTGATAGGTTTTGTAATGTCTGGAGATGGAGAATGTATTGTGAGGGGAGGGAGCAGCAGAGCTCTGAGCACATCCTTAAGGACCAACAAGCCATAAGATTTGGCTGCGGCCCCAAAAGTGCAAGTGATGGATGTCTCTGCCTGCACCAGTGATGGAGAATTGGGCAGGCCTGTGAGACCTTAGACAAGTCATTTATTCTCTCCCTTTTTCATCTGTCCATTTAAAAACAACCAACCAACCAAAAAACAATTTCCAGGAGAGCGAAGAAGGTAAGTAAGGTAAAGGGTAGGAGGTGGTGAGGTGTAGTCAGAGTGTCCGTGGAAGTATAGAGGTAGAAGTTCATCTGAAAAGTGGATGTTTGTCCTCTGCCATTCGTTACATCATTCTCCTTGCTGCACTCCACCCTCAGTCATTAACATCACTCAGAGACTCAAAGGGATTTTCATAAAATGCCTGAGATGTGCTGTTTCTCATTTTAATAGGTCTTAGTTAAGACAACAGAGGGAAACAATTCAGTGTTGCAATGCTGATAGCAAAAGAGTCACAGATGCTGATATCAAGAGACTTATCTAGTCCATTTTGATCTTTATTGTCTTGCTTTTCTCATCTCATCAAACAATCACCACTGGACTTTACAATTAGGTTTCCTTTGAGATGTCTTAGGATCCAGAGCTCAAGCCTGAAGCTCCCTAAAGCAATGGTAATTTGGAAGATCTTAGCTGTAGCAGCCTGTCTTCAGTTATGCTCAGTTCTCTTTTCAGAACCTGAAGTCAATGATGAAGTTTTTCAGATAAAAATATTTCAGATACAGGTTTACCATTAGGCTCATATTTGCCTATGCTCATCCCTGCAGTTGTGCTCAGTTGTAGATGTGTGTTGTGGATATGTTGACTGCTTGGACAAAGCACGAAGCGCAATAAGCATGAGGAGTCCAATAGCTTGGTGTTAGTTGCCTGAAATCTTCTCTTAGCCCACACATTTTCTGAACCAAGGCAGAACTTGGCCTTTACTTTTTTCCCACCTTTGCTGTCACAGAACTGCCCAGCTAATTGCTGCACTCACCAATCTGCGTCACGGTGCAGCTGGCACATGCTGTTCTCTTCATTGTTTTTGGAGAAGTCTTCCTGCTTTAACAGGGTAGGGCCCCTTGCAGGGGACATTTACACAATTTTCCTGCTCTGAGGTTTGGCTTTTCTTTGTTACTGTTGTGTCTCTAAACTTCAGGAACTCTGTTGAAACTGCCATTTTGTTTCTGCTAATGGAAATTCACATTTATGTTTGTTCAGTGAAATGACACAAAGCAATGGAGAGCTCTTTTTTTTTTCATGACCCTGACCACAAAATCTTGATGATTTGGGTGTTAAACTGATCCAGAATCCTGTTCTTATCACCTGATTATGGGGGTGACCTGCATTACGTGTGGTGGAAAGAGTTCTGAGCTCTGCAAAGAGTGACTCTAGGCACTGAGTTCTTCATGTGCCAAGCTACCTTGCTGCTGTTCCTGTGGGTTAGCTGACTTTCACCAAGTTGGGAAACATTCATAAGCAGAGCTGTGAATGGAAGTGACATATTTACCTCGCCTTGTCTCCTTTCATCCCGTTTTAGACCTCAAACTGTCTAACAGCATTAGGAAGCCCCACAGAATGAGAACTTGAAGTCAGTACTGCTGGGTTTACCAAAGCACTGTGATATCTCCTGACACTAACATTAACTGAATACATTGGGAACAGGGCAGAATGAGGCAAATTTCAGGGATATGGGAGACAGGAATATCCTAGAAATAAAGTTTGGGAAAATGTATGCCACCTTATTGCAATTATCCAGTAAGGTGACTGGCCAACAAACAGTTACCTCTTTTCAGTCTGTTTTTAGACGACAGAGAAAAAATATCTTGCATTAATCTTTAAGATCTTTACAAATTGTACTGACGTTTAAGAATAACCAGCAGTCAGTAAAAGAGCTAGTAACTATCCCAAAAGTCTGGCTTCCATCTCTAGTAAAATAATCTAAGTAAGGAAAGAAGAATTTACTGTGCCATGCAGTCACATGGAGGCATGTGCATCTTAGCTAACCCTCAAGATAGTTGCCAGAACAGACTGTAAATGACGGGAAAAGAGAGGAGTGAATTTTGTAACAGAATAATGGAGAAAATACTAAACAAAGAAAATCTGTAAGCAGTTAAAGCAAACCTCATCCCCGGTGAAGAATAATTTATTGACTTTTCTGTGTGACTCAGAGCACAGTTTAGTTATTAATTCAATTCCTTTAGTGGCATGTAGGAAGAATGCAGACCCCTCTACGCATGTTAACTTCCCCCTTGAAAAATAAAAGAACATGAGTAGCACATGCATAAATTTCTCAGAAACAAATCCTGCCAGACATAACTTAATCACTTAGTATGGTCCAACTGCAGTCCAAATAGATGAAAAGAATGTGGTCTTTTAATCTGCATAAATAAGATGTCTGCTCATATATTAAGGCACTTACTGTATTGTCTTGTGAAGGCTGAGCTGAAAAATTAATTTAGATTGACTGGAGATGAAGATTATAAAACAGACTGAAAACAGGCTGGAGGGACCAGAAACACATAGTGATGAATAAATGCCAACACTTGGTGGGAGATTCCTTGGGGAAGCAGTAGGGAACAATGTTAAACTGGTTTTGCTTAAGATCCTAATTAATGATTTAGAAGGAGTGTTGGCTGTGATGTAAACTCAGTGCTAGGACAGTACTCATCTTGGGAGGGATCATGCTTTTCAAAACACTCATGCTAACAAGTTTTGATCTGATGAATTTTGGATAAATCAGAATCACAAACAAGTTCAGTCTAGGGGCTGTGACCAAAGTCCTAATTGCACTTGTCAGTAGTTAATTTGAAGTCTAGGTCTACCATTTGGAGCAAACAAGATCTCTTGATTCAGCCTCTCCCACTTATTTTATCTATTGTTTGTCCAACTTTGTGCACATCGAAGTCTCCACACGAGAACTGAGAACCTCCCGGCTGACTCCATAAACATGCTGTTTTGTTCTACTGATATTTGAACATGTATCATAATTCCAGCAAGTATCTTGCAAGTATCTGCACCAAACTTTTTCAGGCAGATGGCTGGTGTAATAACAGGGATTTATAGGGCCTTTGTTTCCTCATTAAATTTACTGTCCTCCAACCTGTTTCCAGGGGCCTGGAACCTCTCCATCAATTATTTTATTTTATTTTATTTTATTTTATTTTATTTTATTTTATTTTATTTTATTTTATTTTATTTTATTTTATTTTATTTTATTTTATTTTATTTTATTTTATTTATTTATTTATTTTCAGTTAAAGTCGTATGTCAAGATGATCCTGGGGGGACTCTTACCGTTGCTTTGAATTTGGAGATTCAGATTGGGTCATCTGTCTCCTCTTGCCTTTGATGGTCCATGTTTAGCAGTCCTACTGAGAGAAGGGCTTGGTGCTGGCTGGGAAAAGGGATGGGATGTGCATCTTTCCTTGCTGCTTGCCCTTGAGAAAAAGAAGCTGCAAAAGCAACCCCATCACATATCTAGAAAGAAAAGCAGGGAGAGAGATATAGTGGAGCCAGGAAAGGCAGAGCAATTTTGCTAACATTTAGCAGTGCATTTGTTGGCACTGTCCATCACTAGCTGTAAGGCCCAGCAGAGGTTATTAATTTGTTAGGCATTTCCCAGTGCTACCCCCATAACCACCTCATGACCATGAACGTCTCCTCCAAGCCTCAGGAAGAAATATGATGGGATTGTGTGTGCTGGGTCGGGTTTGCAGGCCACCAGTTCAACAAGGCTGGGTTATATTCTATGTTGTGAGCTCCCTGGGGCAGGGAATGCCTTAATGGGTTTCGTTTTCACAGTGGAGTTGCTTCTTTGTGGTTTTAGGGAAACATGCACAATACTTAAACAGTGGATAGCAAGATTGAGATCAGGAGGCAAATGAAAGCATGAATGACAAAAGGAACAAGCACAAGCCAAAAAAAAACAGGTGATAATGGAGAGAGAGAGTGTGTGATAGCCACAGGATCATGTTTATCTCAGCTTCTGTAAGAATCTGATATTTTTTTCTGTGGAATCTTCTGGCGTGGGTAGAGATACCATAAAATATGTCAGTCTGAGCGTCATAAATACCCAAATTCCTTCTTCCCCTTATCCAGTGCTTGTCTGAAGGAAACGTTTGCATATTCCTCTTTTTAAGTGAACATTGATTTCAGGACTTGAGTGGGAGGAAGGAATAAGAACTAAGGATTAATTGCTTGATTCATTCTCTGATTATCCTCTTCAAGTATCAGAAAAGGTATTATTATCTATTATTGCTGAAAGATCATTATTTTAATTGTTCTTTGATGGGAGTAGAAAACAAGGGAATTGGTCACTCTGTGTGGTCCATTAGTAGTGTGCTAAAGAATAAAGGAGAATCCCGTGAAGCTTTTCTCAAGAGAAGACATTTATTAGGTTGTAAAATAGCCTCCCACAGAAGCACTCAAAGCCCTGTCACTTAATTGATAAGTTACTGAGACCAACAAGGCCTAAGACTTCTCTGAATTAGTTGCTGTTTGCACTGAAGTGAAATGTTAAAAAAGTTGATTTGAAGATTCCGAGTGACTGCAAGTATCCCCCACACATAGCAAAATTGTCAAAGAAACTGGATTTATTTCTGTTCTGAATGTCTAGATTCAACTTTTAGCTATTGGTCATTGCTAGAGCGTTTACTCTTAAGGCTGAAGAACCCTCATTAGGTAACTTTTATTCTGTTTTTACATACTTATAGTCTGTGATTAGGAAAACCTCTTAGGCTTTTCTTTGTGAAATTAATGAGGTAGAGCACCTCGTCTTTCTCCAGAATAAAGTTTCCCAATTCCTAATTCATTCTTGTGGCTTATCCCTGAATTCATTTGCATTTCTTAGTATTTGCAGCCTCTGAAATAGGCTCTGTATATCAGTAACAGTTGCACAAATGCCAAATTAGTATGACGTACAATTTCTTTGCTTCTTCTACTTGATATTACATCCCCAGCGCATGCCTTACTGTTGAAGATGTCAGACTTGTTGTCCTTAAACTAATTAGACTCCATAACTTGCTAGGCTTTTTCCAGCTTACTGCTTCTGGCCTCCTGTCTCATGCCTGAGAACCAAGGTCTCCCGTGTTCAGTCTTACATCCGGGAGTCTGCATATGTCTGTACTGAAATTCATACTCCTGGCTTGTGTGCAGTTTTCTGGATTGCTCTCTGGATTGCCTTGCTTTATTGTCCTCTTCATACCACCTTTGCAAACTTTCACAAACTTGCTATATAATAATAATTTAACTTTTTCTGCCATCTCAGAAGTAAACATATTAAATGACAACTGGTGAGGCAGGATCTAATGGGACCAAAAATTTACTCAATGACCACTTGCAGATTACTACTACAAAGATATCAATTAGCTAATCTCCAATTCATCTATACTATGCTGATTTTAAACCAGTTGAATTTAGTAGTCAATAATTCAAGCCTGGAGTTTTCCAGAAGCCTTTTACATCCATCCTATTACTTTTATCAACCTCATTTGTAGGCTTATCAAAAAGTGAGACTGGATTAATTTCATGGGATTCCTTCTCTGCTAACCATTATTGATGGACTATTGCCTATTTGTCTGTAGCTGTCTTATGATTTTGCTTGGGATTGATGTGAAACAGACAAGCCAGAGATGATAGGCCTATTTACCCCTTTCTAATGTATGCAGTGTGTGGGGAGCATCAAGCCATTTACCACCTTCTGAAACCTTTTAGGAGTTTTAGGAGGAAAAGCATTGCATTGCAGTGAGCAGTGTACACACAAGCAGCTCCTGGATTTCACTTAAGAGTTTTTAATTTTTAAAATTATTATAGATGTGACTGTTGGTTTTTATCATCGTATCATACTCCTTTCTGGGTAGCTTATAGAATGGGTAGCTTCTGGGTAGATCATAGAATCTCATGGGTTTTGTGCTTCTTCAGAAAATGGATAGGAAGAATCTTTCAGAAAATCACCTGGCCTGAACTGAACTATATATTTTTTTTCTGTTCTATTCCTGCACTCATCAGATGAATTTTTGAGCATCTTCCAGTAGTGCATTAAGCATAATGCTTATACATCTTTCAAGTATTGTTTTCTCAACCTCCCCTCTTGGGAGGAGTGTTTGAAGTGTAGCATATTATTTTGATAGGATTTTAAGGTGGTTTGGTTCTTATGAACTGTGTGTGTTCTCTCATGTGTTTTATTTCACATAGGCAATGCTAAAGAATTGCATCATATAATTGTAGTGAAAGTAGGTGAGATCTGAAGTAGTCTGTGGCTCGTAAAGGAATCATTTTACTATTTTAATGAGACCCTGATTTCTCTTTTCATGGAGCCAGAGGATCAGAGTTTTTAACCACTGTGTTCTTCTAGAACTTTTATATGTCTTGGAGATATCGTGGATTCAGAAGACAAAAATGAGCATAAAGGACCAGAAGTAATTTCAGAAATCTTCAGGAAACTGGGCTAGATGGTGGAGGGGAGGTTTGTCCTGCAGCGGGTGATGGAGGAGAGGTGTGACCTGCAGTGATGCTCTTTAGCTGCCTGGGTTTCCTGTATTATGAAATCTCCATGCCCTATATCCATCCCACAGTTCTATTGATTTAGCCAGCTCAATCTTTAAGGCTTTGTTCAAAAATAGCACCATAGAGGAGCTCAGCATCAGCATTCCTTGTAAGCTGTACAACTGCATGTGGGAAAGAAAGATTTCTTCTCAGAGGCACTGGGAATTTCAGGTTGAAGTGTTACCATGGCACAAGTCAGGAAGAAGAGATGTTTGGTTCAGAAATCTTAGCATTGCTTCAGGATGTTCAGAGCATGACTGACTGCTGGGAATGCAGCTAGGCCCATGGCTAATGGGTAAAAACCAAAGTGAAACGTGCTGTTAAGAGAGAGAGATGACACTTTTCAGACCCTGACCATCTTTCTTTGCAATGACCAGTTTTGATGTATACTGCAGTTACTGAGGGTTTGAGAAGGGTTTGCCATCAGGTAAAAAGTTTGGGCAGAAGTTATAAGCTCTGGGGAGGTCAGATAGGTTTTATGTGTCCTGTTTTGTTTTGTTTTGTTTTTCTTCTTTCTGACAACTTGCTTACATGTTAATCCTCTTGCTTGAATTCATCACCTTCCTAAGGGTAGAAATGCAATGCTGAGTTATTGAATGCAGTCAATTCACCCTTAGCAAGACATGAATACACGCAGTTAACTAAGACCCTTAAGAGCAGTAGTTCCAAAAGTTCCCTATTCGTGAAGCCATTTTTGGTGCCAAGGCACAAGTTTCCTGCACACTTGCAGGACCATTAGCATTTCTAGTTCCAGGCTGGGGATGCAGCCCAATTTGGCAACCCCTGCTCTTGCCCCGTGGAGTCCCAGCAAAGCAAACACTCCTTGCTGAGCCTCTTGAGTCATGAAATCTGCAGTTTCAATTGGACTTTCATTTCCTCTGTAATCACTGTTAGATATGAGACAGCATCAGCAGTGCTGTGCAACTGGGATGAAGGCTTTCATGGCTCCTCTCTGTATTACTTTTAATTTTTAAGAAGACGATTCCTGAGCTCAAGTTTTCTTCTTTAACACATGGGATATACTTGTGGATAAGTAGCTACTGAGTGGTTTTGGTTCTGGGAATAGTTCTTTGGCCTCAAGAACATGAAGGTTTCCCCAGAGACTTTCCTAGGAGGTTGTGTGCTTTAACTGAAATGACTGTTCATTGTAAATTTATATCACTTTCACCAACTTAGTGCAGCAAAGATAGTGTTGGAGGCAATGGTTCAAACTGCAAAATGTTGCAGTGTTCACATTGTGGTGACTGCAACCACCATGGAGTTTTACTGTGTTTAAAAAATCACCTAATGTTGGCTTGCTGTGGAAAAATGATGCCTGATGGAGTGTTTCTGCCTCTGACCATCTTTTGACTGTGCCCCAGCGTGAACTCACTTATGTAATGCTTCCTAGCGGCAGTGCTGCTGCAGGAGACGTGGCTGTTTCTGCAAGCAGAGGTAGCCCCACCTCCGCTTTTACAGGTCTTCCCAGCCATGAAATTCAACAAATGCCATGCAGGGGAGCAGGGGGTTTGTTCACAATCAACACAATGGTGGCACTGCACGGTGGGGCTTCATCCACACCTACTGTGCCTGGTGAGCTTGCTGAGAAGGGCTGTGTGCTCATTTCATCTCATAGTGCATTGCCAAAGACTCTTTCTTTTCTCCTGCTGCAATTTCCCTCCCACCCCCGCCCCTTCCCTCCCCGCAGGTAAGGGAAGGCAGCTGAGTATCACAGTGAGGTGTCTCTTGGTTGATATGTGTAATTTTTTGCTCTTGTTCCAAATGCAGAACGGCCATGTCGTTTGGGAATATGTTAGCATGTTAGCTCAGGGCTGGATTTTCAAAGAGTTGACTTCACAAGAACATGTCAGTCCAAGGCTTTGCTGCTGACACTTCTTGGCTGTGTTATCAGCAGCTTTTAAGGAGTCAGTCTCAATGTAACATAACAAACAATAATAAATAGTTTTAGGAATCTTCTCCATTATCTATGATATTTGTGGAAGTCATGATTTCTTGGTTGTGGCACAAATCTAATGTATGCAAGAATAGGCACTTCCAGATGTGCTTCCAGGCCTGAATTCAGAATCACAGAATTTCTAGGTTGGAAGAGACCTCAAGATCATCGAGTCCAACCTCTGACCTAACGCTAACAGTCCCCACTAAACCATATCCCTAAGCTCTACATCTAAACGTTTTTTGAAGACTTCCAGGGATGGTGACTCCTCCACTTCCCTGGGCAGCCTGTTCCAATGCCTCACAACCCTTTTGGTAAAGAAGTTCTTCCCAACATCCAACCTAAAACTCCCCTGGCGCAACTTAAGCCCATTCCCCCTCGTCCTGTCACCAGGCACGTGGGAGAACAGACCAACCCCCACCTCGCTACAGCCTCCCTTGAGGTACCCATAGAGAGCGATAAGGTCGCCCCTGAGCCTCCTCTTCTCCAGGCTGAACAAGCCCAGCTCCCTCAGCCGCTCCTCGTAGGACTTGTTCTCCAGGCCCCTCACCAGCTTCGTCGCCCTTCTCTGCACCCGCTCAAGCACCTCGATGTCCTTCTTGTAGCGAGGGGCCCAAAACTGAACACAGTACTCGAGGTGCGGCCTCACCAGAGCCGAGTACAGGGGGACGATCACCTCCCTAGCCCTGCTGGTCACACTGTTCCTGATACAAGCCAGGATGCCGCTGGCCTTCTTGGCCACCTGAGCACACTGCTGGCTCATATTCAGCCGACTATCCACCATCACTCCCAGGTCCTTCTCTGCCTGGCAGCTCTCCAACCATCCCTCTCCCAGCCTATAGCTCTGCTTGGGGTTATTGCGCCCCAGGTGCAGTACCCGGCACTTGGCCTTGTTGAACTTCATGCAGTTAAAAATCTGTTGCACTTAAAAATCTGAACTTCAGAGCCAAAAATCTGTACCATTCTCCATTCAAGAGCACTCAGGAGAGAGCCTGGATACCCCTTTATTTATTGGAGTTGCCTCCATATTTCATGAGCAGAGACTTTGTAGCATGAAGATGTAATTTAAGATCATCCCGAATCTGATCACAAGCACTCAATTATTTGCATTTTACAATTTAACTGCTCTTGGGGCAGAAGCAAATTGTCTCAGCTGAAGCGTGGGCATTGTAAGGTAGTCTGCTAGCGATCAGTTGTCTGCAGCCAGACATCTGGCAGGAATCATATCTGTAGGACTTCCGTACTCCCCCAAGGTAAGCTGGGCTGCTCCAGAGGACTGTGTTCCCTGGGACAATAATTCTGACTCGTTTCCATGCCTCATGTTCTTGCATCCATTCACAGCAGAACTCAAATTGCAATGCTGCACATTAGGTATTCTGATTGCTTTATCTCAGGTGCTAGAGCTTATTTGTAGGATTTTTTTCTTTTGCCTTTTGTTCTTCCTTTTTCCTGTTTCCCCACTCTTCCAGTTTCTGTATGTGTAAAATTACACGCCAGCTTAGCATTTATGTACTTGTCTCCTGTTCTTGCTCATGCTGACTTAGAAAGCCTGGAGGAAAATGCTCTAATTGAATGTCCATTCATGTGTGTTTTCTGTACTTCCCTTGGAACACAGCTACACGTGGAAACCTTGTCAAGATCAGAAACAACAGAAATACAAGCCCCACTATTCCACAGAGCACAGAACAGTCATAACAGAGACGAATCATCCTTATTTTCTGTGGGAAAGTCTCATCACTTCAAAGCCTGTCCCCTTGACTCCCCTGCTGATCGCCCTGTTAGCTGCCTCCATCTAAATTGGGAATGTTGTGGGTAGATGGTGCCAGAGACACCACAGTGAGGGAAGCTCTGAGGGCTGTAGTGAAAGTCATCTGTAACCCCCAGTCTAAATCACTGCAGAGTGCAGTACAGTAGGGAGTTGGAGCTGGCTCCACATGAATAGAAACAATATCCACAGTGCACCCAAGCTAATGTGCTCTGTCAGTAGGGCTTATCAGTTCAAGAAGCAAAATCCCTTGCATAGCTTTGTTTCATCTGGTCCAAGCCAAGGCATTCATCCACCAAATGCCATCCTGCAATGCGAGGTAGCACTGCCAGCTTGGTAGGACATCAGCTTGGAGATCTCACTGTGTTGGGGCAAAACTGATTAAAGAATACATAGGAAGCCACACAGATTTGTATTTCACTTGAAAGCATCCTCCCAGGCATCCAGTGCACTTCTGTCCTTTCTCTCCCAGGTGTCTGGTAAGCCTCTGGCTTTCGTTGCTCAAAGGAAATTTTGCCTTATTGGCAAACTGCCTGGTTTTAATAACCTCCAGTCCAGAAATTGCAGTAGCTTCGGTTTGCTTTGGACAACCAGAGCTGTCTTCCATCTAATTAAATCCACTAGTGGAGGACAAAGAGTGGAAGGGAACTGATTCATCAGCAATAGTGTCTCAAATCCATTTGTTTACCTCTGTAGTGCTCTGGGAAATGTTTTCCTTAAAAACCGCAAACTGCGATACATGGAGATTGGCAGCTGAGTGGTTCTGCTGAATATAGTACTCTGTACAGACTAATTAGAGACACACAGATCTTGCTGACACCTCTGCGACATCCGATCATTCACACAGGATAAGGTCATGCTGGAAAACTTGCAGGAATCTCAAAGCAGAATCTGACAAACCTTGGAAGTTTAAAACCATCACAGTCTTGCCTGGTGCTTCCTTTGCTGCTGCTTCCTCCAAGAAAGGTTAAAAGAAGAAAGGTACTTTTAAGTTCCTCTTTGTAAACGAAATCATAATTGCTGGAAAAATAAAGCAATAGATGTAATGTAAACCTCCTGGAGTAACTAGAGAAGGTGCTATAGAGGCTTCCCAGCAGTTATACACTGAGAAACATTCTTAATCTCCTAGATAATGTAGAAAAGGAATGACATTTATTAGCTACAAGTCCTCACAAGCTGAGGATGCAGTTTTTAAAACTGTATTTGGCTCCCCCTCCTTTTCCTCCTTTATTGTGATCCTTCACCATGGATCATTTTATGTCCAAACTCACCTTCATCTGTTATCATACTTCAGTGATTTATCGACATCACAAACTTCTGATTAATAAGGCTAGACGAACATCCATCAGAAGAGCTGAGAATGTGTGATCATTTCCTCTCGGGCTCTCATTAGCTGTAGCTCTCCTTTTGGGAGCTTTATTTTCTATTTCCAGACTAAAACATATGATGTTTAAAAATAATTTCCTACAATTAATCTTTTGTTTCTCTCTCTCTTTTTTTTTCTTTACATTCAGTTGAGATCCTTTATGATCTCTATACTGACAGCTAAAATAAGTAAAAAATAATCCAACCTATCTCTGTGTACGCTCAATGAATAAGCAGGCAAGTCCAAATTAATAAATAGCTTGTTTCAGTTTCCTTCATTCAAGGTGGAGAATGTAGGCTCTACAGATAATCCTATGATTGTTTAAAATGGTTGTGGGATAGGTAGGAATTACACTCAGTGTCTTTTCTGAAAGAATATCCTTTTTTTTTCTTTACATTGCCAGAGTTTTAAATGACATAGGTTGTTCTCAAATGCACCTCTGGTATTTTCAAATTATTACGCCAACTAAGGTGAAGAGGGTTTTGTTTTAGAGTTTCCATACCAAGTTCTCCTTTTAATGAGACACTCCTAGGTTAAAAATACCTTCCAAAAGTGAATTCCCACGTCTTTTCTACATTAGTGACAGATTGGAGAAGAAAATGTGGAGTAAGCCTGAAAGTGATAAGTTGAGGTTAGAGGTCTAGCCAAAGTCAAGTGCTAGGGAGTTTCAGCTGTAGAGAGCTGATGCTTTGAATTATAATCAAGTGATTAATGTTTCTAACATAAGTGGGTTTGGGAGTTACAAGGACTTGCAGCAACAGCTTCATAAGTATGGTGAAACCTGCTTTGAGAGATATTTTATTTATAGCACATTCATTAGGTTGGATAGAATGGACAACATGTACTTATGTGGTTAATGATAAATCCATCTGAGGACTAAACCAGTCTGCTGAGTTATGAGAGAGCCATTTGTAGGTCAGATTTTTCTGAAGAGGGAAAGACTTGAGAGAAACAATTCTTATTTGTTTGGGGGGGGGGGGGGGGGGGGGCAGGGAGAGAATGGCAGTTGAAATCAGCTTTATTCCTGATGTAAAGTGTGCAGGATTTAAATGTTACAGATCTTCTTCCATTTCTAAAGGTCTCTTGCCTGTGAAGTCTGTGTAGCCGGCTTCTTAAATACCAAAAGTAAAATGGGAAGGAGCAGGCATGTTTGGAAATGAACAGAATATTTTTATAAAGTAGCTGGTCATCTAATGGTGATGTGTGAAAACTGCAGTGATCTCTGTGAAACTGCAAATGTCAGGAAAGGCTTCATCTCTCTAGCATTATAGTTTCACTTGTGGAATTCAGAAGTGTTATCATGAAATGAAAGGAATTGAACAAACAAACAAAAATGTAATCGTGCCTGTTTGTTCCTTCTGTTTGAATTCAAGAGACCTGAATCCTGTCTCCCTAAGTGGTTTAGAATAAAGAGTCTTTCAACTAGACATAGTTTCCCCTGAATGATAAAACAAAGTGAAAGCATAGCTAATAAAAACAATGCTTTGGTACCTTGTTATTGTTGTGGTTTTAGGGATAGATCTACCAACAGGATGAAATGGATTGATTCCCCTCTTATAGCCTTATTCAGGGTGGTGCAGGTCATTCATCCACAAGTCCTACTGGTTTCCACCATGGGCCATGCTGCCATTGGATTTCAAAGTGAGTTCTGGACAGGTCTCATTAAAAAAAAAAAATAATAATAAAATAATTAAAAAGGAATTTTAAAAAGGAATTAAAACAAACCCCTTATTCATTCCTTTTATATAGCAGACAAATGCAAAGGTGTGTTATTTCTCCCAAGAGTCTCATTAGCTGCTTGTCTGGATAGGACAGCTGAGGCTGGTAGAACCAAAAACCTCACAGGTAAATGTCTATCAGAAGGGGACTGCACTTTGCACATCCTCAAAAACAAACAGGCAAAACCTGTCCACTTGAGACACGCCTTTTCCCTGCTGCTAGTCTGATTTTTAGGTAAAAATGGAAATGTGTTCATTGTCAAGGAAGCTAATTGCAAAGTGCCTGCTGTCAGATATGTTGCCAGTACCTTTTCCAGGTGTTGCTGCAGGTGCTATGTGAGGGTGAGCTTAGTTTATCAGGAGCCTGAAAGCTGACTGATTATACCCAGTAAGTATTCTTAGAGTGAGAAAACAACAGCTCATAAAAAGATACTTAATTCTATATATAACTTTGCAACAAAGCAAAGTACAGGAAGCTGCCTTAGATTAATTCACACTGAAAACTAATTTATGACACTCAGGATTATGAGATAATGAAAGACACAGTGGCTTCTCCCTCTCTTGACATCTTTCAATTCAGAGTGGATGTCCTGCTGAGAAGATACACTTTAGTGACACACAGTTTGTTGGGCTCAAGCAGTAACTGTGTGAAACCTAATGGCCTAGTCAGAGTCTACCTCATTCAGAGGCTATCCTGATCACTTGTTTCCAGCATCAAAAGGCATGAGGACACCATTATCATACTTATTTTATAGATGAGGAAGAATCTGTGCACTGTTATGTCAGGCAAACACATCTTGCTTTTGGTCCCCATGTTAGACACTGGAAAAATTAGGTGTTGAGATTGAGAGAATTACCTAGGCTCCCTCCATGGTCCCTGAAAAAGAAGGGGCAGCTCTTGAGGTGATTCATCTCACTTGTCTTAAACTGGGTTTGGATAAGATGAATTATGCTCTGCAATCTCCATTTAGTACCTACAGAGAGGTGGCACAGGAATTAAGTTCAGACCTAACAGGGAGATGGCTGGGATGAGGGGAGATGTCCCATGGGTTTGAGGAGCTGCACTTGTGCATTGGCCAAGCTCCAGGGGTGGATGTGCTCCTCAGCATACAGACAAACATCTGAGCCTGCAAAATGCAAGAAATAAGGGTGTTAAAGCTGTGTGGAAAACTCTGGGACTCACAGGGGTGAGCCTGCATTTCTGCAAGGCCTTCAGATGAAGAGTTTTGTGGAGCTTTTGGGTCACTTGTCATTCTGAGACTATTTACGCGCTGCTATATTGTAGTTATTTAGTTAAATTAATTAAATAGTTAATTAAATAGCACAAGTCCTGTATATCTGTTATCCATGGTGTTAAATTCTGTTGTGGTCCCCAGCACAATGGTTATCCCAGTCCAGTGACAGCACTGGCATGGCTTGGACATTAGCATTTGCCAGAGCTCATTCCCTACAGGTGGTTTGGGTACAGCCATTCACTTTTGGAGGTTAAGGGCATTTAACCTCTCATGTACGTGTGGCTGGACTGTGCCTGCTGGCCCCAGGGCCAGAGACCCCTGACCCCACCGAGTTCATTAATATGGATATGTCTAAAGCAATGTAATGTAATTTCCATTGGGTGAGGCGTCACAAGGTTCATCAACATTTTTTACAGTCTTTTCATCTTCTGTTTCTATGATTTTAAATATACTATTAATAAATATTCTTTATTATTTTAATTCCCCTTATGTTATTATCCTTGTCAGGATCAGACCTGTGGGGAAACAGGTGTGGTACCTTGGGCTTGATGCAGGGCATTGCAAATAGTGTGGCACTGTCTAATCCCCCTTCCGCTGTTCTCTCTAAACTATAATGACTTTAGAAATCTGATTTTGGCCTGAATGCTTTACTCTGCATCATGGGCTGCCCCTCTCAGTGACTTCCATGGGCTGCACTGGAGTGTGTCAGGGTTTGGAGCTGAGGGTGGTGTTTGGAGCTGGTTGACAAAACAGATCTGCGAGGCCTCTTCCTGACAGTACACCAGCTCTGATCTGAAATGTGACACAGCCTCAGACATCTGTTTTAAGGGCATAACTGCTCTGAGCTTATTTGAACTCAATACGGGGCTCTGTTTATATTTCTCTGATTAATTGAAAATAACCTCTTGTTAAGGGAGTGACAACCGATAGCTTAAATTGTGCTCAAGTCATTCACAAGAGAGAAAAAAATACACCAAAGGTTAGGCAGGTCAAAGCCCTTGTTTGGATCAAAGCATATGTTGAACACTGTATAAATGCCAAATCTTAAAGTGTTTTGTATTTAAGGTTGAAGTTTGGAGTAAAATGATACTATACCAATAAATCCCTAATTCATCTTGTTAACACACTACCAAATTCACAAAAGCACGGTGAGAAGGGATGCTTCTGTTGGGCTGACTGGATCTAAGTGTCTTAAAAATTTACAGCAGAGGTGAGGTCATTGCTGTAACACCACATCCAGTTCTGGTAGGCACATTTAAAAAAAAAAAAAAAGACTTTAACACAGTGGAAATGGATCTCAAGAGTGACAGGCACAGTTTGTGGTCTGCCCATAAAATCTACCTTACTGTGAGAGACTAAAAAAGCTCAGCTAATTTTATTCATTCAGGACAAGGTTACGAGATAACTTGGCTGTGGTTTTGTAAGGTCAAGCCTATATGGCGAGGGAACAATGGGCTCCAGTTTCCACTTGGGGCTGAATGGTGTGGGTACTTTCCACCAGAAAACTTGGAGGAACCACAGCTATAGCTGGGCTTAAAATACTCTTGCTGTGCTGAGAGTGAACTGAGGTTGGGCTATGTCCTGGTGGGCTGTAGCTCTTCTTTGTCCATGCTGAATCTGTGGCTTATGGAGCAGATCAATGGGCGATGGACAGGGTGGAGAGTGAGGCCAGGCAGGTACCGATTAAAAGGGCAGCCTTTCTTCTTCACAGGGTGATAGGCACTGAAATAACTTATCTGGGTTGGATTGTCCTTCATGGATAGTCTCTGATTCAGGGTGGGATGTGTCCCCGAAAGATGTGCTGTAATTCATAGTGGTCCTGGTGTTCATTCAGGACACCGCTCTGTGGCTTCAGCTATAAAGAAAATCAGACCAAGTGATCGTAATGATCAGAGAAGTGTCCTCACCTGGCCTTAAGATATTTCTATTCAGCAGGAATATTTAAAATTCTTATTTTAATAGGCCTGGCTTCCAGCTGTCTCGATGGCTTAATGTATCTGTTGGGACATCTTGGGGCAGAACGAAGGGAACTCATCAACTTCCAAGTAGAAAATTTCTATCTGACCCATACCTCAGTCTATAGCGAGCTGTTGTGTGGGTGGACTGGCACCCATCTCGTCCACCCTATAACAGCATCAGGAAGACTAAAGGATCCCTTATGAAGTCCCATGGGACCCTACCAAAGGGTTTTGGGCACTGCCTGCTGCAAGGGCAGGTGGTATTTGCCAACAGCCTGAAACCTGGGGTGCCTACAAGGGATCACGCACCCACAGTGTTAGGTCCAAATGATGCTTTAAATAACGCCACCCAGCTGGGTTGTCTTGTCCCCTTGTACCCAGCACTCAGGGAAGCATTGAGGGATTTGCCTCGCTGGAAGATATCCACCAGCTTTGTTCAATTACAGCAATGAATCTCATCCAGCAAGGCGAAGGCTTGACCGCACACCCAGTGTGACTGTGCTTTGGTGGGTCCTGTCGGTGTCACGCAGTGCCAAAACCACGTCTCCTGGCTTGCCAGCGCTCGGACTGCTGCCTGCCTTGTCCCTGAGGCGCGCAGGGCAGCATGAATCTTGTGGGGCTGGGAATGAGACTCCTGCCCCATACCCTCTACCATCTCCACGGGCTGGCAGCTGGCAGCGCTGTGTTTTGGAGCAGCTCACTTGCAAACCTGGGCAGAATTAGCTGGGCTCCCGCGGGCAGCGGCTGACGCACGGGGGGATCTCGTATCCTGCCCGCAGCCCTCTTACACAACCTGCAGCCTGCGAGGGGCTTAGAAAAGCCATAAAGCTGCTGCAAACTGTGTTTCGCTCTCAGTGTCTAACACCATCACACAGCTCTTGCTCAAATAAATAAACTCTGATGGGAACCTCCCCCCCACCACACACTTCATTCCCTGCTTTAATAAAACTTGTCACAGCGCTGCTTTTTTTTTTTTTTTTTTTTTTTTTTTTTTCTTTCCCCAAGTCAGCAGATTTTTAGGCTGGCTAATGAGGGGGAAAAATTTCTTCTCCCCCCGCACCCCATCCAACTGCCTCCCCCTTCTTTCGCGTCGGGGGCCAAGTTTGGATTGGAGCCTGGTGAAGTTTCTGTGTCATTTCCTGTTGCTGCCCTCGACACTCGCTCCCGCGCTGCTCTCCTCCCGCAGACGCTCACTCGTCCTCACTCCCGGCTCGCTGCTTTTTGGGGAGGATGTGAGCAAGCACGGGAACACCCCACGCTCTCCCTTGTCACACCGCCTGCCTGCCGCTGTCCCCACAGGCTCAGCTCCTGGCCAAGCAGAACAGCCGAACGGTAAAACAACTTTCTTCTTTTCCCAACAGCTCAGCGATACTTTTTTTTTTCTTCTTTCCCCAGGCAGCTGGGAATTTAAGGCGGCGAGAGCCAAAGCAGCCTTTTTTCTCGCAAACTTTCTTCGCCAGGGGGACGCAGCTGGTGGCTGTGGTGGTCCCAGTGGGGATGGATGGGGACAGAGGTGGGGAGCCAGGGGCTGTGGATGCGGAGCCCAAGCGTGGCGATGCGGGAGTGCGGTGTGGGGCTCTGGAGAGGGGAGAGGTCAGCATCCACGAGGGCTCGCATCGGTGCTCTTCTGCAAACACTGATGGCTTGATGTGAAAGGGAAAAAAGGAGGAATAAACCTGGCTGTGGGGAAGCCAGTGGAGGGAGGTGAAGGAAAAAGCAGGGGGTGTGCAGTGTTTTCTCTTACATGTCCATCTTTCAGCTTCAGCCTAGCGTTTACCCTGGTGAAAGGTTTTACCTAAGGCTTGCTTGCTGTGGAGTTCAGGGCTTTGTGATCCTGGGGACTGCTATCAGACAGAACTGATACTTACTAGAATGTGAATTGCACTCGCTCAGGGGAGTGGGGACAAATCAGCTGGCATCTGTAAAAACCTGCCTGTAATGCCGTTCCTCTGACATTTCCTTATTTGCTCGCTAAAGGCAGATATATTTATTTATTTGGTGAGAAAAAGACACAAATGTTTGTGCTTTAAAGCAGAGCGCCTGTGACTTCATGTGCTATTTCTGTCAATCCCGACTCGTTCTGTCTTGACTGTTTCTTGGACAAACAAGGCGTAACAAAGTGATGGCTAAATCCTGAAGCATGTGCTGGAGCTAGTTCCCGGAGCTTTCCGAGTTAAAAGGCTTGCTTGAACTCACTGACACAGGACAGTAAATTTCAACATGTCAGTAAGTGAGGGGAAAAAAGAGCTTGCAGAGCATAAAACACCGGCAGATAGGCAGCGGCAGAGAGTCGGTGCTGCACAACCCCAGGGTCTTCACGGGCAGGATTAGTTCCCAACACCCCCAGCTACTCGGCAGCATCTAGAAAGGTCAATTATATGTGTAGTGGTTACCGGCTAATTAGAAGTGGGGGAAAATGCCTTGGAGTTGGCCCTGGGAAAAATGATCTTAACACTTTGTGTACAGTGTGTTTACCTCCAAGTCATTGATCGATTCATATTTCTCTCTCAGCTCACCCTCATTTTATGTTATTTTCACACTGAAGTCCTGCCTGGCCCCCATCCCCATGATGGGAGTGTAGGTACAAGATGGGAAACATAGGCAGGGGGTTTTGGGCACACCCTGAGCACATCCATCCTTCACCCCAGCCTCCAGCTCAGCTCCACATCCCATGGCTGGGGAAAGTTCAAGCTCCCTGCCCAGCCTTGGCATCCCTTGTCTTGTGTCCATAAGCCATGAGGGACCCAGGAGACGTTACTGACATCTTTGCCTGGAGTTCATTTCTAGGCAAAAGCTCAAAATCTGTTTCATAGTTCCTATACAAAAGTGTTTTTTTTTTTTTTTTTTCCCCCCAAAAAAAATTGGGCTGTGTAGGTAATGCTTTTTTTGGGTCTTCCCATCTCTCAGACTCTTTCTGACTATCTTGCTTCTCCTTACTGATTATTCTATAAACATTCTTCCCTTTCAGCTCACTCAGCTTCTGTCTGTATGAGTAACCTGTTCTTGATGGTCTTTGCTGGCACCTTGTTGATAACCACGGTCCTTGACATAGGATGGCCTGGGATAACTTCTGTGTGTTGCTGGGAGCTTGGATGGGCCAGGACACTCCAGAAAGGCATCTTGGATGTGGCCACCTTGTTTTAGAGGGTAGGAGAGTTTATTAATACGTAGGCGGCAGGCTGTGCCAGTTGGCTTCAGGGTTGAAGAATGGGCTCTGGCACTGTTCAGTTTACTAGCAGAGACGTAGCCAAGAGGTTAACGAGCTCGTTTAACAGAGGGAGGGGAGAAGCTGTAGCAGGAGTTACTCCTGGCACCTCTGAGGAGCTGAAGAAATAGTATTTACCTGGAACTATGCTTTGCATTTCTAGGTATGAGAGGAAATGGAGCAACAGAAAGATGTTTTTGCAGGAGTCCAACAAGCAATTTAACTTGCAGCTGAATTGAGCAATTGCACGTGCAAGGGGGCTGGAGGACTAAGCAGCTTCAGGTGCTGCTTAAAGGGTTGTTAGAACCTGAGGTTCTTTAGAAATTCATCTCTGTATTTACGTGTTGAGAGAAAAACCTCTGTTTCAAATGCAATTTGGGGTAATCCGATTCTAAACTATCCTACAACTTAGCCTGTGGGTGCCACAGTGGCTTTAGATAAGAACAATGCAATTTCACCCTTAACTATTTTGGATCTAAACGTGAACCCACTTCATTTTAAGCTAACATCACTCCATGATTTCAGTGGAGTTACTCCTGATTTACAGCAGTTGAGGGCAGATGAAAGTCAGTCCCTTCATATTTGTTTTTGTGTATGATTTGCAAGGGAGAAAGCAAGACAAGAGAAACCTGCTCAGGGTGAGATCACGGTGGGAGCTGAAGCGGCTTGGGTACCACTAGCACCTTTCTGGCTTTTTTTGGCTTTTGTGGCTTTCTCTCTTGCCCAAATCTCATCTTTATGTTCTGTTAATGGAACCTTGCTCTCTATAAAAGCAAATGCTGGAAACAGGGTCCTGGTCCTGTCTCTCCCCTTGTGCGAGCATGTTCTCCACACCATGCTTTTAGTGTTGATGTGGCCTTGACAGATGAGTCAAGGGATGGAGATTCCAGTTCTGCTGCTTGCCTTGGGAAAGTGCTCTGGAGCCCAACAGACTTTACTGTCTGGAAATATTTCCTGTTGCACAACATAAATTGTCTGTTTCAGTTTAATCCTGTTGTCTTAAATTACATCACTAAAGTATTACCTTGAGTGAAGCCTCTCTTCTGGGCCACTTCACTGCAGTGGGGGAACCAGTATTGTAAGAGGCCTCAGGTTGTGAAGTCTCTGCAAGAAGGTGGAGTGAGCACGAATTTCCCTTCCCCCTTCCTCCGTCTTGCACAAGCGCAGGATGAACAAGTCTTGCTTTGTAGCAGCTTAGAGGTGCGGGTCTGTGCTTCTTCTAAGCCCTGAGCTTCAGCAGCCACCCTTCAGTCCAACGGTGGCTGCTGAGATCTCCAGGAGACATCTCCCATTACTGGTGGCTTCTGATGACTCTGGTGGTCCTTTCCTTTGTGCTGCTTTTTTGTGCTTAAGTTAGCAATACTCCCTCTCCTATCCTGCCTGAGGTTGCTCCAAGGATGCGCTGGTGCTGCCTGGCCTCACGTCACCTGCGGTCTGCTTCTTTCTGCTGGGTTTTGCCTGGAGCCCCAGATCTTGTGACATTTAAGTGCTGATGCACAAATGAAGGTAACATTCACACGCTCTAGTGAGTCTCTGGCTCGCCTGCACAAATCTCTTGTTTCCATTCTTCTAGAGCAGCGTCACTACCTGAGGACAGCCCTCGCCTCGGTGCTGCAGGGAGCTGTTGATCACTGCTCTGTTTATGGGATATTGCCATAGCAATCAGGATGTGTAGTGGAGATAATAAGGAGATGAAGAGGTACATGCCTCCTTCCCTCTCCCCCCTCCTTCCCCAGCCAGCATCTTGTTTGCATTGGCTATTTTTAAACATATTTGCTACCAGAGGCTGAAGATCGCTATCAGTCTGAGCCTTGCCACCGTGCAACTCACAGCTGTTTCAAGTGGATTTGTGCTGAGGGTGGAAGGGTGGTTTTTGCTCTTCCAGCTGCTGGCTTAGGGCTCCTGATATAGCTGCTGATGATTGTGGCTCCCCAGGAAATCAGTGAAGGGTACCAGCCACTTTGACACGGACCACCAGACAGCTTAAAGCCAGAGCTTTTCCTCCTTCCTCCTGACCGCTCCTGGAGTCGAACTGGTGAACGCAAGGTGAGAGGCTTTTGAGTCCCATCAGCAGTCCCCTCAGTCATCCTCTCCCTCCCTGAAAGTGTTGTTTTTGGTTAATTTGTACAAGACTGGGCCTCCATGCTCTATCCTGTGGGAGGAGGCTCGAAGCTGGAATTTTGTAATAAATGCCAGATTGTTCTCTTGAGGCACAATGGAGAAGGCCACTCCTGTTGCTTCTCCAGTCCTTGTAGGCTCTTGTTAGCTTAATCTGCTAACTGTGAAAGGTTTTCTTTCCCCATTGAGAATAAACCTGACCTCTGCAGAAGGTCAGCATCAGGGGTGTTTGTTCTGAGATTCATGCTTTCCATGGAGCCATGGTGGGAATCCCAGACCACATCTTCCTGATGCAGGTTCCCAGCAGTTTGCTGGGGCTGAGTCACTCTGAACGCACCCCCAGGCCATCTGCAGCATTGCTGAACCACAGCATTGCTGAATCTGAGGACTTTTGCTTCCCTGTCCTTGGCCAGTCTCTTTGGTGCTACCCAAGGAGCGCAGAACAATCTGTCCCTGTGCACGCCAGAGGCAGCTGGTTTGTGCTGGAGTGAGCGTGGGCTTGTACCTGCAGCTCAGGACAAAAAGTTCTGCACTCCTTAAAGGCTTTCTGTAGTCAGGAAAGAAAAAGAATCTGGCCATCTGATTTTGGCACTGTCACTGATTCCCCATGTGACCACATTGTTTCAACTTTCTTCTCCTGACTGTCAGCAATAAAAAGACCACCACTCCCTGCTCTCTCCTCCTGGCCACCTCACTTTGAGATGGCCATAACATAAATAAGCATGTACAACCATAACTGAAATGTACGCAAAGAACATGCTATATAAATATGATTTTGCTTCTTGGCCATCAGTCATCCTACTAAGGACAGAGATAACAACGGGTGAAACCCGTATCTCATCCTCAGTGGTACCTGGCACTCACACTACCTGCAGCTCTTCTGGAGTTTCCCAGTTGGACTTAATTTCACTAGCTTAATAATATACATCTTGTACTCCTTTTATTTGAGTACTCACCATTATTGCCCTCTGACATAGTCTAAAATTATGTAAATTATGCTTGGATTCCTTTTTTTTTTTTTCTTTTTTTTTTTTTTTTTTTCTTCTTCTTTATTAATGCATACATGGACTGTATGAGATTTAGAGATTTCAGAGATTTATTTTTCTTTAATGAAATCAACCTCCTTTTCCTGGCTAGTGTACTGCACAAATGTCACATTTAAATACGTGCTTTCAAGTTCAGTCCTCTCCCTCAGACATATTACTTTACACTACATTTGGCTGGGTTAAATTGCACTGCTGATTTACTACATCAGTGGCCACAAAAGACTCGAATTCCTCTGACTCCTGTTTTGTTGTTTCTCTCTATTTACTATACGCAGTGCTCTGGTTTTGGAATGGTTGGCAGACTGTAAGCTTACGTTTCTTATTTCTTGTCTTCCCTTGATATAATGTTTACAATTGGATTCATATATTTAGCACACTCAGAGTCAAGTAAATTGCAGAGCAAGTACAAAAAGCTCTTCTGAGAGCAGTATGAATGCCACAGTCCTGTGCTGTGCCAGGCACCAGCTATACAGAGGAGGGAAAGGGGTAAAGATGTGCCCAAAGTTCAGGGAAGCTCCCTTGTCTGTCTTCTACAAGCAGGAGCTGGAAGCAGGAGGATGCTCTTCAACCAGCTAAGGAGGCTTGAACAGCACCAGGAGCACAAGGAGGCTTCTCTATCCTCCTAAGTTTTGTATCCAGAAGATTGCCACCTCTCTTCTCTGTCCAAAACCTGCCTGAATGGAAGATCTGGGTATGAGATTCGAGTCTAAATACCTTTCACTAATTGGGTTTTATTGTCTAAAAAGCAAACTAGTGCAGCTTTGGGAATTCCCTTCTTTTTGTTTGCTTACTTGGAGAAGCCCTGGCTAAGCAAACCTGCCGGGCATGCTGGCTCTTCCTGACCAAAGGTTTTAAAACGGGTTAAAGCATGTAGTGACAGCAACAGTGGCAGCAAAAACCTTCCCTGGAGAGGAAGGAGGCACCCCAAAGGCAGTCAAGCCAAGCTCCACCTTCTGATTTTACCTCCCTGCGTGGGGCTGCGTCACCTCTCCTTCATGTGGAAGCTGCCAGGTGGTGAAGGTCTCATGCACTGCAGGTGAGAATTTTCAGCTGATACTTAGGAAAGGCTTCTCCGATGTCAGCCAGTTTCTGAGAGGAGCTAGCCAGGAGGTAGGTGCCTGTTCAGATATATCCCAGCCAGCTGGCTAGCTCTCAGCTTGGCAGGCAGGAGCACCTAATTGCCCTGCACAGACACCCTGTCTCCGTGGACAATACACGAATGCTTACAGGTTCTGAGTCATTCCTCAGAAATTCAGCACTCTGTTAGATACCTCAACACTCACGATAGGTGCTCTGGGTTATGCTGGTGGGCAGGATGTCTTTAGGTTCGTATTGTTCATGCAAGGCACTGCCCGTTGTTACTAAGAGAAATTGTGCGTGTTAGGACCCCATGGCTATCATGCCACACAATCTCACTTTATTTTCTAGTAGCACTAAACACTTACTGATTCTGTCCAGACCTTGCCTGTTCTGTAATTTTCTAGAGTTGTCTCTACCAGGCAGAAGCTTGCCTGCAAAAACATAACAAAACAAACAAAAACCCAAACCAAACCAAAAAACGAATAGTATCCATCCAGGGTGCTGGTTTGTTCTGCACAGCTTTTAGTGTGCAGCTAGCTCACTGCCAAGCATCACACAGCACAGCAGAGAGCGAGGCAGAGAAGTGCCTGTGAATCACCATGGAACAACAGCAGGCGAGCCAAGTGGCCCCATGTGATTTTAGGCAGGGCTCAAGAATTTCATTCCTTTAGCTTCAACCCAGGGGGCAAATTTGTTCATTTCTCTGGCATCGCAACAATGATAAAGACTGTGCACCCATTTGCCCTGAACTGGTGTGTTTTTTACTGTGAATCACTTGCTGTTCCCATTGTGTGAGATCACAGCAGTTAAAGGAAAGGTGGAGATTCACTGGAACCAACTCTCATGTCTACTAAGCTGCCTTTCCCCTCTCCTGAGTGTAGAAGGTAGCTTTAAAGCAAAAGTAAATGGTGTAGTCAGAGTAAGTGGGTTCTAGAATCAGACAAGTTCACTGCTCTGAAGTGTGTTTTGCAGATGTGTTAGGAGATGGGTGCCAAGCTGTGAGCTGTCTCTTATCTCCACAACAAATGACAGAGAGAAATTTTAGGAAGGTTGAGGTACCTGTGTCTGCAAAAACTCCAGTGGTTCTTTTGCATGTGTTTGGTACATGCTGGTTCTTGAGTCTTTTCTTGGAATTATTTTGGAGAGTACTACTTGGCTTGGACTAAAAGTTTGTGAGATCACTGTGTAATAGCATAGACAGTCAAGTTCCAGCACCCATGCTTGCATCCTGAACTAGGAGGGAATAATTCTGGGAAAGACAGGAATACAGGCAAAGATATGAAGAGCACCACCTGCTTGAGAGAAACAACCTCAAGAGGTAGACGTATAACTTTCAACCTTGCCTTTCCATGTCTTCTGAACAGCCTGGAGTTATTTCACAAGAGCACAGCTCAAAGCAGGCACCCTAAATTATAGCTCTGTTGCAGTGGTTCTTCAGGGTATAATGTTCCCCTACAGCCCTTAGGACTGTTATCGATCTGAGGGGGGTGGGGGAGGGACTAAGTGCAGCTTGAGGAGCTAGGACACTTGTGTCCTTCACCATTCATGACAGTAGGAAGGTCATCTTACCCAACTGCAAAATCTGCTATCTTGCACCCATCTGCCTGAGATTTAATTCTTTCTTGCCTGCAACTTGCTTGAAAAACGAAAAGCTCCATGTGACTGCTGTGTGTTATTAATGAGGGAAGGTTGGAAAAAAATCCCCAAGACTTTCTGTCATATAAGTTGCTTGAGAAAAGACATGCTATCCGTAGCGAGACCTCACAGCATGCAAATTCTCAAAGCATATATGTAAAAGATTGAAACTGGAGGTTTTGTTGACCCTGGAAGAAAAAGCAGATTCCAAACTGGGGCTCAGAAAAAAAATAAAAAGTCTCCTGTTTCAACAATATTTATTCTTGCTTTATTGATGAATAGATGCAGCTTGCCTGTGTTGTGGTTTTGCCCTGTTTATCTTCTGTGTTTGCATACATTCTCTTGCTGGGCAATTACAATTTCAAGAGCTGGCCTCAAGGTAGGCAGCAAAAGAGCCACATCATCTCTTCCTTCTTCTCTTTCATTGAATTTCTGAGCTTGGGGTCCTGCTTTTGAGCAGAATTTTTGTGATGGGGACTGTAGGGACTAGATTACCATAGAGAAAATGTGAACCTCCGTCGAGGTTTGAACTTTGGTCTGCAGAAAAGAACCTGATATTTCATTCTGAAAACCTTCTTAGGGTCATAAGGACCTACAGATTAAAAACACACAGTATAGGAAAGCTTAACGAAATAAAATCTCCATGGCTTTGGAGGGAAATAGTTCTACCTTGTTGTTTTCATTGAACCGTGTGACTTGGAGAAGGATGAAGTGAACCTGCTCAGAAATCCTCAGGAAGAGATGTGGACTGCTCGAGGGTGTCCGTGGGGGCTTTTCCCCTGTCCAAGGCTGGGTAGTCAGTTCAACTGTTCTGCTGCAATATGCAGTGACAAGTCTTTCCTGTGAGGTTCAAGGCACAAAGAGAAGAAGCCATTGCCAAGGCAGGCTGCATTTTTTTATATATTATTATTATTATTATTATTATTTTATTTTTTATTTTTTTATTTTTTGTGGGGGAAGGGAAGGTCTGTGGTCCCTCACTCCTTCTTCCGAGTGGTTTATCTGCTATGCAGAGGCTGTTACTGTAGGATGACACCAAATTCTTCTATTTGACTTCAATTTAGCTTTTTTTTTTTTTTTTTTTTTGACTATCCCAGTCTGAATGTAGGTTCATTACAGCCCCTGTTTACTGGGAGGCATTGTAGAAAAATCCTAGCATGCATTTATTTAAACATAAATGGAGTAGCTATAGAGCTCTTTCCAAAGAGTTTAAATGGCATCCTTGGCAAGAAAATAGAGAGGAAGCAAATATCTGTTACATGCGCCTGTGTATTGCCCCTAGAATAGGATCAAAGTTACAAAAAGAAACTGTGGTTTTGTTTCTCCACAGTTGTTAGAGTTCACAAACTTCCCAGGATCTATATTTCAAGGCTTTCATCAACCGGATTTTTGTACACATTTACATTCATTCAAAATAGTTTCCAGGCAGTGGGTGATTAGTGGTTAGATGTGGCCTACAGTTTGGTGATAATTTGATTAAGTGAAATCCTTAGGAAAATGAGCATTCCAGGTCTTTCATGTTCCTGTGCTTTACCTATGGACCACATCTCCTTCCCCACCCAGTCTCACAGGAGAAAGCTCCTTTATCTCCTGCATTTCAGAAAGGAACAGATGAATGCTAGGCAGGAAAGACGATGGGATCCTTCCAGCCAGACTGAGCAGCAGGAAAAGACATTAACTCCAAAAAAACACCACTTTTACATTTTTCCAAGAGAATTCAAAAGGCAGTCATTATCTCCCTCTCCCCAAGAACTCCATGTACTCTGGTCCTTTTGCATGAATTCAGCATTAAGGACTGTGGTGTGCTACTAGTAGGGGGCTGAGAGGCTGTGCTGTGGAGTTACAGAGTTTCCAGAGGTGGAGGAAGCACAAGATTCATAACTTCTTGAGAAGATGTGGACCTCCTTGACATACTTAGGAGGGCAACCCCTGTAGCATTCCTTGGAGAAGCATTCCTTTGTCAATGGGCCTGGATGCACGAGGAGGTGGTCTGCAAACAAATGAAGCCAACCTATACCAGCACGTTCCCCTGCTGCCCAGTGAGCCAGCCAGGAAAGCAGATAAAATAAAAACAAGATGTAAACATACAGAGGTTAGCCAATTTTTATTTATATGCGATTGAAATAATTTTATAATGTTGCACAGGCAGGGCCATGGATTTTCTTCACAGGAAGATGAAGTGGTGTAAGAGTGCGGCTCGTCTGTAAGTCCTGGCTAATAGAAGGACCATCCTGTGTCCTGCTCCTTCATTTAGAAACAGGGAGAGTGGAAGGGACAGTCAAGTCCTTAAGTGTCTACTTTATCAACAATCTTTGCTATACTGATTTACTTCAGGAAATTTTGGTTAAAAATATTGATTTAAAAAAGGATGATGTCTTTCCGCCTTCCTGTAAATACTGCGGGTATTCGCCTGCCATGGTCACTGACTCAAGTATTTCCAGTTGGTGAGAAGGGGCTTACAAATGTTTGGATTTACAAACACTCATGGATTTACAAACAGTTGCTTGCAGTGGCTTTGCAGATCTCCTTGTGATAACAGCACACCATTTGTCTCTGAACCATAGGCTTCATATGAGCACAGTGCTGCCTGGGGTGGCAGAAGGAGACAAACAGCCTTGCCTTCTCTGTGTCCTGGAGACCTTTCCAGCAGCTGAGAAGCCAGCACGGCCCTACATGGACTAGCCATGGCTCTGCTGACCATGCAGGGAGGGAAGCATGGGACACGCTGGGCTGAGAAGGATGCTGTGCCCTTGTGAAAGCCCAGCCATGCATCCCAGGGACAGAAGCAACCCCTCCTCTTTTCTCCTTCCTTTGGAGTGAAAAGCAAAAGTGATGGACATTTTGTTTTCCTGCAAGGGAAATTCTCTCCTCCCCCAAGGCAATGAAGTGATCTGTCAGAGGAACATTCACCTGAGAAATTAAAATCCTAGCCTCCTGGCTGCCATCACAAAGTGGGCAAACCCAGCTATTTCCTTAGGTTCCTAAATAAAAGGTGAGAAAAGACCACTGAGACCATTCAGTCCATCTTCCTGGATAAAAGCAGCCATAGATTTTCCCTGAATTAATTCTCATTTCAGTTACAGCAAGCATCCCACCATTGTTCTGCAGGTGGTACCATCCTTGTCAGGGGTTGTTCCACTATCACCAGCAGCTGAAGTGGGCACAGCCATTACTTTCCCTCTCCTTGGCCCTAAATCCTTTTGTGTGTGTGCCATTAGTGGTCCACGTGCCCTCATTTGGGACACCTTGAGCCATAGCAGCATCTCTCAGGGAGGGCAGCCACCTTCATTTGCAGGTTTCACACGTGGAGAACACATGAGAAAATCTGAGTATGATTTTCAGCCTAAATCTATTTAAAACTTTATATGGAAAAAGAAAGGTCTGGAAGGCCACACTCCAACATGCATGGGACTCGGTTAATTCACCTTGAAGAGGCCTTTCAGAGAACTCTAAAAATGCACGCTGCATTAGGGATAGGACATGGGTGAGTGCACCAGAGAGAGCAGCACCAGACAAACAGCAAACACTGCAGCAACCCAGCGAGGAGGTCATGGGAGCTGCGGGGCTGGCAGCATCGCTGAGCAGATCTGTTTGCGCTGCGGCCGTTTTTTTCTCACAGATGGGATAAAAATAAGATAGATTAAGTATATCCAAGAAAAAATAGTTTTGCTAAGGCTTGAGCAAGCTGCCAATGTCAGCAAAGGGAGCAAGTAATGTAAGCAAACTTCAGAGAAGGAAAGCTGCAGAGTCTCCTGCCGGAGAGAGCAAAGGGGGCTGGCTCCATGCACTGGCTGGATGTGGGGTGAGGGGTTGGCCGGGCAATTAGGTTGATTTGTGTCTTCTATGTTTACCCGGGCAGATCCCAATGGAGAGGGAGGTTTTTCTCTTAGCTAATAAATATTCCTGCCCCTAGTTTCAAATGTTTTTCTTCCTGCTGTGGCCCTTTGGAGTTAACCTCAGCTGAGGCAAGTCACTCAGGCTGCTATGTAAGTGTTGAGGGTCCTACAGAAATCTGGAGCCCTTTGTCATGGCTGTTAATGGCTGTGCTGCTTTTCCAGGGTTAGGTCTACATGTGGATGTGATTTTGCACCCAGCTTTCCAGCAGCTCCTTGTGAATGGCCGATTTAGGCAAGGTGAAGAACTGCTCCCTAAAACCAGACCTTCTATCAGCAGAGTGAGCAGCAGCAACTCTTCTGCCGTCTGTGCAGGAGGATGCTCCCCAACGAGCATGAAACTGCTGTTAGGATGTGTGATGGAGCAAAAGCAGATGGTGTATCAGGGCTTTGGTGGGCTCAGATGAGCAATAGTGCTTCTCGGTTGCTTTTCACTAACTGGCTGTGAGCTTGGTCTTAGGCAGTGGCAGATCATCTGCCTTCATTTAGTGGGTTGTGAAAGCAGAAGCTTCCTGTTGATTTCTGGTCTTTCTTTCCTTTTTTTTTTTTTTTGAGAGTTACAGCTCCAAGTTACAGCTTCATATGTTAAGTCTTTAGGGATGCTGATGTACAGAAAACCCCTGCTCCAGGTGAAAACATCATTCAGAGAATTATTTCCTAAGCATCCAGGCTCCATTTCTCTTACCCCGCTTCCTGGTTAAGACAGGGGAGGCCACATCTGAGATGGCGCTGCTCTGATTTGGGAGTTCTTACTCCACTTTGGTGAGGTGCAAATGGTGAGGGGCATGACCAGAAGGATCGAGGATATCATTCTCCACTATGTCATGGTTATTTGTTGCTTTCTTGAGTGGTTACTTTTGTTTTTTAAATGCACTTAATTCAGACAGAGGTAACCTCAGGAAAAGGGGGTTTGGGATTGTGTAGGGAACCTTTCTGTGACGAACGTCTGCCTCTTTTTGGTTAACAACCGTATTTGTTACATTAAAACAAATGCCACTATGTGACCCAGAGAGCTTGTGGAAGAGGGCCAGAAAGTAAACTGTTGCTACTGACGAGATAATGGATTAAAAAGAAAAAGATAGCAGTACTAAAAAAGAAAACTCAGGCAAAAAGCTGGTTTTCATTTATTTAACTTTGCCCTGAAAATGAAGACAAACGTGGTTTTGCAGCTCAGTCTCACTTTGTAGAGTTGTTGGGTTGGACACTCGGGGGATAAAGAATCCTAACTTTCCTTTCCTGTGTTGTTTGAGAACCGCACCAGAAATGTGTCTGAGTAGCAAAGTTCGCTCCCTGCCATGTGTGAAGATGGTTAGGGTCAGGGTTTTGATTCACTTTGCATGAGAAATAATAACCAGACACAAAAACTGAGTCAAGACTCTAGGGTGGTGGCCAAGAGGGAGCTGGATTCACTTTGGCTTCTTCTCTGTAACTGGTGTCTGTCTGTCTGGATCTGTGAAAGTGATGCCATTAATGCCAACGCACCGATCCCTCCGTCTGTCTGGCAAGCCAACATCAGTCTCCCATCTGGGTATGATGCAATTTCCTTTGCTTCTTTATTAGGAGATTAAAGGAGCTGCCTCTTCTCCCTTTTCCTTGTAGATAATTTATTGTTTCTGGAATTAATAGCTTTTAGTATTTGAAAGTTTCCTGCAGATGGATCAGGAGCAGAAAAGAACATTGCAATGACAGCATTTTATAGGCAGATACCTACAGAATGGGCTACCTGTTTCCTGCCCTCCCTATTGTGTATAGATCGAGACTTAAGTGTTTACCTGAGCTGTCACTGTAGGCTTTTTAGGGCCCTGTTTCATTCTTGACACTTGGAACTTGCCATGTGATGTGGTCATTCTTTTAGGACAGTACTTACTAAAGCCATTTATGTTTTTATCAGTAAGCACAGGAGTAGCAGAAGGAGATACAGATGTCCATCAGCTTTGCACCAGGTTGCAGAGACCACTTCATGGCAAATACTCCAAAGAGAAAGTTCTCCTACGTCTGTGAGAAATCTCTCTTGCCCAGGGCCAAGACACGCTGGAGTAGAAGCTGACACAGCCTCCACTGCTCTGCTTATCTTGTGTGTTCCCATTGAAGGCTGAGGTTTGGCCAAGTGTGTCTTCTGTTTCTGTGCAGACACTGCTGTGACTGCCCAGGCATGCACTTGGGCTAGGAGGAAGCAGGTAACAGTTCTGTGATATGGCCGAGGCTGCAGCCTGCCTGAGAAGATGCTCTCCTCTTGTATCATATTACCAGCAGGTGCTGGGATGTGATGCTGGAGGAAAGCAGACTTTCTGGGGCTTTCCTCCCTCCTTGGCTCCTGGGAAGAAGCGTACAGTTCTAATCGTGTTACAGGTGGCTTCAAACTATGACTTGTCCTGACCTACCTCTTTGTAGCAGGTCTAGGAGGATGCTTGTCTCAGGGTCAGGTGATTACCAACATGCTTGGGCAGTGGATTAGGGCTTTGAGCCCATATTTATGTCCTCAGCCTAGTGCGTGGCGTAGTCTTGCAGCACTCCTCTTTTGCAACTGAACCAAAGCCGTTCAGAATATATCAGAGGCATGTTTGTAGGTTTAAAGGTCTGTAAAGCAATCTGGATCTTGTGACCCAAGGGAGAGGGACAGTCTTTCTGACCTACCTGCAGGTATTTCCAGTGCTTCGTGCGTCAGCATATTCCCATTCCACGTTCTGTCTGTTGTAACTGAATGACGAGTGACTCTCCCTGTGAGAAACCCCAAATCTCTCTCTTTTGCTGGCCGTCTGATGAGTGGTAATAACCAAGGAGCAATGAGCAGCTGGTAGCACTTATCAGAGGCAGCTCAGCGGCTGGTAGCTATCTCCTCTGGGGGAAGCTCTGCAGGGGAAGTTCCCACCTCACCGCTTCTTTGCTTCACTGGAAATCATTTTGGTTGTATATCTTGGCTCAATATGCCTCCAATCCTTTGCCTGGTATGAAGATTCACAGCTGGAGTCTCTGTCTGCAGGGCCTTGCACAGCCCTTTTCTTTGGATGCGGAGATGCCTTCTCCATTTCGAAGGGTAATGAAGGATATGCAGGGGTTACCACTCATGATAAGCCCCTGGACAGAGTGGGAATACATGTGGACCATGATGCCCAGAGGATTTTAGTGCTTCTGAGTGATTGAAAAGGTGGAGCCATCTCTAATGACTGTTCACTGCCCTGCAATGAACGCAATATATATCCTTTGTAATGACACTTTCTTCTTTCTTTCCAAATAAAGGGTTGCTTTACTTACCTGGATTTACAACTCCAACAGCCAAGCTCTTTTAATAAATTGCCCAATAAAGACATCATTAATCTCTGCCAGAAGGTTTTTTTTGCCCATGTAGTTTTTACTCTACTGCTTGGAAGGAGAAGCTATAGCAGGAAACAGGGTTCCTGGCCCTTGCATGAGGTGCTTTGTTTGTATAGCCATGTCAGATGCAGGTGTGTGATTTTCCACACTTCTCACTGACACAGTGTTACTGGCAAAATGTTTATGTATAAAATGAGCCAATGTCACGTACTTTCTCCATCCACTGGAGAAGGTCCAGTCCCAAGCTCTTGTTTTTTACCAAGAGCTTAATGGAGAGAATGGTAGAGCTGGTGGCACAGTGAGAAAAGAATTAAAGGCTGAGTTTTATTGCAGGGCTTTTCATCATCACTGCTGGGAACTGTGAAAACACAGGTCTGAATAAATGGGTCCTATGATGCTGGGCTGTGAACAGGATTTGAACCCCCAGGCACTGGCACTTAGCTCTCAGTCTCCTGAGTTGTACAACACTACATGGCCCTCTTAAATGGGGCCATTTTTCCGTGATTCAAGGCTGACTCAAAGAGATTTTCCTATCTGTTGATTATGAAATATATATATATATTTCATTTTCTTCAAGAAAGACCAATTTATTTGCCATTTGAGTGAAATCAATATTCTGAAATGTCATTTCAATGAAATCAAGGTTGTAAAGTAAACAGGGTAATGAGAAGACAAGCGCTGTACATAGATTTTCAAATGTCAGACAGTTGATAGATTTTTTCAAACATACAGCTTGATTTCTCCATGATAAATAGTGGAGATGGATAGCATAGGAACCAGAACTACAGAAGGAGATGTGAAAGTGCCTGTGTTTTCCTCCTGAGCTAGTGGCAACCTGTAGACATGGATGGGACTTCCAAGGGCTGAAGATTGAGGAGATGCTGGCTTTCTGCATGGATGTGGCTAGAAAAAAAGCAATTTTAAACCTTGAGCCTCTAGTGCTGAAACAAGTCATGTCCTGGGTGTTTTGCCTCAACAGTGGGATGCCCAAGGGAGCATCCCACTAAAGGAGGAAGGGTGGCAGGGGATCACTGCATGAGCCAGGATTGTGCTGATGCCCAAGCCCATGGTGCTGGAATCTCCATCTCTGCTCTGCCTGCACAAATCCCCCAGCTTTGTGTAAATTTCACATGTTGCACAAATGACTCCCTCTTGATTTTCCCGGGATCCGCAGTGTGTTTCTGCTCTGCTAAGCACTGGCCACGGTCCAAGCAGCAGCGGCTGCAGTTTTATGCTCCTGGATCGGAACAGGGCTCGCGTAGTTTGAATCATCGCTCACAGTCACCCACAACAGAAATGTTTGCGATTAGAAACCCGTGAGATCATCCCCGTAGCTCACAAAGAAAGTTTGACATCTTGCATGGGAGAAAGGCAACTGGAAGGCTGAAACAATTATATGCCACTTTACCCCAAAACTGCTTTGAGGTGGTGGATGAACAACATGCAATGCTATATATATATTTTATATTTTCTTAATCTCAGTATCCTTCCCCAAAATGTAGTCCTGATTTCCCAAGTTATAGCAAGAGTCAAAACTGTTTGGTCTGCAGACCATTTATATTGCTAGAGAGAGAGGTAAATAGCCAAAACTCACCTAAGAAGGAAGCTAATTCCTAAGGTAATTGCTATTATTTTGGTTGGAAAGGAACTCTGGGAACATTTTACCATGAAATGAAAGCTTACAAGAAGGTAATTGAAGTAATGAGCTGTTTGAGGGAAGAATGGAGTAATGATTTTGAAAAGGTAATTAAAAAAATAAAATAGAAGAAGGTTGAGAGTTAATACTACCGGGATCTTGTATCTTTGCAGAGCTGGTGAGGAGGACAGTGATATTTGGCAGATCAAGAGAGCACTGCTTTGGATTCAATAAAAGGAATGTTTTATCTCTAAAAAATATGGGTACTGATGAGTGATAACAGCCTGGAGTTCTCCGTGCTGGTTCATTTTTCAGGCTTGTCACCACCCATGCATTTATTTTTGAGGGTGGGAGAAGGTGCTGGAAGTGGTGTGGGGTCAAGGGTTGTTGCTGAGTGGGTGTGATAGGGTGGGTGGTGGGGTGCAAGGAGTGGTGACAGCCCTTTCCACCCCCTCTCTCCCCCAACTCAGCCTCCCCAGCAAAAGGCTCAAAAGCCTAAAAGCTGTCTTTGGTGTTTTCTTTGACAGATGTGGTGCTGTGCCCACATTTGTTGCTCCTTGCTACCCTCTGCTTTGCCCTTTCTTCTTGCCCAGGCTCACCAAAGGCTGGTGAGCTACCTGCTAGTGCTGGAGGTGCAAACAGCTCCATTTGTGCCTGCAACATGTAGGATTTGTACCCTAACAAAAGCAAAAGGCTCTCCTTGCCCCCAGGCATTAAGGAGGGGAGAGGCTGGAGCGCTGTGCTGCCAGGAATCCAAGGTAAGACTCCGACCTCCCAAACTTCCCGTTGTTTCATCCTAACCCAGAAATTACTCTGGCATCTTTCGTATTCCTGCTGGTTAGAGAGTCTTAGAGCTTTCATTAAATGCTGGATTTGGATCTTGGCTAATGAAAAAAAAAATCATGCGCACAGTCTGGCAGGGGAATGGAATATCTGGGCAGTGTGAAAGCTCCTCTCAGGTGCAGGCAGCGCTGTATGGGCTGTGCAGTGCTCAGCAAGCCTCGTCACTGCCTGGGGTTTCCTGTTGCTCACAGCATTCCTTTACTATTACTTCTTCTTTTCGTCTTGCTTTGTAGAATTTGATCTCTGCTTTAAATTAAGTCCCCAGTACCTGATTATTGCAGTATGCCTCACTGAATAGGGATCATTCCCTTTCTCACTCTCAATTCACTTCACCTTGGCTTATAGCTTTACTCTCTGGAGAAAGGCAAGGTTGATGTTCCTTTGGGATTGACAGAGATGATGGTCTTTGATTTCTGTGTCTGTGGCCTGAAATCTTTCTCAAATCCAGCCTGTCATATTGAAGTGATTTACTTCTTTCATTGTTTGAATCTCCCCATTATTTCTTGCCAATTTTCTGCGAGTGAACACTCATTCCTGCATTTACCAGGGCTTTCTGCATCTGGCCCAACTGGCAGGTTCACATATGTCTTTCATAAAGAGGATTTTGCAGACAAGAACTCCCTGGAAAAGGATTAAGCCTTTTTGTTGTTGATGATAACGAGTTTGTCGCTGCTGAGTGGATGACAAATGCTGTGCACGAGGCACACCATGATGAGGACACATCCCTTGCAGGGGATGGATGTCATTGTCTCTTTGCATGTTGTCACCTGTAGTACAATTACAAAGGTAGTGTAAATATTCGATAAGTACATTTCCCTGCCTGGCACGGCTGTAGTGTCTAAGCCAGAGCTCTGAGTAGTTATTGTCAGTGCTTACGTGGGATCTGCAGGCAGATTATGTCTGGACACCTTGAATGGGTTTGTCCCCCAGAAGCAGAGAAGCCCTGTTCCCCCAAACTTACACATCCTATGGACCTGGGATCACACAGGCAGCTGTGGGACATCTTGGCTGCCTTTAGTATACTCTGACATCGATTTGCCTTGTTGGCCTTGGGCAAATCAATTGACTCTCAAGGTTTAATTTTGTCACTTGTGAAAGGTAAATGCTTTGTTGGTTTTACAACACAGGTGGTGTTTTTAAGGGTTAATTAGTTGGTGTTTGAGGCACAATAGTGTTATATAGGGGTTATTCAGAGTGAAGGCACATGTAGGTGAGTGTGTGATTAACACAGTGAGCCTGGAGGTGAGCAGATTTCCCCAGGCGAGAAACTGAGCTGTTGTTGGCCGCTGGCTATCCCTTTGGCATGTGTTCCTGCAAAGGCTGCAGCTTGGGGAGCATCCCATGATGACTCCATGCTCATCCTGGGTCTTGCAGGGCTGCTTTCAGGGCTCCTCACTCGCATTCAGAGCTGCTCAGCCACATAAGGGCAGGAAGGAGCTGAAATTGCCTCCTCCTCCTGTCTGTGTGGCCAGGTGAGGAAGTCAAGAATGTCATTTCATGCACCATAAATACTAATAATTCCAGGTACTTATGATTTGAGCATGCACATTAATGTGGTGCGAGCTCTCTCCCCTGGCTGGACTTGGTGTAATCACACTTTGGACCTGTTTGTCTTGGCGGAGCTGCCCTTGTGAATGAGGTAACTTAGGAAAAGACATTCCTTCACTCGTAGCAAGCAGCTAAAAATATCTGAACTTCCACATCCCTAGGGAGGAGAGCAGGAGCCAGGGTAAAGCTCAGAGCATGGACCTCTGGGGATGCAAAACTGTGCTCTTTATCAGAGCTGGGCAGGGGCTGCTGATCCCTATCAGAGCATCTTTGTTGGACGGGGCTTTACCATGGAGTGTTTCCTGGGACTCGAAATGCTTTACTTGTAAGCTGCAGCTTGCAAGCTTCAGCAAGAGAGCTCTGTTCTTTGCTGCATACCTTGGTTTGATTCCCAGTGACATGCACGTTGAGTTTACATGGGTGATGTAAGAGCTGCTGCTCTACTAATAGCTGTGAGAGCATCTTGGACAATGACTGCTGCTTTGGGACAAGGTACACAGCACTATTGTTAAGTAAAGATAGGATGAAGATTAATATGCTTTCCTCCTACCCTTTAAAATAAAAATTACACAGCCTTCCTCTTTGATGATAAGAGGGGCTTGTAAAGGCTTAAAGCTGGGGCTGTTAAGCTATTCGGACATGCAGGGATGGCAATTTAAAATGATCAAAACCTGATAGTTGTCTTTCATTGTGTGTGTGTATGTTTAAAAAAAACTTTCGAAACTAAACAACCAAAAAACAACACTTCAAAACCAGAATGAAGCTAATGAAGCAATGCAGTTACGCCTCTTCCTGAAGATCTGACTGCAAGCTTCTGCAGACAAAGAAAAGGGTTTGCTCAGGTAGATTTTATTATGTAGTGAGAGTTCCTGTTGCTGCTTTCCCGTACAGCTGGAACCACAGCCCTCTGTGTTTTTATGTGTACATGCATGCGCTTACTTAGAGGCACTTCATAAATCACGTTTGAAAAGTGCATTTTTTTTTTTCCTTTAGGAATTTGGCAATAAACAAGTCAACTGAGAGAAAAATCAAACCTGAGACTGGTTCAGTTACCAGCTGTGGGGATGGAAGGGGGCTCTGGAGATCAGCGTATTTATAAGTGTGCGGTAGCTGGAGTGGGTGGATAGGCTACTTTTTTGGCAAGGCTGCAGTTGCTCGATTATTAAGAATTATTCCTTATTATTTATGTCACCCATTCTGGGGCTGCTGTCTCTCTGCAGATGTGTCCTAAAGCAGGGAAGTGAAGTGCAGGCAGCACAGCCAGGCCTCTTCAGTTTTATTGCAAAGTGCTGCCTTTGCTGCGAGAATGGCTTTTTACAGCCAGCCTGGCCTTGCTTTGCTTTCCGGAATGCAAAGGGGGGGAGAATGAAAAGCAGGGAAATGCAATTTTGATTGAAACTCCAGGGGACCATGAAAGAGGGCAGAAAGAAAAGCAAGAAAACCATAAAAACACCACAATGGGGGCCAGCAAAAGCGTGGCACGGTCCTGCGAGAGCAGTATGGCAGCAGTTCTGTAGCACCTCTTTCCCCAGGATGATTTTTGATGCGTGCTATGAAAAGCCCAGCAGTTTGTAACCTCCACTTCAGAGGACGGATCAAGATTTGGTTCTTTCTGAAGTCCGAGGGCATGTGGATGTGTTTTAATTCCTCTTGCAGTGCCTGTTGTAATGGAAAAGGCCATGCCTGTCTATGAGGGCCACTTATGGGGCCTGCTCACTGTCACTCATAATCTTTGTGTTCACCTTTGGGTGCTGGGAAATAACTTTTTTCCTGCTTTTATGGAAAACTGGGACAAAGAAGGACGTAAATCCTGATCCATGTGAGCACTGAGGTGCTTGGGTGTGCCCAAATTTCTTGGGCTGCCCCCTCACAAAGCACGTGCAATTTGGGCCTGGGTTCAGACACAGGATATGGGTGAGGGAAAGCCTGGGTTCTCATCCCTGCTTCCTGAGGTGCACATGAATTTGGCATTCAGGGCCTAAAAGCAGAACTCGACCAGGACTCAGGACTTCTCCCATTCTCAGCTCGAAGGCTGCAGGAGCTGTGTTGCCAGCTCTTTTTCCGCCTCTGTGACCAGGCCTTGCTTGAGATGTCATGTGGGTGTTTGCCTCGTGCGGCTGGTGACTGAAACAATAAAATGGCTGTGGGCTTTTCTTGGACAGCTGGCCAGGTTTTGGTCAATACTGCTGCTGAGAGAAAATCAGCTGTGTGGACCATCAGAGCTGCTGTCATGGATACAGTCCTTGCTCACTTGGGCTGCAAAACTCACATCTGCTCATCTGGGGGTGAGGCTTTGAGTAACAGCAGAGACTCTGCCCTACAGCTTTTGGGCTCAGCTGATCAGCTTCCCCAAGGGAGGACATTTTCTTCATCTGGACTCTCTTGTCCTTTCAGGACTTGGAAATGATTAACTTTGGGTGTAGCCCTCATCAGGCTGAGCTGGGCTTTGGATGGGAATCCCTTGTTTCCTTAGCTCCACTGACAAGGTTGCAGAAGGTGGTTGCATGCTTTATTTTTTTTTTGAGGCAAAGCACCTGTGAGTGCTGATCTTTGTGCAAGAGGCCACTGCATGATATGGGACCTTAAGGGATGCTTTGCTGACCTGGTGACATTCCCAGGCACACACAGCTGATGCTAACCTGGCATGGGTTTAGTGAGGTACCTGGGCAATACTTTATTTATTTATTTATTTATTTATTTATTTTTATTATTTTGACTGGTTTTGTTAATGTTAAGCAGTTACCTTCTCCCTGAAGTGAAATTTGTGTGCCTGATTGCTCTGTCGTAAATCCTACCTGAAGTGGTATGCCCAGAGTGAGAAATAAAACAGTGCATAAAAAAGCAGGCAGAGAACATTCTGCTGCACCAAGGGTTTCCTTCTCCTGGACAACTGGGAACAACCTTACGGCTTTTTCTTTTCTAAGGCTGATGTGGTAACACCAGCAAAATCCTTCATGCCAGTGGTCACAACTCTGACGCACTCTTCTCTCTGTGGTGTTGATTGTAGAGAAAGGCTGGCTTGTCTGAATCTTTTCTTATTCTCGTTGCTTTGCCAGGATGATGCATTTATTTGGGTTAGGTGTCAAGCAACATCTACTGCGAGAACAACACTGCTGACTGCCAGAATCAGGTCACTGCTGGTCACTTGCTGACTGCTTGGTTATTTTCGGCTTTGGCACTCTGAAACATTTAGGTGATGATTTACAAATGTTGCACTGTGAAAGCTCCCATCCAAATTACGCTCTGCTTGATAAACTGCATTGGATGAGCATTGGGCTGGGGTGAGACAAAGCAGGATGCATTGCTCAGTAATTGGATGTGTAGATGTGCTTCTCTGAAACAAATAGCAAGAAGAAGGGAAAGGAAATACAATTTGATTAGCTGTTTATCTGAGTAGCTCCCAAGGAACAGAATGAAGATATGGAGGTGGGTGTTGGGGTCACTTGATCCTACTATGAGGAGATAACAATTCATTGTTCCAAGGCAGAAATGCAAAAGGTGAATATAAATGCCTTCTTTCTTCATGGATGAAACCTGTGAGCCTGCTGGCTACTTGTTTTTATACCGGTTGAAAATAGCAATCAAACAATTTAACTCTCACAAGTAAGAGATGCTAATTAGAAGTTATCTGTTTAAAATCAGAGTCCTTATTAATTTAGGAAAGGGAGGTAGGACAGGATGGGACTTGTGACAAGGCAAAGGTAATTCATGGCATTGCCTTCCTCATGTCGAGTATCTGGGAGGTCTAATCCTGCTGAGGTATGTTTTGGGGTACAGAAATGCTCTGTACAATCCTCTGAATATGTGCACTGCCAAAATCCCCAGTAGTACTTGGAGAGTGCTTCTGGTGGTTCTTGCTTTTTTTCTCTGTCATGCTGTAGGTTTGAAACATCCTCTGTTTTTTGGGATTGGTTTGCTGCATGGGGAAGTATGAAGGAAATCCATTTAGACATAGTTTCTTGTGCACATTTAACATGTCTGTAAGGAGTTGAAAACCGAAATGACCTCTTCCAGTCCTTTGCTCACTGAATCTTGTTTGGCTGAGCTGCGTTGATGAGCTAGAGTTTCACCTTTTAAAGTAGCTCCCTCTATACAGATTTGTTTTCCACTTGCTTCCCTAACTTAAATGCTTTTCTGCCATTCTTATAAGGTTAAAAACTATTTAAGTAAGAGCTCCTAGTCAGCTGGCAGCATGATACCTTGGTGAATTAACATAGACCTTATCATTGCCAACTGGGAGAACAGAGACAATCAAAGCTGAGTCATTTTATCAGACAAGTGAATGTGATGAGCAAGCAGGCAGCTGGGACTGAATTAGGTTAGACTGATTTGGAAGACTCTGGAGGTCTGGGGAAAATGACTGGGAAACTGAGAATGATGCATCATAATGATGTATCAGTGGCCAGCAGGCAATTTAAAGTTGCCAACACAAGCCGGCTTTGTCAGTATCTTCTTGTACAAGTGGAGGAGCAACTGCTTCACTCTGAGTCAGACAACTGTAAGCTCCTTTCAGAAACTCATCTAGTCTACCTTTGTGTCAGCAAGCAGGATGGGCACTGACCAATTCTGACAGAAATTCTCTGTCAGGAGACTCTTGTGGCAGTGTATTTCCAATGCCCTCCTTCCCATTAGAAGTGTTTGCCTAATGACTAACCTAAATTTTCCTGCTGCAGTTTCTCTTAGCCCATTATTTTTAATGTTTCCAAGTGAACACAAAAACCATTATTTCTTTCTGCTGTCTAGCAACCTTCATAGTTCTGAAGCCAGTTTTTGTGTCTCCCACATTCCTTCTCAGTCTTCTGCTGTGTGGTGAGTGTGTCAACATTGTCTAATCCATTATATTCTTTTTTGAAGGTCCATGTTTCACGTGCAAGTGAGGGACCCAGACCAGGCACAGTACTTCAGCTGAGGTCTTATCAATGCTGAGCAGGAGGAAAGGGTTCAGACATTCTGGTCTGAGGTCCATTAGCTGCTTGACATCACTGGCTGATGTTCACCCTTGTTACCTGCACGACTGCCATGTGAGCAGCTCTCCTGTATGTATGTAGTGGATTGTTCCTGCCTGACTTTGGTATCTTGGACTTGTCTGTATCTCCAACCTGTCATGAGCACGTGGAATTCTTTCCTTTTATTACAGTCTTTCCTCACTTGGTATCATCTGCAAATGTAATAAACATTATCTGTATTCCAGCATCCTGGTCATCATCCAGGTACTCTGTGTCCGGGAACATACAAATATTTTTCATTAGGACTGGATCTAGGACTGACCTCTGCAAAACCCCACTTGATGTATCCTTTCCCTGTGAAAATGAATCATTGATAACTACAGTCTAAACTCTTTTCCAGCTAGTTTAGTTCCTGCCCTAATAGCACACCATGTTTCTGTAGTTTGATTATGAGAAAGTCCTGGGAGACACTATTCTTTCCAAGACACTGCTGATGTGTAGTCTCTGAATAGGGAGTGTTCAGATTAACAGCAAATTAATCCTCTGGTGAAGGCAAACCGTAAATGAAATGCTAGAACACACAATGGTCACTCTGAAAGCTACTGCTCATTTTTCTTTTCTCGTTTTCTGAGAAGCAGCACAGCTCTGTTTCTCAAGACCACACAGCATTTGACTCTAATGCTGCAAAGTGAACAGTGCATCTTTCAAGAATATTTCATTTTGACTTTCATGCTAGAGGCACATGGAGCCTTCCTTCCCGCAGACACCTTTCCCAGGACAGGGGAATACTGTGTAGAATGAATGTTGGGTGTTCCCACAGCTTTCTGAATAGCTGCACGGTAGGAAACCAACTTTGCTCTGAAAATAAGTTTTATTTGCAAAATTGGTTGATGATGACGTTTGAATAGATTCAAATTTAGGAGTCAGCTTACTTATCAACAATAAGTGAGAAATATGTGATAGTGCATATAAATAGGTGCTAAATAAGAATATGCTGTTACAGTACTTTCATAATGTAACCTCATTAACTGGAAGGAAGGCAGAACTTTAATTTTATTTCTAGAGTGTTGGCATCCCAGAATCTGACTTTAGCCCACCCCTGATCAAACTCTGTTTATATTAAATAAACAGCCACGTGACTTCTTGTCTGAATCTCTTGCTGCATCCATACTAGCAAGCTGCAAAGGTCCAAGGTGTTGACTCAAGCATTGGAGCTGTTGCTGTGCTTTTTGCCATGGCTTTGCCCTGTGCTCTCTAAGCCTTGTCCAGGCTTGGGAGTGAATGTGGGCCAGCAGCTCTTCCCTGTAAGCATTATGAATGAAACCATGCTGTGTGGGAGCATGCAAGGGAGAAAATTTAGCCATATGGACACAAGCTGTGCTGAGAGTATTGCCCCAAGGGTCAGAGAATGAGCCCTGACCAGTCTTATTTATAAGCATAGGCATAGCAGCCATGGCACCCTTACAATTGTAAGAAAAGGTGCCAAATACTTAGATGTGCATTTTAAATGATTTTGAAAGTTCTCCTTCCCCTTGTGATAGGAAGTGGGTCCATGAGGGTTGCTTTTAAGGCCAGTTGTTCATACTTGCACATAGGTGAGTTTTAATGCTGTTCAACATGTGTCAGAATTTGTTGGAATAAAGGTTCTTTTGTGCTTTAGGCTTACAACCTCATGAGCCATAGGTTTGTCTTCAAAATAGTCTTTTCATGAATATTATTAACAATTTATGGTGTGGAGGAAGAGAAAGGAAAGTTTGTTATTTAGACTTTTTGCTCATTAACCAAAATTTTTCATCCTTCTGTTATCTGGGTTGATATTTGTTATCTTGAACTGAACAAAAACTGATTAATGAAAGCATTGATGTTAAAACCCATTGGTCACCACATACCCTGGTGTGGAACCTGCTACGTCACACCAGCACATTTAAACAGGTAATTCAGCTCCCATGGTAATTAAATAATGGGGCAGAGTAGAAGTTTTTGCCACAGGATACTTCTAAAAGTTCACGGACAGGTCTCTCTTAAGTTCCTAATTCAATCATTGCCTATGGACAAACCTTCTGAAATGTCTTTAATAGCTCCAGTAGCAACTGGATTTACTGGATTGAGATTTACCAACTCAATGATGTTTATTAGGAGTTGATTTTTTTCATGCTTCTGATTGACTGGCAATTATGAGGTCAGCCTGCTATGGCTTTCCAGTGTAGAACCAGTGATTATTTTTCTTCATTGACGGTGTTACAAGCCAAGCTCTCAGCCTTTGGCAGTTGCTCATCATCATCTTGAATTTAGATTTCATGATAATTAGGGTGCCTGAGTTGTACAGTAAGAAGAGGCAATCTGATCTAACCCTGCATCACGTAAGTTTCTACTTTCAAGCCATCTGCATGCTGTGAAAGCTGACTGTGAAACTCCTCAAATTGTTAAAGCTGAAGGGATAAGAATAAGCTTTATTTAATAAACCACTTTGGAGTGGCTTGCAAGCTGCATCACGAGTGTCAGCAGGACATAGGTGTGTGCGCACCCTCACTTAATGCTATAAACAGGGATTAAACAAGGTGTGTTTTGTGGCTGGATGTTGCTGCCTCTTGCTCTCTGCTTGCTTTTATGGCAAGACTCAAGCCCAGCTCCAGTGCACCATGGGCTGGTTTGCTCCCTATGTCATGTTTGGTCCTCGGTGTTTTCAGACACCAGGGGAGAAAAGGAACCTCAAACCAAAATGGGGCACTAGTCACAACCAGATGTTGGGCTGCCTTGTGTGCCAGGAAGTGGAGGGCTATAAATCACAGGCAGGCATGTGTTGGGGTGTGACAACCTACGCACATGTGATTGCCATTAACAATTTGCTTTGCAAGTGCAAGCGAGAGTGAATGAAAATAACAAGGCAGTAAACAAAGAGGGGCTCGGCGTCTGCGGGGCTGCATGCCGATTTTCAAAGACACCAGGGTAAGGCACATGAAGTTACACAACGTCTCTGTGGGACAAATAAGAGGGCAGAAAGTTTGTAACTAGGCTTCAGAAATCAGGGATTAGGAGAAAAGAGCATCATCATGAAATATACATGCCTTTTTTATTTTTTAATTTAGGTTAAAGAGTCTTATTAAGTAGTCTTAGAGAGGCTATGATGAGAGATGATGACTGATGAGAGACTATATTACATCTATTACTAGATGAAATATAGTAATACATCTATTACTAGATGTAATAGATTCCATTGCCTGCTTAATATACTACATGTATGCTCAGGTGAATGTAGCCTATTTTTATCTCTTTCATGTTTCCTTTTTTCTTCCAAGTGTATGATCTACAATGTTGAGAGCACCCACAGCCGAACAAGGTAGAAAGCCAGGTGCAATGAAACCATGCTTCTTGCAAGGTGCTTCATGCGAAACTCATCACAGACATGCAGCAAAATGGGATCATAGGGCATAGAGGAGTTCAGGTTGAGAGGGAGCTCTGGAGGTCTATAATCAGACTGCCTGCTCAATGCTGGGTCAGCTATGAGGGTTCAGGGCTCTAAGGTAGGTAGAGGACAAGGTGTTGGAAAATGGGACAAATGCTGACATAGTGTGTATAGCTCATGTGCTTCCTGCTACTTTCAGTTTATGGAGGAAAGGAACCTAATGTTTTTACTCTTTGAATTGTCCCTGGCATGGGGGCAGTTTTGGCTCCCTCTTAATGGGAATGCATTTGAAAGCATATGTTGAGTGATCTCAGAGAATCGCTGATCACAAAGACAGGCCACGCTGAAACTATAGCAGTATGGACAATGTTTATGACAATATGAGGTTAAGTCTTAGAAACAGAGTTGAAGATGCCTGCGTTAGCATAATGGGAAACTCATTACACATACTTTTAAATATCTTTTCCAGTGCAGTGCAGCCAATGTTTTATAAAGGTCATAGGTTTATTCATTCACGGAATTTAAAAGCCATAAGGGACCACTGGATCATCCAATGTGATCTAATACACCTTATTATATTTTATCCAGTTCCTTTTATACTAAGCTCATTACAATAAACACATCCCACCTTGGGGTAGAGGCCTCATTTGGAGAATCCATAAGGACAAGTGACCCACGGCAGTGACGGTAACGATGAGCAACCCAGACTGTTAAAGACTTGCACCATTTCTCTAATCTGGGATGTATCCAGCCAGTGGTTCTTGTTATGAGTCCCTCTGCTAGGCTGAAGCATTCACTGGAAGCTGATGGTTTCTTTCTCAAAATACATCAGGTCAAATCATCTTTCACAGAGCACATCATGCTCTTCCCATTTTCTAGCATAAAGCTTTTCTTCAGGTCTTAAATCATTCCACTGCTTCTTCTCTGCTTCTGCTTTTATTTATTTATTTATTTATTGATTTATTTAATTTTTTATTTATTTATTTATTTTCAAGCTAAAACAAATGGACTGCCTGAATTATACACAATATTCCAGTTACAGTCTCTGCCATGCCACACAAGAGAGTAACATCCTCTGTCCCTACAACACTCCTCCCCTTTATACCTCTAAATAGCATACTACAGTCAGAGCATCACACCGCATAATTTTATCCACAGTGACCTCTGTTTTTTCAATGCTGCTGCTTCCAACACAAGACAGCCCTGTCCTCCTCCCTGTGCCCTAGTTCTGCCTACTGCAAAAGCAATTTGACTTGACTCCTGCCCTGCTGACGGATGGTTTGCTGCCGTAGTTCTGTGTCCACCAGTGGACTGAGGACATCAACCTGAGTGTGCTGAGGCAATCAGTGTATATGACTGCCCCCAAACAGATTTCTGGTTGGATGATAGGTTTTATACCTGAACAATTCAAGATTATTGCTTCCCCGAGGTTGTTTTAGGACAAAATTTTTTCATAAAATTGTTTGTCTAATTCCTTTCTCACATGCAATTTCTCACCCTGACACAAAATCACTCTGTGTAATGTTTACATTTTATTTAAAGATGTTTTGTCTTTGAATTGTTTTAGTTCATTAGCATTATCTTTGCATTTATTACACTGTATTCAGGGTCCACTAACTCAGTAATATAGTCCTCGAGACCTGCATAATCTGGTTCATATGCTGGAACTATGCTTGCCTCTGCTGCGTGAATTATTTTAAATGTCAGTGCAGTGCATGAAAAATGCTGCAAAAGCATAGCATTGCAAGAAGCAGAGAATTTGTGTGTGCGCTAATGTCAAAAGGAATGAATTAAAATGGTGAAGGAATGTTCAGTGAAGCCTATGGGTGATCAGTAATGCACATGCTAATTCAGAAGACATTTTTAGAAAATCCTAAATTTGACCATTCAGGCAATTAATAATGGCTCTGTCTTAAGGAAATTTGCAAGTACAGTAAATTTGATGTGCAGAATCCTTTAAACTTGTATTTATTGTTTAGATTTTCCCTGCAAGGAAGGGTGCATGTACCTGTTTCAAGCAAGTGATGATCATTTTGTCTCAAGCTCCTGTAGAAAAATATGATCTACGGAGAACTTTGAAAATATCATTAATCATTACTACGTCCCCTACAAGGAAGAATGGTTTTGAGATTAGGGCTTTGGAGGAGGACTTGGAGGATCTGCTTTGTGTTTCCCAGCTCTGTAAAAAAACAGTCATACATCTGCATCATCATGCATCATACAATCATACATCAAACTATTTCAGAATAGTTTATCTAGCAGCTCAGTAGAAGCAGAAATAGCCATATTTTCAAATGCAATGATTTTGTTAGGTACTAAGCCCCTTGTAATCTCCTTTGCAGCTATGGGAGTTCTTGAAAAGAATAAGCTTGAGTTCTTACCTTTAAAAGATGAATTACCTCTTTCTGCGATCATTTTACTATCCTTTTCCCTTTTTGTGTCAAATATGAGCATTTTGGAGCAGGGACACTCAGACTGAGTTTGCATGGCTCTAGGAAGGACTTCAGCTGTGTTTCTGCCTTTGGGTACAACTGTAATATGAATCCTAATTAGAATTGGTTTAGCCTAAAGAAAGGAAGACTAGGATGAGAGTAGGTTAGTAGTTTTCAGGGACATAGGCTGTGGCAGAGATGGAGAGAACTACGTGTTCTTAACCTAGTTGCTGGAGAAGATAAGAACATAAACTGTAACAAAGGAAATTTGGGTTATACATTCAGAAAAATATCACAGTCATGAAAAGAGAAAGGTACAGGAAGACACCAAATGGTAATAGTGGGGTCTCCATTACTGGGAGTCTTTACAAGCAAGCTAGCTTGCATCCTGCTACAGAGCCAGGAGAGACTAGACAACCCTGCAAAGTGATTTGCAACCCTATTGCTATGCTCTACACTCAAGTTTATTTTGCAGTTGCTTCAGGTTGATCCCGTGACTTGCCTAAAACCACATAACGTGTTGTTTTTAGAGCCAGAATTTGCCATGCTTCTTCTCTGACTATTTGCCAGTAGACCTCTCCTTAGACTTTTCTGTAGCACTGCCAGGAGCTAACGCTGTGCTTTCACTTCAGGATATTTTTTTCCTGAAGCACAAAACTCTACCTTGAAATATGAGTTTTCCAACTGTGAAGGCCATCGTTTGTTTTCACACAAAACTTGAGGGAGGACAGGAAAAGGTGTTTGGTTTTTGGCGATGTTACCCACATGTGATTTTTGGCTGTGGATGCAGAGCGTGGAGTGGAAAGCCTTACGTTCCAGCTGGCTTCACTTTGCAAAGCAGGACTCCTTGCCAGATTTCTCAGGCTGATTTAAATCAGCTTAGGCTCTGGCTTTCTCCCTCTTGTGCAAATAGAAAGGTACGGTGATGTGCACTGGGGGCCTTACTCCTTACCAAAACCTCTTGAGCTAGATGTTAAAGAATGGTTGTGACAGGGCACAGCACAGAGTGCAGAGGCTGCACCAATACAGTGAAATGAAATATGGCAAAGCCACTCTGATCTTGGGAGCAAGTGGCACAGCAGGACTTGCATCTAGACAGATGTTTTTTCTCCAAAACAGGTCAATGGCATGTATCCCAGCTTCCTGAGAGCAGTGGTCCAGGCTGTTGCCAGCCCTGGTCCAGGGAGTGCTGGTTGGCGTGGTCCAAGACTCTACTGAGGACTATGTGAGCATTTAAAGAGTACAGCTGATCATTTTGTAGTGCTTGGACCAATGCCCTGGGCCTCTAGAGCACAAGAGGAGAAATGTAGCTTATAGACCTACAGCACCAGTGTTGGGAGGGCTTCCTAGCTCAGCTCTGTAGGATGCTCTGGAGTCAAATCCTGGGGAGAGGGCACGTCACCCAAATGAAGCCTGTACTGATGCAGCAATTCATGATTTGCACAGGAAATCTGTAGGTGTTCAAACCTTCTTCTAAACTCATGATGTAAGCTCCCTGGAGTGCTTCATGGTCTTTGACTAGATATCCAGTCACTCAGTTTGGAGAATTGAGACAGACTGTATGCCAGCTCTAAGCCCACCTCTCTTGTGTTTTGTTCTCTGAGAGCTGGCAGGACTCGTCGTGTGAGCCTAGTGCACCCCTAAGGCCTGGTGGCTGGGCTCAACATGCCCATGTACTCACTGTATTGTGCTGCTTGGGAAACGTTTTGGTTGGGTTCACTTTTGAGGAGAAACAGATGGCAATAGTCAGCTATGGATGAGGCTATTTGAAGACTTTAAAAGGAAATGTTTTCTCCTTGACAGAGGATTGCTTCCATTCAATCAGATTTGATGATAATACTTGTATGGCATTGGAATATTTGAACCTAATATGATTTTTAAAATTTATTTATTTATTATTATTATTTTTTTTTGTGGTCACTGGGTTCTATTCTTGGCTATACTATTCAGGTCTGCTGCAGACAGACACAGAAGACTGGTTTCTAAACAGTATATTGCCTTCAGCATTTGGCACATGTGGCTTCTCTGCTCCTTCCTTTACAAGTAGGTACTGCTGAGGGTGGTGAAACTGACAACCATGTAGCCTGGGATGAATGTACTCTGGTTACCTGCTGAAATGATGCAGGGCAGGCCATGTAAGCTTCCTGCACGTCACCTGCCTGTCATGAGCTTGTTTTGGAAGAACCACCTCGGGTATGAGAGTTGTGCCGTCCTAGGATAGAGGTATCATTCATTATGTGTCTGGCAAGTAAACTGACAGCCAACAAGTCTTCCCATTAATGTCGTTCATAATTATGACTTTTGCTACTGAGTACTGAAACAAGGCTAGCACATTCATTTCACACAATTCATCACCCAGACATCATCTTTTTCCTCTTCTGCATAATATTTATCTGACATCTGTGCAGTGCTTGAATCCCAGACTCCCTTTTAATGTCTGTTATATGGCCAGCTGACTGGCTGTGTCCATCCAGGGAAAATAGCAATTCCTCTGTCCAGCCATTCCTCCCAGGAGGCCAGGACATGGTCTGGCTCACGCTGGGCTGGCAGTGAGAAACCTCAGCTAACTGTGCTCAGATTCCACGGTGGTTACTTCCACACTATGAATGCAGAAGGTCGCAACTGTTTTTAATTTTCTCTGTATTCGCAAAAAGAAAATGATTCTTAATCAAATAATTATGAGGGCTTTGTTTGACTAAGCCCCACGTTTATTGGCAGCATTTTGCAGATATTTTCTGCAATTAGTGTTAAGGACGAAGCACAGAACAAAGGAGGTAGAAGGCTGGGTTCAGGATGAATTGCACAGCCAGCTTTTAATCCCTCTCCTTACAGTCTGTCTTTCATGGCAGCTTGTGTCCATCTGTGTGAATGTGCCAGCAGTGGCAGAAATCAGTGGAAGACCTCCTATTGAGCTCTACATCAAGGTGTCTTGGGGCAAAACTTCCATTAATAATTATTTCTATGAGGAGTTTGTACTCCCCAGAGTCAGAGCTGGGCCTGGGAGGACAGCCCTGGTAGGGAAATACCTGGTTTTAAATTGGGTGGAAGGTTTCTGTCCCAAGAGAGATGGAGTGCTTGTAAATCTCTGGCTGTTGATTTCTTCAGTTGAAATAGGGAGATGCAGTTCACCCCTTCTGTGGGTGATCAGCTTTTTAGGACTGTCTCTGGCTCCACGTGCTCAGCACTGATACGGAATTTTTTTCTCTTGGACAGTTTCTCCTGATGTTTTTCCTGGTAGTGCAGTTCGTGTCTTTCTTGTTGGAAAACAAAACAAAACAAAACTTGATAAATACCAGTAGAAGAACAAGAAAATAAATAAATGCAAAACATGCCTGTAGAAGATGTTCCCCTTTAAACAGATGGAGGTACTGGTCTCAGAGAACGCCATCAGAAATCTGACTTGTTTTTCAGTTGGTTAAACTGAGAAGGAAAAAGCAGTTTTAATGTCAGACTATACCATAATACTTTTGCAAAAATATAATCATGATTAATTGTGTAAAAGCACGTCTGTAAAGCCTTGCTTAAATGTACGTGGATGGAATATGGGAGTTTCCACATAGAAAGCTGTCTTACATCTGTGCTGTTAGCTCTAGCACAGCCACAACTGGAGAGGGGCACCGATGGGAAACAGCCCTTGAATAGCTCATTAAATCAAATGATTGATACAAGTGTGGCTTAAGACTAAATTCCACTGTAACTTTACACAGTGGTTGTAATGGTATTTAAGAGAGAAATCTTAGGAACCCAAAAACATGGGGGAGGTTCGCTGCACATCTATCATCTATTTTAGCTCTGTCATTTGCATCATTTAATTGAAATATGGAAAGATTAAAAGTCAAAGACTTCCCTTTGACATAAAAAGGAGCAACATTTATGGCTTGAATTTGACCCAGGAGACTATTTTATCTTACCATCTCTCCCCTGAACCCTGCCGGTCTCTTTGATGGATGAAGTGCCCAGTATAACATCCTTGCACAATCACAGGAGCCTGCTGGACTCCCTAACACAACCTTTTTGTTCTTTGTGTTTAAAGGGAAAGGAGGAGTATTAGGGAAAGATACGGTAATATGTTTCCTTCCTGTTTCTGGGCAGTAGCAGCTCTACGCTGTGCTAATAAATTACTTTGATAAGAGTGTTTAGCTAGGGCCAACTGAGTTCATTCTCTTTTATGGTGGAGGCTGAGTGCTGCTGTATGTGTTGCCCTGACAAGTTGAGGGGATGAGTATAGTTCCATGGGGGCAGATGGTGCATCACAGATGGTCTACTAGAGACAGGTAGCTCTGTATACAAGAGGTTTTTTTTTTCTTTTTTGTGTTACAAACATGCCTGGAACACATGAGCAGGGACAGGTCAGGGAGGCCAAGTGAATATTTTCAACTGTTTTTCCCCATGGAGCATTTTGCTCCTTCTAGTGTTTCTAAAGGGCTGTCCATTCGTACCATGCATAGCTGGTAACATCCCCGAGCTGAGTATATGTCACGGCCCTGGGTCTGGCTACTGTCCTGCAGGGCTGTCCCAGGTCCCTTCACCGGGGACAGACAGCAGATCCAGCTCCTCTCTTGGCCTGACACATCTCCAGGTCACCAACTTCATGTCTGTTATAATGCTATGGACCTGTGAGTCCATGTCCCAGGTGCTTTGAGTCCTGAGGAACAGTACTGACCTCCCAAACTAGCCCAGCTGCTTAGTCTGCTGTGTTTGACCTCTGGAGTTAATGAGGTTTGTACTGATGAACAGAATCGTGCCAAAGCCCAGGAGCTCTTGCCACTGGAACTCAATGAATGGTCTTGCTTAGTTTCAGGTGCAGTATTTGGTGTTTGTTGCCCATTCCTGACACAGCTTAGAAGTTAGCATGGACTATATGCTGTTCCCAGTGGGCATTTTGGATGGAGCCACTCTTTTGAGTGCTAAGAGCGCACAAAAGTTGTCAGGATGTACCAGGTAAATGGTGTGTTTAATTTCCTAGCATCACTGCAACCACAGTTTACTTCTTCCATAACATGTAAACAAAGCCCAATGCTCTTTGTGTCTTTTTTAATGGTTCCAAAAATCAGTTGATCTTTATTTTATCTATCAGAAAATCTTCATGGCTCTAAACAGAACACTTGAAGGACCACACGCATTTCCCTTCCTGGGTTTCTTCATCACTTTGGGTACCTTTGCATGAAGGTCAGGACCTGCCAATGATGCTAAGGTCATTCCTCCTACGCTTCGATCTGTCTCCAGATCACAGCTTCCCTCTTCCTCTGTGGCCAGGTGTTCATTGCCTGCAGATAGCTGTGGATGTTGTATATTTAGTCTCCGACCTTTCAGAAGAAAGTAAACAAAAGAAACCTTTAGACAACATCAGACCCCTGTTGAGAAAAAAAAAAATCCTTTCTCCTTTTGAAGATGATCAGCAGAGATATGAAATTTAAGGGAAGCCCTTGTCTCAGTGCACAGCAAGCACCAGTCCTGGGAGAGTAGATTTACAGTGTGGTAAGAAATGCATCAGGAGTGTTGCAAGATCCTGATATGCAAACTACTGTGATTCCACTTGAAAGAGGCATTCTATGGATGATATTTCAGAGTTACCACTGATACGTTTCATTAAATGCCTGAGTTTGAATAATGCTATAGCTGTTTCATCTGTTTTGTCAGCCAGTTATATGGAGACTAGACTGATGATAGTTTTTGATTTCCAGCTCTGTGAAACTTGGCATCAAAGCAGTACTTAGGTGCCTCCAAAGCCTATGCTGCTCTTGGGAAATTGTGAAGGCAGTTCTTTGCACCAACTGTTGTACAAGCACAAAGATAGCATTTCTTCTACACGCTGTGTTTTTAATTAGAGCGTGCCTCTTTCACAACGTGCCCGACTTTGAACTCTATTTGTCTTAGACTTTCCATTACCTGGGATGTAATTGGAAGTGAATTATTTGCTCAAGGGTGAAGAAAATAGTTTTTATGCAAGATTATTTTTTTAAATACAGATTGCGTTTCAGATAGGTTCTCCATTTTTTCACAGAGAAAAGTCTGAAGCAACTCAAAGACAGAAAGCTCAGACTAAGCAGAATACTGGGCCAATTCTCACCCTCCACCAGAGCAATAATTTTAATGGGATGGTACAGGAGTAAACAAGGTAGCAACATAACAGAATTCTATATTGGATTTGCTGAAGTTCTTGCTCAACTAGGAGAAAGCTAGGAAGGAGTTTTACCAGAAAGTAAACCAGAGGGGAGTCTCTTGCCTTATTCCAGTGAAACATCTAATGCTTTCATCTTTGTTCAATTATTTGTTTGCATTCCCACACTGCCTAGGAGTCATGGGCATGAATCACAGCCCTCTCCTGCCAGGCTGAGGTCAGTTTTAATACTTTAATATCGGATAAATCTCCTATCAGCAGTCTGTATCTGGCAGTCAACAAGTTAACAAGTATTTTTCTCCTACAACTGTTATGATCCCAACCAGTTATTAGCATTAGGGTAATTAAGGTGGATACTTCAGATTTGAAGTAACGTGGATGGTTACTGGAACTGCAATTAATAACAGCTTGTCACTATATCCTGAGCAGGTTGTGAGGTAGATTTTATCCCATGCAGTTGAAATGATAAGGATTCATTTTCGTTTGGAGGACCTGCCACTTTTATTTGTGCACCGAGTGAATCCTGCAACGTGTCTTTAGAGAGAAGGGCAGACTCTCTGTTGGTATAAACCACAGTCATCCCAGCATGGAACAGAAATATTTTGATGGACTATATGAGTTTCTTTGCTATTTATATGGTCTCGTAAACCATCCCTGTCTATACCACCTCCTGAAATGTGCTTGTTAAAGGTTTAGTTAGTTAAAGATGCTCACAGGCTCTTTGTGTTCGATTAATCCTTTCATCTGATGATAAGGTATCAGGGTTGGTGGGCTCAAGATAGCCAGTAGAGGGAACAAATACACTGTGCAATACAGAGCATTATATTCCTCTTGAAAGAAGTGGCAACTTAAATTGAGTGCATGCCAGATAAAGGGTCTGCATTGAGTTCAAGTTACTAGCAGCAAAGGTATGTGTTAAAGTCTTAAAAAGATTTTAAGAGTCCCCTAAAGAAAGCTTGAAAATAAAGGTACCACATCATGGAGTGTGTACTAGAGGCCCTATAGATCTTTGGCTGTGAGTTAGCAATCTGTATTTCCTAGGGAATATGTAATTTCCTATGTAATAAGAAGCACTTTTAAACACATACATGTAGCAGATGAAGATACATCTCCATTTGCTCTTTTAAATGGATTGAATTCAGTCATTTTGAAAGGTGAAGTAGGAGAGATGGCAATTAACAGGCCTTGCTACCCAAATAGGCAGAAACTGGACCATGCTTGGCAATGGCCAATAAAAAAAGCAGTGTTGCTGACCTTCCCAGAATGACTGCGCTGGGGCTTGGCTAGGGTGGCAACGTGGTAAAGATTTTCCAGTGAATCAAGTATTATGAGTAGCTGGGATGTGTCAGACCTGCTATTCTCTTCAAGAGGTGTCAAGGGAGTCCCAAATAGTCCTGAAATAATTTTTCCATTTATTGGCGGGTAAGATTCAATTCAGCATTATTTAGCTCAATTAACAATGGAATAAATGAGATAAGTCTTTTCTCCAGTGATGTCTTCCACATCAATATCTCTATATAGGTGTATATATATACATATGTTTATAACTTTTGTACTTGCAGCTCAGTCTTGCAAAGCTTTAATCGCACTAATACTGGTATTTAACTAAAGTGGTTAAACTGGGAGACCAATCAGCTTACCTGTATAGTTGATGGAGGAGTAAATTAATCACCCATCCCATCTTAGTAAGTGCCTTCAACTAGGTGGAGCAAGTCCAGGTATCATCTGAGAAAGAGACTTCCATGTAAATGAATCTTAGTTACTTTTGTGAAGGGTAGAAAAGCACACAGTAGAGTGCTCGAAATACTGTCGTCACTGAACATTTCATAAAGCCTAATAGAAACAAACATTTAGCTTTTGAAACCTCAAGTTCTTTTAAAAAATCATTATTAAGTACTGGAAAGCTGCCACAACCATCCAGCGCTGCATATTCCCACAGTTTTTTCCCGTGCTCGCAGATTGTGCTTGGTGGAAGTAACTGCAGGGCAAGTTGCATAAGAGCATAGGGTAGGTGCTTAGTGACATCCTCGCTATGCTAAAACAAAACCCTGACATTGTTTTCCATGGTGTGTGTCTGCTTTTATGTGGTGGCAAGAAAGTGACTATAATTTGCTGTTCCAGAGAACTGGCAGTTACTTGCAGTAGCAACTGTAGTAACGCTCAAGCTCATAGTCCTTACTGCTCCCTCAGGATATGCATGGAAGCAAGATGATGCATGCTACGTGTTTTTCTACCAGGAAAAAAAAATACAAAAAACACACAAAGAACTTTTCACAGTCTACAAGCCAGATAACTTAAGGCCAATGGTGTGTGTTAGAGAGGCTCTGCAACTTAAATGTACTTATTGAAAAAAACAGAGGAGGTTTAATACTCTCATAATTCAAAAACATCTGTAGGGTTTATCCTCAAACTTTTCACTGGGCTCAGGAAGTCTCATCCCCAGAGGAGGATGTCTCACAGGTTATAACCATACAAATAGGAGGATTTATATTAAAAACAGTTTTGCCACTTTGTTCAAAGATCTTTGGATTTCAAGTTTGTTATTGTAGTCTGGCTTCTCTCATAAGCCAAGTCCTGTACAACAGAAGCTGCATCATGCTCTGTATCTTAAACTGCATTGTACTTTGGTTCAATAAATATTAATTTACATTAATCTGTGTATAACTGAAGGGCATATAGCACTGTAGCCACTTTATAAGGTTTTGTTCACTTTTAATCCTTATTCCAATGCTCTTGCTAAGCTTTCCTTGTGCAAGGTTTCCAGCCTGGGCATCCTGTGGGATCCTGAGAACTGTCACACTGAATCAGACATCTGACCAGACAAAGTCATTGCCTTTAACGGCAGAGGTTACCAGCTGCTCGCTGGACATTTCTCAGCCCTTGTTATCAAGGCTCTGCTATCTTTCTGGAAAAAAAAAAAATAATCCAGCCCATTGTGTAGTTCTCTGTTGTTTGATTACTGGGAAAAAAAGCTGATGACATGATAAAGAACTAGCACACACTGTTGGGTAAGTAGTGCTTAGTTAAAAAGAAAATATTTTTTTAGAGCATAGCTTTACTGCTGTAATTACAAACATTTTTAATTAGACAAGAGGAACAAATGGGAAGCATCTCCTGCCTATGCCTGCCAGCAGACACGGAGACAAACCATGTGGGAATGTCTGGGGAAATGCTGGTTGGGTATTTTGTTGTTGTTTGCTTAGGGTTTGTTGTTGTTGTTTGTTTTGGTTTGTTCTGTTTTGTTTTGTTTCTTAATTAGTTCTTTTCTGTATCATTTCTCTGATGCCTTACAGGTCTAGGTGGATTACAGGATGGGTAATGCTGCATAAGAGATGGGCACAGACAATTCCCTAAATGTCCATCTCATTGAGTAGACTCAGAGGAGAAGTTATACTCCTAACTCTTGGAATTTAATGGTTGGATTGTATCAGGCTAGTGATTGGCTCAGGTGCTGAAGCATGAGGCTTCTTACACTTTCTTTGGGGTAGGCCAGTGTAGCTGTGGATGTCCTTACTATCCCTGGTACCTTTTCTTCTTTGACTCCTGCTTCCCTGCCTTCCTTGTGTTCCTGGTGGAGGCTGGAATGGCTTTTCATCAGCTCTAGACTGTTTCAGGGCCTCTATTCCTTTACTCCATGCCATTCCCCTTACTTTATCTTGGATATCCTTGTATCCTTGGTTCCTGGAAACCTGCTGAGCTGCAACCACTTGTGTATGTGTTGGCATCCTGAGCACGGAGACTCTCCTCCACCACTGGCAAGCAGTTCTTCACATGAACAACGCCCTGGCTCTGAATCAGCCACACTTGAACACACAATGCTTCTGTCAGCGTCCTTCTGTGAGCCACACATTGTGTCACATATTTTCCTGAAAAATAGATATGCTGCACAAAAGACTTTTCTGCCAAGGCCAAAGCCTAAATAAGCCAAAGACAATGGTTCTGTACTATAAAAGTAATTTACAATAGTAAAGTCTTTCATACAGTATTAAAAGATTGTTTAAAATGACTGAGCATGATGATAACTAGTCCCTAGTGAGGTTCTGCAGGGCTCCATTTTAGGGACAGTTCTCTTTGATGTTTTCATTAATGACTTGGAGGCAGGCCTTGAAGGTGTGCTGAGGTAGTTTGTGGGTGACACTAAATTGGAGCTGTTGACTCCCCTGAGGGTAGAGAGGCCTTGCAGACAGATCTTGCTGAATTAGAGGGCTTGGCAGTCACCATCTGCATGAATTTTAACAAGTGCAAGTGGTGGATTCTGCAGCTGGGATGGGGCAGCCCTGGCTGTATGTACAGATTTGGGGATGAGAGGCTGGACAGCAGCCCTGCCAAAACGGATCTGGGGTTCTGGTTGACAACAAGTTGGACCTGAGCCAGCAGTGTGACCTGGTAGCTAAAAGGGCCAGCTGTACCCTGGGTACATCAGGCATGGCATTGCTGGCTGGTTGAGGGAAGGGATTGTTCTGTTCTGCTCTGCACTGGTGCGGCCTCATCTCAAACACTATGCGCAGTTTTGGGCACCACAATTTAAGAAGGACATAAAACTATTAGAGAGCGTCCAAAGGAGGGCTATAAAGACAGTGAAAGGTCTAGACGGGAAGGTGTATGAGGAGTGGCTGAGGTCCCTTGGTTTGCTCAGCCCAGAGCAGAGCAGGCTGAGGGGAAGCCTCGTGGTGGCCTGCAGCTCCCTCATGAGGGGAGCGGAGGGGCAGGCGCTGAGCTCTGCTCTCTGGGGACAGCGACAGGACCCGAGGGGACGGCATGGAGCTGGGCAGGGCAGGGTCAGGCTGGGGGTTAGGGAAAGGTTCTGCACCCAGAGGTGGTCGGGCACTGGGACAGGCTCCCCAGGGCAGTGGTCACAGCACCGAGCTGCAGGAGTTCAAGAAGTGTTTGGATAATGCTCTCAGACATACGGTTTTGGGTGGTCCTGTGTGGAGCCAGGAGTTGGACTCCATGATCCTTGTGGGTCCCTTCCAACCCAGGATATTTTATGAATCTATATAAAGAAAAAAAAAAAGAAATTTGTCAAAATTTGAAATTTAGCATCACCGTGATCCAAAGTGGAGTGGATTTACTTACATCATTGCATAAAACTACAGTCTGTAATAAAATTATCCTCTGAAGAGACCAACTGACTGGTATTCTCTATAAAACATAAGAAATCCATACATGAGCAGGCTAGTTTGCAAAGTATCAGTGCAAGCATGTGCTAGATGCAGTTCAAATGGGAGAACAGAGAAAGCCAGAAGAATGCTGTCATTTGTGGAATTAAGGGTACATAATTGAATGGCCAGATTCTGAATGTGCTTGGCACGTAAATAAGGAGAAGATTGCCTAATTCTGCAGGGTTGCCTCCATATGTGAGTGCTGAGCCAGTCTTCTGTTCCCACAGTGACCTTGCTGATGGTAGGTACCCCATGCTTCTAGCAGTAGTTGCTGGAGGTGACGTTGAGTTTGATTTTCCCTAAAATATACAGCTGCTGCTTCAGAGTGTAAAGTTGCTGTTGTGGTCTCCTCTGGGTCTGGTGGAGATTTGATGCAGCTGGACCGCCAGAGAGGTCTTACAGCTACACCTGGCAGAAGGTCCTATGGGGGGTGTAGCTGAATACAGTGGAATTTGGACAAGTCTCAGCTTGAGTCTTGTCCTCCTAAAGACGTATTATCTAGTGAAAATGCAGAACTCTACTGACTTCAGCAGCAAGCAGAAATCTACCAGATGAAAGTAGCTCTTTGTATCTGCAGATATCTCTTACAAGGCTTTCTTCCTTTTGATCCATTTTTCTCTCCAAATAGAACATGTAGGGAGCAGCCTGGTGCATGCGATGCTTTCCACTGTGCCCTTTGGAGACAAAAAGCCACATCAAGCAAGAGATTTATGAGTTCCTGGCAATAGATGCTTCGTATTCTGTTATTACATTTAAGATGATGAAAGAAGAACAACTAACTTTCATGACTATGAAAGCAGAAGGAAAAGTGCCTGTGGATAGATCAAGCACATGCATCATTGGCTAGAAATTAAGGTGTTTGTAGCTTCAAATCCTGATTTGAAAAGTTCAAGATAGAAGAAAAATATCTGAGTAAAAGATGTGAAGCAGTTTGTAAGATTTTAACTTAGATACACCCAGGAGAATAAATCCACAGGTAACATTATGATTCATTAACTACCCCTAATTAGGCTCCTAAATTTAAGTAGACAGAATCTCCCCTGGAGGGTTTCAAGGCACCCACCTTTCACTGTTGTGACTATACAGAGAACTTAGGAATGTAGCTTCTTTAAGGAGGACTTCTTTAGGGCACACATATGTTGAATGCCCAAATGAGGTGAACTAGTTCTTTTGATAAGATTATTGCATTTCTGGAAATAGGAGAAAACAGGGGGAGAGGTGTCTTGCAAGTCATGTGCAAGAGAAGGGAGAAACCTGGAGGGAGCAGTGCCTGTGCATGTCTCTACGCCATGAAGAGCCTCAGTCAGATGTGCCCTGTGGTACACTAATCTCCTAAAACCTCTCACATACATCACAGACACATCACAGTCCCAGCTGACTGCAGGAGAATCCACTGGGAGAAACGATGAGATAGAGAGATTTTTTTTTGTGGGGGCTTTGTTTTCTGGAGCAGAAATGCTTTCACTTCTGAAGTCACTTCTCTGATCTCAGCTTCGTGAGAAAAGGATGAACGTCTTTTCTGTAGAAAGCAAACAAGATAAGAGGTTGTCTGCCTTGTATTTATACCATTATTGCACAACCTTTCTGTAGTGAGCTGCTGTCAGAAGATGCAGCAAAGAGCAAAGTGACTGGGCTGCCTCAGGAGTGGTCTTGGCAGAGATCTCCAAAGGTTTATATGAGCTGTGCCAGGCATCCCAGCTTGTACCGTTTCTCACCAGCCCCAAAATCACTAGAACAGACATGGATTTCTGCTTTGGGCAGTGTCTGAGGGGAGGGGCAGGGGAGGAGGGCCCTGGTGCAGGCTTTGGGCTCAGAGAGGTGTGTGTGGGTTGGTTATGGCAGGGCTATTTTCCAAGACAGTCTCACTTGATTTCCACGTGGTGCTTGGAAGTGGACTTACTGTAATTGGCATGAGTCATTTCCTTGTTATTGGTGGTTTGGAACCACCGTGCTCAGAGAGCATGCCTGCAGTAGGCTGAGTAACTCTCTCTTTCTCTGGGATGTTGCATTCAGTTTCAGGATTACAGCCCATACCAGTGCTGGCTGAAAAATCTCCCTTTTTAAAGTGAATGAAGGAGAGGGAAAGGTCCTGAGTACTTATGTTTGATAAATATCTGCTTTTTTATTTTTTTTCTCTTTTTTTTTTTTTTTTTTTTTTTTTTTTTCGGGGGGGGGGGGGGGAAGGGGACTGAGGGTTTTACATGGCAATGTGTTGATCAAATTCCAACTTTTAGGCGTATGTTCTGTTGCACAAAGCACCCTTCACATCTCCTGCTGTCTCCTGTGTCACTTTACACTTTTTGTGTAAACTGTACCATACTTTAAATGTGATATAGGCTGCCCAAAGGTATAATATGGCTTTGCAGCCAAGGCATGGAGCTGACGTCCAGTGCACTCAGCCTGTCTTATGGGAGTGCCCATGTAGCCACTCATGGAGACATTTGAGAACTGTGCGATCTGATGGTCTCCCATCTAGTATTATAGTTATACCTGACCAAAAAGCAACAGTTCCCCTGTCAGATGAAGGGGAAATGTCTGATCATGGGGCAGGATTTAAAGGTAAGCTTTGGATGTCTGATGTGACAGAGGAGACTATGACAAAATGAAAACTCTTGCCACATGATGCTAACACTTGAATGGGCTACAAGTGGCCACAGACAGCTGGAAGAAATTTCAACCTGCACCTTGGCTATGCCTGAGACCCTTGGGAAGGAGACAGAGGGTTAGGCTATGCCTTAATTTAATTTTGTTGATCAAATTAGCATCTTCAATTCCCATGTTCCACTCTACATAGCGGTGTTACTTTTGTCATCAGGCTCAGAGTGTTTTCATATATGTGAATTTTCCTTTTTGCTCTGTGATTATATTGTGATGCAGTCAAAATCCACTATTTTAATATAAATTGTTGACTGATTGCGTAGTGAATTCAGGTTTTACAGCACATAAAACACTTCCGGTTCTGCAATTTTAGAGAGGCATGTACCTTACATATGTGCTAAAGAATTGCTTTATTTTAGAAGTTCAGAAACATGAATGATCCCATTTCTGGACAGATGCTGTTTACTTTCAAGTCTCAAACAACAACCACTTAGAGCTCCTAGCTCTAAAAACCTACAATGGTTTGTACTGGGTGTTTACTCACAGTATTTTTTTTTTTTTTTAATTTTATAAATATGTTGAGTGTCAACAGTTCCTGGCCCCAACCTGCCCGGATAAAAGGTTTGCTTGTAATTTTCACTGGTGAGGGAATCACGTTTTGTTCAAACTGCACACTGCTTCAGTCATTCACAGCAGGATTTGCTGAAGGTCCTGCAGATCTGCTTTAATTTTACTGACCTCATGGACTGGAAATGCACAAGTGAATATATAGTGGAGGACTGAAGAATGACAAAGCCCCCGTCTGTATGTTTTTAAGAGTGAGCTTTCACTGATCTCCCCTCCAGTTGACTGACTTGTGTATATAATGGAGGTCAGGGAGTGGAAGTCTTTAAACGTGTTTAGGCCCAGATCAAACATCAGGAAACACCAAATGATGAAATTATCAGAGTTTAAGTGAGGCTGGACTACAGGGAGTTTGAATTAGTTTCCTTTCTTTGGCACAGATTCCTTCCATGAGATTGGACAAATTATTTTGATATTTAAACACTTTCAAAACTGTCCCTAAGCCAGTTCCCCATCTGCAAAATCTGGGGCTATAACAGTTAAATGTTTTGTTTAGGGGAATAATATATGCACTTCAATTGAAACACTCAGCAGCATATTGGAGTAGAGTTCCTGAGAAAGAGCCATATTCCTCTTCGAAATAATCCCATGTGGCAAGGAGCCGAACCCCCAGAACTGGAGTGTTTAAAACTAGACAGATCAACATAGTAGACAAAATATAGCAAACCATCTTGGTTAACAAAGAGGCGAGGTGTTGGCTGGCATTTTCCATCTCTTAGCACTGCAATTCATAATTTTGCTGCTTGTAGGCATAGCAACTCTGTTTCCTGGCCACACAAGAGAGTGCTTGTGTGAAAATCCCAGCAGAAGTAGGCTCCACCATGTACAAATAAGGATGCTGTCAGCAGCAGCAGCACGTGCCTCTTCACGCTGTCCTGCCAGTTGCCTGTACTCAAGTCTGATGGGTCTGCTGTACCAGCCAGAGCACGCTTTGGCTTTGATTTTCATTTGCTGCCGCTTCTGCAGGGGGAAGGTGGCAGACAGTGGTGGTGAGGATGTGTTGTGGGGTTGGTACCACTAATTCATCGTAAATGGGTAATGCAAGTCTGGGTTTGGGAACTGGAATAAATTATTGCCAGCACGATGTTGATTCAGACAGATGAGCAGTCTTCCAGTAGGAGCAGTGGGAGCAAGGAGCCTGAACTACTTTTAAAACAGACACAGAGGGATGATATAAAGATTGTAAGCCCCACTCAGCTGCCTGGGCCACGTTATCTGAGAATTTCATCATTTGGATAAATGCCCACGTCTCAACGCTGATTGCTACCCTTTGAAAGACTGAAGATCCCCAGAAGTCCCCCAAGCATCTCCCCTCTTCCAACTCATCCCAACTCATTTCTCATCCATATTTCAAGGTGCAAGGCTCCTGACTATTGGACGTGTTAGCATTTTGATCGAGGGCCCTGTTTCATTCCCACTTGTCCTCATATTTCACTTGTTCTGCTGACTGAGTTGTGTTAACTTCTCTGCTTGATTGAATGGAGCAGGCTGGGTGCCAGCCCTTCCCTGCCAGGATTTCTGTGCTTAATGCTGAGATAAGACTAAAATCCCAGGTACTTTTTTTCTGGTGGGTTTAATTACAAATAACTTTTCTTGACACCTTGCTTCAGTTCATGCCATGCTTAATGTCAGATGTACTCCTCTCTGGAGAATTTAAAGAGGGTATTTCAAAGGAACCAGATGTTTAATCTTTCTTGTGGAGTTGGCTGCCACACAGAAGCTAACTGGAAATTGTGAGGTGTTTTGCACTTGAAAAAGCCTTTCCATTTTACTTTCTAAATCAAGCTATCTAAGCTGTGTATGGGTTTAGTGTCGTATAAACTAGAAAAAGAACAGACTTGCCGTGTACTGTCACTCTATTTACTCTTTGCCAAGATAGTCTTGTCCTGGCAAAATGTCCTCAAGATGTTTATGGAGTCCACAGAGAAAAATGGTACCTTCAAATGAAAAAGTCCTAAGTTCATCTGCTGTAGACAGCCCGTTTTGCACTAAGTTGCTTCCAGATCTTTAAAGGCGTTTAGTTGCTGAGATAAAGACAAGAACTGCCTAGGGTTTTTAAAAGTACCAAAGCACATGCTAATCACAGATGTTAAATGTCTGCCTGCTTTTGGGAATCTCTCTACATAGCCACCTGCATTTTTAGACACCAAATGCCCACTTGGTGTTATTCTTTATGCCTTACGTTCTCAGCCATCCCCAAAGGATGAAAGCACAACCATAGCCCATTAAGGTGCTGTGACACTTTGTGAGTGAATCCCTCCGAATACATCTCCATCTCCACCCTTCCTTGGGATGCCGCTGACTTGTTGCTGTGTGATTTATGATGCTTTGTTTTACTCTCTCTCTTCTTGTGGTCCTGCAGGTAGCATTTATAGTGTCTGTGGCACAGCTGCCAAAAGAAAAGATGTAGTTCAATTTCCTAAGTGTGCTTAGGAGAAGATTTATTATTATTATTTTTTCCCGTTTGGCTTGAAGTAGCTGGTGGTGCCACCTGTTCAAAGAAAGACATGGCTCCACCCAGCCTGTGTTCTGCCCTAGAGATGGACATGAATACTGGGAGGTGAAAATGGATGTTTATGATTAAAAGGCAGTCTGAAATGTGAAAGACTAGCTCAAAATATGCTAAAAATGTGTCTCTGTGTTTCTTTTGCCTCATTTTCTTCATCAGACATATATCAACAGCTTACCTGGGTTGCAATTTGGAAGAAGGGTGTTTAAGGGCATATTGACTTGAGTCCTTTAGATGCCTTTCAGGTCCTCAGCCTGAGATGCAGCAAAAAAAAATATATTTTTTTTCTTTTTATTTCTGGAGGATGCTGAGCCCTCTGAATATCAGGTTTCCCTTTGGTGTCTCAAATTAGTCACCCAGAATTGTGATTCTCCCTGGCTGTGTGGATGGTCTCTGTTCTACCCACCTCCTCCCCAGACTTTCTGATATTTCTCTGGCACAGGTATCCCCCTTGCTTCTGTTTAGTTCTTAGCAGGGGATATGTTTCATTTGCTGCCTTCCCATCAGAAGACAGTTGCCAATTCTGGTTTCACTAGAAACTGCTGTGCCAGCTTTTTGCTATTCAGGAGCTGTAGGTTTTTTATGTCTGTTTCCTGACCTAGCATGACTCTACTAATAATGTGAGAACTTCAATGCTGATATCTTGGCAGCCTCATACAGGTCAGTCAGTAAATATAGTTACAATTCTCTTTGCCTCAGCAAAGACAGTAAGTCAAACACAATGTAAACAAGGCGGTTGGATTGCTTCCCCCACCAGTAATATTTGTAGTTATGCAGGCAAATTTAGTGGGCACGATTAAATCTCATGCTCCAGCTTTGCAGCTGATTAGCTGCAGGGGGCAGGCAGGAATTTCCTTTCTGTTCCAGGGCTGCACGCTTTCCAAGTCCTCCTCCGAGCCTTTGCCAAGGATCTCAAAGTGCTTTACTTCTTTAATTATGCTACATCACACCCCTGTGAAGAGTGTAGATGAGAGAATGATCTGCAACAGAGCAGTGGGGAAACTGAGGCACCAGGAGGTGGCAGCCAGCTTGGGACATGAGAGGTGGTGGCCATTAGACTTGGAGGAAGGAGAGCTGAGCATCCCAGCAGCAGCCCTCCCTTGGGGTTTCTGTAGGTCTAATGAACTTGCACCTCATTCTCAGCAGTCTGTGTCTTTAACACAGTAAAGTCGTGGCTCTCTGAAGGGACAAAGTGGTGCTTTGATGTATGTATTAGAGTACAGTCAGTGGAGGAGAACATATATTTCTCCTCTGGAAATTTAAATTTATTTATTTTGTCCTTAATTTCTCTACTTCTCTGATTTCTGAGCTGAACGACCCGTCTATGTGTTTTTTCTCTTTGTATGGAAAGGCGCTTTTATCGGAAATAGCCTCAGGCGTTGGCCTCGGCTGAGGCAGAGAACTGGTTCAGCTCCACAGGTGACATGCTTCAGTGTCTCCACAGGGCTTGATCAGTGAATTTACGGTGTGGATTCACTTTCAGTGGGTGTACACTGGTGTAGTCACACCGGCTTTGATTGCTTTGCTTGGAGGTACAGCTGAAGAGCTGGCCTTGCAACATCGAGGAGGGGAAAATAGTCTTACTGAGGCATGCTTTGGTTCAATGTAAAGGCCAAAGATGCTCAGACACAGCTCTTGTAGACATATCAACCTACCTTACCTGTGTATTGGATGAAAAATGAAGCCAAAGGGTTTAGCTGAGCCTTCACCCTCTTCCTCGGGGTGGCAGGAATAGAGAAGGGGTCCTTCCCAGCTTAGCTGATGCCTAAAGCCCAATGAGGAGTATTTTCAACCCCACAGGGTGGGGAGGATTTCTTATAGGCAGGGTTTCTTATTCTGTGGTGGATGTTTTAAGCTTTATGCATTTTTGTGGATAGCATCTTCCAAAGGTTGGTTTTGGGATTCCAAAGTGGACAGAAATATCTGCTGTGCAGTTCTGAGCCAGCAACCTGATGGCTGGGGAGAGGCAGGGATTCAGGCATACCCGACAGTCCCTCCCCTTTGCTATGGGCTCCCTGCCCAACCCTACACCATAGTAGGAATGGGGCTGTCCAGCTGGAGGACTCCAAACCTCAGGGCTGAGACCAAAGACCAGCTTACCAGGCATTTCAGTGCCTTAGATGGGTGTCTAAATAAGCTGTTTGAATCTGACCCTTTGTCTAGTCTCAACCCTTAATTATAAGTAAACAATATCTTATTCACTTTATAGTTTCTAGCATTTTCCCATTGAATGTCTCTGTGCTGGCATTTGGAGAGCATTCATCAAGTGGTAAATGAGTGTCTGTTTGGTCTGCACATAGTATAATTAAGTATCAGCTGAGCCCATAGCATAATGTGATAATTCTCATCCTGACCAGCTGAAATAACTCGCTCTAACAACTGTGCTTTTCTTACTCTTCTCTTTCAGTTCCCAGGAAGCTTCTGCATGAAACCCAGCCAGGACCAACCAATTACCAAGGATTTCAGAAGCCACATTTTCCACTGTGGCCAAGGGTGTTTGATCCCAATGTTATAGGGGACGGCGTGTTCCTTTCTGATGTCTCTCCTTCCAATATAGGACGTGCTCTCCCAGGTAGCTATAACTATTGCAATGCTGTCTCAAACCTAACTGTGATGTGGTAGCCGTTCCCTTCCATCTCCCCTTACAGACGCTATATACATTACCTGGGTTTCTATATTGTACCCTATATGTCAAAATAGGGTACATATATGTCTATATGTCAAAGTCACAAAGAGAGGTTTCGAGGCACGACCACCTACTGACTAAAGTGAACTGTGAAACTCACTCTGGGTTTCTTGAAGTAGCAGTAATGGCCATGCATGTCAAAACTCATCACAGAAATTCTTTGCAGACCCGTCTAACACAGTGGCAAATCAAAACCAGGGCGGACATAGCAGGAGATCTGCCTCAGAGGGGACAGAGAAGCATTCAGCTGAGCTTTGAAATATGATGCTATTTTCATAAAATGCAAAGCGAAGATATATGAATGAAGTCAAATCTTTGCTATCTAGGGACAGGTGAGTAGGAGGAAGGGATGGTGTAGGAATAAAGGAAGAGCACAGGTGAGCATTTACTGGGTTAGGCAGTGTTTTTGCATTATGTTTCCCAACATGCTGGAGACGGTGATGACATTACTTCTGAAATTCCCACCCTGTGCTCCCAGAGCTTTAGGGAGTATATGGACAGAGCTACCTTGTCTTTGTCTGCAGTCTTGGTAAAGTTAACCCACAGCCTGGATAATCAATCTGCAGGTAACTAAAAGTCAGCAAGAACAGATTTGTCAGTTTAGAGGATTTACTGAAAATTTGTCAAGGAGAAGAATTTTAGGTCAGACTGAAATAAATGTTGTGACCCTGATGATTCTTTTAAATGCACAAAAAAGTGCTGAACTCATTTTCATTCATCTAAACATTTCACTTCTAAAAATGACACCTTTTTATTTAGCTTTCTTATTGTTTATTCATTCATTTTGAAAATACACACAACTTTTCAAACAAAGATGTCGTCTTGAAATTAAAAGCTGTAAGACCGTTTCAAAAATAGCAAAAACAATATTTGGACATTTCTGCAATCTCCTTTCCTGTTTTATTTCTTTTGTTAAAACTATTTGCTAAAGTCTGCCTGATATCATGGATAACCTCTGCTATGCTTAAATTGTGTCACTGGCCAAATTTACTGCTAGCTGCAATAATTTCATTCAACTTCGGTGTAAAGTCACTGGGAAACTGCTTGAGTGAGTGGAAACAGCTGGGAAAGGGTGAACATGGTGAAGAGAAAACCAGGGAGGGATTAGGTGAAGACAAAGTCTGCAAAGCTAGCAAAGAAAAAGAGGTTCCTTTTAGTACGATCCTGGATTAAATGACACAGGGAACTGCGTAGCATAGCAACACATGACCCTTATGAAATTATGTTTGTTTGTTTTTTTTTTCCCCCTCCTGCATAACCCCAGTCATTTTCTGTCTTCCCTGTCTGTGCTTGTACAGTCCTGCAGATGACAGAACCAGTTCTGTGGTTTTGTGGTGTTCTTTGCCAGAGTATAGTGTATGCAGATGAGTATTAATTTAAAAACTTGTTTGATTGCATCTGTTCTTTGGATGTGTCAGAGAAAAAAAAAAAAAGATTCTTCTTACATTTCACATAAGAGGAGTTATGCATTAGTCTCTCCTAAAAGACACCATTTTTGCACAGCTTGGTTTCCAAGGGATGTCCAAACCCAGGCAGAAGTGGTGCCCATCTCAGTCTTTCCTGGCTGATCTAGTACCTGAACACGGAGAAGCCCCTACAGGTAGTATAATTTAAACCTTAGTCCTAGTAAGATCCTGTGAATGCATTGGCAGTGAGGGGAAGGTAGATTGTCACTAACCCAGAGCTGGACAAGTGAGAGAACATGATGCAGAGGTCCCAGGTTCATATCCTACCAGCTAATCTACGTTAGCTAGACTTCAATGCTGTGTTGTAGAAACCTCTCAAAGACCTCATAGGAACCTGGAGCCACCTAACTCAGTGGTCCTCTTTAGGATCAGATGTATAGTTAGTAGATCATCTGATGATTCTCTTCCTTTTCATTGATTGTAAAGGGATTTTAGATTAATTAGTTCAGAGCTAGACCTCAGCATGTCGACATCCTGGGCAGGATACAGTTGCTTCCACATATATATCTCATTTGAGATGACCTGGGATGTTCACCTGGCTTCTGGATGCTGCTCTAAAAGGGTGAGAGTTTTCCCTACATCTCTTCTCATATCTGGCAGCATTGCATGGATGTCCTTCTAACCCTGAGGTTTCTTAAATGTCTGTGTATGGGCAAATAACATCAAGCTTTAAGTATCAGCCATGGCGAGAGCTGAATCACTCTTAAGGTCTGTCAACTAACAGCAGGATTCAATTGCCTCAGTTTAGATACATAGTGATATGTGATATGCTTTGAAGTATGCAGGACATCTTCAGGAGAGTAGTGGTTCAGTTTGTGGACATGAAAAATTTACCCTTCTTTCAGTGGATTTCTTTGCAGGAACAGTAGTTGAGAAAAACTCAACCAGTTGTACAGATGTGGATTTACTGGGTAAAGAGAATAAAAAGAAAGATTAGAGATCATGTTAATATTTCTGGTGCTTACATCTGAATTAAAATATTTTCCAAGGCTTTCCTGTTAATTTCCTGCTGGCTGTGCCTTTACCCCTCTGTGCCCCAGTGGCTCCATTGCATAACTAGTCTGCAGCAATCACTGTTCTTCCAGAGCAAGAAGCTCTTTGGATATTTTTCTCTTTTGCATTTGCCAGCCATGCACCCACATTTGAAAACTTTGCTCGGGGGCCAGTCATTAACACCTTGGTAGCTTGTAAAGTGTGGCTTTCCCAAGGCCATGCAGCTTTTCAGTGGCAGAGATACAACTGTGACCACATTCCTTGGGGCTGATCCCTTACAGCTTCACCTGGACATCCATTCCCGCTGCTTCTCCTGTGAGGCAGATTAGGACTTGACACTACTGCATGCATGTTCGTGCACTCAGTGCCTCTCCACCCAGTATTACCTGTTCTCTTTGACAGCCCTCGATTTCTGTCATTGCTTCCCTGGGCTGTGCCTCTTCACAGTGCACACAGCGCGAGGGTGAAGGTGATGTCTCATTTTGGCAGGTTTTCAGGGAACAGAGGCAGATGAGGTGAGCACAGACCACCTCATGTTGTGGCTGTGGTCAGAGTGCCTTTTCTTGCATGGCACTGGTTGTATTGTAGGAGATGGACCTGGCAGTTTCCTGAATTTAATACCTGCAGGTAAATGGGAGCCAGGTGCAAGTCTGTGATTTTACCTTGTGCTGCTTGGAACCAGACACATGGGGAAAGGAGCCTGGAAATCTGTAACAGCTACTGTTAAACAGTCACATGGATGATGGAACTGGGTCCTGTGCACTGACTTTTTTTTGTGTGTTTAAAACAATTAGTGTTTTATAACTGGTGGGGGTGTCTGCCAGCAGATCAAGGTGCAGGGAGTACTCAGCAGTGAGCTGATAAGGTCTGAAAGGGTCGCTTTGAGCCTCCTGGAATTAGCTGTATTCTTAGCTCCGGTCTTCAACAAATAAAATCAAATCATAAACCCAAGTTCACTCACCTCTCCGAAGGGGAAATGATGTCTGGGTGAAACACAGTGCAAGCAGGCTTCTGAAGGAAGTCATAAACTCAAATCTGCCCTTCCCCGAAAAAGCTGGAGAAAAAGTGCGTCTGTTTGCCAGGTGTGGATGGATCGCTGCAGCATGACACTGGCGGAGGGTTGCCAACTCTGCCGGTGTTTTCTGAGCCAGTGTGCTGGCTTATAACAAGCTTAGCTGATAAAGGCCCCTTTGATTTACATAAGAGAAAAGAAACCTGATTACATATTTGCTGTAACGTAGGTGGGTGTGTTTAAGTGGTGACATGAAAGAGCAGGAGACGGGGGAGAGAAGATGCTGTCTGGATGCAGACAGGGCATGGACTCAACTGAAGGTAACTGCAAAGGTTTAGTTGACCCCCAAAAGAGGAGCAAATTTGGGTGGCTTGCTGCTGAGCAGCTCTGGATTTCTGAATGCAGATGCTGACCTTGTGAGGCTAGGGCAGGACAGCGCTGGTACACTTGCCTGGTTCCTCATTCCCTTTCTGTTTCAAAAGCAGAGAAGAAGAAAGGGAGATCGGCCACGTTCTACCCTCTGGACAACACCCCCTTCCTGCTTCCTGTGGATGAGACACAACCGCCGGTGTTCACCAGCAGCATGGAGCCCGTGGGCGTTAGCACAGAGATGGCACTGCTCAGCAACATCCTAGCAGCATACGCCTTCATCACAGGTAGGTCTGGTGGCCACCACCTCTCTGGGCTCTTTGTAGACCCTCAAACAAGCCTATGTTTCATAGCCACCTAGGGCTAAATCCGCTTCTTTGAACTGTTGGTGTTTTTCATTCATCTCTCAGCAAATTCTCCCTTGAAAGACCTGACGAGGGCAGCTCTAGCTGACAGTATACAAGAGGGTTTATTGTGCTCTGCGCTTCCCTGGATTTGCTCTCATCTGAAGTTGAATACAATGTAATCTTACATGCTGTATTATTCCTAATGCTCCATTTTCCTGGAGATCAAAGCCTGGCACATTAGGAAGGCAAGCTTGTTGTCCTGTAATTTGGAAAATAAGCAACACTCAGATCATTACCCTGCTTAAGAGAATTTGGCTTATCTTCAGTAGAAGTGTGAAGATGAAGTAGCTTGAGAGTCTGCTTAATTGTATATTTAAATGTAGTTTAGAGCAAGATTTCCTTGGATCACAGTTTATCTTTCACCCACATGCAGCTTTCAAGTAGCAGAGGAACCATCTGCCTTTAAGATTGGTGTTAAAAAGTTGCTCTTGAGATAGAGACTGTGTGCTCTGTTCATTGCTTGGGGTCAGTACCACTGATAGCAAAAAGTCCAGCAAAGGCAGGAGACGTAGTGCAAATGTTTTCCATCTTGTGAGGTGCCTTGTCAAAGTAGAGGTTGACTACAGAGTTGGATAAGCCATGCCCAGAATAGGAGGAGCACTGTCTGGGTAACATCAGATGCACTAATTCAACACATTTTAGGGCAAACTACTGCTTTCCACAGAAGGAAGTTTCTTATGGGATTGCAGATTGTTCTCCATTTGAATGAAATATTTGTATGCACCTTGTTAGTAATACTAACGTGTTGCTCTTTCACTGCACACTGTTAATAATTCTGTGTACTGCAACTGGTCTGCTCACAGTTAGGCTGGGGTCTATATAACTAAAACTCCTGTATTCACGAGCAACAATTATTCATGTCTTTGTGCCATTCAGCCTTGCCGATTCACTAAATACTAATGCATTCTTGGTGCAATGCTCTTGGTTTTGCTGAGATACCACCATGCTGCTACAGACAAGTATTTGGATTTGAAACAACTAACTAGAGCTTTGCATTTTGGAATCACTGAGTAGCTTAAGAAGAGTTTTTCTGCACACTTAGTGGACAGTCCTTCTAAAAGGACCACGAATAGTGAATGCAAAGTTCTGACTTTCTAGTCATTGAATGGTGGCATTGGGTCCTGTTTTTTCATGACACCTTGAAGAAGCAGGCAGATTAAGTGGAAGTAGTAATGTTCTTCACAAAAGATGGCTGAAAGGGATATATTTTCATTGTATGGACTTCCCTAAGGAAAGATTAGGAAAAGCAAACATTAAATGAATCTTCTACGTATCACACTTCTCCCCTCTTTTACCTACATCTGCCATTTTTGACATGAAAAAAATACCTTCATTCCCAACTTTACTATAAAATAAAATCCTGTTAATATTATTTTCCCCATCTGAATGGTAATGGGTAGCAGAAGGTTGTAGGATTTATGGTAGGGGCCAGTTGGTACTAGGATTCAGGACTGCTGACTATGCCCCAAGGACTTAGCTTCCATTTACCACAGCAGAACTCTTTGACTCTGCATTCCTTTTATGGGGCACAAGGCCTCGATTCATCCCCTTCCCAGGGTGTCACTCTTGGCAGGAGCCTCTAAAACTTACTCCAGCACCAGTAATAAATAATGACAGCTTTAACTGTCATGTTGCTGTGGAACTTGCTTGTCCTCTCACAATGTGGTCTCCTTGTGATGTGTTTGGATTCACTGGATGTCAAATAGGCAAAACCGACACCTCACAACTTTGGTTTACAGTGAGGAGTTGAGGAGCTTGTTGCACCATGACTGTTAGGTGAATTTTGATCTCAATGGTATGGATGTTCAGTTTGTTATTTATCACAAAAATAATTGATGGCTGCCCTGTGGATTGAAACAGCAGATGTCCTAAGCCATTTTTATTTGCTACATGTAATTTAGCTCTTTGATTTTAGCAGGGAGGATAGAATTGGCATGATTTATTTTGATATATGTGAGAATGTGGAGGTTTTAGATTATATTTTCAAAGACAAGCTGTGTCACAGGGCACAAATGTCATTTGCATAAAACTAAAGCACTGCAAAGCCACCCCCGTTCATCCTGCAGACATTGAGCAGCAAAATAGTTGGAAATTTTCATGCTTCCCTGAGTTTTGAGCCCTGAAGTAAGCTTAAGCCACAGCAACTGTTGATGTTCATAGAGGAGCCACAGAAGTGTCTCAGGAGAGACAGGGTGCCGGACAGCCAGGAAGACTTTGGTTCTGCTTCACACAATTTTCACCACTCTTAACCACAGCTTCTGTGCCATAGGGAGACATTAATGCAAGAACTGCAATGTTTCCTGACACTAAAAACGTCCCTCAGGTACACTTTGCAAACTGAAATTTCTGTATTCAGGTTTTGCTTGTGCTGGTGAGTTGGCTCATAACAGGACTTCGCAAGAGTAAACTGTAAAAGGCAGAGGTGATATATAAAGAAAATTTTTGGTTTTGGTGCAGGGGATGCTGTAAACCCTCAAATCCACTCCAGGAAAAGGCAGTTACGGGCACTTGGTATTGCATGGGTCAAGAGTAAGGACAATCCACTCTATTACTTGTAAGGACAATCTATTATTTTCCTGCCTCCTGGCAGTGGGGTGTCTCTTGGCTTGGGGAGAATACCAAAATCATGTGCTCACTGGTGTTTACTTTTTCTTCACAAGATGATAAGTTTTGTTGGGAAGCTGCAATAAAGAGCTGCAGGCTCTGTCATTTGCATCATTGGTACATGCAGGGTCTTGCAATCCACAGAGGGGAAAAGTACCAATGCTAGTGAAATCTGTGCTCATTTCTATCATCTTTTTGGCTGAAGTTGTCGTATAAAAGTTGGGAACATTCCTATTGACAAACGAGGGTTGAAAAGTCACAGCACAGCAGGAAGCAAAGGCTCTTTGCAGGAGTGTTGGTTCTCACTGTCAATTCTGTTTGCAGCTATCACCATGGTTAGGAGTATCACAGCCAGTTTGGTGTTAGTCTTGTCCCAGCTTCAAGAACCTTGAACACAATTTCTCAGAAACAGGGAGAAAGAGTCAACAATATCTATGACAAGTGAATTTACAAGCTGATCAGACAAATATGTCTTGCTCAGAGTTCAGTCCTGCAAAAGGCTCAGGGATGCCCCTAATTTGAAAGCTGATTTTTGTTACAGAGTTAGGTTTTTAATTATATGCAATCCCTGCCTGTAAACCTCAGACCTGTTATTTGTCATGGACTTGATCCAAAACCTGTCTGAGTGCTTGGGAAGATTTCACCACTCTTGGTGACAGCTGGAACTGGCTCTGCAGTCACAGTCTGTCACCAAGACCAGAACCATCCCTTGTGATTACATAAATATTAAATGTCCCAATTGTATCAGAGCACTCCCAATGCCTTCCTTCGGACAGGTGACTTACTCCAGTTTTGTAGCCCCATTCAGATTGAAGTTGTTAGAGGGAAACCTACATAAATCCATGTTTTATTCTTCTTCCATAAGCAGAGAGCAATGCTGCCAAGTTATTAACAAGGAGCTTCCAAAAAACAACCCAGGGGAGATCATTCCAACTTCTGGACTGCTTGGCCTGAGCCTTATTAATAAGGGGCTCCTGGAGAGCTTTCTCTGTTCTACCAAGGGAGTTCAGCAGCCTGTGGGGCTAACTGTAAATTCCCTAGAAGATATTGCTCCTACTGTTCATCTGGCTATGCTTAATGCCGAACCTTTTATTGGGGCCCTCTCAAATTCTCCTCCCCACTGAGGTTTCTGAATGTATGAAGCCATCACAGGAAGCCAGCAGTGTTAATGCCTAGATTGGTTTTTATTTATTGAAACAATTTATTATAATAGCAATAACAACCTTGGCCCGGGGCATTTCCTGGGGAATTAATGGCAGTCTGGGTTGATGCTCCCAGCAGATTGTTAGCCCTCAGGAAACAGGCTCCATAATTGCTGCTGGTTTGGTTGGAAAAACAAAATAAAATGTGTTTCTAATTTTTGGTCAGTTTGAGCACATAGAAAATGGTGGCTTTTGTATAAAGGGCTGTAAAGAGCATATATCTTTTGTCTGCATTGATTAAGTTCAGGCTTGAATCAATGACATTTTCATCAATGCTTTCAGTCCAGAAAGAGAAATACCAGGGAGGAGGGAAGGAAACGCCAACTAGAGAGATTGACAGCAACTGGGTCCTGCTAAAAGTTTAGGAGAAAAACATAGCTCTGAGCTGTCATCCACAGCTCAGGGGAAGGAAAAGCTGCTCTGGTCAAAATCCATGTGTTAAAGGGTGTAGTAGGGCACACACATACACACACTTGAATGCATACCAAAATTATGTTAACTCCTGCCACTGATATCCATACACTTTTAAAGAGTTTTTCATATACAGTAAGTGTTTTGAGGTGTCAGTGTTTGCATGATGAATCTGAGCCTCTCTTGAGTTTTTGGAAGATGCTGAGAATACATTTACTGAAGAAGTTTGCCCCTTTTTGGACTTAGCAAGGAGAACATGTATGGGGGGAGGTTCTCAAGATCACTAATCATCTGTCAGCCCCCCAAATTTAGGCTGTTGCTGACTTGGCTACTCCAACAGAGAAAAAGCACAGCCCCTGGTTTTTAGCTTAATTTGCTCTTTCTGCTGTGAAAAGAGAGATGTTGCTGTGCAAGTGGATTGTATGCATGATAAATGCCAAGACTGCAGTTGAACATAGGGTTACAGCTGAGTGAGGAAGTCCAGACAGTGTCTCAGATGTTGACAGAGTAGCTGTAGGAGCTCATAAATGCCAGTGGAGCCCAAAGATTCAATTACAGCCTCGCACTGCATGAAGGGCTATACACACAAGGACAAGCAGGGGATGAAAAATGGTTGCTTAAGTAGTAATTGAGGTGCAGTTTGCTCATGAGCTGGATACAGTAGCATGGAAAAAGGAGCGTGGAGGAGAATGGAAAAGCAGGACGTGGACAAAAATGGGAGAAGAGAAACCACATGTCTGTGTCTCAGGCTCAAATCTATGTTTTTTTTATGAGTTGCTTTAAAAGAGCAAGCAGTGGAACTAATGCAACCAAATCAAGCCCATGTGTGTGCAGGAATGTGGTGTGCAGGAAAGTGTGCCTGGCATCTTGTCAGCCAGAGACAGAACAGAAGCAGACTGGACCAAGTGTCTTCCAGGACAAACAGAGCACTCCTGCTCATTTGTTCTTTGCTGCCTGGGTGTCCTTGGAGCCTTCCTTACACCTACTTGCAAGGGAAGCTGTGCAACTGCTGTCCTGACTTATACTGCAGATGGAGGTAAAAGCAGTATCAGTCATGGTTCTGCTTTTCCTGGGGTTGTCAAATGTCTGAAATTAAGACCACTTCTTTGGTGTTCACACTGTAGCAGATGGGCAATGGCTTTGCTACAGCACAAGCAGGGCTTAAGCTTTAATTTAATTTGAGTTCTGTCCCTTGAGTTCAGGGTTGCTGTTAACTTCATTGAAGCCAACATTTCACTTAGCCAGACTGCTACAAGAGCTGCCAGCACATCCTCTCATACCTTTCTGCTATATTCTCATTTACCTTCAGCTTTTTGCTGGCTCACTCTTGTCAAAATATTTTAGTTTAAAACCTCTGGTTTTGATCCCTTGCCGCTTGAACTATTGATGCATTTCCTTCCTCTTCTGCATTGCTGAATGCATCTTTTGCAGTTCTCTTTTCCTGCTTTTGTAGTCTCTATTCAGTCTCTTTTTCTCTCTCCACACCATCCACATGAGCCCCTCTAGCAAGTCTCAAGTTTTATTAGCCAGTTTTCAGGTTATCATGACATCTTCCTCTTCCTTAGTTTGTCAGTCATCTTTGGATGCTTTTGGTAGAAGAGAAATGCAGAGCACAAAGTCATCTCTTTCCTGTAACTGTTCCATGAGCATCTCCATACACTGAACCACACATTGCCCTGAACCACACACAAGCCAGTGTCCAGGTTCTGAGCACAGAATCAGAATAATTTAGGTTGGATGGGGCCTCCAGAGGTCACCTGGTCCAAGCCCCTGCACAGAATGTAGTCAGCATTGAAGTTAGAGCAGGTTGCTCAGCATCTTGTCCTGTTGAGTTTTGAGTATCTCCAAATGTTTTCCAGTTCATCTTTCCTTAAGGAAATCAGTTTCTAAAAGCACAGTGTGGGGAGGTGAAGGTAGGGCCGAGCCTTTTAGTCACTGAGATCTTCCAGGGATTCAGTGTCAGGCTCTCAGCTGGGGGAACTGTTACAGCTCTGTCACCGAATTCAAAGGAGTAGGATTCATCTGAGGAGCTGACTCCATCCCTCAACTCAGGACTCCCAACAGACACAGCAGAGTAGAGCTGGTCTTGACACTTCTGCTTGGTTCATCTTCACCCATTCAGTCTATCTATAAACCCAGAATATGCTCAGATGATTCAGCCCAGGGGAATCACAGTAACAACATTTATCATAATTACACTTCTAAGTAGTCCCACGAACCAAAAAAAAACTGTAGTAAGTAAACAAGATAACCTAGTTTAAAAGGCACTGTGGGTCCTTTGGAGTCTTGTTATATCACCTGTGAAATGCGGCCATGCAGGATTCATCCTGTTAGTGCACTAACTCCAGCTCTGCTTCTGCAGCACAGGTATACTTTTTGGTGGTCTGGGCAGAAAGCCAGCACACTTGCCTTAGATAAGCAAATGAAACCTATGAATAAGTAATACACATTTTTCCGTGCTGTAAGGCTTGCCATTTCTGCTGGGCCACAGCACAGGGAGTGTATAAAGCTTTATAATAATCTTTATTCCTTGTGTGAAGATAATGGATGTGACAGAGAGTTGCACTCAGCTGCTGCTTGGTGTGCAGCTCCCTGGTCTCAGCCCCACTCCCACAGCCACTGGAATTAGCATTTAATTCTGTGGGCTGCTCCTACCCCTTCCAGATAACTCCAAGATGCAACTGCAGCTAACCCACATTCTGCATGTGGGTAAATGCCTTGGCAAAAATCCACCATTTAAATTCCCCTCCCTAGCTTCCCTGGGGAGAGGTGGCAAAGGACATTTGGAAGCAAAAAACCCATCAGAAACTTTGCTCCTCCAGAGAGTATTACTGGTATTTGCACAGAGGAGCAAACTGTGCGTTCTGTTCTTTTAAGGGTTGTTCTCAAGCGTTGTTTCCTTTCCCCTTCCAGAAAACCCTGAGCGGGCTGCTCTGTATTTTGTCTCCGGAGTGTGCATTGGACTCGTCTTGACACTGCTGGCCTTGGTGCTCAGGGTGTCCTGCCGAACGGACTGCAAACGCTCCTCTGCCAAAAAACCTCCACGGGAGCGGGAGAGCGACAGTGACAGCAGCGACAGCGACGACGATTCGGACACCACTTCCGACCTGTCTGCCCGCAGGCATCGCAGGTTCGAGAGGACTTTGAACATGAACGTCTTCACGTCGGCGGAGGAGCTGGAGCGAGCTCAGAGGCTGGAGGAACGGGAGCGCATCATCCGGGAGATCTGGATGAACGGCCAGCCGGACATCCCAGGGACCAGGAGCCTCAACCGCTACTACTAGGTGGTGGGGAGCCCAACCATCCCGCACTGCTCCTCCACACCTGGTAGAGGGGAGAGGGAGGGGAGCAGTTTCACCTGGATGTCTCCTCTTTTCCTTCCAGGAGTACTACCTGGGGCAGTATGGATGGACAGCAATAAAGCTTTCCCCCTCTCCTTTTCCCTGACATATTGCTATCACCCCTCTTCATGGACACTTTCTGGTTACATCAGAGGTGGTTGCCAACTTTGTTTCTTAGTAGCCGTCAGGAAGCCGGCGATTAGAGTCCTCCCATGTGGGGCATGGAGCTTGGCACGCTGCGGTACAAGCGCTCCCCTCTTGGCTGGGGAGAGGAGTCATCTAGGTTTTGGTTTTCATTTAGAATTTTGGGGTTTCTCTTTCCTGAGGACTTTGGGAGAATTGTGAACGAAACTATAAGTCTGGAAAGATGATTTGGGAAGGGAGGGGGAGGTAAATCCCGACCGATTGTCTTGTGACTTCAGAAGCCATGAGATTAACCTAATTAAAACCCAACGGCAAATGACTTGTTAAGAACTGGGGGATGGGGGGGAGGGGGGGATTCTTCCATCGTGAAATCATCTCGGTGCTTGGATGTTTGCCATAGTGTATTCAGTTATTTATGGCTGTCTTTTCATCTTCCTTTTCAATGGGAGCATTTTTATTTTTTTTTTTTTACTGACACCTCAGGGATAAAATCCTATTTTTTTTTGAGTCTGTTCTCCCTGCTGGCCCCTGTCAAACACAACCCAACCCACCTCCGACAGTGAAATTATGGTAATATAAGAGATGTGTCAGTGATTGGTGAGATGTTAACAACCTCAAAGAGGTTGAAAAGGGTTTTCTTTTTGTTTGTTTTGTTTTAAATATATATATATATATATATATTTGAAGATGCTGCACAGGAATGTGCCTTATTCTTTTTTTTTTGTTGTTAAACTACAGTTTTCCTATGGATAGCAATGCACAATGTTTTATATATTTTATTAAAAAAATAAAAAAGGAAAAGGTCTATGTTTACCAGAGGAAAATGGAGACAGAAGAAGACATGTATAACAGCAGAATGGGTAATAAATGCTAAATAAACTCTGGTTTGCTTCAATGCATTTGAATTTGCATCCTCACTTTTGGCACTTTGGTTGCTCGAGGGAACTGCTTTGGAAGAGGAGCACACCTCTGCAGGCAATCAAGGCTGACGTCCTCTGCATGCAGGAACCTGGAGGCACTTTTTCCTTTGGCCTCAGCCCAAAGTCTGCTTCTGCAGGGCACACAAGCAGGAGCAGCTGAGCAGTGCATTGGTTCCCAATGGCCATCCCAAAGCCTACCTGCACCAGGTGAAAGAGTACCAGTGGTTTCACGGTGCTTTGAGCTTGTTCTCCAGTCCCAAATCATACCTGGGCCAACAAATACTCAATGGACCAAAAAAATAAATTAAAAAAAAAAGTGAAATGTATTGTAGTACAAGATTGGTTTAGGGTTTGATCCTCAGTCGCTTAGGCATGCTTGTGTCTTAAGAGTTTGCCAAATACTGGCAATGCAAGTTACAACCAAAGGCTCTGGATGCCCAGAGCTTTTCCCTAGCATCAGGGAGAGATGCGGATGGGTAGACCTGCCCACAAGATAACCGGGGACATTAGAACAGGGCTGAAAGGGTTCATATGTTATGCCAAACAGTTGTGTGGTGGGACAGCCCTGCAGACCAAGGGCCTTCTTAGAATCGTAGGATATCCTGAGTTGGAAGAAACCCACGGGGATCATCGAGTCCAGCTGCATTTGAAGTGCTCACAAGTGTTTTCTCCTGTCTCTTGGCTCTTGGAAGGTGAGAACAAAGTTGAATAACTGCAACAGGTCTTGCTGGTAACATCAGCAATGAGTTTGGCCAGCAAGAAGTGGCTTAACCACAGAGTGGTTCCTGTTTCTGGCCCTGTGCAGGTTCAAATGGAAAGATTCGTTATCGACCTGGGATGTAATTTTACAGCTGATATTCAGAAATAAAGCAGAAAGGAAAGTCCTAAACCCTGGCTGAGACACCAGGTGCTGCGCTTTAGCTGGTGTGTATAATTTGCTGTGTATGCTGTACTGAGAGAAGCAAAATGACAGCATAAGGTCAGGGGATCAGTTTTGTTGGCCATTTGTTTTCTTCCACAATAAGATACAGTCCCTCAACATCGGTGATTAGGGGATAGCAAATTTTTAGATTTAGAGTGCTGTTTCCTGAGAAGTAGATTGCAAAATTGATTAAAATAAATGCTATAAGTGAATGGATTTACATATACGGTTTTCCCAACTGAATTCTTTTGACCAGAGGAAAAAGCAAATGTAGTAAGTCTGAGTGTACTTTATATGCAACTAAGGGATTCCAGTGTAAATCACAATGAAGTCCATGTTACAGACTGATGAACAATCCTCCCTGAGCATTGCTAGTGCTGCTGTAAATCTTCCAGCTGAAGCTTGCAAGGCAAAGCAGCAGGTTGTGCACACTGCTGCTCAGAGCTGAGCAGACAAGCCCAGGTCAGCCTTGCCCAATGTATCAGGAGGTAACAGAAGTAGACTTTCCATCTTCCCAGCATGTGCAGTGCTTCCTTGTACCTTTTAGCTCCTCTTGTCTCAGGGCCATGCATTTCTAATAAAGCTTTGACTCAAGAAAAAGAAAAGTACAATCCTTTGAGCTACCCCAAGTAAAAGACTTCAAGTCATTCTATAACTATTTCTGGATTTGACCCAAAACTGTTGCATAGTTTAGAGGAAAAGAAAAAACAAAAACAAACAAACAAACAAACAAAAAAACACAAAAACACAAGATTCATGGGGAAGGAGCTGGTGGTTTGCCTTTACCTCTATAAACCAACAGAGGAAAAACACGTGCTTGGAGTACAAAAAAGCTGGATTCCCTGCAGAATGGGGTCAAATCCATATTCCTCACCCCAAAAAAGAGTATGAAAAGAATATCCTCGTATCCTCTCAAGCTTCTGTGTTGCACTTACCATGCCATGTAGAACATTTGAACGCTTCTGGAGCCAGAGAGCAGAAAACAAACACTTTTTTACTAGGCTAACGTGAATTGCTCTTGCAGGAGGCTATGCACAGCTCTGGCTGCACTTTCATGGTTATTTAATTTTCTACATCAAAGTGAGATACTGTTATAACAATAACATTATCCAAATTCCTCAAGACAGATAAAGCAGTCAAAACCAACATTTCCTGTTTCATGAATGCATTTCCTATCAGTGACCTTTTGGATAACAAGGCGCTGAGGTCGTTGTGTGCATGAATCTAGTCTTTATGCCTCAGTTTGCCTTTATAATTTTAAAACAGAGAATAACAGAAACATCCTGGACTCTGATTTACTTGAACAGTTGGCAAAGAAGGGAGCTGTGTGGTACAGTATTTAAAGGAGAGGGACAGATAGATAGGATTGCAGTTACTGTGTGCTCTCTGGTGGGGATGCAGGTGACCCTCAGGAGGTGAAATGTCTGCCCTATGTACCTGGACACGTTCAAGCTTCTACAAATTGCAGGACACTTGCATTGGGAACCAGAGAGTCATTAAATTACATATCAATATCTTGTACCATGTTAGCTTTGTAAATGAAAACGATGGGTTGGAAAATGGAGGGTGGTACTCCTGGGAGAAACTAAATGCATGGAAATGGGTGATGTTTTCAAGAGCCAACCGCACACTTGTTATCCTTCTTTCTGTTGGGAATGGTGGGCCAGTTTCAGAAGTCACAGCCGTGTATGGAGAGGCTGCATAGAGGTGAGTTTCTCCTGTTAAATACCCGCTGTGCTCTCCCGACTCCCTCTGCATTGCCCTTGATTTCTCAGGGCCATTTTCACCTCCTGCTATCATCTGCTCCATCAGCACTGACCTCTTTCGCCGACCTGTGTTCAATGTACCTTGAAAACCTTGGTAATATGGTGTTTGCTGCCTTTCCCATGTCCACCCTGGTGCTCATATCCTCCACTAATTCCAGCCAGTTAATGAGGCATGCCTTTCCCTTCCAGAAACCACAATGCCACTACTTAACCCCTTGCCTGCCATCATTCCCAGCACCCCGGGGGCTGCACAAATAAAGCAAATTCGCTTAGCTGTTGTGCTGCCAGGATGCAAAGCATATGCTCACGGCGCTGTGGGGAATCTGAATTTCATCTCGTGCTGCATGGACTCTCTCGAGTTTCTGGAGGCATCACAAGCAATTAATCATCTTAGACTGGCCCAGAGATCCTTCTGCTCGCAATCATTACTGAGGTCTCAATCACAGTAGGTTTTAATAATGTGATCTGAGATTCTAGTGTCCTTAGATAGCCGAAAAAAAAAAAAAAGATATTTCTGAAAGCACTCTTCGCCTTCCCTTGTCCACTCATTAAAATTAGTACAGCTTGCATCTTCACATAATTTCCTTGCCTTTATCTTTTTCTGTTAGTCTATTTCTGTGGTTGTCTTAAGAACAGCCACAGCTCAGTATAACTCACCAAAAAGTCAGTAATGGTTTTGATTCATTACACAACAGCTCACCTTTATGGTGCAACAAATATGCCTAGTCTGAAGGTGCTCACTTTGGTGGTTTAGTAGAATTTAAGTAAATCATTTGCTTTGGGGATTTCAAATTACCCATCACTGGATGGACCTGTTCCAGCGGTGGTCATGTAATTGTCACCATTTGGAGTCTCGGGTTACTGGTGCTCCACCCTTGCGAGTTACGTGTGGGATAAACCATGGCCAACTGAACGCTGTTCAGAAGTGTGTGTGTGATGGGTGCTCTGAGAAGTGCACTGTGGTGTTTGCCTACCAGTTCCTTTTGTGGGACTCTCCAGAAGAAGACTGAAGGGCAGAAAGGAGAGCAGACTTGGCTCTGTCCTTCTCAAGACTAGAAGTGTGTGTGCAACGGACCCATGGTTCCCCTTGAGAAGTGTCTACTTGCTGAGGGGAGGTGCATGACACATTCTTCAGTCAAATGCCTGGAAATGTGGCCAACACCTCTCCAGAGGCAGGTTTGACGGGTGGCATCACTGATTATTCCCTCTCCATGTGGAAGTCAGGAAGGTACCCAGATGGAGAGGGAACTGGACCACTGTGCTTCATGCTGAACCTCTGAGCAGATCCTTCCATGGTTTGGGGATGGGGACCCAAGCATTTTTTGTTTTTCCCTTTATACAATGACAGCATATAATTAGAATGCTTTGCAAAAATTGTCATTTGGAGATTTTATTTTTTTTTCCCAAGAAATTAATTTAAAAGGTGAGTTCTCCAAAGAAAATGTTACCTTTTCTTATCAGCCTTATAACCTTCCTAGAAGAGATCCTAATGAATGGAGGAGGTGTTTCTTTGTGCTAATGCCCAACCTTGTTATTTTTTTTGAAGCATTTTTATTTGAGATGTCCCAATCCCTCCTCTCTACTTTGCTGAATGACTTCTTACAGCCCTCCTCGTGGTTCCTCTGTTGACTGCCCAGCTATGGCTAGGATTATAAATGGTGGCAGACCACATTCCCATGGCTGATCTTTTCTCCTCTCTTTCCTAGCTGGTGGGGCCAGTGCCAGACACTCTTTCCCCATCTACCGCTGAGAAAAGGTCACATTTTTCGTGACAGTGGAATAGATCTTGGCTTTCACTAGTTCATCAGTCCTCAGGATGAGGGGTAATGGTTTTAAACTAAAAGAGGATAGATTTTGATTAGCTGTTAGGAGGAAATTCTTCAGTCTGAGGGTGGTGAGGCACTGGAACAGGTTGCTCAGAGAAGCTGTGGATGTCCCATCCCTGGAAGTGTTCAAGACCAGGTTGGATGGGGCTTTGAGTAACCTGGTCTGGTGGGAGGTGTCCCTGCCTATGGCAGGGGAGTTGGAACAAGATAATCTTTAAGGTCCCTGCCAACCCAAACCATCCTGTGATTCTTTGATTTTCCTGTTGAACAAAAAATACATGTAGATGTGGAGTGAAAGAAGAAATCAAAACCTGGCTTTGGATTTTTTTTTTGTTGTTGTTCATTTTTCCTGCTGAAGGACATCTGGGCAAAGATGAGTGACTGCAAAACAAAGCAAATCCTCAGTCTGTGGCTGAGCTTGAACAGGAAAAACTCAGTTTTGAGGGGGAACTACTTCTGCCAAGGGTTTGCATCCTTTGCCAAATGCAAACATTGCCACTCCTGAGGACTACAAGAATTTCTCCTGTGTAATAAGCTTTTGTTTTTGGAACATGCACTTTCTGAGAACAGATAGTGACAGCAGATGGGAACAAAGTCAAGTTTGTTTGTTTAAGCTAAGAGAAAACACCTTTCCCTTTCCATTATGACTTTATGAAGAAATACAAGCTATAAAGATGTGATGGAAACTGGCATTAAAAAAAGAAAAAAGAAAAAAAGTAAACAAACCTGAAATGGCATAGCTAACTGAAAAGGCAGCTTTCTTTACAGTTTCTAGTGGGGCACTGACTTAGCTTGTTTATTTTCTGGTTGTGTTTGGACTCTGATGTTATTCTGTGTTGTGAGTAAAATATAAGCTCCCTGCGGCACTTTTCTGTGCAAGCGGTGCCATGCTGGAAAAACATCCTCTGGCTTTTAAAAAGGCAGTAATTTGTGCATTCCAATTCTTGCAAAGGTCTTTAACCCCTCCTTTAATGTGGGATAGTCCTTGCCTCATTCTTGGGGTAAGGGTACATTTGTTTAAGTGAAGGAATCATTTAGAAGGGACAGAAGTTTTTCTCCTTCCTCCAGCTCCTGCGTTTTTTGGAGCCTCCAGACCACCCACTAACAGCAGAGCTCCGAGTCGTCCAAAGCTTTTTCTAAACCGTGCTTTATAGGAATTGCTTTCTTTTCTGGAAATCACACTGTTATTTCCAAAGTAACAGGCCTAGCAAAAGCTGTGAGTGTTGCTGTTTCAGCCCATAGCTGTCCTAGGTGTCTGAGCTCCCAGGGCGATTACAGTACCAGTAAAGCATCTGTATATTTCTGGCATCTTTTGAAAGGACAATTTCAGGGAACAAGTTCAAGAGGGCTCAAGCAAATCAGCGTGAGTCAGAATCGATGACTTTGCTTCTGCACACAGTGTGGGATTTTTCTCCTGGAACTGGAAGTGATCTGGCAATGACCAAGTTTGCTTCTGAGAACTGATAAAAAACAGCCGAAAAAGCAATTGTTAGTGATACTGCCTGAAGACTAAGGAGCTTGTGTGTTTTTGTGCTTACAGAACAGTACTAATAGAGGCAGAATTTCCTGTGAAGAGAGGTTGAAGGCTGCCTGCCAAGACACTGGAAGGTGCCACCTGTAATCCTGGTGTACTTCTGAGACTTTTCCCTTTCTGTTTTGTCTGCTACAGAAGTACTTCAGCAGGCTTCCCTATCCAGATCTACACTGGGGGTTGCAGTACCAGTGATGCAGGTTCCCATAGCCGATTGTCTTGTAGTCCAGAGGAGGGTGAACAACAGTGGCAGGACAAACAGGGTTGAGGCTGGTGAAGCTGAGGCTCTTCCCTTCTTCTTGGGGGCTGAGGTCCACCAGGGAACGAGATGCTTCTCCTTGGTGACCATCCTGCCCCAGATACAGCTGTCTACAGCCCTTATGTCCCTCCCTGCCCCAAACATGGATGGCGGCTAGGAGAGCAAATCTTCCTCTCCTTCAGAGATTGGCCTCTTTCTTCCTATCCTGCCTTCTGCCTCATGGCAGGATCATGATTCCCTGCATGGGGGGACCCTCTCAGGGAGGATGAGTGCTGACTGCAGCAAGTAGACATGGGAGAGCTGGGGGGATATAGCTTGGGATATCATCTGGGGTTCCTAGTGTAGTGCTGTGGCAAGGAAAGGGGAGGAGAGAAGAAGATGTAAAGAACAGGGGGTCTGTGAAACACAGATCCTTGACTCCAAGCACTCTGCTCTCCAGATCCCTCTCCCCAACACCAAGGTCTTCCTAAAGCCCTCCTGGCAGCTGGTTTGCCTGGAGGACCTGGGCCAGGACACACTCTTCAATAGGCTATATAGTCCTTCTGGATGAGAGCTTGAGCCTTCTGAGATGTAGTTTTATTTGCAGAACATGACCTGATTCCAGCAGTGAAAACTGGTGAGGGATAACTCTTCTCTATCTTCCGCAAAAGAAATATCTAATTTCTTCTCGTAAACAGCATAGTGTGTCCGGTGCTGTACGGTCAGCTCAGTTCACTAGTGGGTTGTGATTTACAGCAGGCATATTTATACATTGGTTTTAAAATATACTCAGTTTTCCAGGATGAAGAAGTGCCATTTGAATGTGAAATAATTATATTTACTTCTTTATTGTAAAGTACCTTTCAAAAGCAAAAGCAGCAGTGAAAGCATTTGAAGTTTATGTCTCAAACACCCACACAGACTTCTTGCAGGGAAAGGATGAAGGAGTAAATAATTTCTGTCTGTGTCATTTTGATTTGGGCTATTTCTATTTCATGTCAAGCTATTAAGGTGCAAGGACAAAACATATTTTTTGATTGGTAATCTGAAAAGTTTCAGCTAAAAATTGCCCAACAGGGAGGAGTTGAGAAACCCCATTGCAACTAAACCTTTTCCACAATTAAAAAAAAATAGTATATGTTTTGGTGAAAACTTCTCAGCTACTTCTACTAACAAGAGCCAATGAAGCTGAAGCTAAGTCAGACTAGACATAAAGCAGACTTTTTTAATAATGACAATAATTTGGGTTTGGAAAAAATTAGCAAGTGGTGGATTGTACGTGACTGTACAAAATTGCAATCAGGACAGTGGGGTTCTGAATGACATACTGCATTCCGAATCAGAGAAGAATTCAGGGAAAGCCTCAACACATGTGATACTGAAATAATATTAGATAGTCAAAACAGCTCCTGCCAACTCTTTAACCCATGGCACTGAGAACTTATCCTACAGACTCTGCTTTCAGATAAATTCAGGGCAGAGCTATGGCCTTCAGAATGGCAATAGAGCAACCCAGAAATTGCACAGAACTACTCAACACCACCTTCTAGGCAGTGATCCTGCCTATAGGGGAAAACTTTGTCCCTGGGCAAATTGGGCCTTGAGCTGGCCCAATTAAGGGAAACTGGCTTTTTATAGAAGTAGTCACTGGAGATTTTCCTTTTACTGAAGTGGTTGAGGAGCCAAGCTCTGGGTCTTAGCATCATGTTGGCTTGCTCACTGGGGACCCCTGATATGCCTTGGGTCTCATCAGTCTTGCGGGTGCTTGCCAGGGTTTGCAGCCAGCATTTGCGTAGCAAAAAATGACATTTCATATTTGAAGCATGTCTTAGGGCTGAGAGAGGAGGGAGGGAGAGAAACTGGTGTGTGTGAGGCACTTCCTCTGCCATCAGTCATATTTGCTAAGGCCTCTCGAGACTTTCTTCTCCCGTGAAGACTAATGGTGTGGGAGAGGCAGGTTGTTAGCAAGCACATATCCCCTCTCCACCAGCCTTTTGCAAAACCCCTCCAGGCTGTTGGGATCCGTCACACATAAACTAAGCAAAAGCCAGCATGAAGAATGACAGGCACCATTAGGTCCTTCTGGGAACAATATCATTATTAATAACCCATTAATAAAGTGGTTCAGTATCATGAGTGGAGTGGGTTATGATGAAGTACTTTTATGCAGATACTGTTCCCTCGGGCCTACTTTCCAGGCCTTGTGTGCCAACGCCCTGCGATGTGAAACAACTCCTCCACCCTCTCTGTGGGCTCATGGAATCTGGGGTGCTTTGCAGACAGCACATTCAACGTGTTTGTGAGGATAAAAGGGTGCTGTTTGATTAACATGCCCATCTCAGAGCTGGGTGAAAAAGCAAAGCCCAAGATATCTCTCAGTGGTGAGAAACCGGAGTTTGGACATGGTAGTATTGTGGCTAGTGCTTGACCATCATCTGGGGAAGCTGACCGTTTCTGGCTTTCTACCTAATTCAGAAGACAAGACATGCTTAAAAATATACACAATAAGAGTGTGAGATCTGCACTGCTTCTTGGATGTTGGACATGCAGCTTCTGAGATAGATAATATTCCCTGATGTTAAGCCCCTCTGAGATTTATAGGTGAGGTCTTTTCTCCCAGTTTTACTTGGGTGAAAAAGCATTGTCTACAGCTCAGGAAGGAAGAAATCCATAATGATTTCAAGAAGATATAAACTGAGTCCCCTTGTGATGAGTGTAAGCTATTTCCTGAATGTATTGGTGATGTGGAAAAATGACATTTTTTGATTTCTGTGCAGAGATCTGAACCTGTTGCTGATCCTATGGGACAAACAGAAGCACAGGTGCAGTCATATAAAATAAAACTACTTAGGGCAAAACTAAAATGCTAATAGGGCTTCCATTTGTATGTATGAAATATTAATGAACTCAAGGTCTGGGGAAGAGACTTACATTGATTAGCTCAGTTCAGGGTACTAAACATTCCTTTAGAGTAATTCCTCTCAAAACCAAGTATCTCTTCTGAGAGAGAAACCTTTGAAATGTGATTTATAATTGCAAACTGCTGAAGACAGGGTTGCCTTGGTTGGGAATTTTTTCATCCTTCAGCCTCAGTTCTGTATGCCTTGTGGTTCTAACATCATATTTTATCTTTGGGTTTATTCATAGTATGGCTGTATCAGTAAAATATTTCCTTGCTGACCTATCAGTGTATTCATTTTGTATCAAAGAGCACATTATCCTTTGTTGCCTTATGACTGCAAGAGGCAAAATAACTTAATGGTGGTATGTGCTCTAAGCAATCATTGGGCCTGTGGCAAATGCTTTATAAACATGACACAGTGCAGAGTGCAGTTAAGCACTGTGCCTTGAACTAATGAGCATCTGCATTTTTTAAGACTGCAAATTATCTTCTGATTTATTCCAGGAAGACCTCCCTGAGAATTAAAAAAGTTTGTGTTGCCTTTCATCTCCAAAGTCCTCATCTTGATCACCTCTACACAAGTTACTGTCTTTTTGCATATGAATCTTTCTTACATTTATTTTTACCAGCCTTTGTTAGAGCTCATAGCCTGACAGTCGTTCTTCCTTTTCTGAAAGAGAGCTAAGGTGATTATTAAATTTAAGGTTCTGGGGGTCAGAAGGGCACAACCCAGCTCTTGCTATAGATGCTCGAGTCTTTCATTCACAAAAGTGAGAAATATTTTCAAGATCACTCCTGGTTTCTATCCCAGAGAGTACTTTGTTGCCCTATGCAGAAAGGAAAACTTCAGCCAGAAAACTGGGAGCAGATGAAGGTGTACATGTATGTACTCACAAACACACACACACATGAACACAGGCCTCCTGTATCCTGATTTTTAGATACTCCTTTGGAAAATGGCCCATGTAAGTTCAACAGCAATAATATCTTAATTTTACTTTATGGGCAAACACCTCAAAGAATCTGTGAGATTTTATTATTTTATTTTATTTTATTTTATTTTATTTTATTTTATTTTATTTTATTTTATTTTATTTTATTTTATTTATTTATTTTTTTTTTAATTTGTATTTCAATTTAAACTGTATTTAAGAATTTTGTAGTGCTGAAAATGTGCAAAGTTTGACAAGAAACTGTTTAGCTTCAGAACTAAGAACAACAGTTATTTTGGGTAGGGTAATTCTGGTGGTGCTGGACTGTGTGTGTCAGCATCCTGCCGGGCAACAGTGAGCACCAACTCTCCTCTCATACCAACTGAGCAGTATTTGGCCACAGAAAGCTGCAGCTTTTGGGAACGTGACCCCATGTCATAGAAAAGAAAAGTTTATCCAAATCAGGGCCTGATTGCTCATCTCTGTGAGCTGCCTACATTTAACATCAATGTATCCCCAATGACTTTTTTTTTGTCATTGATTACCGAATTGTCATTGTTGTTTGCTCATGAATTTAAGGCTTAACCCTCCTGATGTGTATGCTGGTGTATGCAAACACTTCTTCATTCAGGCAAAGCAGATGTGTATGCAGTAGATCTTCCTTTTGAATACCGAATAATTAGTAGAACAGATGGCAAGGGGGCTGACTTTCACTTCATGCTGCTTTTTTACATCACATTATTAATGGTTGATGTTTCATGTGTTTTGTGAATGTACACACGAGAGGTGAAAAAGGTTCCTGCAATGTATTTCTTAATGAAAAAATGAACTATAGGTATGTTATGAGACGCAACTTCACTGGCTTCAGTAGACTTCTGCTGTTTGATGTTGTTTTAGAGAGAAGGAAGCCCACAAATGCATCAGTGAAATTAGCCAAAACTTCCTTGCTATTAATGAATCTGCAGGACTGAAAAGTGTAGTATTTTGGTTTTCTGAAGAAAAACCCATGTCTGTGTCTGAAGCAGATCTGGTCTTCTCATGGATACCTCATGTCCAGAATAACAATATGGGTCTACTAGACCTACCTATGGCTTTGCAAACAGAAAGCAGACAGCTGGGACTTGACAAGCGCCCCACCAATGTGTGGGTAGTGCTCTCTGACTATGCCAGCCTTTGGGAGCAGCTGCTGTAGCACAGCTGTAGCTCAATCCTCATCAGATAATTTTATTGGTAGCAAGAGAGAGAATCAGTGCTAAACAGGAGAATATTTAGCAGAGTATTCCAGAGTTGGTATTCAGTGCTTAAAATAACAGTTATGCTCTATATTTTCCTTTGCAGTGTCCCGTTAAAGATGCAAGATGAGTACAGATGATATCCAAGACTCAGTAGTTGTGATTCTGGGATCAATTCATTTGGGAAATGATTGCTGGGTTGTGGAAGTGGCTGAAATACATCCTCCTAGTCTCACTCTGGAGGAGCAAGCTGATCTCCAGATGTCATCACTATGTTCCTGCAGCTCTGTACCACATCTGGGCTCTGTCTGCCCTCGACTGCTGTCAGCTCGGTATCACTGGCTTCTTACAATGAAGCTTGAAGCTGGGCAGGCTGCATTCCAGTAATGGGCTGCTGAAAAATTAATCCACTCTGACAAATTAACAGAAAGAAGCTTTGGATCCTTCCCAGATCTACACTGGAAACACCATTTGAGCTAAGAAATGTCAGCTCTCTGGTGTTAGTCATAACCAGAAAAACATGGCATGGCCATCAGTACGTAGGCTGGCTTCCTGAGAGTTTTCTCATAAACCCTGTTCCAGCTTATCCAAAGGCAGAGCCATGTATACAACTTAGTTCTCATTTCCTTGTGTGGAGCAAGCAATTTATAATGTTCATCCTGAGCTTTGTGGGGAAAAAAAAATTAGAGGCAGAAGTGTAAAAACAGAACTAAGGAATGATGAACACTATTTAGGAGATCAGTGCTTTTGTTTAGGCTGAAAGAAGTGAAGTGTTCTGAATAATAACCTTGAAAATGAGTTCGTGCAGGGAAATTAATTTAAAGGGTCTACTCTGACTTTATACATAGCCAGAGTATTTCACAATCAAGCTTCTGCTTGGAGCAATGTGTTGGAAAGTTATCATTGTTTTTTCTGCTGTGCTGTTGTGATGGGTCTGGAAGATGTGTCCAAGAAGTGTTTTAGGTATTACAACGCCTAAACCTCAGCTATCATATAATGTAGGCAACCTCACTGTCCTGAGTAGAACTCCAGGTCTCTAATACAATACTGCAGCACTCCCTCTTCATCTCCGACTTGCTACCTTAGAACAAATGCAAGGTGCTACCAAACACAACCTGATGTCACGAGACCACTACGTGAGATGGCCCTAGAGTTGTGGATAATGGATATACCACTCCCAAAAGAGCAGAATGAGGCTTTGAAAACAAAACTCCCATCTTGTAGACAGGTATGCTTGACAAAATTATCTAGTGCTGTGGGTTGGATTGTATAGAAGGCCCAATATGGTAGGTATGCTCAGAAAATATATTGACTTGGGTCACATTGATAAAATAAGGAAATGCATTGTTAAAGATGTTGTTGGGTTTTAGGCAGGAGCTGATACTTCAGGCATCTTGTCAGTAACGAGACATAGGTGGTCGTGTGTGTTCATTTTGGGAGAACCATAGACACTATATAGTCTTTGGATATTTCATCCAAGGAGTCACGGAAGCTCAGCAGAGTGTTGTGAAGGAAATGTCTCACTGTTACATGTGGCATACCTATGGGCTGGAGTCCTCTGCCCTAAATTAGACCAACAATAATACATTTAATTGAGCTAGTCTTTGCTAGCTGCATAAAGATATGGAAGTCAGAACCTCTGGAAGGTGATTCAGCTCATCCTGAGAAAGATATCTGAGAAAATAATAATAATATAAAAAAAAAGATTAATTGTTCTCTGGGGACTTTTCTGGGAACCATCAAGACCCTTTGCTTAATTCCCACAAGGTGCTGGAGTGAATCCCTTCTCTGGACTTGCACCAACAGGTCCTTGTCCTTCTTGCCCTGGGAACCCCAGAGTTGAACACAGTACTCTAGGCTTATATCCATGCTCATACCTTTCGTAATCAGACTTTCCCTCGCACACCTTCCAGGTCCATATCCTAAACTAGTAGGGTGTAATAACGTTCTTTTCTCATGCATCCATCTATGTTCATAAACTGAGCTCTAAGTATATCAGAAACTATGGTGCAGCATAGCTGACTTACAGAGCTGTCAGGGGACACTCATGCCTTTTCCCATCCTTTTAACCCACTATCTTTGTCTCTCTGGCCTGTGGGATCTCACAGAATCACATCTGGAACAATGTATTTCCCATGTGCTTCATGGTTGCACTGAGAATTAAATACATCTCTGTTGGATGTATGTTTTTCTGAGCCTTCAGGGTCTGGTTTGCCCCAATTGCAACTACTGGAAGTCAATGCAATGTCACAGAGGTTTGGTTTAGGACCAGCAAGAGGGTGGAGGAGTGACAAACAGACATTCAGAGACAGCTCTGGTGGATCCCAAGGATTGTAGCAGAGTTAAATGTTCTAATTAGGAACCTAATTCCAGCTCTAGAAGCTCTTTACATCAAATTTTGTAGTCTGTTACCCCAGAGGACATTGAACTCAATGCCTTTGGCAAATGCAACATATACATTAATATTTTAGTAAGTAAAAGGGAGAAAAAACTTCATAATTGTTTCATTGAATCATCAGGCTGGGGTAGCAACACAGAATTTTGATATAAGTCCCATGTTTTATTTAGAGTAAATTAAACTACATTTCTGTTTAAATTTGGTTTTCTCTTTACCTCACCTTGCAGGGGCTTTTGGAGCAAGACACCATCATTAAGTGCTAAGGGAATCTTGCTCCTGCAGGAAAGGCTCAGACTGTGCTCTCTTCTCAAGACACATTTTGTGTTCTTTTCTGCTTTTAGTTAAAAAAAAATGTTGTTATCTAATTACAAAGGCAAACAAACAAACAAACAAAACAGTAAAACCAAAAAATAATGAAAGCACAAGTGTCTGTATGAGAGAGCAGAACTTGTGTGTCTGCACTGAGGAGCAGTTTGAGGTTAGACATCTGCCTTGTAATAGGTGGCGTCTGGACACAAAATGCCAGTTTTCACCAGCAAGCCTCTAGGAATGCAAAGATGCAGAGTATAAATATTTTAAAGTCTAGTATAAATCAAGCATGTTATTTCCAGGTGCTTTCAGTCCTAAAAACAGATCTTCCCCCTTCCTTTGGGAAAGAAAGAAAACAAGACAAAGCAAAGACCCAGAACATTCCTACAGAGATTAAAAAACAAAATAATGGACTAACTATTTCTGATGAGCTCTGGCACTGGAAATTCACAGCACATTTTATCTAATGGACAGAAAATATTTCAGCTTTGGTGGAGGACTTCTTGGTTAACAACTGTAGTTCGTTCTCCCAGTATAATAGGTGTGCATTGCAACATATGGTGTAAAACGAGATAATTTTATTTATTTATTTATTTATTTATTTTTTCTGACAGATTCTTTCTTTGTGGCAAACAAGGAGGTGAAACACCTAGCATGGCTTCCCTGCAGCATTGACTGTTTCTCAGCAACATCACCAAACCTTCCCCAGCATCTGTTTCCTCGTTGAAGAAGCCCTTTGTATTCTCAGATAAAATAGTTGTGGAGCCTTCTTTGGTTCTAAGGCTAATCTGTACAATTTATGCATATATTCTTTAATCCCTCTAATCCACAAACCAGGATGGCTGGATCCAAGTTGCCTCCTGGGCCTGGAGCTAACCTGTGAGTCATGCCCGTGCATTTCAAGTTGGCCGAGGTCTACACAGTGACATGGGGGATGCAAATAATGCAACAGCATGGGTGACTGTATGACTTTTTTTGGGCCCATGCCCTCATTTTTTTTCAATTTGCTAATGTACCCATAGACAATGAGTCCAAACAGGTCCAGAGGCAAGGCTAAATCAGCAGAATGGCTCCAGGTGTCCATATATAATTCAAGGACAGATTCTTATTATGGGGTAGTCTCTAAGCGGAGAGGTGGATGCTGATCCCCCCATCCCCTTGAAGGATTTCTATGCCAGTCTAAGGCAGCAGCTGCATGGTTGAATCTCCATGCTGGGCTTCATTGAATCTTGATTGAATTTTGGTTGAATCTTGAACGCTGGGCTTCTTCAGTGACCTGGCAAATGGTGTGCAACTCAGATAATCTTTTTTTTTTTTTTTTTTTTTTTTTTTTTTTCCACCAGATAAAGGGGAAGGAATTCACAAGATGGGAATGGATGGGGAGAAATTCCCACATATTTCTTTCTCCAGTCCCTTACAGTGAATGGAAGGAAATAGGTGTTATGATGAGTCTGTCTGCAGAGCAGGCAGATATGGAGAAGGACAGGAGAAACCCCAGCTGAGATTCAGTGTAATCCCCAAAGTGTAGAACTCCTACAGCTTGGGGCATTGGGAATACATTTAGTGGTGAAAGTATTTAAATGAGTTAATCGTGGCTAAGCTGCTTGTTTAGGATTCCGAATCTTTTCACTAAAAAGCAGATCAAGTTAATCCAAATCAATTTCTCAAATCCATTTTTATTCAGATTATCAAACTTTAGGGCACATTAACCATTCTCTAGTGCATATGTCCAGGCTACATGGCAGCTCTCCCCTTAAATCTTTTAAGCATCTGGATTGAGGGATAAACCAGTGTTTGGATTAACCTGACATTTATCTCTCTCTTCTCCCTCCTCCACACTCCCTCTTTTTTGGGGTTGTTTTATAGTCCAGTTATGAGGAAGTCTCTGGCACTGATTTTTTAGACATAAATTTACAATTTACTCCAATTTACATCTAATTCAAACTTCATTTTTATGATCAGAGCTGAGACCAGGCAATCAAACCCAAATTACTTTAGATCTGATTCTGAACCAGAGCAGGTATAAAACTTGCAAGAGCTTAACATTGTGACAAAATGTCTTTTGTAGTTGGAAGAATGAACTGATTAATTGTTTTTTTGAAGTGAATTTCATATTGGTTAGAAGTACTAGTTTGGCTTCTCTTGACACTCGAATCCTGCAGACTAGATGTGAAGGATTAAATATTTCCTTACTAGCTAATAGGCTTTAACCATCTTATTTAAAAGCTAGCATGTTCGGACATGCTAGGAAGTAGTGCAATGTGCTTGTCCAAAGCTTCTCTGTTCCTGGGGCCCAAACGAATAATATTAAAACAATCAATAAGTTTAAAGTTATTGCCAGTAAATTAACAAATGTGGTTGTCAGTGCTGGTTTGGGAACTGAATTATTCCTGGACTCCAAGTGAAGTGAATCGTGCACACTCATATCCTGAAATAAACATCTGCAAAATGTCTGCATTAGCATTGCCATTGTGGTTTTGACCTGAAGAAATTTTCAAGCCAGAGGGGACTACTAGATCATTCACTTGACTATCCGCATAGCACAGGGCATAGAATTATGCTGAATAATTGCTGTCTTGAGCCTTCAGGTCCTGGTTAAGCCAAAGCAAGAGGAGGGGGAAAAGAAAAAAGAAATATTTGTTTAGGTGAAGGTAGAGAAAGGAAAACTTGAACAGTGAAGAAAGATGAAAGGCAAGGCTCCAGATCACCAATGGTCAGTCACCATGTGTCTGTTTAAGGTCTAAGGTGCAACAATTGACCTGCAAAACAATGAGGGAAGTGTTTCTGTCTGTGGCCACTGTTCATATTGTTCAGGCAACTCTTTCTTCCAATCTTTGACTTACTGCTGCAGAGGCAGTGCCTTTCCCAGTGAGTCATCAACTGGGAGCAGTAAATCTGAATTGTTTCTGGGATCAATTGATAGCCATGTGCTGGGAGAGGGAAATCCTCTTCATTTCCGTTTTCCTAAATTTGCGTAGTCCAGATGACTAGACGTTAAAAGTAGCAATGGGACTATGCCAGAGAGTTCAGAGTTGTTCCTGAGTCCCTCCAAAAAATGGGAATGTTTGCTGGCAGGCTGAACCAGAGGTGTGAACACATCAGGAAGAATACCCTGGATGGCTGCTTTGGAGAAATGGCCACTAGCACTGCAAAGGGTTAGGCTGGACAAAAGCCTGGTGGTTTCCCAGGATAGTCCTGCAAACACTTCTTAGAAATGCCCCATCAGTTTTTCATTTTCCATGGGTTTTCCTCTCCTGTTCCCTTCCCCACAGTCTCTGAAGACAGATGGGAACAGAAGGGAACTTACTGTGTTGTGGCTACCAGTCTTGGACCAGAATGTCAAACCATTCAACTAAATCATCCAGTAGTTGAAAATCATGAAAGAAAATTTGAGATTTTTTTAAAAAAAGAAGGCATGAAATAGTATAAGTGATCCAAAAGAGATCCAGACTCCAGCTGTTACTGGTTCCAGATTGGCATTCTGATGAGTTTTCTTCCTGCCTGAGTGAAGAAAGGGTCTGCCAGCTCTGGTATAGCTACCACAGTACTCCTGCCCCCCCCTTAAGGGCCCAGGAGTATTGTGGTAGCTATTACTACATGGTCTGCACAGGACCCTGCAGTGGGGACATTCTTCCCCCAGGAAGACCCACAACCTAGATCACTAAGGCAGGGAGGAGATCTGGAGGCCTATTATCACTGTGGATATCACAAGTAGAGACCCAAAACTAAAATATAAAGCACCCAAATGACTCAAAAAAGCAAAGACTCGCATACCAATTGAAAATGGACACTTGGTTCCCCACTGGTATTCGTGGAATTTGGTGCCTAGGACTAAATGTGCCAAAATATGCCCTGACCTGAGCCAGCCTGCGGAGTGCTGGCTCAGCACTCTACCGATGGGGTCTCTGTCTGTCGTGTCGTTGAGAATCACTTTGCTGTGTACTCAAACTCATTGCCAATGTCACTCAGACACAGGCATGCTGATATGCAGGTGCATTTCTGCTTAAACCTTTCACCCCCACTTGGCTTTAGCCTCTTGTACTACTAAACCTCCTCAAGGCCCTTTTTATTTTTTTACTGTAAAAAAACGTTCTGTTCAGTGTTTGGTCTTCTGGAGCTGCCTTCCTGCAGCACTGATTCTGTTTCATTTCAAAAGCCAGCTAAGAAATATTTCCCTGGTCTCCTGTTTATACCTATGACAATTTATTAAGCTATGCTGCAAACATTTCAGATCACAGTCGGGCAAGGAGACATTGCATAAAATAGGAACTTTTTGCTCGCTGAGTGCACAAGATGTTTCTTTGCTTTTGGGATTCTTTGTGATGTTTGGTGTGTCTCTCATTTGGTTTATACTGATGGGAAAATATCCTGGGTCTTTAATTCTGATGTATATTGCTTCCTGGACCAACCCCATATTTTAACTCCATAGCTGGAGAGTGGGTGGAAGCAGAGAAGCTGATAAAATCTCCCTTTGCTCTTGTTGCATTTCTGAGATGTTTTCTTCATCTTAAGGTTTCTTTTTTCTTTCTTTTTTTCTTGTTTTCTTTTTGGATGCTGTGGTTAGGAAACCAGACTGAATGCTGAGGGCAAACAACCACACCATCTGATGCCTTACTGGGTGCTGGGTTGGTTACAGAATGGAGGAGGCCTCAGCAGGGCTTTTACTGTAGTTCATGACTATGTCCGTTCATTTATACCAAAACACTTGAATGTCCTGAAACTCACAAGTACCTGTAAATTACCCATTTTTTGGTTTGTGTTGGGATTTGGAGGATCCTTCCCCAGGAGAACTGTGATGGCTGAAGATGATTTGTCTGTGCTGTGGCCTCTTTGCACATATGTCTTGGCTGCTCATCTGGCAGTGCTTGAACATCCCCAGATCCAGCATCACCAAATCCGAGCTTTTAGGGTAAAACAACACCAAACTCAGCCTGCTTTAAATGTAAAGCTGTGATGATACAGAGGCAGCTTGGCTGTACAGAGAGACAGGACAGGCAGCATGGGGTAGCATCTGTGTCAGCACACCTCGGTCATACTTCTTTGGCTTGGGTTGCTCCATGGTAAACTGCAGGATGGAAACAAAAACACGCACAATTTCTGGAGGTTGTCCTCAAGATTAGGTGCACCACATGCTTGCAAACATCTGCCGTGGATGCAGGCAACACGCATTCCCCAAAACTTGAAGGATGTTGCATTGCCCACGCAGGCTCAGAGGGCCATAGGCTGCTTTTCCAGAGCTGGTGAGGTTCACAAAGCTCTTCTTGGAGGAAGCAGAAGGGAGTTGGAGGCAAGCTGGGCTGCCATATGGGCTGTGTAATCCCAAACATGTGCACCGCTTCTTCCAGCTATTCACTGGAGAGCAGAAGTGTCGTGCTCCTTGTGCGCCGGGGCAGGAGGGGCCCCACGGCTGAACTGGAAGCGGAGCCAGGGCCCGTAATGGAGTCCAGAAGACAAACTTCCGTGAATCAAAGGCCTGCGTGTTTATTTACAGTACAGTCAGCAGTGGGGAAGCCGCCCCAACAAGCTCATAAACATATTTACAGGGATTTCACAGCAAGGTTTGTAAGAAACAATAAAGCAATCACTCAGCACCTCTCCTTAAGAGCTCTTTATAGCGTGGAGTCTTACCCAGAATTGCTAGACGCTGGCTGAGTCACTCTTTAAAAGGCCTCAGTCTGCTTCGTTGAGGTTTATGGCTTTTCTCTCCCAAAAGTTTTCCCAATTCCCTCTCCTCCTGTAAGGCTCTGATCTGTTCTTTAACCCCCCTGGGCCTGGACAACTCAGCTGAGATGTGGACAAGTAGCCACCACCTCCACACAAAGTCTTTGATGTCCCTTGTTTCTACAGATGTTTGGGCACCGCATCCAGCCTAGGTGCCAACATTCCTGTCACCAGCTGTTTTCCAAACACCAGCACCCACCGAGGAAGCCTGAGAAAATCCCATCTGTCCTCCCAAAGCCTATAAATTTGAGGCCCTCGGGGTTTGTTTTGATGCTTCATCAAGCATGTTACACCCATAGTGCGTTACCCCCACTTCTGGGCCCAGCAAAGGAGCCAGCATTGACTATTCTAGTCAGTTTTCCAGTTCAAGGGATGTTTTCTCTCTCCATAAATTATTTTTTTTTCTGTCTCTGAGAACAGCTTTTAAGGGGGAGACTATGCCGGATGCAGACACAGAGAAGGAACCAGACAGCAGAGCTGTGTCTGCTGCAAGGGAGGCCCTGGTGAGGAGCTGGGAGGTGGGATGCTTGCAGCCCATGAAACTGTGTCAGTGCCAGGCAGATGATGCTCCTCTTCCCACTAGCACAGGCTGGTGGTGAGGCACCCTCCAGCATCTCTTATGACCATTTCATGTGGCTCCACATCCAATCTGTAGATTCACTGGAGCTTTTTTTGAAGCTCTTGCCATCTCCAGCCCCAGTGCTGGAAGCCTTACCACCTACACCAGATCTTACAGAGACTGAAGGCTTGATGGGAAGAGCAGCTGAATGAGCAGAGATGTCGTTTTGCATCTGAAGGATTCTTTGAAAGTTTCCAAGTAGTTGCAAGTTTGTAAATTTGCAAGGAAATTGCAGAGCTGCACAAGCTAGGGTTGTCACCCCATATACTCCTGGTGCTCCTCGGGAAAGGGAACCGGCAATGTCCTTTGAAATACTGCAGAAAAATTCCCAGGATTCAGTATCATGGTTACAAATAGGGCTAGAAAGTGTGGATAAAAACAGTGCAGTAGCATGAAGGAAGGTAAGGAGAACAAAAGCAGAGACCTGCCTTTCTCCTTGACCACCTCTGAGCTACTGGCCACTGAAGCATGCCCTGTGCTCTCCTCTGGGCTCAGCAACTGCAGAATCCCCCTACAAAACTGGGACTAGAGCTCCTCTCTCTGAGAGGGCATGTGGGTTGGAATGGACCGTGGTATTTTTAGTAAAGAGCACAAACGTATTTGGGAAGGGTCATGACACAAGCCGGCCTGTGAAAGATCAGCTGTTTCTCAAGACATCGTGTAGGAGGGCTGATGGTCAGCAGGAGGAACACTGCCAGGCTCTGGTGTGGAGGAACCCCCTGGGGAAGGGCTGGTCTCTCTGCTCTCTACGAGGATAAAGTGTTTAGAAAAGAAAGAAGCTGAAGGGCTGATCTTAGGCAAATGGCAAGCCAGGCACATTGCACGTGTGATCTCTTTTATGGAAGTAACTCAGTTCCCCATTTTATTTCATTTGCTTTCTCCAGCTAGGAGGATGAACTTCCTAGACCTTTAAAAACAGAGCTTGAGTGTGGAGAGGGAAAAAGTATTTTGGTCAAATTTCATATTTTGACTAGGCAGAGAGGACAACGTATGAGTCAAGAACAGGACAGCATACAGCTCTCCCTCACATAGGGAGAGGTAACTTAATGTCTCAATGCAACAATGCATCTTCTGTCTTGTTAACCTTCAGGATGCATTGCTTCCAGTCACCCTGAGGTCATATACAACCCTCAAGATCCACAGCCTCTGCTGTTTCGAAGCAAGAGGTTGCAGTCTGGATGGACAAGGTTTGGGGTCATTTGACTCTCTTTCTGTGCAACTGCAGCTCTTTGGGGCTCAGCAGACGGGACAACAAAGCTACCCAAATTCAACTGTAACATTCAGAGTTTTTTAAGCCACATCTTATTGCAGGTCACTGGACCACCTATCTGGATGAGAGTGGCAGCAAGCTTGATTTCCAAACACAGCTGGTGGCTCTTGCTCTTCATGTGTTTTGGTGAGGGTTTGTTTATTTATGTATGTATGTATTTATTTATTTATTCATGCTGCATATTTCATAGAGTCATAGAATGGCTTTGGTTGGAAGGGACCCTAAGGATCATCTAACTTCTAGTTTCCAGCTAACAGTTCTTGTTCACTGACAACTAACATGCTTGCAGCTGAGTAAGGAGAATTTTGGGAAACGTAAAAAGATGCACTGTGCAGAAGGTCCTTGTCTATCTTGCCTTAGGGGTTTGAGGACATCTGTGGTGTTGTGTGTGATTCCCACTTTCCAAGTATCGAAGCAATCTGAGCAAGCTCATTGTAAATCATTTTTAAAATTATATTGGAGGCAAAAATCTTTAGTAACATTCTACTGGAGGCACATCTCTTTCCCAGAGTTGAATTCAGATGCCCTTAGATAAGGTAAATGTGCTGGGAGTTCTCATTTGGATATTAATTACAAGGAAATATCCAACATGTCATGAATCTTCAGGAAAGGTATTTCTTATTAAATCCTCCCGAAGCTTTCAGAAGGATTACCAGTATTAAGAAATGATACAATCATATTTGGAAGAATGGCCTGAAATCCAGCTATTTTTTAAAATGCTGTCCTTATTTTGAATTATTGGTGGTGTGTTTGTTTTGAGGGTTTTGTTTCTATTCCCCTGTTAGTGTTCCCCATGTTTTACTGCCTGAAATTTCATTGTTTGCCAGTGAAGCGAGGAGTTAGGAAAACCAAACCCTATATGAGATGCTTCTGTGTTACTGATGGAAAGTGTATTGGAGAGTATTAGCTTTAAAACCATTCAAAGGGAAGAAATTTGGGTAATTTCTATTCCAGTATGAAATTTAGGACTTTATATTATCAACCCAGAAGTGACTGAAAAAGAAAGGAAATTGAGAGGGTTTTTTTGGGAGAAAAATGATGTTTTGTTGGATGCTCCACATTCTCCTGGTGTTTGATTCAGTTCTAAATAAATAAACTTACGTTGTTGAGTGTCCCAGTCAAGGATTTCCTTGGAGGCTGTCCATGCTTCTTTGTTTGAGACCTGCTTAAAAGACAGTTCTGTGGATATTATGAATTGGAGATTCACATCTTGCAAACTTTTTTTTTTTTTTTTTTTTTTTTAACAGTCCCTTTTCTCACTCTGTGAACACTTGCAAATATTTTAGGAGCAAGAAGACATTTGGCTAAGCAGCCAGAAACACATGGCTGCACGGAGGCTGTGACCATTCAGGTAACAGCTCATTCGCTCCAGGGTTGTATGAACTGTGATTTAAATGAAAAAATAGCAACTTGCTTCCTGAGCTCTGCTGAGGCACAGATATGCCCTCTCTCCTCCCTTGGAAGGAGAATTCAAGACAGACAAAGGTGAGAAAATACAGTCCCTCCCTGTGTGGCTCTTTGGCAGAGGAAAAGAATAATTGTTACCTAAATTCAGTTTAATCTGCACTCTGTCCCTTGGTCCCAGGCTTTCCTCTGTATCAGCCAACCATAAAACCTAACAGAACAGAATACAGGGAAATAAGTTATTTTTGGCTTCTGAGTCGCATAATCTTTTAGGTGAGACATTTAGCAGATGATGGTGTAGTAAGAGAATGTGGTGGATTTGGCTGTTGTAGCTCATTGCCACTATGGGGCTGAATGTGTCGAGGACTGGAGAGGAGTGGTGTTAATGGGCTGTAGCACATGGGAAGTGAGCAGGGTGAGTGATAAGGTCTGGCTCTGGGGTTTGACGATTCCCTCTGGTGTCTGAAAGAGCCAGAGTTTCTGCATGAGCTGTTAAAAGGTCTACTGCAGAAGACGGACTGCATGATGAATAAAACCATCTGTGCCTTTTGTTCTTGCCACAGCAAATTCAATATTAAGGAGCCACAGGGGTTCCAGTTGGGTCCAAAACACCATGTTTGCTAATGCATACCACAAGTGGTAGCCATATCTAACCAGGCTCCTCTGGCAGCCAGTTGGTGGCTTTGGAGACATACCAGACAAGAAGGAATCGAATGCTCCCCACCAGTATGTGAAAAGCCACCAAAATAGGGCCAGTATGCTGTGCAAGCCCTGGAGAAGTTTTGGGTAGCATAGACTTACACAAATTCACTACATTCTTTGGCTAATATAACTTATGGCTGGAGCTCTTCCTGCTTATTTCCATCACAAGAGGGAGCCCATGGTATATTACTTGCTCATGGCCAAGGAAACGAGGTGCCACACAAGGAAATCCATATCCACCTTTGTTTAGAAAGATGGGAAAGGGCCCTCCAGTGGCTCCCATGGATGTGGCACAGGAGAAGACACACGGCAGTGGGGACATGGGTACTTAGGGAGAAGGAATGTACCCATTCCCTTTTTGCTGCTAGCAAAACCTTGAAAGTAAGGTCATTAGGACTAAGCATATAAAAGATATCCTTACCAGGGTAGTAGACCCTCCAGAGAAAAACCTGGATTATCAGGAGTCCAGGGGGAATAAAGAGCTGTAGCATCACAGCAACACCTGCAGAAGCTGTCCTGGACACCCAGAGGTCCAAAGCATGGATGGAAAACACCACTGCAGTAAAATGGTGCCAAGCAGATTAGAAGTTATCCCAAACTATCAAAATCCATTGCTTAAAGGCAGGCATGGAGACATATGCAGACATCTAAATAAACGTGATCTGACACTAAAAGGTATTGAGCATCCAAAGTGGCCGTGAAAGATGAGGATATAAAACTGATGTACAGACTGAAACAGACCTGTATACCTACTAGATGTGCTCTTATCTGTTAAACCACAACTTCTGTTACAAGAAAATTATTGTCCCTCTACTTAATGCATGTTAATCAACACAGCAAATTACTCAGTTCCCCCAGGTCTTGTTAAGAGCTAACAGCAATTTTCATCAAGTTACCAGATTGCAAAGGCTGCAACAAAATGCATGAGAAACCATTTCCCAGCTTATATAGAATATTTCCCATGATTTTAATTATTAAATTGTATCTGCTGCATTAGCTTGTACAGTTCAGTAGTTTGAAAACAGACATATTCCCCTGTTTGATGACCCAAGCTGGGCACTGAGAAGTGGGTAGGATTGCAAATATGTGAGCTCTAGTTAAATGTGAGCATCCTGCATCTGGTCCTGGGTTTTTTGCTAACTCACTGGTTTCAGAAAGTCAGTCATTCACAGCAGATTTTAGATTCTGCAGGAGTTACTGACAGCACTCCTAAAGCAATTTATTAAAATATATCTTTAGGGACAGCAAATGGCTCTAATTTTCCAGGAAAATAGGATTTTCCCAGTCTACCTTTTTTTCTGCTCAGCTGCTTTGAATTAGAGCCAGCTCTTCAAGGGCCCATTTTTCTCTCACTTGTACCAATGTAAATCAAAAGCTAACCGTGTTAATGTCACTGGTGTAAAATTGGAGGAAATGAGAGAAGAATTATCCTGGGTAAAATCTAATTTGCTTTTTTTTTTTTTTTATTTTTATTTTTTTTTCCAACTTACAATCTAGATTCAAAATATTTACCAACATATTCGAATGGGAAACTGGCACAGCACACCATCTATCCAGGAGAAGAAAATTAAGGATTTTTTTCCTGAATTCCCTTTCTTCAAAGCAAATGAAAATGGACAAGGCCCCTCACCAGGTTCATACTAACAAAATACAAGAGGAAAGCTGCACAATACCCACTGATTGCAAGTCATGGCTGCTGGTATAAGTCAGACCCTGGAATGTGAGCAAAGCCCTGGACACGCAGGGTTAATGTGTGTTTACACAAGCACCACAGGCTGTCATTTCAGTTCTCTCCCATCCATATTTGCCATGGCTCACACTTACAATAGAGCTCTTTTCAGAGATGACATAACGTAATGTTTCAAAAAAAAAAAAAAAAAAGGGGGTGAAAGTTTTCTTTTCATCCTGCCAATGGGAAATGCGTCTTATGTGCTTCAGCAAATTACTGCCTTGAGGCAGAAAAAGCTCTTTGTAATACTTTGGTCCTAAAACAGGTACCTAGTCATCTATCCAGCAGGGCCTAACATAGCTGTATCCTCCGGAGAGAGCTGGATGCCTTTGAACGCACTTTCCCAGCAGTGCTGCTACGTTTTCAGATGCCATTCGTCTCTAAGGAGGTCTGCTGCAGCTGCAGCACACATTTTGTGGGTTCTGCAGAAAGAAATGGTCCCTCAGAAAACACAGTAGCTACATTCAGGTGTGCATTTTGCTAGTCTGTCTATTCTTCAGGCAGCCACTGACAAATGTAAATGCCCCACTTATAGTGTGGCATGCCTGGGGCATCTTTCTCCTTACGGAAACTCAAGGCAGTCTGGCTGGAGTAGGTCAAATTTTCAGTGTTTTGGGCAAGAGAAGGACAACTGTCATAAAGAGTCTGATGTCTTCTACCAAGTTAAATGGAGGGGATGTTGAGAGCTGGTGTTTTTCAGCTGACCAAGTGCTAAGGTTGGTAAAAAGAGGTGAGCTTTGTGCTCATCTCATCAAACTCTGAAGAAGTAAGTGCCTGAGCATCCAACTATTTCCAGCTATAGTACTTGATCTAATAAAAGATGTTACCTCTCCCCACAAGCCTTGTCTCCCTCAAAAATGACAGCACTCAACATTCCCATCAGCAAAGCAGTCCTGCTATCTCATTTCTGCCTCAAAACATGGGAAGGAAAATCTTTTCATCTTGCAATGGCTAAATTTGATTTCCTGACTTTCTGGTGGACTGCTGAAGTGACCAAACATGCGACTAGGTTTAATGATTTCCACCAGCCTTCCCTCTGTAGCACCAGTTTAATTAAAAATTATTTTCACTGAGAACAGTTACTGGCTAACCTGGGTTTCTCTTGTCCCACTGCTTCCTACAGCAGAAAGTATTCCTCAGGGATGGAGAGTTGGCATCTCTTTGTTTCCTTTAAAGCTGTCTAGATTTGAGTGTGGGTTATTTAAGGCCAGGGTGATTTTTAGCTCTTTAATCTGACCTTTGCTATCCCCAGCCTTTACGTTTCAACCTGCGGGGCTGACAGCGAGATTGGAGCACACCTGTGACTTGTGTTTGGCTGAGGCATAGGGCACCCAAGCTCACTTGGGATCACATTTATTGCTTTCCCATGTAAATAAACGTGGCATATCACCGCTGGGTGACAAGCAATTTCCTCCCACTTCCTTGTTTATAAAGGCAGAGAAACGTTACAAATGTTGTTGCTTCAGAAAGACATAAAAGCCAACAACTCATGCATTTCCTGGCAAAAGGAAGCAGAGAAACATTACAGATGATTTTGTGTCAGAATAGCATAGACAACAACTCTTCATGTATTTCCCAGGAAGAGTGCAGAGAAGACTCCCAGTTAGAACCAGCTGCAGGTTGCCAGTGCAATGCCACACTTTCAAATCCTTTCTTGGAAAGGTGTATTCATTTTTATTGCCCCACGACACCTACAGAAGGAAGGGAGAGGCAAAAATATGGTGGCAAATTGCTCCTCTTAGTGGGACTTGTTGCAAAACTCAGCCTTGATTCTCTGTTGCCTTCTCTTCCTCCATGTAATAACGTGCTGGAACAGAACAAGTGGACACAGGAATAAATGTGGGGATCGAAATAGGAGGCCTGAGGATCTCAATGGGGTTACAGCTCAGGCCAGCAAAGATAGACTTGATCGCTGAAATCTGACTCTGATCCACACCTGAACCATCTCCAGGTCAGGATTAGTTCAGCTCTGAATTAATCAGCTTTTCATAACTAAAACAAATGTACTGCTCCTGTGTGCTGGGAATAAGACATCCTTCAGGGTTTACTGCATCAAAGTGGTGCCACTCATTTCTGTCTGTGTTTTGCCTGTGTTGTGCCTGGTACTTAGAGCAAATAGAATCACAAAATCACAGAATCATTTTGTTGCTATGGAAATTAAAAAATAAGTTATTCTTCCCATCCTTTTTCAGGTGTAAACCATGCAGGCACTCACAACTGAACTATTTACCTGGGGCTGCCTTTCCAGTCCAGGGGGACAATTGGGACATTTCTCATGGTGGCACTGCCCTGTTTCACATACCTACCTTAGGCTCTCCTTTGGGAGATTTAGTTCTATTTCCTTCTGCTGACTATAAAAACTCTTTGATTAGTTCAGATAACATTATCTACAGATGAAACCTGCTCCCTGGGTCTCAAAGGTCAGTTTAACGCTCTCACATAGTTTGTTTTTACGTTCCATTGAGAGTGGCCACTCTGGGCAATAAAGAAAGGGTGGTGAGAAAGTGAAAGGCAGTGAAAAAATGAGGGAAGAGATCAAAGATCTTGCAACAGAAAAGGGCATCTGTGGTTACCCCAGACTGCTCACTTTAAAAAAAAAAGAAGGGGGAGGGGGAAGGGGAAAAATAGATTAAGCCTTCCGTTATTTTTTTTCTGTCCATATACCCTCCCTCAGCCATAATGTAACCTCTGCCCAGTGCAGCCACTGAGGCGTACATGCAGAATCCTGCTGCACCAGAACCCTGAGTTTTGGAGGTCCCTGGTAACTCAGGGAAAACCCATGGCACCACCTAGAGGGAGGAAGGAAATACTGTAGCTGCTGGGTTATGGTGTCTTCTGAGAGGAGTGCTGTCACCCGAAAGGGATCAGATAGATGTGGAGGCAGGCTAGAGGGAAATCAGAAGAGGTACATGTTGAGGTAGAAGTGGGGGAGAGAAGACTGTGAGAGGAATAAGATAGAGCCAATTACTTTCTCTGTGGCTGCCTGCGATCAATACTGCAGCGGTCCAAGGATTAGATTTAAAACAATCTGTCTGGAGATGATGGAAATGTCACAGGCAAGAAAGCATTTAGGAAAGTCAATCTCTAAAGACATGTCAACTTTTTGCAAAGTTTGGAAAGCCACTCTGTTTTGTCTAGCTCTTTCACCTCAAAAAACTCACTCAAAGACAAATGATTTCCTCCAGCAGTCCTTCCCGCATCCCCAGCCAGTGATTCCCCCATCCTGCTTTGGCCCTTTTCCTGCTGTGTGTGCGCTCCAGGGTATGAAACACAAGAAGTTCTGCAGAAGTTTAGTAACTGAATACTGTCATCAACAGAACAAATGCAGTGTTGGGAATTTGAGAGTATGGAAGTCAATAACATTATCAACACAGGAGATATTTTGTGTTTATGCCTAGTTTTCAAACAAATAGTAGTCATCTGAGTTTGGCTGCACTTGTGCATTCCAAAGGTTGTTACTGAGTTATCCTTCTGTTAGTAGGTTGCGACATCAGTCATCCTCAGAGCCCCAACTTGTTTGTTGGCTGCCCTTAAATTGCTGTGAGGAGTAGTGTATCCATGTGTCAGTTCTTCCTGCAGCCCTCTCCGCGTGGCAATGTCCCTGCTCTGCCATGGCCTTAAGCACAAGGAGAAGCACAGGTCAGGCAGGGGGAAGCCATGCGTGGGGAACCTCAGGGCACTTCAGCCCTCACCCACAGCCAAAACAAGCCTCTACCTGGCAAAATGCACTTTGCCAAGATCCTCTCAGTAGAACCACGATGGTGAAGTTGGCATCTCCCATGTCCATGATGCCCGAGACATCACAAAGGGCCGATGAGGAGGACTTCTCTGCATCAGAGGGGACAAAGTTACATTTGCATGGCAGCACCCCAGCCTTCATCCTTCAATTCATTATTTTATTTTTTATTTTATGTTATTTTATATTTTATTTTATTTTATTTTATTTTATTTTATTTTATTTTATTTTATTTTATTTTATTTTATTTTATTTTTATTTTATTTCGTTTTATTTTATTTATTTTATTTTATTTTATTTTACTTTATTTTATTTTATTTTATTTTATTTTATTTTATTTTATTTTATTTTATTTTATTTTATTTTATTTTATTTTATTTTATTTTATTTTATTTTATTTTATTTTATTTTATTTTATTATTTATTTTGCCAGTAAGGGCCTCCAAAACTTCTGGGTAAAATGGAGCAATACTAGAGACACACAAAAAAGCTTAAAACGTCCTTGAGTAGATCAGAGAGAACAGGGAAATCGGAAGGATCCGGAGGTTCCCCCCTCATCGTACAGTTATCACCAGTTACATCTGATACGGTGGTGAAAGATTGCACCGATGTAGTGAGGTTGTACCGCCACACGATGGCATGTTCCCTCTTCAGCAGGGGTTGGGCTGGCATGTTGCAGCAAGGGTGCTGGACGTATCCTTCCTCCGGTCCAGCAGCCCTGAGCATTCACCTGTCTCTTGAAAAGCAAGGATGAACTTTTGGAAGACACAGGAGGCTGCTAATTCTCGTCAGAAATTGCTGCTTCATTTAAACAGGACTTCAGAGGACGGCAGAGACTCCAGCTGGAAGAAACTGCTGAAAACCACAGAAATACTGCTGAGCTGGCATGAAACATGCTGGTGTATCTGTACAGTCACATCCTTCTAGCACCTGGTAGTCAATGATAGGTTAAGTATTAGGAGAATTACGAATACACTCATTCCAACCCTACATTCATTTGTTTTGGTTTCATTCTCCTATTATCCTGCTGACACAGGCAAAAGAATGTCTTTTGAATGTGTATTACACAGTGCTTTGCACAAAGGATTTTTGGCTAGTTTGGTCCCACTGCATCGTATGTGCTAAAGGAAAAGAAAGAAGCTGAAGCACAAGCTACTAAAGGATATTGTAAAAATTTTGATGCTGCAAATAGCACTGATATTTCCTATTGCCTGTGGGGTGGGAAGATGATTTACAGATAATCTTATCTATCACTTTATTTTGGGATGGTGCAAAAACTCAACTCCATGTGCTCAGGATTAGAGCTGGCTTATATATAAGTATAATGAGAAAGTGCAGATTCATCAATACAAAAACTTTCTATAGGAACATGTCAGTTCCACTACATTCAGAAAAAAAGTACATCAAAGTACTTTGAAGTGCCAGTGTTCTCAATTCCAGCCCAATGTTCTTGAAATGGAACACTGTAATTTTTTGTTTTTTTTTTTTTTTTTTTTTTTTTTTTCTCCCTGTTTCAAAATGTTTTTTTTTTTTTTTTTTCTCAATAGATTTCATTTAGTGGTTAAGTTCTAGATTTTAACAATAGCACCTGATTATCTTTCTAGGTAGACTAGTATGAAAAAATATGATTTTTAAAGGTCTGATTAATAAACAGAAAGTGGGAGAAATATTTTATTTATTTATTTATTTATTTATTTATTTATTTATTTTTTGTGGGGGAGGGAAGAGGTAGTTCTACAGGTAGTTTGTATACTGAAAATTAAATTGTCTTGAAAAGCATTTTCTGGAGAGCAGATATGTATTACAGGGCCTCAGAAAACAAATCACTCTGCTAGCCTAACTCAACAGCAGCTGAATGAAACACAACAGATCTGAAGACTGTGACCATGCACCATGTCTTGCTGCAAGCAAAGGCAGTCTCAGCAGGTATTGTAACTTGAAAGGACCCTATTTTTCTAAGTATGTAGCCTCAAGGGATGTTTAACCAGAGTTGTTCTTAGTTTCATTAGGAAGTATCTGGTTCTTTTCTACTTTTACAGCAGCTGTGATCTTGAATCTGAGTCCAGCTAGCCATCATCATCTTCCTCCCCGTACTCTTTCAAAGCTTCATCATGCAAAAAAAAATCTGAAAAAAAAAAGCGTATTTGCTGACTCTCCAGAAAAGAGAGCATGGATAAAACTGCCCACAGGTGAGTAGACTGAAAAGAAACAATTAAAATGCAGTTTGGTGACACTGCAGAAGTACTTCCAAGTGTCATTCATCCTGCATACAAAGCCTGTGATAGAAGAGATGTTGTCATAATCCATAATGAGTAATAATGACAGGTTAGTGGTCATCTGTGGAGTGGCTTTGGTGACACTGTCTTGCCTTGGAACAAGTAGATAGTAGGTAACACATAAGAATCCATTTCACCCCTATTTTTCATGGTTCTATGGACTTGCACAAAAATGTAAGAACAACCATTCTGGGACAAGCCAAATACCTAACTTTTTGTCATAATTGAAAGATTGCTTTCCTCATTACTGAGACCTATTGGTTGGGTGTCGTTTTTGCTACTTGTCCTTCTATCATGTCTGGCCAAGTTTGCATCTTACATACTCCAGATGTTTTCCTTGGCAGAACTGCTGTCCAAACTGCCACCGCAGCTTGTCAAGATTGCTGTATTATGCTTGTCCAGGAAGCCCTAATACAACTGCACCATTTCAGTTCTATTCAAAGAGGTATTGTAAAGATATATATTTTTTTCCTGTCTATTATTTCTGTAACAACACTTGATTTCTCCTTGAGATCCTCCACTTAGTCCAGGTCTTTCTTTCCCTGTAATGTGTTACGCATATTGGACAATGAAGGAACACAGGAATTTTGCTCACAACTACATAAAAACCAAATACAGAAAAGAGAACAGAATCACTGAGTTTAGAGGTCTACTGCCGCTGTTTTTACATACATCAGTTCCCTGTATAGTGGAAAGTAACACAGACACTTCAGACTGGATGCAACACCTAGCATGTTGATGGAAGAGGTATTTAGCAGGAACTATTGAAGGAAGTATTTAAAATCCTTCTTTCCTCTTAGCATTAGGAACCTACAAAAAAAAATTAGATATGGGCACCTGATTTGTACTTTTGGCTACAGAAAGCTGGCTAATTTTCCTTTGCAATAGAGAAGTCAAATACAGGAGACTGCTTCTTATATAAGAACTGCAGTAGTTATTGTGTTTGACAAGGATGGGGGACACTTGAGCTCCTCTCAGCCTGAAGTTCTTCAGGCTCATCACTCATTTCTCCAGCAGAAGGGCCTGAACAAGCCATCTATTAACTCAGTTCCTATGCAGGAACACTCTGCTTCCTTCCAGTTGAGACTGTGAAGACACCTCCACCCCTAGACTTATGGGGACAGAGGGAGAAAATTCAAGAAGAAATTTGGATCTCTCGCCAAGTCATGAGGCATGACTGGGGGTATCCCAGGATCTTCTCCCTGTTCTTGGGCTGTTGCATTAAACAATCCTGAATAAAACTCAAGAATCTTCTAGAGGTTCATGAGCAAAGCTTGCTCAGGCTACCAACACTGGCAGCAGTTTGCACAACAATCTGCTTTGGGAGCTTCTGGATTGTCTGAGGACAATGGCCAGGATCTTTGGGATTTGCCTGGGAACCCTCTGAGAAACTTGAGGGTGCCTGGTGCTGCCAGGTAAGGCCAATGTAAGGGGAACCACCCTTTGAGTTGCTGCTTTCTCTAGGATGTACTATTTCAGTGCATTCAGATCCACATACAGAAACCATCTTCCATGCGATAGAAATCATCAGACTGGGAGAAAAATCATGGGCTGTGCAAGTCCTAGTCATGCATGAAATCCTAATTGTCTTGTCCTTGCTCATAATCAGCTCCTGACTCTTACAGAACCATGGGCACAGACAGTTCAACATATGCCTCCATCTGTACACAGACTCCGTCTGTAACATCTTTAATATCTTCTTACAAAATGAGAAGACTTTTTGATTTGCTCTGTTTATTCCTAGCTGACCATCAAATGCTCAAATGCTCTGCTTTTCAGTGAGAAAGAGCATTATAAGTGTCTACAGAATGACACTGTTGACTTTAGCAGATGTGCATGCTTTGTAGTTGGTCCGGAGATGGCATTTCTCATATTCAGAAGAACTCAGTTCATATCATGAATTAGTGATGCTTTATATTATACATAATTAAACGTGACAATGCCATTTGATATGGACAATTAATCTCATATTTGTGAGCAAACTACAATTAACAGTATAGACTGTGCCATTTTGGAATTTGCTTTCAGTGAGCTGAATAACATTGTGTAGCTAAAATGCAATTGAAAGTTTATCTTTAATTTAGTTCTCTCCCTTGCAATTAATCTTTTTTAAGACAGCCAGATTAGAAACAGGATGTTCAAACAGGATGACTTCAACTAGGCTGCATATCCAAGCCATCCCAGTTTTCAGGCTATTTCAGTAACAAATATTGTAAAGAAATGATGCTAATGACAAAAAAATATATGTCATTTTATGTCTTTATAGATAAATATTATCTTTGGAAGATCCTTGGGAAATTAAATTCTTGTTATAGATTCTATACCTCTGACTTCTCTGTACGTGCAAGATTTCATTTGAAATTATTGAAAGATATAGATTGAAATGTATGCCAAGATTTGCCTTTGTAACAGCAAAGAAAATGGAAGCTATGCATATCTTGTTACATTTTATTTTATTTTATTTTTTTTTCCTTTTTCTTTTTCCTTTTCATTGTTCCTGGCAAGTCACAGAGCTTCTCTGTGTCTGCAATGATAATTCATGCAGAAAAATTTAGTGTATTTTACATATATATATGGAGTGTTATATTAAATAGTGCAGGGGGCTGGGCATTGGAACTTGATTGTCCAAAGCTTTTTCTTCGTGTGGACCCCCTAACTTTTTTTTCACATTCCTATGTATTCCGACGCATTGACATATATCACAGATGATTCCTAATAAGAAGTATGGGTGCCTTTGTCCACTATTTTAATTAAATGGGAATTGAGAACCATGGCTCTGGTCATACTGGGCCAGTTAAGGCAATATTTCTAATTAGTTCACCAATACAACTGTCAGCTGCCTCTCACAAAAGAAAAATCCATTATATAGTCAGCTGATGCCGTAGGATTTGAAATAGCCATAGGTTGAAATACCAGGCTGTGCCAGGCATTATAGAACTATTGCATTAACTCTGCTTTTACTTTTAGTCTCTATTTCTAAGTTAGAGAATAGATGGGAATAGCAGTAAAATGTTAATTAACCATTGCTTTTATCCTGATGTAATATTATTGAAATTTATAGATCAGAATCTTTCAAATAACATTGGTCTTAAGTGGTGGATCAGACAGTTAGATTACTGCTTCTCCATAAACTGCTCAAAACAATGCATGTAGGAGTCTTCTAATAAAAATTAAGACATCTTTTATTTTAATGCCTTATATATGAGCTGATTTTCTAGACTTTTTTTATAGCCAATGCAGAAAAGTAAGTGCTTTTAGGTTCCTTCCTTACAACCTAGATGTCCAAGACAGGTTATATGAGTCACAAACCTCTAAGTGAATATTTATGAGGAAAAAAAAAATGATAAAAAATTAGACTGGAACTGACTTCTGGCTGCCATCTAGACCAGCCCTCTGCTCAAAGCCAGACTAGCTGCAATGTTAGAATGAGCAAGCTGATCTGGTGGAAGGGTTGGACTAGACAGTCTTTAAAGCTCCTCACAACCCAAATCTTTCTCTATGATATCTATGATTTAATGATCTCTATGAACTGTTTCTCTCTGGTTTAGAAAGGCCAGATTAGGATTAACTCGTTAGAAAGGATTAACTTGAATGTGGATGACTATATTGAATGTGTCCACAGATAGGGACAGGAGCCTTTTACTTTCTTTTTTCCATACAATCTTTTTTTCTGTATGTTTGATGAGTGTTCAGATTGCAACTTCTTCTGACAGCTGTTAGGAACATCTGGAGTACAATTTCACCATTTAAAACTAAAAGAAAAACTATGGTGCTTAATGAAGGAAAACTAAATATCATACCACCAGAAACATGGACCAAGATGAACTAATTCCATGGTCATTGCCAAAGAAACCCCTTTCTCTAGAGAAGTCATATTAAGACCTTTAACAAATTCAGATGACATGTAAAATGAAATCATTTTTATAAGAACATGTATCTTCATTAGGCGTGAGGTGCAAGTACAGAGTGACAGCTCTCATTGACTTGATGGGTGGGATTCAGTTTGAAATTTAAACTGGATTTATACAGTTTGAAGTTTAGCACTTAAATTTAGCTGCTTACGTTTATAAAGGCTTTCTAGGTATCTTAGCTGTGCTGTGGTCAGTGGAGAGCTAGCCAGTGGAGTAAACAGGGCCTAGAGAGATTTGGGTAACCATGGGCTGGGGCTGTGGTACAGGTGTCTAATGCAGATGTCTTGTGCCTTTTAGGATGCCCTTAGTGTACCCTATCTGCCCCGTCTGCTGTCACAGAATGAGCAATCTTGTAGGTCTTGCCTTGTACCACATCTGCCAAGCCTGCATTAGTTGGTCTCTTGCATGCCCTTGTGGGGTGCCTTTGAATGCCACCCAAGGCACCTAAATCTCCAATGGTATTCATTTCTACCTATCTGCCAGGCTTCTTGGGCAGCATCTTCCATAAGTACTGTCCTCTCTCTGAAAAATGGAAAAACATGTTATCTGAATTATCCACAATCCTTGTACAAAGACTCTCCCCTGAGAGCATCACAGCTAAGAGGGCCTGTCATAACATCATAGCTAACGTCCTTAGGGGCTATCTACTATTCCCTGGGAATTTTTTAAAAATGAAATATTTATTGGAAGTGTACTTGCAATGAAATATAACAGATCTGGCTGCCATTGCTGACTGTCACTGACCTGGGTGGTGTGGGTTCACTTACTTGAGTGTTTTGTGTCTCTATTTGCCTGTAAATTAAACCGAGATGATACAATTTCTAAAGGCTTTGTGCTTCTTGAATGACAGTGGTATAAAAGAGCTGAGCAAAATTATTTAATGCTTAAAACAATGAAGGTACGTTTTGATTCTAATTGCTGCTGAATCTTTCAAGCCCCTAAGAAAGAAATAAGAAAGAGGTGAAAGAAAATTGCATTACAACAGTCTTAGGAAAAGAATAATTACAAAATCCTCAAAGAAACAGGAGAGCAGAGATGGTTATATTAATCCAAGTAAATTATTCATGCATTCAACTCAAAAAAAAAAAAAAAAAAAAAAAGCTTATATTGCTTTTCTGATAAATAAATAATGTCTTATATTGTATGACAATACTGTCAACAATTGGTTGCAGAAATGACATTCCAGTGGTAATTCCTTGTGGCAACAGTTATGAGTGTCCAAAACACAGCCTGCAGTTTCATAAATTCAGATCAACAAGGCCAGGCATGAATTTTAGTCTGGTAAGTTCATAATGTATAGATCATATCTGATCTTTTGATAACTTGTTATGAGCAATTGCTTGACTACAGGGCTCTCAGATAAGATGGGATAGTATTTAATGAAATGTAACTAAATAGTATCATAAATCTGAGATTACACATAATAAAATGCAAGGCTGCAATAAGGCAAGGCATAATAAAATAAGAGGCTGCATCAACTGGGGTTTAGTATGAAGGAGGCTGAGGGGAGACGTCATGGCTCTCTACAGCTACCTGAGAGGAGGCTACAGCAATGAAAGTGTCGGTCTCTTTTCTCAGGTGACAAGTGATAGGAAAATACGAGATACGAGATAATGGTACAAGAAAATGGTTTCAAATTGTGCCAGGGAGGTTTAGATTGGACATTAGGAAGAATTTCTTCATGGAGAGGGTGGCCAAACATTGGCGTGGGCTGCCCAAGGATGTAGCAGAGTCCCCATCCCTGGAGGATTTTAAGAAACATGTGGACATAGCAGTTAGGGAAATTAGTAATGACACAGCATCGTCTATGCTTGAACTTCACAGCTTTGCTGCAAATTAAGACAGCTGCAAGTTGTGACACAATAGAAAAGCAGCTGGAGTGGTATTACTCAAAAGGAAAGATTGTTGCCTGAGAGCAAGAGACTGAGAATGTGTTGCTTATTTATTCATGAAAGACTTGAGTGATATCCAGAACTATTAGGAGAAGATAAGGAATTGTTGTTTTTAAATCAGTTTCCTGGCCTAAATAATAATGCTTAATAATACTGAGAAATGGCAAGAATATCTTCTCAAGTGTGATGGTAGCAGGTTTTTATAATGTCACGAAGATTGTGAATAGCAAGATGGAAATAAATTGATATGAAGTATAAACAGAGGTAAAATAAGGTCCTTGATAAAATGTGGAATTATGGTCCACAGACAAAAAAGTTGGTGATGGTGATTTTGTCTTATTTTCAACAAAGCATTTCAGTACACTTATAATTGTAAACATATAAAGAATTCTACTCTAATCGGTGCATATTCCTCAGTATTTAATATCAGACAAATGTTTAAGAGTTTTGGATGAAAGAAGATTTCCAGATTAGGCGTAGATATATCTCAATTATACAGTGGAATTCACTTGGACAGAATGAGGGAAAAATACCTAAAGAATCGATTGTGGAATGGAATATACTAGAATATCTGAATAAGGAAAACAAAGTTCATAGCTGTCTTGCAATTTGAGGCTGCTTATGAAATTCTAAAAAAAAAAAAGGACATTTGAAATGCATTCATTTTCTTTCTTTAATTGCATACCAGGAAGTAAGTTTTGCTGAAAATGAGCCAGCTATTGACGTGTTCCTTCAGCAAGCTGTGACAGCTTTACAACTTTATTTTCTTTTACAGCACAACATATAAAAAGAAAGAAGATACACTGAGTCCTCTTCAGTACGTGCCAGAGACTCCAAGGTAAACATCCACTTTTGAGTAGGGGTCACAGCTATGATCTTGTGGGACTGGTATAGATCACAGTCCATCTCAAGGGCATATCTATATTAGAAAATTAAAAGGCTTCAGGGCAGCAATGTGTGATAGTCTATACTGCTCAATTGTTCAAAGGGTTTCTGACTCACTTCCAGTCTGGGCTAAAAATTCACCTTTCAAAATTACTCCTAGATAGGAAACTGGGCTGACCTGGATCTCAGTCAAAATAGGTAGTTTGGGGATGACTTCCTGACAGTGGAATTAAGATAATGTAGTAGTGGTTTGGTATTTCATAGTACTGTTTAATGTGTTTAACATTGCATGATGAAGATGTGTCATAAGCAGAGTAAGGGACAGGCTTTGCTTAGTTTATGTGGGCTTGAGGGAATATCAGTGAATGCAACTGATGTAAACCAGGATGAACAGATGATCTGTTGAGTGGGGCTAGTCTCACTGAAATTTAGGAGAGACCTCACTTAAATTCAACTATTTGAGGGCTGAATTCCTAAGGTTTGGTTATATTGGTTGTATTGGGCTTAGGTGGCAGGGGGTCTGCAGGGGTGGCCTCTGTGAGCAGAGCCCAGCAGCTGCCCCATGTCAGATCAGAGCCAGCTCCAGATGGCTCCAAAAGGGACCCGTCGCTGGCCAGAGCTGAGCCATGAGTGATGCTGGTTGGGCCTCTATGAGAGCAGATTGAAGAAAGGGGAAAAAAACACCTGCTGTGCTACAGCAGCTGGGAGAGAAGGGTGAGAAACTGTGAGAGAAGCAGCCCTGCAGCCCCCAGATCAGTGCAGCAGGAGGGCAGAAGGTGCTCCAGGCACATCTCCTGGTGAAGGCGCCAATACTGTATGCTTACATGTGAGCAACTGTGCTAGAGACTTGTCTTAGCTTCCCACACAGCAGTTCTGAGGGCAAGAGGAGAGTCTCCAGATGGGCTCCAGTCTTCTGCAGGTCTTTTCACATGTCTATCAGACCTGTGGGGAAGTCTTGGATATCCTTGCGTGTCTCAGATTGCACTAGACAGCTAAGTTTAAGCATCTGAGCTGAGATCTTCCCTGACAACAAAAGGAGCTTAGACACTTCGCACAAGAGTAAACACCTAGCTATAGACACCTCCACAGAGGTGTCAGACTTCCCACCCTAGCTAGCCTTCAAAATAAGCAACTGCTTTGAGCTTAGCAGAGAAGGTAAGAGTGCTTAGGATTTAGTTGCACTGTTCCAACAAATTTTCAAAGAGATCCCCTGAGTCTCTGTGTCCAAATCTTCATGTCAATAGAAGCTAATTCATTTGCAAGAATTCAGGGAGGGATGTTTCAAAAGCATTTTTTTTTTTTTTGAGCATCTGCGATTTCAGGAGCAGATTTTCAGTTGTTACAAGTGTCTAGAAAGCTTGAACTGTCTGGAGTTATGTGTTTTTTCCAGCAGCTCATCCCCTCTGGGGATTAGAAAATTTGAAGTTACATTGCAATATTTCTGAAGAAAAGTTCAGGTTTCACTCCTTGACTTTGGTTACTTGTACCAGTCATCCATCTCTGATTGCACTTATCTGGTCCTTCCTCTTGTAATACTTATTTCCTCATTTAAAACTTGGTGAAGTTTTCTATGACAAGTCCTACTTTAGAATTACAACATTACATCCTGTAAATGGAACTAGGTCATGGAGTTTGTCAATTTTTTAAGCATGTTAAGACGCGAAGGGATTAACGTATTAAATAAAAGCCTTACAAACAAGACATACAAGAGCACAGTAAATTACAATAAACTTACACTAAAATACAATTTGCTTAAAAATGTGCTTCTTAACATCTAAAATACATGTAGATTTGAAGAGAAACAAATTCATTCGCTGATTTATTTATTTATTTATTTATTTATTTATTTATTTTCTGAGGTAACCCATTCAATTGCAAAAGAAATTATTTATTTGAAAGTCTCTATCAAATATGCTTTACCTATGGGCATAAACAGTGAGATTTTCACACTACTGAGGCCAGTTATATTTCTATAGGAATGGAGATCCAGAAGGCCATACTCTCCTGTCAAGTGAACTTTGCAGTTAACTTATTTGCTTTTTTTCTGTAACTGTGCTTCTCCATGGTAAAGAGAAATAGAAAGAGTGATCAGAATACAAGAGTGGTGTGAACAGTACAGGTGAATGCAAAAATTCTCCACCATTGCTTCAGATTCCTCAGTCCTTCAGCACTGCGTAAAATGAAAGGTGTAATCCAGAGCAGGAAGGTCATCTTCTAGACATAACAATGCAGATGCCCTAGTACAAACATGCTACTTTCTTGAGGAATTTTTGTGTTGGCTTTTTTTCATTATCACATCAGTTGTTAGGAGCATACCTTGACACAAGAATAAATTGTTAGTGAAAAGGCTGAAAATGGTATTTTGTCCCATCCTATGCTGCTTCCTCCACGTGCCATCCTATGCTGCTTCCTCCATTCCTATCAATGTAATAAAGATTGCATTTGAATGACTGCTTTTTTTCTGTGTAACTTCCATAGGTGAAATTCATATATTCTTCCTTGGAATGTGTAAGTAAAGTCTGAGTTATGAACTCCCTTTTCTGCTTGATTTCCTGGGCAGCCCTCTACCAATGTGTGCTGGGGTTTTTCCAGTGACAATACCGTCCCTGGGGATGCAAGGATGGTATTTCCATTTCAGGAACAAGTCTGATAAGTGCCTTCCTCTTGTTCACAGAATTCTAGCTCCATTTAAGTCAATATTATAGAATAGAAGATGTGAATCAGTCTTCTTTTCATGGAATCATTGAGTTTGGAAAAGATCGTCTGGTCCAACCATTACCCTACTACCAATGTCATTCACTAAACCATGTTCCTACTGGGACAGAACTTTATTCTTCACTATCAGCAATGTGAAGACATCTCAGTGTGTCTGTCTTAGTCCTGCTTATTATTATATTTTTTAGCACCAGGGGAATGGAAAACAGTTTATACTTAAACTGGCAACCTTCTTCTGGAATTAAAATAAAGGCCCTATTCCAAAAACTGTTCCAAAAAAATATTCCAAAAACTATTCTAGGTGACAACAGAGAAGCCACAAATTTATATAATTTTGGTGAAGAATCTAGAGACAGCAATGGTAGTTTGTGCCCTAATGCTTTATTTCAGTGTGTGTGTGTGTGTGCATAGGTGACTTGGCATGAGGGAGCATTAGAGCTTGGCTTTGGCTTTGGGTAGTAGAAAAACCCTGTATTGCAGGAAACATTTTGCACTTGGCATTTAACTTTGTCTTTTTACTGTTCAAAGAAGCTTTTAGCTGCTCTCTGTGTACCACTGAGACATGTTGCTAATAAAAATGCTTTTTAACTTTCCTGTTGATGCATAATAGAAAGACAAAATTTCTAAAGGGTTCATTGTGCTGTGAAAATGATAACGTTGTGAAAGACATGATGAGCAAGGCCTCCTTTGCTGCTTGCTTTATTTTGCTCCCTTTCTCCTGGTCTGCTACTATTCTCACTGACCTCAGGCCATTTAGACAGTTTTGCAACTTCACCTCTCTAAGCACTTTTTTTTTTTTTTTTTTTTTTTTTGGTCTGTATTACTTTTATCTTTTAAAAGAACTACCTAAAACCCACAATATTTTTCAGATCATTTTTGGATGTCTGAAGATGAAGATGGAAGAACACTAACATTTATTTACCCGGATTGGTGTTTACTCCTGTTGGATGAAATTATCAGAAAGCTCAAGATGTATTAAAATATCTGCAGTGACATATCATGTTCCCTATTCTGCACAGACACTATATGAGTAGGCTTCAATTTGCTCCTTAAAAAGGCTTTCTGGGTACAGTTTGATAGGACCATAGGACTTTTAGTATTCCCCTGATGGATTTGAATCTTCACTGGCCATGCTGAGTTCAAAGCTGACTAATCTCACTTTGCTTGCAAAATGAACAAAAGATATAAACTGTTACATGTGCAGGCTGTATGGAAAGAAGATTTATAAACCCCTGAGTGTTAAAACATTGGGATTAATCTAACCCAACTTCAGCTACCTAAAAATCAGCTGGTCCAAGCTAGGCTGCCTCTATAGCAGATGGAGAGAGGGAGGCACTGGCACAGGGGTTATTAATGTCATATAAAGTGAGGCTGTAAGCTAGATGTTATAATCCTCAGTATGGAAGGTTACTTGCTGAGACTAGCTATTTAAGTTTGAGACCAGTGAAAGTACATGAGAATCTCATGCAAAACCACTATTTCATAGCTGACCTATGGTTACTTGCCAGAAGAGCATGCTTGGAAATCTCCTATAAAATGGGAAATATAAGGCAGGGAGTTCAGTAGAAGCCAGACAATCAGAAAGAAGAGAACTGAGGTTATAAACAGGATAGCTGAGTTTTTATGATCTGCATACATATAACCTGAGTTTGCAGAAACAGACTGTGAATATGAACAAATCCCATTTTTCTTCTGTGCTCTTCTGACATGTTAATAACTGGTCCCTTTTGGAGCTGTTATTTGCTTTGATGGAGGTTATCACTCTTTCACTACAGAAGAAATGATTATATGCCTCCCCTCATATGTTATTATGGTTTATTAATACCTATCCACATGCATAAGGCTGAAATCTGTGAACAGGACTCTGAAGATAAAGCTAACCCCCAAATTAGCCAATCCATGATACAGTGAGATGAGCACAGCTTTGTTTCTCCACTGGTGAGCTCACGAAGCTCATTTCTGCCTTATAGGACCTCGTTCTAGTCTAAAATTTCCCTGGAGCAAGAACAAGCTGAATTATATCAGAATCTGGGGGAAAAGCATCTTCAAGCAGGAAAGGAAAGACTGTGCTAAAAGCTCTTGCAGTCATCAGGAGAATCACAGAAAGGATGAGGTTGAAAGAGGACTGTGGAGGTCATCTGGTCCAAACCCCCTGCTCAGTCAAGACCACCTACTGCTAGTTGCTCAGGATCATATCCAGATGTTTTTTGAATATTTGGCTTACTTTGCAGAATAATTTGGAAATCTATCAGATAATGGTCCCCATCCTGCTCCAACAGAACATAAGATCTTTGTCATTGATTTCAAGTACAGCAAATTTAGACTGTGATGTTTAAACACTTTGAAGATGAAAAATGCTGCTGTGCAGCTCAGCATTTATTTTCACTTTGGAGAATAGACCATGGGAATTGTTCACAGTCTGTCCAAAGCCAACATCCTGTCTCCAACAATTGCTCAGAGTCAATTTGGAAGTTAGAATGTTTGGCTATAATTGCACATGCTTCATATTCATCTCAACTCCTTATAGCTAGAGCTGAAGTACTGAAGCATGATCCTTTATATTCCAAATTTTTGCATCAAAGTGGGTGAATTCCAATGATCTCCAGCCTCACTGGCCTGGCTGCTGAAGATGACTTGACCTGACGTGTTGATGTACTGATGGATTGATCAAGAAAACGTCTATTTTCTTTTCTTTTACAACCTCTAGCACTATTCATTACCTCATATGGTCAGCCAGAACCTTGCTCTGAACATAGCTCATAATTTGCCTCCTTCCTCTTGTCGAGAATAAAAGAATGACCATTATCACTCTCCAGAAGTTCAGTTCTGACCTGTGTATTATTATTATAACTGTTCAAAGCCATATCCTACAACAATTCCCATCCTGACAGTACTCATTACTGATAAAAAGCATCCTACTCCTGCATGGTAAAGCTAAAAGCCTAGAGATTTATGGTGAACTGAGACACTGCACAGCATAGCAAAGTCTGGCAAACTCCAAAGTGATTTCCATACACATGCAAGAGAAACTCATTCTAGACAGTGTGTATCTGTTATTTTCAGAAACTGGAATAGAAAGAGATTGCTTATCTAGGCAGCATTGACTTTGAGGAGTTCAAAGCAAATTCAAGAAGGGATGTTAGAATTAAATGTGCAGTTCTCAGAGGTAACAGAATGGATTTAAAGTTTAGGCAGGAAGTAAAAGCCTTTAAGTGAAAGGGTCATGAATTTAGTATTTGTGAATAGCAAGGCATCAAGCCAAGTAACACAGAAGCATTTCTCTGCATTTCTTAAAATGACATTGCAGAATTGTTAATCCAATAAATATATAGCCCAATACATTGACCTTCTCGGTCCTTACCTACTGATCTAGGAAGTCAAGTGTCGTTCCTTGCATTTGTGGAATGGAATGAGTGTGTGCCAAGTTCAGGCCAGAAGTATGAAATCTCTGCTGCTGAGACTTACATTAGGATATTAAGATAATAAGTAGTGGCGTTGCTGACCTGACAGCTCCCAAATACGGTAGCTATTTCAATCCCACATCTATCAATTATACTTAATACTAACAATTCAGTGGAATTTTGTGTCCATAGCAGGCTCCAACATGAGCTAAAGTGATAGCAATGTATTTTCATATAAATTACATTCTCTTTTTGTTTTCTGATTTAGAAGCGAACTTAATATTTCTGATCAGGGCCAAACTGAAGATACAAAGATGGCGATCCGCTGTTGATCTGATCCGCTGTTGTGCAAAGTCTTATGCACAAAAAGCTGTGATGGTGAAAGATTCCCTTACCATATTTTGCCCATGACCATTACATTGTCACCGAAACATCTCTGTTGTAGAATCAGCCCCTTAGACCTGACAACTGACAAAGATAAGAATGATATAATTTTCTTCTAAATAAAACAGTCTTTTATAGTGGCATAGAAATGAATTGTGTTGTCCATTTGTTATCCCTGGTAGCACCTCGCCAATATTAATATATAAATATATTTATGGTCTCATTAAGGGCTTAGACAGCTAGGGAGGAGGAATATGCAGAATTTTCTGTGAAATAACTCACTCAAACACATTCACCTGCTTATATTTTTATAAACAGAGGAAGATACCTTTGGACCATATAAAGGGGAATTTCATCTGCCTGAGTTAGGTGCTTTAATTTAGTCAGACAGATTACTGCTATGTAGATGTCGAAGTCAGCCAAGGTTTATATCATCTGGTTTGCTATGTTATTGCTCAATGAGTCGCAGCTCTTTGAAGTCCAGACAGTTTCACACGCTCAGTACTGTACCATGAACGCTCTGTCTCTGCCCATGACTTCTAGCACCTCGCTAATGCAGGTGATAAGGACATGCGTACTTCTTGACAGAATTCATTGAGGTCAAATAACTTGGACTGTGTGTAACAGATCTGGAAAGTGGAAGTGAAAATAAGTATATCCCAAGTATGTGTGCTTGTGGGTAAGTGTAGTTACTTTACTTACTTACCAAATCAGCCTTTTGCAGATTTTTCAGATCAAGTAATGACAATATTAATACACACGTACTATTCTAAAGCTCGTTCTTATAATACATAATTTTCTTGAAGCTCACACTTTCACTAAGATATATTAACATCTTAAAACATACATTCAATGAGGGAAGATGAAACGTTTTCATTGCTCATACAAGTGTTATTTTTAATTTAACTTGTCTCTCACCCTTCCTCAAAAATCTCACCTTCTTCTGCTGATCTGTTCCAGTGAAGCTGCCAGCAAATGCCAATCAACAGCTAAATGGGAACAGTGCATGTTGTGAAGAAATAGCTAAAATGGAATGAGTGGGAAGCTCCAGGCCCACTCACTTAAGTGATCTTTCATGAGGATTTCAGCTTTGCTCTTCAGTGGATGGGCTACAATCTGCCTTCTGGCCTCTATTTTTGATTAGACATGACAAGTTAATTGGCCAGGTTGTACACTGAATAGCAATACCACAGATGTGATTTATATATTCTGAAAAAGTACAGTTTTGATCTGTTATTGATGCAAGCAATAAGCTCTTCCTTTGGAAATCTGTTCCTCCTGTACAGGTTAAATCAGATCTGAAAATTGGAATTGCAATATTTGGGTTTGTTGGCAACAAAACCACTAAAAGTATAATGAATGAATGGAAGGTCAAATTGAAAAGTTCAGTAAACAGAAAAAAAAAAAAAAAGATAAATTGGATGAGGTCTGATAACATTTTGTTTGATTTGTAGCAAAAGTTTCATCTGTATTTAGCATGACTTTGGGTTTTGTTGGTTTGAAAACATCAATGAGATTTCAATTAAATATAAAACAGAAATGTTTTGCATTGAAAAAAAACAAACCAAAACAAAACAACAGTTAAAGTGGCTTGATGTTTTCAGACAACTTCCTTTTGCCATGGGCAGTAGACAGTTCCAGTGGTGGCAGGTGGCACTCACTGAGTTTCACAGCTTACAGGACAGGCTGTATGGTTTGGGTAGCAGCACAAAACCAGCACAGTATTGTAGTTGTGGTTGGGCTTACCCATTGCCTGGGGCTGAATGGTCTCTGCAGGGCTTGGTGTCTTTGGTCAGATGTTAAAGCTGGCAGAGAGGAACAGAGAGGCAGAAAGGTTGAAGACTGCTAGGCTGAGAGAAGGTCACACTTGTACCTCTAGGTATGACTGAATCCTGTAACACCTAATGGGTCTTTGAAGTTAAACAAGGGACATGCTAATGCAGTTCTTCTACTCAAATGCATTCTCCTCCTGACTATTACTTACCATATTTAGACTATTACTTACCAAATTTATTACCTTCATCAGGGAAAAGCTAAAAGTGTCCCACAGGAAACCTTTCAGAACCCATAGTTTCTGTTATGGGAAAATTTATAGCTCAATAACATAGTGCTTTAAAATTGACTACTAAGAGAACCACACAGGCACCAGTTAATATATATTTGTAATGTCCTTCATGAATCCATGCACAGTAATCACAAACAAGAGAGTTCATTTAAAAAGTATGGTTTATATGCATAATAACTTAGAATTAATACAGAACTTGCAGACAAGTACAATCAATGTTAAAAAAAAAAAGATACAACATATTTCATGTTAAACACTATTTCTGGCAGAAGCCTATGTTAAAAGCATCTTATAATAACCTTTCAGTGCTGTGATATCTCTTAGCAATCTTTGGCTGTATGGCAGTACTGAAAATAGGAACTCTGCTAACATTAAATCAATGTGTTGCTTAATGGTTCATATTAACATCTCCATCAGGAAGTAATGGACCTGTAGTATTTCCTATAATTGCTATATATAGTTATTTTCTGTATTAAGTATTGTATTTGTCCCCATTAGTCCAGAAATGTTCCCTGCTTCCAAAAGTAACACTACAGAACTTAAATGCAAGCTCTGCAGAAAACCTACCGGTTCAAACCCAGACAGACAACAGAGATCAAAAATTGTTTTCATTCAGGCAAGCTTTGAATTGCCACTTCTCAGAGGAGAAAAGGCTAGTGCAATTTTTATTTATTTCAGGCTGCATCCTTTGATCAGACATCTCCCTTGAATTTGCTCTAATACATGCTGTCATATGGAAGTGGAGAACACTTTACCCGCTGAAACCAGAGCACAGTTTGGCTTCTGATTTTTATTGCTTTTCAGCATCCCAGACCGTGACCTCTGGGGCTATTGTGCAGGTCCTGCAAATGTAAAGCACTCCTTCTTTCTCCAGAATAAAAGGGCAGTGAGAGAGAATCTTGCATTTATTTTTTTGCAGGCAAAATTTCTGAAGAGACTTTTTTTTGGAAGTGTGTTGGTTTATGTGCCCTTTGGAAGCTGTCCACTGCAGCGCTGATGTCGACACTGACTTGCAAAGAAGAGAATCATATTAGAGTTTTCTTGAGTCACTGTGTGAATTGACATAAATATGAGTTATCTGTTAATATTGTTGTTATTGCTGCCTGGCCTAATGACTGCGCTGCCCATCTCCAGTGCTGGCCGAAATATTCAATCAAGGGAACTGTGTTTTACCCCTTTGGACAATAAAAGGTGCTGATAATCATTTTCTGAGTCAGTTGATTCAGTTTTATCACCATTTTTTTTTTTATTTTTTTTATTTTTTTCTGTGCTGATATTTCTGAAGCATTTCCTTGATTCCAGAAAAAAAAACAAAACTGTTTGAAATTAATGTAATTCACTTTTATTTTTTTGTAGTGAAAAACATATTGTGACTGAATTCAGAATGAATTTGCAAAAGTTAGGACAGTTTTTGTTTAAGTTAAGATTGTTCTTGATGGCTATTTGCTAAAAGAGGATTTCTTAAATATATTAAACATATTTTAGTAGCTGATTCATGATTTTGTTTTAAAAATTCTTTGTCATTACAAAAACTTATATTCTTTATCTGTTTCTTGCTGTAGGCAATGTAGAATTTTTAATTTTCTTACAGGATAACCACTGTTTTGGGTGTACATAACTGTTTTTAAAAGATTGCACAATTTAATGTCATCACTGCCAAAACTCCAAATGAAAACGCTTAAGTGCTTTTAACAGGTTTTTTTCTTCCTTTTTTTTTTTCTTTTTTCTTTTTTCTTTCCCAAGCCTGCTATTTATTCTATTTTTGAGTTCAGTGAAGAAACTGAGTTTCCATTGAACTAATTTTTCTACATTAGAGCTGCAGCTCTACATCCTAAAATTGATCTTACTTCTCTCTTCTGGTTTATTGTGATTTTTTTGCATGACTGTCAACCACGAGATGCCTGCTGAGACCACAGCCCCACATTGCTGGATGCTGTATGAATGCTCAATGTAAGGCAACCAGTGTTCTGAAAATCTGATCTCAATCTTCCAGGCAAGATCTGGTCCTTGTTTTATGGCTCAGGTACTGAGACATGTTGGAGAATAATGACAAATTTAACATGGCAGTTGTAGGAAGAGAAACACCTCACTAGCTGTAGGTATATTTACCTACAAATGTGGGCTCACCAGTCCCAGGGTGCCAGGGGAGCCTCCTGCTGTGACTGTCCCCTAAACCACATATCAGGAACTGTAGATTTTTGGGCACAGAAAATAGTGCCTTGAATTAGTGCAGCAGCGCACCTCCCTTCACAGCTTATAACATCAGGGGGTGTTAATCGTGCATCCTTCGTCTGCCTGCAGGTGTAGTTGCAGACCTGGGTCATTCAGTCTCCTCCAAGGCTTCATCAGATCGCCCTGGCTTTGCGTCCTCATCATTTGCTCTCCTGCCTCAGGCTTGTAGCTCTGAAAACACATTATTTTAGTTCCAGTTTAAACAAGGGCTTCAGGCTTTTCAGCCTGAGGAGATCTGAAGCAGGCTTACCTGGCATTTACCTAAACACTAAAAGTTTAGAAACCAGATAATGCTATTTAAAAGGGGCTCTGGCATTCACCACAGCCCTGTTGCCTCTCTCACCCACCCTCTCCTACCTCTTGCTCCAGGTTTCCAATCTCACCAGGATGAGACTCCTTCTCAGTGCAGAGAGGACAGAGGGTGTAACAAGAACAAGATCCTTCTGCCATGGGCAGGCTTTGGGGGCCCTCCACTGCAGTGGTGGGCAAGTATGACAGAAGAAAGTAGTGATTAGGAAGAAATTCTTTACTCAGGGGGTGGTGAGGCCCTGGCGCAGGCTGCCCCAAGGAGCTTTGGGTGCCCCATCCCTGGCAGAGCCCAAGGCCAGGCTGGATGGGGCTGTTGGCAGCTTGGGCTGGTGGGAGGTGTCCCTGCCATGGCAGGGGTCTGGAACCAGACAGGCTTAAAGGTCCTCTCCAACCCAAACCATTCTATGACTCTATGATTCTATGACAGGACTGCTCTTATGCCTTAGAAATTGTACTTCCTACACTGTAAGGCTTTCCAGTGCCAGGTTAGTCCTGGATAAACAGGTATGAAGCCATGGCCTTATAGGTTTTGTATCAAGATGATTTCTCTGCTTGCTTCTGCTACTGTGATAGATTAAAACAAGGCACTGAGGAAGAAAACAAATTGTCAGTGATAAACATTTGTATTATCACATACATTACATGTATCACCTGCATTAAAACATATTGAAACTTATATTTGCTATTAATTTAAGTGCTTACCTTCACATGCCATGTGATATCTAAAAGCATTAGTGTTATGTAATATTCTCTTAAGTACTCAAGAAGCATCATTAGTTTTCTGTGTCTCCTCCCCAGACACTTTTAACTCTTTAATGGCCTGACACTTGCCTCAGTACACTTCTAAAGTCCAGCACATTTCTAAAGGAAAGCTGGATGACTGCTGCAAACACCTGCACTCCAGATATTTGCTGGGAAGTTAAGAACAAACTGTCACCACTGCAACCATGCTGACTTATTTCAGTATAAGAAAAGGGCACTGCCTCCTTGATTAGACCAGATGGCATGCTGAGGAATAAATCTCAGCATCACAGAATATTTGAGGTTGGAAGGGACCTTTGGAGCTCATGTGGTCAAGCTCCCTGCTCAGGCAGGGTGCCCAGCGCTATACCCAGGAAGCTTTTGAAGATCTCCAAGGAGGGAAACTTTACAACCTCAACCTTTCTCTGGCTGAGAAAGCTATTAACCCCATGGGAGCGGGGACAGGTGGCAGCAGTTATTATTTTACCTGTTACACATAAGATCAGGCAGTATATATGTACCTGTGCTTGCCATGAGAAGTTTCTAGCACAGCTTTTGATGAAGCACGCCAGGGAGAGGTAGCAATCCAGCTGTGGCATCCCAGAGCTCAGGGAGGTTAATTTACCCATCTTCTCAGCAGGCTAAATTAAACCTAGTCAAGCTCCGTATGGCTAAACCTCTTTTTGTTTCTCAAGTATTTCTAATTTGTTTTGCAGCTTTTAGTAACAGGCACACCTCAAGTTGCTTGATTCAATTTGTTTTCATTGGCAAGTGATATCCACCAGGTGTGAGAAACCCACCTGTGTTTGTCAAATCAGTGCCTTTATTGCCTCTGCATGTGAGACAGGGATCAGAAATGCTATCTTTGTTTTCTTTTAGGCAGAATATCTGAATCACTTTGTTTTTCTTACTTTCTTCATAGTTATCCTGCTTTGAAAGTGAACGTTTCAGTAATGCCAGCAGAAATTCCTGCAGGATACCTGACATTTTTCTTGAGGCTGGAAATCTGAATTCATGCAGTGTTTGGATGGGATAGCTGGATATTTCTGCGTAGAATCTACAGCTCTGATGATTCCTTGGCTTCATGCTTTTTAATCCCTTTGGATGTTTGAGTGTAAGATTTGCTAAGCAGGAGGGAAGGGAGGTGATCAATCACCTTGTGTGTTTGCTGCCTTTCTCCTTTTTATGAGTACTTCCGTAGTACTGCTGAAAGCAGAATGGAAATGGAAGCATGTGGCATTTTGGGATATGAAGGTTTTATTTCTGACCTGCAAGTTAGTGACAGCGCATTAGTTTCCTGGAGGTCTTAATATCCTGGTGATCCAGAAGAAGATAGTAACCTATTTAGTGGGGTTAGGATTTAACTTGTGGGCCAGGCAGTTCTGCTGGTTTTGTAGACAATAAATTTGTAATGATGGCTGCAGGCACTGCTGAAAAGTACCCTCTGGAGAACCCAGGACTTGGAGCAACTGCATTGAAAAAAGCTTTTCAGGCTTGCTCAGCCAGGCAGCACATAGTGGTCTGCAAGCTGGTTCTGAGATATCCATGCATATTGACAAGGACTGATGATGGAATGAGTCTGGATATGGTACCTCTTTTGCCTGCTTTTACTTTGGAAACCAAGCCTTGAGGTAGCAAAGACACTTTTGTTGCAAGTTGTAACTGGGTATCTACAAAGCATGTTATGCACCAAGTCCAGTAATTACATCTAGAAGGGAGTATAATTTCATACTACTCTGTTACCAGGTCCTTCATTTCCATTATCTTGGACTCTCTGTTATATTAAGTCCTAGGAGTTGTATTCTACACCACACTACTGCTGCTGGACATTTATTGCTTCCTCCAGGGATACCAAGCCTCTACTGTGAAAGGTTTGTGGAGAGTGGTGCTCTTGAGATTGTTGCTTCAGGATAGCTTCCTCCTGACATTTGGAATGAAACTGCAAAGCAGCTGATTCAGCTCTTAGAAATAGCCTAGAAGTTCACTTTCAAAGCAGGTATTGCTGATCCAGTGATATTGTGGGTGTATCATTGACTTCCAGAGAAACAGAGCAGAAGGTTACTCCATTAAATTTGGCATAAATAATGCAAAGAGAATATTATTTTCCTGCATGTTACAGAGCTACAGAGCAGCTGGTTGTGTCTCTCCTTTTCAGCAAACTCTGAGCACAGGATTTTCTTGGGTTTGTGAGGTGATTAACGTTGGTAGGCAGCTCAGCACCACACAGCTGCTTGCTCACTCCCCATCAGTGGGACGGGGGAGAGAATTGGAAAAGTAGTGTGAGAACTCATGGGCTGACGTAGAGACAGTTTACTAAGGAAAGCAAAAGCTGAATGTGCAAGCAAAACAAAACAAATAATTCACTCAGTACTTCCCTTTGTCAGGCAGGAGCTCAGCCACCTCCAGGACAGCAAGGCTTTGGGGAAACCAGGGATTGGCACAGGAGAGCCTTTGGGCATTAAGGTCTCAATTTTAAAAGGTATTTTAGTACACATAGATGTCAGCTGGAAGTCTTAAAAGCCTTAGGGGACCTTCTTTCCAAGTTTTGAAGGTGGGATTTTTCTGCATAATTACAGATATCTATCTGACCAAATGCCTACACCCTCTTAATGACAAAGGAGAGAATTACATGCTTTTAGAGAAAGATTCATCTGCCTGCAGAATAGATGAGGTGAGAAATGGATCAGAAATAGATGAGGTGAGAAATGGACTCATTCAGTAATGACACTCATTTCTCTCTGCTGACTGCGGAGAAAGCTTTCATGACTAGATTAGGTATAGACACTTCTAAAGTACATATATGAAGTTATGGATCTGACAGTATGCAGTGAAATGACCCCAGATATCAGGCCCTTGGTGAGTTGAGGCCGTCTTTGGACTAAAGCAAGCAGGGAGTTACTGGCAAATGGATGTGATTACAGAAGGACAGTGTCTCTGCTTCTGCATCTTCTTTCTATAGGCAATTTCAATATGCTTTCTGGATTCTAGTGAGTCCTGACAACTCCCACCTGGTGTGTATTAGGGCTCCCATTCCAGATGGGTCACTGAGAAGTGCAGCAATGGTATTTCCATACCATATGGGATAAGAATCCTCCCATCCTCCTAGGAGCACCCTGAATGACTTCTGATGAGGTTACATAGAACTGGATGTTCTCAAAGACATAACTGAATTTCAGTGAGATAGAATTAAAAACAGTTCCCCTCAGCTCCCCCTGCCATAGCTTTCTATGTGAAAAATGGGAATAGTTTCGCTGTTGATAGCCTTTACATTTTTACTCATGTGTGTTGTAAATTCTTAAGAATGGGTATTATCTCTTGCCACTTGTCTGTACAAGGGCTTAATCTCAGCTAGACCCTGTGGGTTTTAGAGCAATTCAAGTAACATAGTATGTGATTTATGTATAAGGAAACAGCTCATCTGATCTTGTTCTAGAATTAAAAAAGGCCATGTACTCTGTACTCTGTCCACCGTAATAATGACCATAAAAATTCCCAAATGTACCTTAGAAAAAGGTTAGATTTATGAGAGTGTCTGGTTCTTTTTGGATTCAGTTCTCACAAATGCTCCAACAATAACTCAATCCAACTTTTTCTGTACCCCCACCAAACTTCAACAAACCTTGTTGTGTTGGAAAGGCAAACTATTTCTGAGATATATAGCTCTAAGGTAGCTATTCCAAGTAGTATGCTTTTTATAAACTTTTTTAAGTATAAAATCAGAATTCCAGAGTTCTGTTATTACTAGCTTGTAGCCAAAGAGCATCATATATCTTTTAAAGTGTTATCATAAAGAATATAGACATGGGACCTCTGCATATTGATGTTAATCAAAATCAAAAGTAAATCAAAAAGTCAATTATAAGGGTTAATTGATTCAAAGGAAGACACATACAAATGCAGATTGAAAAGATGATTTTAGAATGAAGCAATAGATCCTTAAAATATATCTTAACAAAGTGCCAGGAAGAGAACATCACAAGCGTCTGACAGTCAATTTGGACTCCAAGTGAGAAGTCAGCAGCTGCCCAGTGTCATGGTGAGGCTCTGCTCGCTACCAGCAGCAGAAGCTGGCTGTAGCTCTCCCTTGCTCCTCAAACTTTTGCAGATTTGCTCTGTGGATTGGCAGTGGCACCATGTCCCCTGGGAGCTGCTTGTCACCTTTTCAAGGTAATGGTCGAGCTGCTGCCAACGGGGAGATGATGGGGTCCTTGGGCTGGCGCTGTCTGGCATTAAATCCTCTTGGATTTATCTAATCCATTGAGGACTTACCATCAAAACAGCCCTTTTTGCTGGATGCTGTCTTGCTTGGTGGGCATCTGGAAGACGTCCCAAGCTGGGATTTAACACCCTGTGCCTGCTGGCAGGTGCAAATAGGCCATAAAGAGATTGCAAGTGAATTTTGGAGGTCTTCCCTAACCCTGAAAATGCATCCTTCCCTCCTTGTGTATTGGGAAAGAGATACTGCAGGCATACCTGTGATGGGATGAAACATGACGGTATCACTCCAACAACTGGCTGTAATGTGGCTGAAGTGCAAAAATTATCAGTCCTGTGGGGATGGATGCAACTCTAGGTACAATTTTAGTGACACGACTCTAAATAAGTGAAGAAATATTAAAGTAATGGAGTTTGGATTTGGAGAGAACGGCTGGGCTCAGTTTTGTTTTCCAAGGTTGTAGGTTTGTCCCATTGGCACTGCTTTCAGTCCCAAGTTTCTCACTTGCAGACCCATTTTTTGCTAATGACACCATCATATGTCTTTGCAAGGAATTGGTCTGGCACTGCTGGGCTGCCTCAGCTCACAGCATCTCAGCTGAGGTCCTGCAAAGTTTAGCTTGTATTTAAACGAAGTTTATGACAGCTTAGCAAAGTAACACTGAGGTTTGGACCTTACAGAGCTGGAAGAGACTCTTAGGAGGCAGTTGGACTCATGAGGGATTTGAGGGTCATAGTACATTTGCAAAATGTGTTGGGAATTGTGTGGATCAGCAGGAGCTGTTTTGTTCTTGTGTAACCAGCTATCACATTATCCTAAATATAAACCTTGCCCTTTCAACTCTGCACACAGTGTGTTGAAAAGCTAGCTTCATTTTTTCATTTAATTACCTGTCTCTGCTTAGTAGGAACTATGGAATTCCACAAACTAATGCAAATACATAAAAAAAACTAACTAGGTAAAACTCCTATGCTTAAAAAAAATCAATCAGTCAATCAAAAAAAAAAAATAAAAATACCCCTACCCAAGCCAGAACTCACACACACCACAAAACCTCCCGTCCTTTTTTATATGCCCATGGCACCAAATATCCTTTTGGGTTTCTGCTATGATGATAGCTTCGTATTAGCAGTAGATGCAGATTGGCAGACAAATAAGAAAGGATTGCAAATGTGCCTTTAATTGATGAAATAGCTAATCTGGAAATTAGAATTCTGCCTCTCTGCAATTTTTAGTCACACATGGTAAGTTTCCAGCTCTTAAAGTACATTTTGCAGATTTTCTGCTGTGCGTAATTTAGTGCGAGTCTCTAAGCACCTGCCTCACAGCCTCATCCTTCCCACAATGAGTGGCAAATTCTGAATCAAAGTGGGAAAGGAAAAAAACTATGCAGCTAAAATGGGCTGAATGACCATCTGGATCAGAAAGGGTTGCTCCTCAGTAGCCCCACAGGATGCAAATGGGCTAGCTCAGCCTTTGCTGATACCAGTTTTATCATGCTGGTTCAAATCACTGAAGAAATTAAAAATGAGACATATTCTCAGCTGGTGTAAATCAATATAATTCCAAAGACTTTAGTAAAACCATGCAGATTTGCACTAACTGCCCTACAGATAGTTCAGATAGAAAAGTTTATGATGTTCATCTAGTCTGACAACACAGGCCATAGACTTTCATTTAGGATATCCTGTGCTGAATCCAATAGGTTATGGATGAAGTAGAGCACATCTTTTAGTAAGACAAGTAAGGCTAGAAGATTTAGGAAACAGTAGAAATTACTCTAAATCCAAGATCTGCCATTATTTCTGTGAGCTGAGGTCCCAGAATCTAACCTAAGGAGAACCTAACTGAGAGAACTGATCTCTCTGTTAACCATAGTTGCCATTACTAATAAAAAAACAATCTGGTGTTTCCAGTTTGAAATTTTCTATGGCTGAGATCTAGCTCTTGGACATGACTAGGTCTTCATTAGTAATATTACAAAGCCCTCTTATACCAGGTATCTTCTCCTTACATAGGGTATTTTTATTCCTGATGAAGACATTCTCTTTCCTTTTCCTTCATTAATATGCTACAGTGAGCCTCTGAAGCCACAGAATACTACTGTCTGCTTGAACCATCATGAGTCAGCCCATCTTCATGTGCGGAAGATGAGCTTTAGGGGTTGTTTCAAAACTCTACACTTGGCTGTGGACAGCCCCCACTTCCCCGTGGGAAACCATTCTGGGGCAAGCACTAGTGGTGGAGCAGGAGCTGTGGAACAAAGTCTGTCTTTTCTTCCTCATATTTCATTAAATTTAAAAGGATCCTGGGCTGGCTACTGGTTGGGTCAAGATGACACTTCTTGTAGCCCCTCGCTACAAGAAGGACATCGAGGTGCTTGAGTGGGTGCAGAGAAGGGCGACGAAGCTGGTGAGGGGCCTGGAGAACAAGTCCTACGAGGAGCGGCTGAGGGAGCTGGGCTTGTTCAGCCTGGAGAAGAGGAGGCTCAGGGGAGACCTTATCACTCTCTATAGGTACCTCAAGGGAGGCTGTAGCGAGGTGGGGGTTGGTTTGTTCTCCCACGTGCCTGGTGACAGGACGAGGGGGAATGGGCTTAAGTTGAGCCAGGGGAGTTTTAGGTTAGATGTTAGGAAGAACTTCTTCACTGAAAGGGTTGTGAGGCATTGGAACAGGCTGCCCAGGGAAGTGGTGGAGTCACCATCCCTGGAAGTCTTCAAAAGATGTTTAGATGTAGAGCTTAGGGATATGGTTTAGTGGGGACTGCTAGCGTTAGGTCAGAGGTTGGACTCGATGATCTTGAGGTCTCTTCCAACCTAGAAATTCTGTGATTCTGTGATGAGAGCTAAAACTTCCTTTAGAGATAGCATCAGTTCAAGGGGATAAGAATACCCTTATCAACTCATGATGGATAATGCTTGTGTAGATTGTGTGTGTGATATACAACTTTGGGGACTTTATGTGATGGGATATGCCTACTGTTGAGGACAGTCCTGAGACCACTGGTGCCTCTGGCTGCTGCACAATATCTCCAGCCTGGTGGCTGGCTCTCCAGGCAAGTGGCAAAGGGATCGATGGGGTCTCTGCCCTTGAAGGTGTTAACAGTGAGCAGTAGTAGAGAGCAGTCAATGAAACACTCATAAGATCCTTATTTTTGACAGGTGCTATATCTATTGTGTTCATTATCCTCGGTGACGTGAGTGGGGTCAGCAGTTGCCTGGGATTTAATAAGGGCATATGGATGATTGTGCAATACTAGATGTTCAAGAGAGGAATACCCTCAGAGTGTAAGGAGCAATAAAGGTGACCAGAACTGGCAAATACAGAGATGAGAAAGCACCTGAGCGCCTGACAGATGTCTCTTTCCATCTGGTGAGAGCAAATCTGATGCCCTACCTTGCTTCTCTTTGCTGTGTCACCAGAAGGTATATCTGTGTGAGAAGGTGATGCTGAGCAAGTCTGTCCCTTGCTTCTAAGTGCTAAAGGTAATGAGAGCTCTAGTGATGGCCACGTTTAGGTAAGAAATGCGCAGAGCTATTTGGATATTAGGGCTGCAAGCAGACCCACAGTTTATGGAAGCTGGCACGGTCTTTATTGTTGGAGAGCTGCACACTGATTTCAGTGGAATCCTGCCAGCCTCCATCACTCAGGGTCTGGCTCTGATCCTCCCTGTCCTCTGCCTCTTGAGTGGTGCCACTTCACACCTGCTTCATATAGGCATCAAAGACTGGCTGAGGGTGCAGGGCAGTGCACAGCCCATGCCAAGCTATTAATTTGTTTATTTAAATTATTTTAATTTTTTGTCTTTCAGAATGGTCTGATTATGAAAAGCGTGATCTGATCAACTACACACAGCTAATACCTGTGCCAACAGACAAGGCTGAATGATAAATCAGCCACCAGTGCAACCAAGATATATTGGGAGCGAGCCTGATGGAGGAGAGATTAATTTAATTGGCTGCTTTGCTCCAGCTTTGCCTCAAGCTACCCATGCTACCATCTGCTCTACGTGCATCATCATCAGGAGCAGCTGATGCAGAGCAGACCGGACACATTCACAAGTCCCAGTTCCTACAGATGAAGTGTTTGCCGATCCAGGCTGTGCTTTGGGCTCTCCAGGATGAGGATGGCACAGCTGGGCATGGAGCCTGACCACATGGCAATGCACGCTGAGGCCCAGAGAGACGCTCTGCTCTGTCTAGTGTTTATTAATGTGGAAGTTAGGTGCTGGGACATGCGAGTACAGGTCATATGTCTCTTCTTTATTCCCAGTTCTTACCCATAAATAGATCTTAGAATCACAGAATCACAAAATCATAGAATATCCTGAGCTGTGGAAAGGTACCATGCATGAGAGATTAATACTTGCTCCACTGTTGTAGAGGTGACAGTGAAATCACAAATACTTAGTGACTTTTACACATGGATTTCTTATAGCCAAGTACATTTTCATGGACTCTCACTGTCTGTTCTGAGCTGTCAACTGCATCGATGTTTTCATGACTGAAAGGTAACTTTTTGTTTCAGTACTAGCCATCCACCCAGTTTCTGCTGGGTTTGAAGTGATTCTAGCAGAAACACACTTTTCTGTCATGTACAGTCTTCCAAACTATTGTAATTATCATAAACATATAATATGCTAAATTTTCTATGGAAAACAATGTGAAAATTCCTTCTTTGCTGTACTAGACCTTGGGCCAGACCTTGTACTAATACTAGTACAGTACTGAAGTTCTGGTATGGTACTGGTAGTTCTGGTACTAGTACAGTATTAGTACTAGTTCAGTACTAGTACTTTCCCAAACTAATCTCTTGCAGAAAGGAGAAGTGTGGATAGAAGCCTTATGGACAAGAATGGATCTCCTAGCCTTCTCTCTCTCTCTTTCTTTTATTTTTTATTTTTATTTTTATTTTTATTTTTATTTTTATTTGTTATTTTTAGCAGTGTAAACATAGCAACAGTATCTGCTACTACAGCAAAAACATGCATATGAATCCTCCAAATGACTAGATGTTGGAAGGCTATTATTATTCTGGGTTGTTTCCTGAGAATAAATCTATTCTATGATTCTATTTACTTTAATTTCCTTTGTATTATCTTTCCTTGTTCTATTTATGTGACTTTTGCACTTGCATTATCTGACCCCTAAAGTGCAGTTTTCTTTGCTGATCAATTGTTTTTATTATCCTCCTAAGTGCCTTTTTTTTTTTTTCTTTTTTCTCTTTCCTTTAAGATGCTACAATAAGCTTACAACACCTTTCCCAGTTATCTGGTCTGAAGGTAAAGCAACACTAGCCACAGTAGTCAGGTACTGGAATGGGTTGCCCAGGGAGGTGGTAGCATCACTGTCCTTAGGGGTGTTCAAGGAAAGGTTGGATGTGGTGCTTAGGGGCATGGTTTAGTGGGTGAAATTGGTGGTAGGGGGGTGGTTGGACCGGATGGTCTTGAAGGTCTCTTCCAACCTTAATGACTCTATGATTCTAGTTGTAATGACTACATACTTAAGAAATTTGTTTGCATCAAGGAATAAGTAAAGTCTGATTCGTTAAGTCTCCAAATTTTCCTTGCGATGTTCTCCCATAATAATTCCACTTCTAGTTACTCACAGGGATCTCAATCTCTGTGCTAAACTCTGTCTTCCCCTTCAAATTTTGTTGACCCAAGAGTATTTTGTTTTTGACCAAATCATGTCTCTTCAGTCTGTTTCATTACTGTATACCATTCTCCTGCTGCTGTCTTCCTCATTCCTATCTTCTGAAGGTGTGTACCTGACTGTCAGTATTTCACCATGACAGATATGTTAAATTTTGCTACATTCCTTATTTCAGGCACATTTCTGAAAGTGGTTTCACATCCTGTAGTATCCTAGTTAGTCTGATGACACTGCTCTGCTTAAGATGAGGACGCATCTTCAAGGTTTCTGATGCTTTGGCTCTGACATGACCCTGGCTGAGTTTTAGGGCAGAGATGAGAAGTGATGCTGGATGGCCGGAGGCAGTGTTAAAATCAATTCCCCTTGCACTTGACAGGTTTACAGATCCTGTTACTGGAGATACTCTTTTATCTCTAGAGCACTTTCGAAAAGAGTCTGATGTTTTCCCTTGCACCTCCTTTTCTTTAGGCCATTAATTTATAGTCTCTGATGTCATGGTGGCTGAAGAGATTTCTGCTTTCAGCCCCCAGCTGCTCATCTCTGCTAGGTGTTGCCATACTCTAAGCGCTGTGTGCCTTTGCTTCCTGTCCTAATGTCCAGCTGAGCCATGCTTGTAATGTCCTCTGCTTAAATCATTTACTCTGGCTGAAACAGATTTGGATGCTCTCGCCTGATAGCCTTAGCCTGCAGACCACTGGGGACAGTAACCTTCAACCCTGTGTGCTGAAAAATGACTGAAATAAGCCTACAGACTGTAGCTTCCTTATCTATACAATGACACCTGGAAGCATCTAGTTTCCTTACTCTTCTGCACCCTCAAATTAAAATTAACCATTGGAAATGTGTGATGTGACCACTCAGTTATAACCCCTTTGTCCAAACACTATGTGACCTAAATTGTTCCGCATTCATCTTTTTCTAACAGAACAAATAAACTTCTCATGTGCTAACACACTATCTTCTTTTGGCACTAACACACATCTAATTCAGGGAAAGGAAATTATTGTTTAGATTTGCCTATTCTAGTACCTTCTGGATTTTACAGTCTGCCAGGCAGCAGGTGCATCATCTGACAAATGCCTCACTGCCTCATCTCCTTTGTATCCCTTTAGGTTGTATTTTTTAATGGATTGATGTATGGCTGAAATACGGCTTCTTGAAAATTTGATCCTTTTCAGTTACTAGTGGGGAAAAAAGTGCAGGAGGAGACTGTTGGATAAGATGAAGAATTTAGCAGATGTATCTGTATATATGGAACGTTCCTCATCTTTAGAGACTTTACCCTTTTATAACTTAATTAGAAAGGTTTTTAAGCAAAGTCTATGTAGGGAAAATGAATTGTTAAATGAGAGGTGTTAAACACTCTTCTATGCATGGCAGAAGGATAGAGGTCTGCATATCAATGTTTTCAATTGGTTGGAAAAAGGGGATGGGAGGGAAGGTAATGTGACTGGTGGAATTGGTGAGGCATAAGGAAGAAAAGAGAAGAAACTATTATTTTCAAACAGAATTAGGAAAACAGGTCATAGAGGATGTAAAATCTGATTTTTGTTCTTTGACTCTCTTTTTTTCCCTTTCTTTATTCTTTCATTTGACCAAACCTTTTTCTTCCCCTCCCCTCCCCTCCCCTCCCCTCCCCTCCCCTCCCCTCCTCTTTTTTCTTGACTTCTGTTACCTTGTTGTCTTCATCTCTTCCACCACTTCTCTCTCTTGGTATTTCATACATCCCTTCTTCTTCCCTTGCATGTTTTATTACTATTTTGTCTTCAGGAGATAAGGAGTACCACACGTTGACCTTCCCACTGGGTAGGAGTTCACAGTTTCAGCTGCCTCTTGCTTGGTCCAGCGTCCTAATTGTTTTCCTCCATGTAGTGAATCATTCATGTGGTGACTCCTCCTCTTCCACTGATTTTTTTGCTTCTTCTCCTTGGATACAAATACACAGATTAGAAAATCAGGCCAAGGCATTTGCTAGGTCTCTGTACCACTGATTTTTCATGCTACTCAACTGCTAGCATATGTCCATGTGTCTGACTGAGGTCAAATGTTCTGCCTCCTGTTTTATTTAGCAGCAGAAACATAGGATATGTCTGTAAGCTTGTGAAAAGGGCCATTGTTGGTTTTGTGATGGGGGTGACCCTACATTATCTCATTTTCTTCTTCTTTTATTTAGTTTTTCTTTTTTTCTCATACTTGAGTGGACAGGTTTTACGGTTATATGGTTCTGCAACTCCCACTGATGTTGACTGGGACTGAGCTTTCAACTACTTGTGCCCCAGTGACTTCTGCTCTAGACAGCAGTCAGGTGAAAGGATAGACTGATGTTTTTAGCAGTTGCTTAAAGTCATCAAACAATTCTGTTTTTCTAGTTGAGGGTTTGATTACGCCATTATTCTCATGTATGGCTGCTTGAATCACTAAGGTGTTCTTTTTTGGAAAGGCTTAGGAAGAGGTAAATCTGTGGCACCGTGCATTGTGGTGCCAGACCCACAACTGGTGTCCATCAGTGACTCAAGGCCAGGTTGAGGGCTGATCCTTGTTAAATGCCAGGACAATCAACGTGAGCAAGCAGAGGTACTGCTTCCTTATTGTGTAGTGCCCTCTCCCATGTGATGCCCCTGGCTTTCTCCTGAAGGTCTGCTTCAGCCACGTGAACATTGCAGCTGGGAAAGACTTGGGTCTTTCCCAGCACATGATGCTCGGAGCTAAGCCATTCATATGGATCTGAAATCAGCATTACAACATGGGAGGTCTTCCAGCAGTGATTTGTCTTGAATCTGGTGAGCTGTTCTGTGCTGTTACCAAAACCATTTGTATGGGGATTTAAACCGCATGCTGAATGGGGAGTGCAATCTGACAGAGCAGAGGTTTAGAGACTGTTCCTTTGCTTGTTATAAGCTACCTCTGTGCTGTTTCATCTGAAAAAAAAAATTAATAAATAAAAAGGAGTACAAGAGTTAAAGCAGCTTGAAGGCCTTATTCCTGGATACAAAAAGAGTTACACAACAAGTTAGTGGTGCTGAGAGGAGGCAGCTGGACTCCAGCGTGCTCCTTGTCCATGGTAAATATAGAAAGATGAGGAGAAATGACACGGAAATGCCGGCTATGGAAATAAAAGCAGTTCTCAGGAAGTGGAACCACATTTTCCCGCTATTAATAAATGAGGGCCCGCTCTTTGGCCTTGAGACCAACTGACATAGTCTGGTAGGGGACCACATAACTCCCTGACATCAAGAAAAGCAGATTTAATATGGAGCTAAACTCATGCTTCTCCTTTGCTGATAAATTCTGTTTGTTTCCTGCTGTTCAGCTGGAACAAATGCTTCCATCTCCCCTGCCCAGATATCAAACGCAGGAAATAGCTGAAACCCTGGCAGGGCATTTTTATTCTCAGTGTATAAAGAAATGCCTTTTATTTTTTGTGTATGTCAGTTAAACTCTTTTAAGACTGTCTGTTTTTCTGGCAAATACTGTTTCATCTGATAATTTCTCCCAGTTTAATGAGTTGTGCAAAAAAAATCAGCTATTTATGATGAGTTTTCACAGTCTCTTGGACTTGGTTTTGCTTTCATCAACAGCAAGAGAATTGGAGAAGCAATTGCATAATGCTTTTCTTTTAGCTGCTTGCACCTGATTAATCAATTAATATTTACAGTGGACAACTAACTCTCATGAGATTTAATTGTGACAGAGTTACAGCTGTTGAAAGCACAGCTGCTGTCATTTATTTGTTTGCCTTCAACAACAAAGATTTTCTTGTAACAGAGAAAAGAGGAAATAATGAGAAGAGAAGGCTAAATATAAACCTAAATACTGACGTATCTATATGTTGCAGTGAAGATATGGGGAAACATCTCCTTGTGAATTTGCTCTGTGATCACACTGGTGATCACTTGCCTCAGATCTCTGCTGCTCTCTGTACACAGCTCTTTAGGGCTGCGTGGTTTAGATTCAAAGCATTGCTCCCTCGCCATGCGGGCAGGCGAAATGAAACTCCACATCCTTATAGCATCCACAGCTCATGTTCCTGACTCAGAGCGACTTCGGATTGAAAGAAAATTAAGAAGGTAAGACTGCAGAACAAGGTGGTTGGCATGTCTGGAAAATATGCTTACGTGTCTGAACAAGGATGGGTTAATCAGCTTAGGTAACATAGCTGACGGAGATACTACCCCTGAACACATGCCAGGCTGGAAACTGCAAAAAGAAGGGAAACTGAAATAGAGGTTGGGTATTCACTGGTACTTTGCTCTTCTCAGACCCAGGCTATGTGATTATTTTAAATCAGGAAAATGTTTACCATTTTCATTTAAAATCTCAGGAGAAAAACCAATTATTAGAAGATGCTCTGTCAAAAAAAGAAAAAAGATGTGGTTATGCTTATCAGCCTGTCAGTTTTTCCATCCTGAAACAAACTGATATTCAGAATGATGCAATTCATACACTGGAAGCAATTCTAATCTCTTGGTGCCAAATCTTCTCACATGAAAGAAATCCCCATCAGACCGTAAATTTCTTTAAAAAGGCAACATGCTCTCTGTAAAATAAACAGTGGATTTTTACAAATGAGTGCTATATTTTTCTGAACAAGCAACCTGCAGTGAAGTCACTGAACACATCTGCAGACAAAATCTGGAAAATCCCAGTGGAATAATTTTACAATGAAGACTTCTTGACTAAGCTGCAGAGTTCTGTCTAGGTTTAGTGTGAACTGAGAAGCTAAGGCCAGGCTCAGTCATGTGAATCACAGCTGATTTCCAGCTATATTAAGTGAAATTCATAACACAGATGAGTATTTTATTTTTTCTGTATGTTGTCTGTTTCTCTATTTGTTTCTGTCCTTGTAAATCAGGTATGATGGTACTAAGGTCATGAAACATTTGGATAATGCTCTCAGATACATGGTCTGATTTTTTGGGTGGTCCTTTGGAGACCCAGGAGTAGGACTCAATGATCCTTGTGTGTTCCTCAGGATATTCTGTGGTTCTGTGATTCTCTGAAGGTCATAGGAATTATATTGCATAAGCTACGTTTGAGAAACGATTTAGTAATTACCTCTTTGACAGCTACAGACACTTGTCTTGCAAAGCTGTATGATGGAGCTAGGTTGTGCTACAGTCCTCACCAGATCCTACAGCAGGCTTCCAAAAATGAGTTGAAAATAGCGAATAAGGTCATCAATTCAACCTGAATAAGGCTCATAGGTGAGGAGAAATTTCCTTCAGCAAGCCTAAGAATCTCATTTTTATATTATAGATATTATTAGATCTCAGAAGAAGCTCTTCCAAGATTTTGAGGCACAGTTTGATGATTATTAGCTCAATTCAGTGACACAATTACTACAGGCCATTTAACACGAATGTATCCCCAGTTGCTATCCATTATACTAGTAGCTTTGATAATGTCAGTGCGTATAGCTGAGAGCACTGTACATCATAAAAAAGAAAAAAAAAGAAAAAAAAAGATTATATGTTAATATCACAGCTCAGCCATATATTTATAATACAAAGCCCATGACAACATCTTACCACTCAAATACTTAGGAAAAGGCTACGTTGCATGCCAGCTGAAGTATACTAAAATCAGACGTCAGGCCAAAATATGATTCTTTTTTTCATTATCATTGGCACTGTTATTCACACATAAAATTGTCCTCTCCTTGTGGATTAGATTCATCTCACCTACCTTACTCACCTAAAAAATCATTGCTTAAGTCTGAGCTAATCACCTTAGACTCTGTAGAGTCAGTAGAAAGAAATATGTATCTCCAGAGGGTGATTTTTCTCACGGTGAAATAGATGTCTGGGAGGGCACTGAAGATTTACCCCTTCACATACAAATAAGTAGGTAAATTTTCTCATCTATCCTTAATTCAATAATCATTTTTGTTTGTCTGTAGTGTGGTCAAATAATTTTTTTTTTTCCTTAAAGGGGATTTACCATCTAGAGCAACCACAGGGTGACTGGAATCCATGGAAGTCCCATTCCCAAGGAAAGGGCACTCAGCAGAGGAGGTACCAGTCAGGTGGAAAAGGGTCTGAGGACCTAATGCTAATTTAGCATAGCTGTCTCTCGATGTCAGATGTTAACAAGTGTGTTTCTGGCAGTAGGAGAGGGAGAAACACACCTTGAACCTGCAACCTCTCTTTGGGATTTTAACAGCAATAGCTTCTTGTTATACAGAAGTCACTTTAAATTTTAAAATGAATATGTTAATTGAGACCTGGAAATAGTCTTTACTGAGGACTTTACCTTGTATAACTTGAAAAGAATGACAAACAGCAGAGCTGGATACCTAACGTCTCTTGTAATTAATGGTAGCAAAGGTGATTGCTCTCTCTAAATACAAAAGGGAGGTAAGGGTGAAAACCTATAATATAATTAGATCTCTTTAAAAGGGCTTTTAGAGATGAGATCCTGTGTAATGATAATGTAGTTACACTCAACAGCAGAAACAAGAAGGTCACTGGAAGCCTTTGCAACACTGCATGCCTACAGTGCCTGCCTGACACTTTGGAGGCCCAGAGTCACAGCACCTAATGCACAAGCCTCCAGCCACGTGCTTCTTGGGGCTGTGGTGCTCTAGAGATTCCCTCACATCTCCTACACAATTCCTTCAATGCAGAACAGGGGATTAGAAGAAAGGCTGATGCCCCCACAATGCCAGTTGACCCAGCAGCCAACAGAGCAAGAAAGTGCCTTAATATTGCATGAGAAAAAAATTAAATGGGGATTTTCAGTGTTTACAGTAGGCTTTGCAAGTCCCAGAGTTAATGAAATTGCCCAGTAACCCCAAGTCACTGCTAAGAAACTGCTGAGGAAGCTCTTGAAGAAATCCCATTTCAATTTGCTTATTTAAGTTACTAGAAAAAAAGACCTCCTTGTTATCTAATTTGTTGATGAGTTCAGACACTTTCTGGAATGATTACTTGCATAATTTACTTTATCGATACATTATTTATAAGTCCTCATTCAATTCCAGGCTCGGGGTTTGGAAGTAAGTCTTACATAATGGGTTGCTGGTGTCACATTGTGTCAGAGGAACCAAAAGTGTTTTTGACAATCCAGGGATTGTCACTAAAGCAGCAATATAATCAGAGGTAATCTTTCATTGCTGATTCATTACAAAATGCTCCCTTGCCATTAACTCATAGGAATCTCATAAATTATAATGTCCTTTATTGCTTGAAGAAGAGTTTCCTGAGGAGGATCAGTTCCAGACTAAACTGTTCCCTAAACTGAAATCCAATATCTGCGACTGGAAGCAGTGCTTTCAAGACTTTCTAAGAGCATAAGTAAAAGATCTATTCAAGTTCAATACAGAAACACTGATATGTGAGGACCCAAACACCATGAGTTTCAAAACACTAATGCTTTGTAAACTGCTCGGTGATACACAATGAGTTTAAAAATTCAGTGAGGCTTTGGCTTGTCCCCAGGAGCTCAGCATTTCCTTTCCCTTCCTGGCAATGTATTTTAAAATATATGTATACTGAGAAAAGTATGTGTATATTGACAGAGAGTATGTATATATTGACAGTTTCCATTCACTGTGGTTGGGAGAAACCCTTTAGACTCAGGCAGATAGTATATTTTGATAGAGAAAGAAGCAATCAGTTGCTTGAGGCAATAAATCCCTTTCTGTTTTAAGAGTCTGATGCTAACTAGCAAAAAAAGACTGCTCAGTCTGTCCTGCTGTGAGCAGAAATATTTTTGTTTCTGCCTCGTTGTTCTCTTTAGCAGAGCAAGAAATAATTTATTACTTCAGGTTTATTCCATGAGAGTTTATTACTTAATATGTCAAGGTTTGAGCCAGGCTGGCCATATTAATGTAAGAATCATCTAATCAGTGTTCCCGGTGAAGTGTGCTAGGCATTTTAGATGGAATAAAATCCCTGTCTATCACAATAAGATCCACTGCAGGAGAATTTGTAACTAACTTCAGACAAACTTAGAGTTTTGTTCCTAGCTGAATTTTAATATCTGTTTAGAAATAAAGACAGAGCTTTGAAATGTCTGTTTTACTATTTCCTTTCAAATCCACCCAAAAAAAAGAAAGAAAAATGAATTGCTGATTCTTTATTTAAAAACCCCTAAATTTTCAGTTCCAATACTCAGAGTGTAATATTCTTAACTGACACTATTTGAACAAATATATGTTAAAGCTCCTATTAATGCCAATGTCTTCTGGTTTATTATTTTTTGAAACAAATTCTTCATTCTTTTTGCCTGCTGACTTTTAAGGGACCAGTGGGCACTATGATGACATTTTAAAAATGCTTTCCACACATTTCAGGACTTTAGATGTTTTTCTGAAGAAAAAGAAATGTGCAAGTGTTCCTTTTCTCTCTCTCTCTCTTTTTTTTTTTTTTTTTCTTTTTCTTTTTCTGATGTTGACTCATTTCAGATAATAATTTTTAGAAGGTTGAATTAGATTGGATGGTCACTCATACTGGAGATCAGAAACAAAATAAAGCCAACTCATAAGCAGTCATCATTAACCAGGTTCAAAGGAGCTGGCAGTAACTCAGCTCCCAAACTTTAATTACCATCCCTTTACTGAATCCCCCTTGGAGTCTGAAGCACATCATTCCCCAGCCCTGTTCATAATCACCCTTCCACGCCATGGCCTAACGGAAATTCATTAAGTGATGTACTTAATTATGTAAATAGTGTGTCTTCTGCCTGCCCTCTCTTTGCACTTGCAAGTGTGCTTGCTTATTGATGGCTGGCTGCATTCAGCTCAGTGCAGGCTGTCTTTGCAAATGCATTGGAAAACAAGCTGTGTGGTGCAAGCCCAGAAATAAGCAAACACTCACTGTTACAGGTCAGTAGGTAACAAAGCAAGCAGACATGTCCTAGTCAGAAATATTCCTTCAGGTGAAGGCAGGCCATGAAGAGAAACTACAGAGTGAGACATGGGGTTGGTGCAGGCACTTTATTTGGAATAGCAGCTCTCATGGACAGTTAAGTGCACAGTTTCAGGTCCACCGTCTCCTGTCATTTAGATGATACACAAACTGCCCAAGTGCAGACCTAAGTAGAATCTGAGAACTTCTTGGTGGGCAGGAGCTTGTGCACCTGCACAGGAGGATGGATGAACCACAACTACAACCACCAGCAGCTGCCCTGCTTCTGCTTATTCCTGGTCATGGTGTAAGATCTGTGCTAACCTCCCACCAGGCTCATTGCCAACACTGCAAACAAGAATTCTGTGGGACATGAGTATATGTAATGCTTTCCAACCATGTTATTGCAGAGGTATGGATACAGAGGTCACCAGAGGGGTCTGCCTCCAGACTGTGCAGATAGAGACTAGGTGCACACCTAGGTATAGATAGGTGTAAGGGGAGTTGGCCTGGCTGGAGGTGGCCAAAAATATTTTAACCACTAGACATTCTAGCACAATGTAAGCTAGAAGGGGATTTGAAGAACACTGTTTAAGGAACTTTAATCATATTTATGGGGAAATTGTCTTCTACACTGATAGTAGCAGGGAAAAAAAAACACAACATATAAAATAACAAACATGGGTGAAAGCTGTAGTGCATTAGACAAAACCACTGGACAATTTACAGGTCTGAGCATGGCGTACAACCCATCCATACTGTGTTCTGGTCAGGGAATGGTGCCCAAGTAAAGGGTCTATAGACAAACTTCAACATATTACAGTGTGAGGAGTCCCCTTAAAAGAATAATTCAACATTAGAATTAGGTATCTGTCCTTCCACATATAGTATCCAGATATGACAGCTGAAAACAGATCAGGTGTAGGTCCCCCCAGATGCTGATCCAGGCTGCCTTGTCCTTGCAGTCTGGGTTTTGAGTGTTACAAACACGTTACGTATAGCTGGAGGAATGTGATCCTTCTTCCACTGGTGCCCGTATCCCATGCAAGCTCATTCCCAGCTCCTGCTTCTCCATTGCCTTTTTGCACATAGGACCTCTTCTCAGCCATTCAGAGGGACAATAATTTTTCAGAGTACCTTGATCACAGCCCAGAATGCTGCAGGTTTACCAAGGATGACTGTGATAAACTCCTTTTTTGTGAAGGGTTATGAATATCTGAAAGGCAGAAAGAGAATGAATTTGAGGACTATGGAATTTAAATTCATGGACATCCATTAGCTGAGTCACCATGACTAATTTCTGTCTCAGGTCACTTTTATAAATGGAGGATTAAAGATATGTGTACAGAGATTTTAAAGATTTTCTTTTTCTCATAAGGCATTTATGCACAGGTTTATCTGCTCCACTGGTCCTACAGGAAGAGAAGACAAAGAATACCCCCATGGCTTGGAGTGAAAGCTTCTTTTAGACATCTGGATGGCAAAAGACTTTGAGGTTCTGAATTTTAGCAATAATTCAATTGCATTAGCTTGCTTAATGACCTGCCCCCCCCCCAAATAAATAAATAAATAAATAAATAAAATAAATAAATAAAGGTGCTGCTGCAGTTACTTTGGTTCAATAGGAAGGGAAAAGAATACACTGGTGCACTGTTTGGTGTTTTGTTCTACAAACCTGCAAGAATCCAGCCAAGTTTGCAGAGTTACATGGCTGTGTTTGTCAGTTAACAGAATTTTGACTCACACTGGAAGCCAAGCAAAAACTATAAGTGCAGTTTTGGAATGTGTACATTCAAACCTTTTGCCTTGGCCTTATCCCTCAGGTGTGTAATCCTTCACATTTTAGAAACACAACCAAAAAGGCACAGATGCATCTTCCTGCACCAGTTTCTACCAGAAGCACATGAATTTTATGATGAGTATAGAACATCATTTATAATCATTTATGATATTTATAGAACAAATATTACAAATATTTGCATTCAAATTGCAATGAAAGGGAAGCAGAAAAAAAACAAGGAGACGCCTCAAAGGAAAAATAGAAAAATAAAAATACACCCACTCTCTCTGTGGTTTCAAACTAGAGCACGACAACAGACATGAAAGGTTCTGCTTTTCTTTTAATCTCACAGCACAGCTGTCTTCTCTATTGTTTGCAATGTGTCGGTGTCACAGATGCAAGTTTCACCTTTCTCCAAAAGCTACATCCTTTTGACAGCAGTGATAAACAGTAGACAGACAGTCAGACTTGCAGGATCTTTGAAAATGCCAACTCCCTGGACCCAACACTCATTTTTTCAGGACAGCTCTAAATCACGCTCCAACTTTTCTGGCTCCCAGGAACCCCAGGGAAACAGAGGAAAGCAAAACAGCCTGCTCTTCCTGGTCCTTCCAGCTGGATCTTTTGTGAGTATCACAGTCTCCAGCCGTGATGGTTTTGGCTTGCTTATTTTGGTATAACAAATGCATTAACTGAAACAGTTTATCCAGGAGGGATGCAGATGTCCTCTCTTTGCTTATGCCTGCAAGGGGAATGCAGGTCCCTCTGGACTCTGACCAATGCCTCTCTTACCCCGTTTTTTAAAATTATTATTATTTTTATTTATTTATTTATTTATTTTTGAGAAAAATGCATCAGAAGACAATTCTCCCTTATCATGTGCTGTGGCCACATTCCCAATGTGATCTGGTGTATCAGTGGGTTAGGAACAACAGTAGAAAGTTAGTGAAAAATCACTTCCTCGTAGCCTGGATAAACTGCACCAAGTGCATATTTAAAGACCATAGCAAAAGCTTAGTTGTGTCAGAGTAAAAATAAAAGGTTTCCTTTTCTTTAAGTTTATGATGAAAAAACAAAAAACGGTTTATTGAAACCTTTTTCTATTTATGACTAGGGCAAAATTAGTACCTGGAGGATACAGTAAATTTATTTAGCCCTGACGGTGACATATTTGATGAAAAGTAAATGAAGCCCACAAATCGTTGGTGATAAACTGGTTAATAATGTATTGATCTCTGAATTGAGGGACACATAAAAAGTACCAATATATCTTTTTGGTGCACACAACTCCATTTTCAGGCATTTTGTTTATTTAGCCCAGACATAAATCTGCATCACTGGGAAGAAAGTCAGCTACACGGTAATAGTGGCTGCTGATCCAAAATTTGTTAGAGAGTGACTTAATCATGTAACTGGCACCAATACATGCAGGAAAAACAAACCACAATATTTTTATGAGTCATATAAAATATAACAGTTAGGTACCAATAAGGTCTAAATCAGTCCTTGCTTGTGCAAACATTGATTTCCACATATATAAATATAGGTGTAAAGATTAATTATAATTAGAAAGCTAAATTACCATAAGCAAGAATTAAGTTTTCCTTTCCAAAGCACTGCCTTGGTGAGCTAACTGGGATGCGAACCTCTTTCCAGTGAAATTATGGACAAAAAAAGTAATTGAAAGGCAAAAATCAGTCTCCTAAGTTTCACCTGAGTTACTTTATAGCTTAAGATGTATGATTGATTTTGTAGTTGCTCCTGGTTTGCCAATATTATACTAATCTTTCCAGATCATGCAAAATCTGCACTGTCTACAATTGAGATATAGTTGCTCATGCTGCCTTTTTTTATCTCGTTAATTATGATGTTACACCACAACAAACTCTATCAGGAACCTTCAAAGATAGTGCCAGCTGTAATCACAGAAAGCAACACTCCAGAGGCTTACATGGACTCAGTGACAGCTGCACAGGTTGGTTTGCTTTGGATCTGTTGAGTCAGTGCTAGACATTAGATTTTGGACAGGCCGCAGATTAGGAAAATATGTAGTGTACTGGCAGAGCATTAACTATTCAGGATAAAACAGCAAAGGAAGGCCCTACTGTTCAACTTCATTTTATTTAAATAATTTAGTATTATAGACTTTGGGAGTTTAAAAAAAAAAAAGCTTGAAACAAGGGAAAGAGAGAATGGTCTACACAGGGAAAACTTGAAAATAACTACATGAAGATAGTTCCTGTGTTGCAAGAATAAATACTACCTGCAGTAGTAGTACTCCTAATTTTCACTTCAATAAAGGATTCTTTACTTGACAGTTGTGCAATTCTCTCATGTAATCAATCACCTAGTACATGGAGAGGAAATAGCAATAATAAAATGTACTTTTCTGTTCCGATGCCAGCACCATGGCAGGAAGCATTGGGAGTGCAGGTCACACCAAGACCTTGGCTGCTGCTCCCAGGCTACATTGTCAAAAGACACTGGTACACTGTTGTCTACTCTCAGGCCAGTCTGGCCACATCCACACTATTTAAATCTTTATCTTCTAAACTAGGAATGGGCTGTGTATGTAGAATAGTCGTTTTCCCAAATTAACCCTCAGGCTAGCCTTTGGAAATTTACTGAGTTACATTAAGTCTACATTAGTAACAAAACAGAGAAAAATTCTGACTGCAGGCACTGGCGTTTGTTTGTCCATGCAACTTGTTGGCTTTAGCATTTTCTCAATGTCTAGACGTGACTTGAAAGATATCATATTCCTTACAGATAATATGGATGAGGCCTTCCTTTATGGTAGAAGAAGAGAACCCAGCAGCATGCAGTTGTGCTATTCTGTACTCCTCATACCTTGGGGCAAGGAAAGAAACCTGACCAGGGTAATTTCCTGGTAGAGATGTAGCATTTGTGTCTGGCTTTGAAATTCAGAAGTGCTGTAAAAGTACTGAAAACACTGCAAAGGCTGAATAAATGCATTTCTGTGGTTAGCAACATATTTATAAAAAGCCCCACAAAAACAGCATGGACTTTAAGAGCTGCTTGTAAAAAATGGAAACAATTATTCTCTCCATGTTTGCAAAGTAGTTTCTATAAAGGGGAACATTTATATTATCAGAAGTGTGTGTGGACTCTGTTTTTCTGTTTCTTGTTACTACTGCAGAGATTTCTGTATTACAGAAGAAGAATTTTTCTAATTCCATGCCTGTTTACTTGATCACAATATGAAATAATAAACATAATTTGGACATCACTGTTTTTTGCCATAAATATGACAGGGATGATGTCTACAATTATCACTTGCAGTATTATATCTGTTCTTTAGTGCTAGGCATTTCTCTTTCCTACCTCTTCCTACATAGTCCAATTAATTCTAAGCCTTTACAGCAGAGGTTTTAACTCTACCTGGATATTTGTGCCACCTTGTAAAAACTGGTTTCATGTTTGGTTTCATTTTTACTTCCTGGATAATTAAAATAAATGATTAATGAATCAATTCATTGTTAGGAGATGAGGTAGTGCTTTCCTAAACCAAAAGGGCAATTCTGAGGTAGGTTGGTGGATTTGTCCCTCTAATTAAAAATGTATTGTGGTAGCAAATAAGCAAAATGTCCTGTGATCCTCAAACTCACCTGCTGCCAAAAACTCTCAAAATTGGTTGCAGAAAGCCATACTCTACTTCTCTTATATATATGTTAAGTAGCGTAGAGAGCTTTATTTTGGTCTGGGATCTGATTAGATAATTCTACTGTGAAAGGACAACTTGTACTATGATTGAACAAGCTTTGGCTGAGATATAGAAAGCTCTTCCAGAAAAAAAAAAAAAAAAAAAAAAAAAAGAAAGAAAAAGAAAAGAGAGAGAGAGAAAAAATTGTCTTTAAAATTGTGCTGAGCCTTTGATGTTACATTTGTCCACGAGTCTGCCACTCTCTGCTGGTATATTACTTTAGTCAGTCACCGGCTATGACTGTGCGGAGTATGTTTGGTCCAATGTGAAAGACAGCTGAATTTTTATAACACTGGTACTCATATTCTGACTGCTGCACATTCATGGAGTAGCAATAAGGGTCACACTGACTTCAAGGGGAATTCTCTGACTGTTGACTCCTCTGGCTCTTAACCTAGAAATCCCATACTTCTGCCTCTGTTGAACTTAGCACCAAAACTGTCATTTACATTCAAAGATCCCAATGGCTTTTTCCTGACTTGAAACATTTATCCACTTCTCCACATTTATTTATTATTTTTTTCTGTTGACAGCACATTTTTCTAATGTTGTAAAAAAAAAACGGTAGGGTGAAATTCATGCAAAAAAATGTCATCAGTCTTCAGTAGGATGTTTTATTGATTTCAGATTAGCAAACATCGTTTTAGAAAGGCTAAACCTAGTCTGGCCTTAAGAAAACCAAACTAGGAAAAATGGGAGCAAGAATCATGCAAAACAATTTGCTCAAGCTGGTGAAACAGAGCAGCTAATTGAATATCTCAGGTGTCTCTCATTTATGAACATTGCATAGGATTCCTCTGTTTATCTACATAATTTGTCAGCTTGAGGGATGTGCCACACACAAAGGAGGCACATTCTTAGGTTTAAATGTTCACTTAAATGGGAGGAGAACAGAGATTTCTCCTTCAGAGGATGTACTGAACAGATCTGGTTGCCCTCCAGACAGATGATCCTCATCCAGGGTGCTAGCTGGCAAAACATTTAGGTATAACATATTCAGTAGGTCTTAAGTCTGTGGGCAAGTAAAATACAGTCATGATTTGAAAAGGGAGATGCCACCTGGCCCACAGGTATATGGAGAGTGCAACAGAGTTCGTAGGGTTCCCTAATAAAAAAAGACATGGTCATTTTGGTTACCAAAGGTTCCTATTTATTACAAATCACTACAAATCACCACTAGCAAGAATACTATGATTAATAAGACAAATATCTATATATATATATAGATAAAAACTATTACAGGTACTACCAAGAAACAAGATATATGAGTATATATGTAAAAGATTATATATTAAAGAGATATTAAATTACACTACTTAATAGTAGCAGCAATTAGACGTAGTAGAAAAACAATTTGATGTAGGAAAATCAGTAATATAGCAGCAGATAGGGTTTGAAGATAATTACAGGTCAGAAAACTTACCAATAATACCATGACAGTGAATGGACTTACTATGACTAACAAACAATAATATAACATCAAATGTGCTTGCCACAGATACTCTTATTAAGACTACATTTATCACAACTCTATTTATCAATAGCAAGAATATACTTATCACAACTATATGTATTAAGACTGTATTTATCTTTTTATCTACATATATATATTCATAAAATCATTGGCACCAAACACATCAAACTGATCCCAGAAGAGAGGACCAATGTCATATGACCTCAGAGGGGTCTAATGAAGAAACCAGCTTCAGGCAAAGACCAACCTCAAAGGGTCTAAAACCAATCTCAGAAAGAGAATGGCCAAAGTGATGGACAGTCTCACTTCAGAGTTGATCCTCATCATGGGGGGTGGAGTGTCACAGAAGTTAGGAATCAGTGTTGCAGTGTCATGAAGACAATGTTCCAGTGAAGTTTCAACCCGTGTGAGGAAAAGAAAAATGAAAGAGAAAAGGAAAAGGACAACATGCAGCACAAGTAATTTTTCAGAGAGGAGCTCTGTCTTGGGTAAAAACAGGCCCTTTTTCTTTCCTTGAGACATAAGAAGGTGTATGTCCTATACGGACACGACCACTTAGGGAATCAATGGATGGTGTTCATTTTTGTCTTCTTCCTGAGACAGAGAAGACACAAACACCCTGGAGGTGTTCAAGGCCAGGATGAATGGGGCCTTGACCAACCTGATCTAATAGGTGGCATCCCTGTCAAAGGCAGGGGGGTTGGAGTTAGGTGATCTTTAAGGTCCCTTCAAACCCAAGACATTCTATAATTCCATAATGTTCCTTGCTTTCCTTTATTTTCTTTAAACAAGAATTGTATTTCTCGTGTCAATTCCCAGTTTCTCAGGTGATATGTTGTCCCTCAGTTTCTTGTTTCATTTCCATCAATGATACTTTCCAGATGCCAATGGTACGAGGTATCCCAGTGTCACTATTTTTCCTCCTAGGCCAAAGGCCAAGGAGCCAGGCCTGGTTCCCGGGCTGAGTTTTCAGGCTGACAGACCTTTTCTCCTGTGTTTAGCAGTCTGTGTTTAGCAGTCATTTTATGTCAGAACTTGTCGCATTACAGCCAGGTTACCTCTGTAACTGCTCCCATCAAGTACCTTGTTGATTTGCTGAAGAGTGGGAATTGCTGTGCTGGGCTCTTAACTGTGAGAGCATTACACTGTAAAGACAGCTCTTTTTTAATGTATAGATTCTGTGCACATTTGGGATTATATTTTCATTCAGCATCCTCATGATGTTTAAAATAGCACCAGGTGAGGCTAAACAGAGTGGTGCGTTTGAACAGGGGCACTCTGATGCCTTTATCTATAGATTTACTTAATCTTGTGTGTGTACTCCCACAGGTGATTCTGTGTATTCATCTATTTTTCACGACATATTCCCATTATATGACATCTTCCCAGTGTCACTGTGTGCCTCTCAGCACAGATTAGTTTGTTCTGAGGAATAAAAGAGATATAAGAACAGTCACCATCACCTTTTATGACCTGATCTCTTAATAATCATAAATAAAATTGATTAAGACTGTTTTGCATTACTAAGGCCCTGAGGTTTTCTCTGACTGTTTTAAAAGATGGTTTTGAAACATTCAAGGGGAGAGCACTATTTTCTTATGAACTCATGATTTTGTGATGAGAACCTTAGGTTTCCTTCAGATAGACAAACTGCTTTGGAGATCTTCCCAGGCCTTCTCTATTGCAGTAAGAGAAATTGTGGATTGTAATGCAGTGAGGAAGAAGAGACTGAACTGCAGTGCTACCTGAAAGAGTGCAATGCACAGATCAGCCCTGGGTCATCCCCATCAACAAAAGAGAATACTGAGGCACTTTATTGAAGTCACCTAAGAACAGACACAAGTGCTTGTGCATGCCACAACTCATCTCACCTGTCTCATCTCAGCATTGCCATATAAATTTTGAATATCCTCAGCCACTCTGTTGAACAGAAAAAAAACTGGACAAAGACAAATAACAAATGTGTCTGGATCAACTCTTCTACCTCCTTCTTCCCTTCTTAATATTTGAAGAGAAGAAAGAAAATGAATGAGCAACTGTGTTACTTGTCATGAAATATGTATTCAGTCCAGGTGACAGGTTCACCTGCCCTGCAGTGGATGTGGTCCTTTCAATGCACACCTATGTTACTCATGGGGAGGGTCTGGAGGTCTCCAGCTTTGTCCAGAGTTGAACTGACTAGTCGTGCAACTACTGTTTCTGATAAGCCTGTGATGATATTGAAATTTTAAACTATTATATGTGTCAATGCAATTTATGCTTTCCTGCAAAGTGGACAGCATTTCACATCCCATCTGATCTCTACTATCTCTACTAATATTTCCAGGCAGGATCACAAGAAAAAAATAAAATCCCGTAGCACATGTCTGTAGCTAACATAGCCATAGTAAATCACACCATTCTGTTGTACCAAATGAGATGTCTAAGAATCTTCTTGGCTAACTGTGTGGATTCCCAGACACACTTAAACTAAGACTTCCTAGCAATCATGTTGCATTCAAGTGAATATGGTTGCACATTTATTCTAATGGGTGATCAATGATAACACCCTAATCAGTACAGCATTAGTGGAGCATCTAGAAAATGAAAATGACCAATTAAAACTCATTGCTTTTCTAGCACTTAGAAAATGAGCTAATAATAATAATAATAATAATAATAATCTAGCTTCCAAAAACTGCACACTCACCTTGTAAACTCAAGCCTGAAAATAAAATGTGAACAGCTTGATGCACTTGCAATTAGTTGAAGAAATTTCAGCAAGTGATCAAGACTTCAAAAATGTCACAATTAAGAATGCCCATGACATTTTAATTTGCCTCTTGTGTGTCCATGTGTGGAAATGGTCTATAATTCTATTGACACATTTTATTTGTTTACATGGGGCATGACTTGCTTGGTTTACAACCTAAGCATTACTTTCAAGAGATTTGGACTGTGAAGAAAGGTTAATATGATGCTTTCCTTATTTATTGCAGAAGATGAAAAAAAAAAAAATAGTAGTCATAGAGGCAGAGCAATATTCTGCTTCATTATTAGGTTAAAAGCAAATCAGCATAATTCCTTTGAAGTCAAAGTAGCCGAATGTGTTTTTATTTTATGACAACAGGATATGGTCCATAGGAAATATACATTTTCTAAATCATCTCATAAGGGGTTCTTGAATCTCCATTATTTCAGTGGCTGATTGTAGGCTTGGGAGTTTGAACTTCTGCCTGCCTTTCTCCAATACCCTCAACACCTTATTGTCCAGCTCCTGTGTCTCTGCGACACTTCTTTCTCTTTTCTCATGTCAGCAGAAGGGTCAGGTAATACCCAGAAGATGTGTCTTGGTGCAAATCAACAAGTAGGGATCAGAGGGATTCAGAGGGATCTGGATAGGCTGGACTGATGGACCAAGGCCAACTCTATGAAGTTCAGCTAGGCCAAGTGCTGGGTTCTGCACTTGGGACACAACAACCCCATGCAGATCTGAAGCCCTGTTCTACCATCCCTGTCCCCCTGCCTTCCTGCCCTCCACATGGACATGAGGAACATCTGCAATGTGAGGACAGAAAGAGGAGAAGACATTGTGTGGACAACCTGTGTGGTGATAGGGGTTCACCTGCTCACCTTTCCCTCCTTTCAGTGCTTCCTAAGGAGGAAGATCCTTTTACTCTCCACCTCAAAAACTACTTGGAGATCCAGCCCACCTCCTCCCTCTACCAAATCCCTTCTCTCAGCATGGCCACAAAAGCCATTCTGGTACCACTACATGAAGTCAGTGGCTATGAGGAGCCGAGGAGTGCAAGAAAAGACAAACTGCTTCAAAATATTGCCTGGCAGGCTACTTCAGGAGGTGGAACCTTGTCTGGAGCAATGTGTCTGCAGGATGTTCTACCTGGAAGCACGTGGAAACAGGGAGGTGGGATGGAAAGTGGTGTAGGGAGATTCTGTTGCAGCACCTTTGATGTTTCTTTCACATCCCTTACATTTCATTGTGTTATAAATGGCTCAGGATTCAAATTAGGATTAAATAAAAAAATAGGATTTATTGAAAGAATATAAAGGAATAGAGGTAAGCAAACAGCGCTGGGTGCACCGGGAGTCTCCGCTCCACCAGGACGCACACCAGTTACATCAAGCAGCTGATTTTTATGCTCCTAGACTAATACATATTCATTACTACTTCTAAAAAAAATAGATTACTAAAATTAGCTTCCGGGGTGCAGTCCCTCCTACTGCAGCATGCGCAGTCTCCTCTGGGGTCTCTTCTGGGGGTCTCTAGGGGTCTTTCATGCTGAAGGCTCGTAGTCTTCCTCTCCACCTTTGTACTTACTGGGCACCATACCAAGTTTACGGAACATCTTCTTCAAGTCTTGTCTCCCAGCCGCCCTTCAGCTTCTTTCTCCTTCCTCTTTATCTCTCGGCCCCCCCTAACCAGATACCAAAGATCCACATAGTATCCCATAACAGTCACTAGTTGTTATCAGTTGTTCTGAAACTCCCAGACACACGAGTAATTAAAACATTCTTCCCCAGCCATTCACAGACACATCTATAGCAGTGTTAGAAATAGAAGTCCGGAATAACAAAAGCAAACAGGTTCATAAATTTAAGAAGTGATAAATTGACTAGAATGAGGGGGAGACTGGGACACACTGCAGCTGTGGTACAAGAATTGAATTGCCAGTGCAGGGCCCAGAGGCAGACAGGATTCAAACAGAATTGTTCTTTATGGACACGAATTGTTAAAACATTCCTCACAACTGAGTCCACCAGTGCTGAACTAAAAAGTACCTTGGCCAGTCTGGTACAAATTACTATGTTGTATTGAATGTCATTTTTACCCTGTGTGATTACACACCATGCCTTTCTGCCAACCCAAGTAGACTACTATCCATTTACCAATTTTCTGAAAACATTTCTGGGTTGTGTATGGGCCCTGAACTGGCATGTTATGTGTATATGGCATGCCTGGCCCTGAGAATGCTTCTGACAGACCACATCCTGAGTTTGCCAAGCTGCAGATCAGGCTTAACTTCTCTCTTCTGCCCTGGTTTCCATGGACTTCATTATGTAGATTACAGACAGGAGCCAAGCCACAGTATTTGTAAAGTTGTTCTCTGGATAATTTAAGGACTAGTATTGTATGTGGCATTGTGGAAAATGTCTTCTTGATGCTGTAGGTATTGCTCCTGTTAACACCTTCGGGCTCTCAAACATCACTGCCCTGCTGGCAGTAAGAACCTCAGAATCAAGGTTCTGTTACTCTGTGCTTCCCTGGTCATGCTCTTGGCAGGTGAATTGGATAAACAATTTATGTGTTGGACTCTTAGGACTCTTATGTGCTCTTGTGAAGCACATGCAACCTCAAGAATTTGGATTTTTTAAATATTTAGTAAAAAGGTGGGTGCTTTTCAAAGGAATGGTTAAAATTGCATGTGTGACACTAAACTGATTTTCCTGACAAAGCAAAAAGATGAATGAGCTTCCCTAACAAAGTTTTAGGTATACAGACACACGAAGTACACGTGCATGCACAAACAGAATGACTGACAGATGACCCACAAACCAACTTTACTTTAGGGGGAAAAACAAGAAAACATATTTTTTTTTTTCTGAAATTTTTCATTAAAAGTATTTTTGAAATAATAAATAAATAAATAAATATATCCTTCCTTTGTGGGCACTAACCGTTTCCTTTTCACATTCAGGCTGAAAAAAATGCAGAACATTTGTAATTTTTCAGTACAAGTTTCTTCAGAAGCATGGTTTTCATTCAAGGCAGGAGTCTTAGAGGGCTGAATGACCAGGGATCACTGTTTAATTTTACATTCTGGATGGGTATTGCTATAAGCCATATCAAATATAGATGGCAATAAATTAGAATAGCTCCTCTTCTATTTCCACATTCCCTAAGGAAGGATATATATATATATATTTTAGCTTGTGAACCCAATTAGAAATAGACACTGTGAGTGTGTAAATGTAATGTCTTTTTACTGGATTCTATTCAAAATCTTATGAGTTTGGGGGTTTAAATTATGAATTTTCCTGATGTCCATAGTTATAATTTCTTTATGAAAAGGAAAAAGAATAAATCAGAAGTGCCAGGAAGATGCATTGCATACTAGAAAATTAACAACATCTCAAAAATTTTTCTTATGAAGAAATGAATTATTCAAAAGTAATTTTCTTGAGTTCAGGCTATATTGGGCTGTACTCTCTCAATTCAGATTAGAAACCTCTGAGTTGTAATGCAATGTTGTAAACCACTGCCTCATCCCCTGCACATATCTTGCATCCATTATGACGAGAGGATTGACTAACAGCTTTGTGAGCTATTATTGACATTTCATAGAGGGGTAGGGGAGTAAGGAACTGATATTTCCTAAGTGCAAATAAATGCCCAAATTAGGGGTATTTCTTATGGGCATGATGACCATACAGTCATCATAGTCTTACTCTGTGTAGAATAATAAACATTCAAAGTGATAATCAGAGCCTCTCTCTTCACAGATGGTAAAGGGAATTCAATGTGGTTGGGGAAACAATGTCCTTAACTTGATGATCTAAAGTTATGTGGGTCTTACTGACCTTCCAAAAGTCATACAGTCTACCTCTGTGGTAGTACATGAAACAAGACCAGGCCTTGGACAATTTATTACTAGAGTTGGACCCTGTAAGAGGAAGAGTGGACCTCACATAGGAGTCTCTTTGGTTAGCAGAGAACTCATGTAGCAGAAACACACTTTACTCTGGTGTGAATTTTACCTGTAGTTCAACAATTAATTTCCTTACAAAGTTCATGGTTAGTAAGAGTGCAGTTCACTACCCTCAAAATGGATTTTTTCATATTGCAGTGAATAAATGCAATGATAGACTTGTGTTTTCTTTCTGTCTGTGGATGCTTTTGTACTGTTGCTGATCATCCAAGTTATGCAGCCTGTTGAACAGCACCAGATACACATTATTAATGCACAAGTGACATCATTATTAAAGCTATCTTTTTGTTTGTTTTTGTTTTTGTTTTTGTTTTTGTTATCATGGGTCAGCATAATTCAAACTAGAAGGGAATGATAAATCCTATCATTTCAAAAGGACTTAATTCCTCTATAGTCACTCCTTTTCAAAAGATGGCTGCCATGAGGAAATTGTTGTTTGGCTGGACAACATACAACTCAAAAATGCCAGGACACGCTTCTTAATGAAGAGTAAGACAAAGGGGAAGGCAAAGGGTTGTCTAATAACAGTCTACAACTAACTGAATGTCATCTAACAATATGATGAAGCTAAACTCCTCTTCTTTTGATGGGTATCCATCCATCTTTTCTTGGGACAGGCAGATGTTTTCACATGACATGGAGGTTACAGTTAATGGCTTGAGGTGTTCAAATTGCCCATTAGGAAAAAAGACTTTCCCCCAAAAGATGGAGTAAGACAGGAACAGATTTATCAGACAGGTATTGACATCCCCATCTTTGAATGTTTTCAGCACCTGCTCTGACAAAGCCATATCTGACCTAATTAGATAGCAGAATAAGGGGACTTTTCTGACACTGAGAACAAGACTTTAGTAGGTGACAAGTGCTAACATTTGAATTAAGAAATAATTTTAAATTAAAAAATTCTTGGCATGTTTCCTTGCACCTTAACTATCAGATTTGTTTTCTAGCAAAGGGATTATAGCCAACTTTTAAGAGTAATGTGCATTTTTATAATTTTCCATATTTAAGAAGGAAATAGTCTTGTTTTCATCAAGAAAAAATGAAATAAATTATTTCCTGCAGTTTTACAGTATTTAATGTGTTATAAATCCAAAGAATGTATTCTTTTGTCACTTACATTGCTGCACTTTGCATATTTTGCCAATACAGTGTTGAGCGTGAAGATTTAAGAGGCTTCCCACTAATTTGCAATGGAAGAAATGTTTTTGAAATAATTCCCAACTTCTTGCCTTGACTCGTATTTCGACTGGTGTTTCCCACTGTGTTACATATGCCTGAAACTTGTGTTGAAATACACTTTTGAGATGATTTCCCCTGCTTGTGTATTGGGATAGAGTTGGTTCTTTATATCACAGACATAGACAATCAAATCCATCAGGATTTAAGCAGTCATGGGTGAAGTAACACCTTTTGCTCAGTATGGAGCTGTGCCATGGTGGAGGGAGTTTTGAGGAAGCTTTGACTGACCCAGAGGGATGCTTCTTCACTGATAAAAGAAAATGCAAAATCTGTCTGAGTACATCAGACTTCCTATCCATGCACAGCTACCTTCTGTAGCTGCTGAGGTTGACTGAAGCAAAGCTGGAAACATCTCTCTAGCTGTCCACTTATCACACAGGTGTGCAGGAGGCAGTGCAGCCAGGCACCCATTATTCTTTTTCTCCCCCATTATTAATGGCTACAGTCCTATAAGCCTAAGATGAGGTGTTTGATTCTTCTGAATGTATGTGTAGGAAGAAATCAGAGTCTTATATCTATTAAATATTATAATCAGTACTACCATAAAGAATATAATACAAAGAAAACTCGATACAAGCTCTTCAATTCTCTTAATAAAAATAATCATAATAGCTAAGATTTTTTGTTTGCTTGTTTTTGTTTTTTCCTGTAAGAAAGCATCTTTTCTGTACTTTTCTGGTTCCTTAAATTCTGCCCAAGGCACCTAATAAGTGACAGGTAAGTCTGGGTTTGCAAAGAGGATTATGAATTCTATATAATTACAGCTTGTGTGAAAACTTTTTTTTTTTTTTCTATCTTGTTTTAAACCAGATAACAAAGTTGATGCCCCTCATGGTAGAACATGTACTTCCAGTTAATGTTCTACTGCCTTCTGTTTCCAAAAACCACCCAGCCCTAGGACAGTGAAATCTGCTATTCACAGATTCCCAAGTTTGGACACAACAAATTGAGGGTGAGAGCCCCATCAAATTTTTTCTTCTCCTCTAAGTGCTCATAGACCACTCTGTTTTCCCTAGAAGCCTAGCCAAGTGTAAAAATTCCTTTTTTTTTTTCAAATCCCACAGGCATAGGGATTGCCATGTTTGCCTCCAGGCAAACATGGAGGGCATGATCCTGAGAGGCGTTAGGAGGTTCAGCAGTCCTTGAAGTTGAAGCTTTACAAGTAAATGCAGGATGTTTCCATCTTCAGCTCTTTCATGACATCTGTACCTTTGCTGATTCCTTTTTCTAGAACACAAATATCCATTTAGTTTAGCGGGATGCCTCTGGCTTTGTCTTGCTGCTAGCTTCTTCAAAATCATCAGTAACTTTTAATTCCAATTAAAAGTGAAAATTCAAAAATTACCAGTTATTTTTGCCTATAGTTTTGTGCTGTGCTTGAAATGCCCTATTTTTTTATTTTATTTTTTTAGTTGTTGGAATATTTACATCAGCATTGTCTTACTCCTACTTCACTCCTAGTTAAAAACCAGTGTGATTTCAGTAAAATGAAAACTTTGGTCACGCTTATTTGATCCAGGATCATTCATGCTGTTAACTTACAACCCCAGGATTTCATTCCTCTTGGAATTCTTTTATGCCCTCCTGCTGTAACCAACATTTTGTCTAAGGTTCCCTGAGGGATATTTCTCTGTCACGTCACTGTGTACTGCCCATGTTGCCTTCAGGCCTTCACTGATTTCCACGTGTAACAGGACATACTCAGAGCATAAGCAGTTACTATGTCAGTGACTTGCTAGTACGGCATCTGTGCTGTGACAGATTTAGTACTTTTGTATGAACTTTGAGGACATTAGTGTAACAAATTCTGTAATTTCAGGTTGTCTTAGGGAAAACTTAAGCTCTGGAAGAATTACTTGCATTCTTTCTCAGTATATATTATTTCTTTGTATATACATAACTTTTTGGAGAGCCAAAACTAGAAATGATTACACTTGAGAAGTTATGAGAGGCAGGCTATGTTAGGGAGGGGTGAGATTTTTATCAACCCACTGATAACAAATCTCAGCAGTCTCTGCTGGGAAGGCAGTTGTGCTAGGAGAAAAGTAACCTGGAGAGGCATAGAGGAATTAATATTTCACTTTTAATGTCCAAGATTGCTAAGGTGACAAAGGTTTCTATTTTTCATAAGCTGGAATAAAGGTTGTGTCTCCCTCAGTCAGTGCTGGTCTGTTCTTGCTTCTTCTGAACTGGTTCCATCTGCCACACACCACATTTCTCTGGAAGCTCCTGTTGTTTGTCTCCAGAATCAATAGTTAATCCCAAGAAAGGCTGAATTAAATAACCCACTTGCTTTGGAACACACAACCATGTGCTCAGTTCTGGAGTGATATTTTTCATTTGTCTGTTTTGCTTTTTGAAAACATTTACCAAACTAAAAATATAGTTTCCTTCTTCTGCAAGTTTTTGTTGCTTCACTATCCTTGCTGTATATGCAGCAAGACATGTAAGCTGCTCTGCTGACTTCAGGGGTGTTAAAGATATATTAATACCGGGCAAAAATATGTGTTTAGTGAAAAAGTCTTCAAAAAATCTTAGCTGGTGTAAACAAAGGTAGCATATTGCTCTTTATGCCTCATGGCTCCTACTGCTTCAGTAGCTCATTGATGCAACAGCAGATTTATCAAATTACACCTGAGCCTGTAAGAAATCAATTTCCAAAACAACTATAAAAGAAAAAATGTTTCTTATTTGTTGGGAAGTGCCTGTGTGCTTCTTCACATTGTGAAACTCTTTGGCAGTTATAAAATAAAAGTTGCAGCTTTGTAATTAATTTCAAATTGGCAGAAACATATTTTTACTTGACAGTTTTGTTACACTCAATTTTTTAACAGTCCAATCTTTTCTGTTTTTAAATATTTCTGATCAATATTGTCTCATTATTTTATTTTAGAGTCCTCAGTTTTGATAGTTTCCAATGTCTGACTTGCCTAATCAATCAGATCTAACCACTGAAAAGAAAAAAAATGCAACAGAAATGAGATCATCTCCTTCAAAAATAATGGTAGAAAATAGAAAACCTAGCAAGGAAATAAAAGTTCAGAAGATACTGTAAGAGCAGTGGAGTTCTTATAAGAAACAGTCCTTGTGAATATTTCAAAATAGTCAGAATTAAGTCCAAGCAAAAATCAGGAATGTCTGTTACTGAAGTGGGAGAAAAGTTTTGCTGAATTGAAGGCAACATCTGACCTGGGAATCTTTATGCCTTGTTTAATCCACAGAAGCTGCTGGCCAGTGTGGTAGCAAGAAATACTTGCTAGCAGTAATTGTTGTAGCAACGTGAAGGGGGCTTTGGCACTCAAAAAAGGATACTTTAGATATTTGCAAGCCAGCAGAGCCGGTCAGAACAGATAGCAAGTGCCAGGTGATGATCCTGAGCTGGAAATGCTATGGATGGTGTTGGAATGTCAAACAAGTCTGCTGGCAAAACGGGATGAGTCAGATGAGGAAGATGCTTGCAGTGGTTCCATAAACTGATGGAGAAAGTGATGGTAAGAATGGAAGGGAGGTGGTGGGAGGGGTGAGGTAGCACAAAGATGTGTTAATACAATTTTTGCTTCTTCTTGAAGAAAGGGCCCAGATGTGGATATCCAGGGAAGACTTCCTGGCTGGTGACTTGATTGTCTTAAGAATTTGTGTTAACCATCATGCTTCCACCTGGGGCTTCACTCTTGACCCTTTCCTTTCCTCCAACATGCTGCAGTAGCACAGGAGCACAGTGTGGGGCTTTGTATGACCTACACGCTACCAACTTCTCTTTGAGCTCAGCCCAAAACCTGAACTGTGAACGAAGAAGGAGGCAGTACTTAAAAACATCTCTTAGCAGAAGCAGCAGAAAATAGCATAAAATGTGGGCAATCTTACTCATTCTGGAACTTCCAGATCCATTTTAGGAAAGTCACTGTGCAGCCATGTGGATCCAAAGCACACCACTCATCCTGCCTGGGGCTTTCTGACCGATCTGACATTTTCCAGATCGACATAGCTGTGTGCCAGCTGAAATTGGTTTATTACAGTATTACTTTCCATAGGCTATATCACACTTTCTTCCGGGTGAAACAAAATTAATTGGATTTTTTTTTATTATTATAATTATTTTAACTGAACTTTAAAAAAAGTTACACGAGTTAGTCAAAAGTATGTAATTGCTTTTGTTCAAGTACTTATGGATCTGCTGTGCTTGCTGTGGGTGGGCATTCTTTCCCAGCAAAGCTCAACCAAGACCTATTGCTGTGAGTTGATGTGCTATTCTAGGTTTTATTATTTATTTATTATCCAGTGTCTTTTACTGGATCACTTAACAGAAGATACTGTAGACAGCAAAAAGCCTGTGAGTTTAAAATTTGAGCAAACAAACAAAAGAGAACAATTGTTCTGAAAGACTTGAAATAAAACAAATAACCTTTGGTTTAGGAATGAGCAAATGGGTAGGTGCTGGGAGAGCATACCAGGGATTAAAATATACTAAATTGCTTGCACTGTCCTTGGGCAACCTAATTTGCATGGCTTGTAGTGTTTCTTAAGATTAATATGCTTATATTTCATTCCTTTAAAAAAGTGCCACAAAAGGGTTGCAGTTGTATCTGGACTTCGCTGCCCTTCATGGTACAGGAGTGATTGGTCTTAGGTTGAGCAAGCATGAAGAGCTCTTCATGTTGAAGCTGTGGGACACAAGCAGCATCCTCTGAGTTTTTCTGCTTCTTTATGACCTTGATTTAATGTTAAATGCACCTCTCTGATTCAGGGTTTTCATTAAGTTCTGGGTCATAGAAGAGAATAACAAATAAGTTCACAGACTAATTCAGGCTGGAAGGGACCTCTGCCGGTCTCCAGTTTGACCTCCTGCTCAGAACAGATCTAACTTCAAAGTTAGATCAGATTGCTCAAGGATTTTCTTGCTTTCAAGTTCTGAGTATCTCCAAGGACTCAGATTTCACGAACTCTCTAGGCACTTGTCCTACTGTTTTAGCACTTGAAATTTATTTTCCTCGTATGAAGTCAGAAATTTCACTGCTGTAACTTGTGTCTATTGCTTCTTGCCCTTATAATGTACACTTATAAGAACAGCCATGTTTCAACTTCTCTATTTGTACACTTTCCATAGTGAAAGAAAACACCAAGAGCTCTTCTCTAGGCTTAAACACACCCAGTTCACTCCAGTCCATCCCAGCAGTGGTTTTGGCATCTCATTAAAAGACAAAGTGTCCCCAGATGGGGTGAGCCAGCTCAGTCCTGCTCACAGGCAACATTCAGCTTGATCACAGTGCCTGGAGGCAGAAGGTACAGCACAAGAGAAACATGCTGAAATATTAAACTGCAAAGGCAAACAGGGATGCTATGATCTAGCATCCTGTGATTCAATGTCTGTGATTGCATCTGGTGATATAATTCAGCTGTGAACTGAAAAGAAGGAAGGTAGATAAAGAGTGGAGGATGCCTTAAATGGTTTCTACAGATTGGGTGAGGCAGAAAGTGACTTCTCACTATTGAGTTGCATCAGCTGTATGGTGTGTATGAATATTTTCAGTCTTAGTATTGCTAAATGCTGTAGAAATGGAAATAGAATCATGTAACAATCTTGCAGGAAATTCAGCTGTTGGTTACAGCAAATAGAGCTTAATAAGATCTTTTTCTGTTTTTCTTCCCCTCTCCACCCCCCAACACCAAGAGCTTAAGTATTGAAAAGAGTCCATAAATTGAAACCTATAATGAAGTTTAGTAAGTGATGTGCACTTAACAAAACTTCCACCAGGAAAATTGTCTCCTAAATAGGGTGCAGCTTTTGCTAGGAAGAGAGAAATCATATTTCGTAGTTTTCATGGGAGCTTAACATGTTGAGGGAAACCTCATCCGCAGTCCATGCTAAGGACCAGGTAGTGTTGCAATGAGTATGGGGTCTCTGAATTTGGGGTGCCTAGATTACTGAACTGGTAAATCTGAAAGAACTTTCTTTTTCTTCATGACATAAAGGGCTTTCATGCAAAAGGTCCCTCTTGTCTGTTGCAAGATGAATCCAAATAATGAAAGATAAATAGTTCATGCAAAACAGAATAATTTTTCATTGACTGGCTCTGATACTATGTAGTCCCAGGCTTCCAGTATCTACAAGATCTGGTGTCAAAAAGTAAATAATTTCCAGACACATATCAATAGTGTCCCCTTATTATTTACCTTACTTATTTATTTATTTACGGCCATTTTTCATATATTTATATATTTTACAAACAATAGAAAAACACTTTACTTTTTTGTTGTTTATTATTGGCATCTGTCTTATTACTTGCATCTGCTTTATTGTTGGTGTCCGTTTTATTATTTATTATTAAAGTGTCTGCTTTATTCCCTCAGAATTGGAAGAAGCTGCTTTTATAAGGATGATAGAGAAGCTATATGTCCTCTAGCAAATAGAACTTAGAAGATGATTTTTTTTACAGTAGCTATGTTAAATAAAGGTTTTATCAACAATGTATGAAAGTTTCATAGTCACATTTCATTTTCCCAGATTTACGTTACCTGCAGATCAGGAGAATACTCAGGTTTCCAGTGCTAAAGATATAGAATCTTTCCTAATTACTTACTAAACTTCATTTGCTTCTGCAGAGAAAAAGGAAACATCCAAACCATGCTGCTATATTTTTGCTCTGGTAGCAGCATTTAGCAAAATTTCAATTCCAAGAATGACAAGAAACACCAAATTACAGTGGGCTTATGTTTACCTATACCTCCTGCTACAATATTTCTGATTGTTCTTAGCTTTGGAAAAATGTAAGAATTGGTATTCAGCTATAATTAAATGTGAATTTTATAGAAAAGAGTGATTTCAGTTGTAGGTCTTGCATTTCCGAAATCTGTTTTCCTTAGTGTGAGGGGGAAAAAACAAACAAACAAACAAAAAAACAGAGCAGTTTTAAGAAATATTCAATAAAGCAGGATAGAAAACCATGTTTGAAATTGAAATGCCTTGATCTGATGATCTAGAGGTGACATCTTAATGAGCTAGGCTGTACTGGGAAGCAGGAAGAGACTCCAGTTAAATGAAATCTTGCATTATGGAAGCCCTTTGTGGGTAACTTTCCAGTGCAGTTCCTGTTCTTATTTATCACATTGCTTTTAAAAAATGACCTTTCCCCCAGAAAATATATATTTTTTATTACTTATTAAATTTGGGACATTGGGGTGTATTCTGCAGTATTTTGAATCAAAACTGACAGACTACTGTGTGCATGCTACCATCCCCTATATCTGGTTTCTTATTTTTCAGAGAAGATTCAGAAATGTTGAGAAAGCTGAGGATGTTGAAAGCTGTTTAAAGAAAACATTTTTACTCCTATTTTTTCCCGAAACTGGGTCACATATAAGAATTCAGCTGCTAGTAATTAATTTTTCTGTTAGTCTGCTGTCACGTCTAGCTTATCACAAGATGGACCTTCACTGTCAGCACACATAGCACTTCTTTCTCCATTGTGGAGCTCAGCAAATTTGTCCCCAAGGTCAGGCATCTTTATTAGCAGCTTTCCTTTACTGTATGTACAGTAAGCTGGCTCATCTGCTCTGATGTTATCAGATAAAACCTGATTGCAATGACTGCCTCAAAGGTGACCTGACATAAGATGTGATGCATCATTCAGCCATGCAGGAGGCAATTTTGCTTGAGTTGTTTAAAAAAAAAAATCCAAAAGAAAATACTCCTAAACCAATAGGTCTGTGTGCCGCCTGGAAAACTTGTGTAGAATTTGCATTATTTTTGCTGTATGCTTAGAGTAAAGGGACATATAGACATATACCTTTACTGGTAACACAGTTCCTATCATGTAGCTGCTATCTGCCTCACCGTGGGTCAAATCTGACGGCAGGATGAGGGACCTAGCATAAAGAAGAATATTTATGGTCATTTTTAACTTTTACGTAGCACCTAATGTGATCACACATACATGTCTTTGTTGTTGTTAGAGAAGTCTTGTACCATCTCCTGCCCCGACTGGAAGTCCAGGGTGTGAATTTTCTGAATCTGGCAGTGCAACAGCAATGCTCACTGGTAACATCCAGTGAACATTGCAGTGAGCAATGTTAACACCTAACCACAGACCTTGTGGGACAGAGAAAGTTCTCACCTGATTTATAGAAAGGCTCTATGAGATTTTCTGCAAGACGTAATAACAATTTCACTCTACTTCATGGTGCAAAATGGAGATAGAAATATGTTTTAAATCAAAGGATCTCAGAGAATAGCAAAGCCTTTGATTTGTTAGTTACTGCCATGCTGGTAAAGTGTTTTTTTTTGTAATGGTAATTGTAGTAGAATAATTGTAGAACACCTGTAGTGGAGAAATTACACTTTATTTGTTTGAATAACAAAGACTCTGGGCAATGTATTAGATCACCTGTTGAGGTATTATCCAGCTTATTTTTCTAAGCTTCTGTGACTCCGTTGGGATGACAAAGGCTAAGGACAAAGATTTGTCTTCTCAGAGTTTACAGTAATTGCAAAGCAATTGCTGAATGTGATCCTTATAGATTAATTTTACAGCATTGGGGCAATAGACTGCTCAATTCAACAACTTTTTCCTTTCACTTGGTGCTGTTCCTTGCTCCTGATAAAGTGCTCTCACGGTGGTGCACGTTATCATCTTTCATAAGCAACAATTGGAGAAGCATTAAATATGTAATAGAAAAGGCCTGATCTTGTTCCCAGCCTGGTGTGGGTGAACTTTATGGTTGACTTATGTGTGAGCAGAATATAGCCCCAGGGACAAGCCGTCTCTGAGCAGAGACCCGCAAAATCTTGTTTAGTCATTCAGACTTGTACCGCACAGTGTTCTTCAGCTGCTCCTGGGACAGCATGTACATGTATGTGCTGATCCTACCCGTGGGGTGCTAGCCACTAACTCAGCACAGCATTGAGAGGAAGAGTCACCAAGGTGCTGACATTGACCTGACAATATGGAAATGCTATTTTCTTGCCTTGGGACTGTCCATTTCTTCCTTCCTTTCTTCATTCGTCAGACAGCTCGCTAGTTATAGACAGGTCTGTAAGGTGCAGCCCCTTGTCGTGGAATCAGGGCTCGAGATACTCCTGTTAAGTAACTGCTGAAAGTGTCAGATTGGTTCCTTTAATTTATCAACCCCATATCTGTCAAGATTAGGCTTAGTTTTTCTGTAACTGTAGCTGTGAGACATTGTGAGAAATTTTCTAGATATATTTTCTGTACACACAGGTCTACGCCTAAGCCAAAATAAATACTTAGGAGATCCGATCTAAAATTAACTTATGAGTTTCCAGAAATCAATTTCATTTCAAAATAACTTTGTCACAGAGAATTTGGAGATGATCCCACGTATCTGTCATTCCCTCATATGCATTGACATGAAAACATCCCCCTCTTCTAGGGACAATGCAAACATGGGTGTTATGAATTTTCTTATGTGGATTTTCCCACTTGATTCCTAGAGATCAGGTCTACAAATCAGCCAGAAAACCTGCAGCAAATTGAGCCAGTCAAGTTGAACCTAAATTTTAGGCTAATAGTGAAACAGTTCTGCTGGAAGTAAATATCTTCATTTCTTACATAGCCAATGTCTCGCAGGATCTACCTTTGAAGGCTTTAAGGGAAGATCCTATCAGACATTCTTTGGCACTTCTGCTTAGGGGGTTGCAACTTCTTGCTGGAGATCCTTCAGAAAGGATCTGGTGCTCACTGGGCACCAGAGAGTAATTCATCTTGTATGCATAGAAATCTTTTATCTATGGATAGAAAAATCGTCTTCTACTGATCTATTTTCATTAACAACAGCAGGACCTAAATCCATGATCTAGACAACTAACCTCTAGATACCCAAATGAGGTCAGAGGAATCTGTGTCTCCCAAAGCCTGGGCTCATCTGCTGAGGCAAACATTGATGCAAAATTTTACTGACAGGCAAGTTCATAAACGTCCTTTAGTAAGAGACAGCTTTAATACATCCCCTCCTTTTCTATCCTGATACAGTGAAAAGAGGGTGCTCAGTCATCAGCCAGTTCAGGAAACTCACCTAGAATTGCAGGTCTCCTGCAGGCTTTTTTTTTTTTTTTTTTTTTTTTTCCTGAGCTGTCCAAACTCACATAAAAAATGTCATTAAATAAAAAGCTGAACAGGAAGGGGATGGATGCATATCACACATTTTTTCATGTGTTAGATACTTTGTATGGTCTCCTCTGTGCATATTGATGTTTTATCTAACTTCAGGCAAAATATCGACACTGGGAGGATCACGTTTGTTATCTCATAGTAAAGTTTGGGGAACTAAAGGCCCATAGATCATGAGACCAGGGACTAATGAAATAATCTACTATGAAATTCTGCCGGGGAAAAACTTAGATTAAATCATTTTCTCTCTTCCTGTCCTTGTCTCTCTGTCTCTGTCTTTCTCTCCCACGCAAAGCCACTTGCATATTGTATATATATTGTGAAGCTTCTTGCACTGCAGTTTGGAAGCTGTGTCTCTGCTCTTTATTTTAAACCATAAAAAACAAAAACATTTTTTTTTCTGTCAAAACTGAATACTTGTTTTATTCTGAAAAAAATCTTGTCATTCCTTAACAATCAGTAAATTTTTTATTATTTTTTTTTAATTTTGTATTTTGTATTTTTTATTTTTTTGAACAGACTGTCACCTACTGGGGATTGTGATTTAAAAAATGAAAGAAGTGATTCAATTCTTTTGCAAGTTATGTGTGGCTATCATGCTTCAGGTAGCTTGAGCAATAGACTTCTCTATATCTTCCCTTTGACTTTCACTCCTTGCAGATCTTCAGGGGAACATTACTGCAGAAATAAAAAGTGAGTTGGAAGTGCATTGGCGTTTACCTTTAAAAATTGTGTGTGTGATGAAATAATAAGACTGCACATTTTTTCAACCTAATCTGTTATTTGTCATAGTCATCAGCTTCTGTACCTGGAGGAAGAGAAGACAGGTGTGTAAACCAGATGGACAGATGGAACAAAATTTCACTGAATTGTGCAGGCATCGAAATAGAAAGACCTAGGACAAATGGCATTTTGGATGGAAGGTGACCCAGTCAGTCAGTTGTAGTCAATTCTTATTAAAACTGAAACAGACTTTTAGAAAACATGTTGGAAGGTAGACAGAATGATGCTGAATGTTTGTTAGTCCATTTCGTGTGTGCATGTGTGCTGGAAAGAGGAGGACACACCCAAGGCAGGTCTAAAACTAGAAGCTTAATATACAAGAAACTTATTGGATGGCTTCCTTGGAGGAAGAGGATGCTATGTATTTATTCCAATGACCCACCTTGCATTAACTGGGACATCACTTACTGTCACTGAGACCTTTGGGGAACATCCTTCATTTCAGAAGAGCTCTGCCTGGGAATATCAAGCATATTTCTGTTCTCCTTTGAATTCTAACTTCTTTGGAGCCAGTTTTCCATTTTTCCCCACCTTGGTTTCAGCAGCCCTAATCCATATCCTGTTTCCCAGCTTCTTATTCTGACCCATGATCTGGATATTTGTGAGTTCTTCCTTCACCAATATCAGATAAACTGCCATGTAAGAATTTATACTAAGGACCCTTCTATTATTGCTATTGTATGCAAGATTTTATAGTAAAGGTTTTTTCTGTTACTATTGCTGTATAAAGTTTATAGTGATAGCCTGAAAATAACAACTGTACTGAGATTCCCATCTTGGCTGGACAGCAGCATGGAGCACAACATTTTGGCACTCAAATTGTTGTTACTGTGAGGCCAAAAACCCCCTACAATTGGCTATTTTTCATTATAATTCTAAAATCTATTTTTATAGGCCTAATCCTGGAAAAATCACATAAGCTATAAAAGTAACCTCAAATTTTTTCATGTCAAGCACAAAAACTAATTTTCTGGGGCTCATAATTAAAATAAATAAATAAACAAAAAAATAAATAAGCAAACATTAATGGCTTGGTATTAACAAGAAAAAGAATAAAATAAAATGTGTTAGTTTTGGTCTTTTTGTAAAGTGACCAGCTGCCCAATGTGGCATAATTAAACAGACACACGGAGTAATGAGCATGATAAGAATCCTCCATTTTCAGTTCATACCCATAAATGTACTGCTGAAGAAGTGCAGAATAGTATCCACCTGTGAGTGGACTGCAAACAACTAGAAATAAAAAAGAAACTTTCCTATAGCTTGAAATTCAGAGCAAATGGGACAGAAAACACAAGCGTGGTTCAGCACATATACAGGTTTCATCTTCAGACAATCTGATTCATTTTGCACTTAAAAAGCAATTTATATTCATACATCTGGTTTTATTTATTTATTTATTAGAACTGCATTTCTTGATGCAAGTTTATTAGCTGAAAGAAGGACTTTTTTTCTTTATCTACCAGAGCATTTACAATGAGATTTATAAATTTGCATGGGAGAAATGTTGATCAGGCTATGCAGGTTTTTATGTGAGCTATTAAACAAAAAATGTTTTCTTTCCTCTTTAGGAACATGCAATGGGTATTCATCAGTACTAACTACTGTAGATGGTTTTTATTCACTTCATCCCATTTAATAACCCTTAATGTGTTCAGCATGACCTTCATGTTCAAAATAGTAGTCCAATAGGACAGCATAGTTACCTTATAGTCATTTGCCTGTGAAGAGAGTGGATTACATTTTTTGGTGACAGTTTTTGAGGGCTGCAACACTCTGTATGATTAAACTCTCAGATACTTATTCATATTTGTTCTTCTTCCTGAAGCTTTTCACTCTCCCCATTGGCGTCCAATGTCATATGAAACTATGCAAGTCTGCACTAATTACAGGAAATGGGACACAGGCAAAAACAGCTTTGGTGGCAGGGACAAGATGGTCATTGCTTTTTTATTTAAGAAAAAAAAGTCAAATGCATTTCTTGGACAAGATTAAAAATCCTAGTTTGTAATAAACTGTTTCCAATCCTGACTCAGTCTTCATGTGGACCTGCAAGCTAGCACTGATGGCCACCATGACTCTCTACATTCATCTATTATGGACTTCAGATCACAAATTCCACAAAAATATTAAAAAAATTAGCTTCCTTGTATTTTAGCAAAAAGTAGACTTCTCTGCTGTGAACATCTTGAGCCGGGCATTTCCTGACACTTTTCCCTTGAAGAACAACCTGAACTTAGTGTCATTGTATTATCTGGTTGTTTTCTTTCCCCCGTGACAGGAGGTCAGTCTTGAGGTGGAAGCTGCATCTACTTTGGATGATTATAAAGAAAAAAAATATTTTTAGTTTGGATAAAATTCCCTTCTACAACACCAAATTCTTCTCCAATCAACCCCACTGCCTGCAAGAATGGCACAGGTCCAGTTTTCGAAACAGCCAATGTTAATGGTGATATAATTATTAACAGAGACCATCATCTATCTACTGAAATAGCTGAATTCCTTTGGGAAGAAGAATCTAGACTTTCATGCTTTAATTCAGAGCTCATTTGGAATCACCTTGTCTGTTTGAGTAGGGATGTTCAACATAATTAACATTAGAATTAAAAAAATATACATGTAGATACTCAAGCAAAGCCACCTGGGACGAAGAAAGGGAAAACAGCAGGGGATTCCAGTAAACTTTTAAAATCTCTTGGTATTTCTATGTATATTTTCAAATTTTGCTTGCCCTTGAAGCACTGATTTAATGGACCCCAATAAATTAATTAACACTGAGATGGCTGCCACACTCCCCTGAGAGTATCTTAGCAGGCCTGGAGAGTGGAGAACAGGGAGAAGAGGCTGAAGGATGTTGAGAGAGACAGACGAACCTTGGTACAGGTGGACTAAAAGTGCCCATGTTTCCCTGTACAAGGGCTGCCCTGCCCCTCCTAAGAAAAGAGGAGAAAAGGGCAGCTTGTCTCCATACAAAGCAGGGAGAGCAAGAAATGTATCTAGATCTTACCGCCCTGGAGATGTTTCTAAGTTTTGTAAATTCTTTCTTTCAGGGACCTAAACTGATCCCAGGTTACATTTATCACACCTGAGAGGAAGAGATTTATCCCCAAGAGAAACCTGGACTGGGCAAAGAAGCAGAGCTTGTCCCCGTGTGCAAGGAAGAAGGTGACCTTGGGTAGACCATCAAGTGTCACAGCAATAGGATCTCCTTGATCCAGGGTGAGAAAACACAGCTAAGTCAACCACCTTAGGAGGGTTAAGGACTCAGATTTTATCTGCGCATATTCAGGTACAGGGAAACTTCTTGCTTTCATAAACTCATTTATGACTTGTTAAGCCTCTTTCTCTCATTCCTCATTCACTCTTTTCTGTTCCCAATAAATCTTCATGCCTCTCTTCTATCTTGTAGCTTTATCTGTGGGGAGGGGGGAGATAGTTCCTTAGGTGCAAGTTGTTAAGATTTATGTTCTTGTCTTTGATGATACAAGCTTGTCACTCCTTGCCAGACAGTGCTATTAGTTCTGAATTTCTTCAAAGGCAGCAGCAGCCTCTCTTTGAAACAAAGAGGAAACATTATGTGAAGGTACTGAGAAACTCAGATGCTGGGAAAAATATCCCAATTCTTCCAAAACAGTGGAGGAAGAGAGGGAAAACATTTGAATTACAACAGAGTGGGGAAAGCTGGGTTTGCTCTGATTTGACTGGGAAAGCATTGTATCTCTACTAGAAAACTGTCCAGTGCCAGGAGCTGTTGTGGAGCCCTGAAGCCAGCTGGAAAACCAGGCTGTCATTCAATTCCTTCCATAATCCAGGGCTTGGTGGGAAGTTCCTTGCTCTGATCTGGCTCCCAAACCATGCTGGGGAACCAGCCATCTGGGAAACTGTTAGTTGGTCCAGGCCAAAAGCAGCTAAGGGCTCCTTTAGCTTTTTAACAGCAGGGATAATGAATTCCTGCACCTGTGCTCTTGTCCTGGTGTTGTTAAATTTACTGGTACAAAAATGGATGGTGGGAAATGAAGGAAGAATATTACGCTCCAGTGGGAGTCTAGTCTCATGATATTATAGGGGTGCAGAAGCAAACCCACAAATACTCCTATTTTCTCTCAAGACAGAGGTTAGTATTTAATATCAAGTGCTCAGCACCTCAATAAAGATCTCTTTCTTCAAAGCCTGCTTGACTTGTGCATAACTCAGTAATGAAGAGTGCTGGTATAAGGGATGTTTATTCCTTTTGACATACTAAGACCTCCCAAATAAATAGCCTGACTGGCAGCTCCTGCTTCCTGGGTTTTGTGATCTGTTCTTGTTTCAGAACTGGGAGAGATGGAAGAGATTTTCTTTCTGTCTGTTTTTCCCTCTCTTTATTTTATTTTTTTTTTTCCTTATAAATCCAAACAATTAAATAAATACAGTGTTGCTCTGTGTTTCCAAGGTGGCACAGATGGAACCAAACAGTGGCCTTTCTTCCTGTATTGACCTCTAGAAATACTGAAAATAAAAAGCAAAGATCCTCACAGTGTACTGGAATTCACTGAACTAACTAAGCACTGCAGCCTAGGCTGCACATTTATTTTTGACCACCTACCCATCATCTCAAGCTAGGGACACAGAATTTGAAGCACTAGAAAGTTGTGCTAGAGTGTCTTGCTGTCCCTTGCAGCTCTGAAGCAGTGAAATGAAAACATGACAAGTCTTTTCTTACAAGGGTTGTATGCATTTGATATATTTTATCAGCAGGCAAAAGAAAATGCTGCTTTGTGCTTTATTGACATTGCAGTGTTATTCATGACTGACGTCAAATGGAGATCCAGGTGCTTTGATTTTTATGGCTTCTATTTGCACTGTTTTCTCTCCACAAAATCAAAAACAAAACAATTGAAATGCCAGTAGAGCATACTGCTGAATAACTGATTACTTTCTGTGATGAGGTGACAAGGGAAGAGCAGTGGGTGTTGTTTGTCACCATAGTAAGGCTTTTGGAACAATCTCCCATGGTAAACTCACAGTCAAATGTAGGAAATAAGGTCTGCAGGAGTGGATGATAAAGCTTGTGAAAAAGTGTCTGGACCACAGGGTGATGTTCAGTGGCACAAAGTCCAACTGGTAGTTGTGTATTAATGGACACCCTTGGGGTTTGGTACTGGGAAAAATATTGCTTAATATCTTCATTAAAAATCTGGATGATGGGGCAGTGCACTTTCAGCTCTTTTCATATTGGTGGGGATGTTGATTAATGGAAAGCATAGCTGCTATATGGAGGGACATAGGTGAGAAAAAGGAGCTGACAGGAAACTTGGAAGAGAGAGAGAGAAAGAAGGAAAGAGAGGAAGAGAAAACTGCCTTTACAATCTGGTAATTGATGGACCAAGACCCGTACATGTCACATTACAGTGTGGAATAAAAGCCATCTTTAAAACATCAAATTTGGAGTGAAAATGGTTGTACTATGGGTATCTCTAAAAAAAATTATGGCTGTTGAGACTGATTCAGTAAGATAAGAGAACAAATTTCATGGTTCCCAGCACAGAATAAGCATCTGCAGGGGAAGAGATCTCCTTTTTATTTATAACACAGTACTGCTGGTTTCCACACTTGCAAATGTTAGTGTTTTTTTTTTTTTTAAATTATTATTATTACGTTTTTATTATTATTATTATTATTATTATTGTTATTATTATTAAGCAGTAAAACTAGTATTATTTTCATGAAGGAAAATGCTATTGTCAGTTTATTGTTCCTGTAAATGATTCATTAATTATAAAGAGGCCTAAAATCATTAAGGATCACAGGTAGCCCAATTGAATTTGGTCTTTCTTTGCATTTTAGGGTTTAATTACTGTAAAAGGTTAAAGGTCAAATGTACTGGATTAACTGAACATAGACTCATACTGATGGGATTTATTTTACTTTATTCAGGGTTGGGATTCTGTCCATCTGGTTTTGTATGCCTGCAGTGTAGAAGCCTGCATCTCAAACAGACATCTTGGGCACTGCTTCTGCACAATGCAAAGTGATGGGCACTTTTATCTAATCTATTCCAGCTGTCTTTGTTAGAGCAAAAGGAAAAGGTCCGAAGATGATTATACTATTCATTGAATTCAAAGTGAGTTTCCATTAAGTTTAGGTTGTGGACAACTAGATCCAAACTAGTAAATATGGATATTTACTTTTTAGATGTCAGCAAAGGAAACAAAACTGAAATGTCTAAGTCCAAGATTCATCATCAAGGAGAACAGATACAATCAGTAGGAGATTCATTCAGCATCTTTCGAGATGCTTGAATCTCATTTGGAGATGCCAGTTTCTTTCCTGAATTGAATATAATTGAAATGCATTGGAGTTTCCTGCTCTGAATTACTTGTGAAAGGTGCCATCTTCTTCCCATTAATTGTAGAAGGAGACAAATTTTTTTTCTTGGCACCTGCCTTTATAGAATGGTCGATGGGAGGGTAACAAGGATTCAATCTATACAGTAATAGATCTGGGCTTATTTATCACACATAAACCTAAATACATCCAGCTGGTTTGGGATGCAAAGTTTTGCTGTTCCACTGCTGTCTCTTACTCCTTTTGTGTCCTTGTGTGTTTAATGGTGTGTCTCCATTTGCCAGGGCAAGAAAGACAGTTGTGACTTTTCTCTGTGCAGCGTATCTTTCCATGGTAGGCATTCCTCCCCCTCATCTTTTTGTGCCTCCACAGGAGAACACCTCCGCTATCATCTGCTCTAGTGGAGGGAGGATGAATGATAACTGCATTCCCATTACGTGTCTTAGTTTCTTCATGATGTTTTTGAGTCTGCTTTGTTCCCAAAATGTTCTATTTTCTGTAGCATTAGTAACTGCTGATGCAATATCTGCCAAAGCATGCACTTGTGGAAAGTGAACTTTTCAGTTTTTTTCTTAAATTCAGATGGTGAAAGCCCCAAAATCTGTAGGCGTGCATGACTATAGTCTCTCATAGCAAAAGCAGGAGCTGACCTCTTCCTCTCAGTGTAAAAAGCTTTGCTTTGTGAGCAAAGACCTGTCCCATGTGCCAAACTTTACTAAACTCTGTTTCCAGAGTGTCTTCAGATTGGAGCAGGATCTGATGTGTTTCAGCTGGGCTGATAATTATCCATTTTATGGCAAGTATCATTCCTGGGCAATTTTTCAGCCTCAAGATGTAGGCTATAAAACACAGACCGCTCTATTACAACAAATAACTACACACAAAAAAAAACATATTTACATACTTCTATGGAAGAAAAAATCCATATAGAACTATACAAATGAATTGATGTCTGGCATAGGAAGTCCCTGAGTTGTAAATTACAGAAAAAGGGGATAGAATCATAGAATATCCTGAGTTGGAAGGGACCCACAAGGATCATGAAGTCCAGCTCCTGGCTCCACACAGGACCACCCAAAACTGGACCCTTGTCTGAGAGCACTGTCCCAACATTTCTTGAAGTCCGGCAGCTCAGTGCCATGACCACTGCCCTGGGGAGCCTGTCCCAGTGCCTGACCACCTCTGGGTGCAGAACCTTTCCCTAACCCCCAGCCTGACCCTGCCCTGTCCCAGCTCCATGCCGTCCCCTCAGGTCCTGTCGAGCTCAGCGCCTGCCCCTCCACTCCCCTCGTGAGGGAGCTGCAGGCCGCCATAAGGCCTCCCCTCAGCCTGCTCTGCTCTGGGCTGAACAAACCAAGGGACCTCAGCCGCTCTTCACACACCTTCCTCTCTAGGCCCTTCACCATATTTGTAGCCCTGTGTTCTTCCCTTCTGGGGAAGTCAGCCTTCCAGATGAGATAGAGCTTTGGGCACAGCTGGCACAGCATAAAAAGTAATAATCAGAAAAACATAAGCTAAATATTTTTATTTTTTTCAGTGTACTGCAATGAAATAAGGTATAAAGGCACATACATGTGTTTTTTTTTTTTTTTCTGTTGGGCCCAGGCAGTAATGGTTAGATGTGAAGTCAGATCACTAATCAGATCTTTACCCTTTCTGCAGTAAAAATAAAACGATTTCCACTGTGCATCATGTTAGCCTGCTTGTAAGAGGAAAACAAAAGCACAGCTTTCGAATCCTTTAGGAAGAAAACACACTGTGTACAAAAGAACACAATAAATGTTTGTGCGCAGCCTCTATCAAGGTGATGCATATCTGTACCCCAAGGTTTCTCATCAATTACCAGGCAAAATAAACAAGTCTCAAGGGATTTGTTTTCTCCATATCTATTTGCAAAATTGCTGTGCTTAAAGGGTATGAAAAGAATGCTGGCAAGCTTCTGCTTGCCGTAGTTAAGTCTAGCATTGAATTTAATTTGATCAAAGATGTTGTTTAAAACAAAGAAAGCATAATGCGTGTAATGCAATGGCTTGCCTTACATTGTATATACCTGAATTTTCTACAGATCCAACTCATAGGTAACTACATTCTGCTTGAGGCACATTATTAAATGAGCTACAAGTTTTTTACAAAGAATTGTTGCAGTACCATTTTTTAGTAGTGGAGGGGTAGGGATGCAGCTACTACACTGCAGTGCTATTAAACTGCAATTTATGTACCCTATGAGATCTAACAAAGGGTCAGTGGAAATAAGGGTCTAAGCCACCATTAAATATGATGAGATATTTTACTGGTGTCATGAAAAAGCAACACTGCTGGTTTTCACAAGGAGTAGGTTCACGCGTTTTAAACCCAAATCATGTTCAAAGCTATAAATTGATAATGACATATAATTAACTGGAAATCACTGAACAGTACATTCAGGTTTGATATCAATTAATAGAACAGATAAACCTCAATAATAGAGTTGGGGCAATACTAAGGGTGCAGGTCCCCTGCTTGCACTCCCATCCCATGGTAAATGAGAGTGCTCCAGATGTACATGTGCTTGTGTCACACACTTGGGCATGAAACATTGTGCAGGGGCACATAGAGCACCCTGGTGTTTCCACTCATTGCCCCCAGCTCTCCCTCACTGACTGGTTGCCATGTCCCTGTAGTGTCCCAGGGGATGATGCTCAGCCCAGCCTGGGCAGGATGGTGATGCTGCAGGGTGACTTCTGGCAGCACCAAACCACGTTCTGCTCTTCTCACTCTGATGTCTTTCCTCATTACACAGTTCCAGGATTTTTCTATATATCTTTTCAAGGTGACTCCTTTCATATTGCCAGAGTCTGTCAGCAATTTTCTTCTTACTATTTGGTTACACTGCTGGTCATCTTTGTCTTCACCATGATGAGTTTTGGGCAAACACTCTCAAGACAGTGCTGTGTATTTTCAACATACACACTGTGTGCTCTCACATTTTTGTACTAAAAAGGGTTGGTTGTTGTCCAGGCCGTTTGTTAAGGAGGGGACCATGAAAGCTCTCCTGTGCTTGCATAGTGCTTGGGTCTTTTAAAATGGATAGGATCTTGTTGTGAAGGGTGTTGTTGGGAAAGCATGGAATTCCAGAGTCCTAGTAGTGGGAACCTAAGTGAACTAATCACAACAGCAATATAGCTGCTTTCAGTTAACACCAGGAGAAGGATGTGAAGAACAGAGCATGTATTTCACAGTGAAGATGAGACTCATGCCTTTTGGTTTGCAATTTCAACTCTTCCAGTCTCTTCAAGTTAGAGGTAATTTGTTTACTGGTAATTGGACAGATTAACCTTCTAACAGGTTATCTTTGAAAAAACAGTCTCACAACTCAACTTGACATTTATTTACATTTCATCCATTGTCTCTAATGATAATTACTTTAGGTCAAACAATAACAATAACTTCGGTAGCTCTTTGAACTGTTTTGTTTCCTGGAATAATCTGTGTAATTTCCTAGTCACCAAATAGTGTTCTCTACTAAACCTTTGAATGACTTTGGGGACTGTAGATGAAGGTTAGCAATGGGAAAAACAGCCAACCCTTGGAGGCCAAAGGATCTCTTGTCTTTCTTCAGGCATAGGAGCAGGTGCTCTCCCTGGACAGGCTGTGGTGGAGGGATAGCACCATGGGGCAGGATTAAATATTTCCTGGTGGCAGCTGCTATGTGAGAGCTTTTCCACCTTTCCAGGGTGAGAGGAGGATTGCATACATCACATACATCAAGACCATTGTTTGAGTCAGAACTGATATTTTTCATGGCAGACCTTCTGTTTTCTTATTTATGTGAAAAAAAGCAAACAGGCTGGCATATCCAGAGACCTCCAGAGGCCTCTAAAAAACTGCACACTAAACAAATACATTACACTATGAAGTTCCTTACAATTGTTCTAAAATCACCTCTTTTCTGAATGCAGTCTTTGTCTTGCCTCGGATAGCTGCAAAGTGCATCTGTGCCTAAATGCCTCTTTTTGACAGCCAAATTGTTAGCTAGCTACCTCTGCTGCACTCACATGGAGAGTGTTGCCAGTATGGCTGGCACAGAAGTGGGAAATAGTCAAGATTTATAACAAGTTATCAAAGAAGTTTATAATAAATGAAGGTAATCACATCTGAAGAGAGAAATTCATTCCTGTAGTAACTCCACCAAATTACACTTGGGATGAATTTGGACCATTATTTATTGAGTAAGTGTTAGCAGCCCAGCACAGTAGCTAAGATAGCATGTTGGGGGATCCAAATGAAAAAGATCCATGTGGCTGTTTTCTCCCCTGAGTATTTCTTGTTTTGCTCACAGATGGATGCTTCTGCTAAGAAATTAACAGTGAAGCTGATGACTTTGTTTTTCTTGAACTGACTGAAAAAGTCAAACAACTTGTTTTCCTTTCTCAGAAGGTTTATTTTGGCTGATCTTGAGACTGAGAATTAAAACTGGCATTTGTTTTCAGTACTAATAACTAAAATCACAAAGGAAACCATCCCAAAATCATGAAATAGAGTCTGAAGTTATGAAGTTTTTATAGAAGAAAAAGGTCCTTTAAGAATTCTGAACATTGTGGGTCCTTTTATATTAAGGAATATAAAATATTTGTTTCATATGGAATATCTTCTGCCAGGGAAATAAAAAACATGAAAAACAGAAGTTGTTTGATATTTCCAGACCATCACCATTTTGGGAGCTGGAGTTTTAAAATTGATGTGAAATAGAGAAAGAGTTTCAAAAAGCTTGTCAAGGTAGGTAGCACAGCTTGAATAACAAGTGACTCAAAGGCAGTGATCTCTTTCTTTTTCTCTTAAACAATAATCCTAAACAAGCAATACCCTGTAGAGAATGCCATACTTTGCCAAGTGAATGGCTCTTTCCATTTTGTGGGGTTATAAGTGGCATCACAGTTCTGGAGTCAATGCATTCCGTGGAAGTTAGGAGGTTAATTACTACAAGATCCAGAAACACCAATAAGCACAGACACAATGATTTCTGTTCACAGGCACAATGACTTTTGTTTTTATTGAAGGAATATGACACTTGTCTCTTATAAGGATGTTCCTGATTCAGGGGGTTGATTGGTGCAATGCAGGTACTCACAGGAATGCAGCAATGCAGTACTTTCCTGTTACTTTTTTGTTTGCTTGTTTGTTTTGTTTTGTTTTTCAGACTTGCATTAGAGTAATCAATTTGGGAAAGTTGTAATCTGCAGTAAAATCAGGTTTCCTTGCTCAAACAAGCTCTCATGTTTCTTGTGTGTTTTGACTACTGTTACTGACCAAATACAACCAGTCCTAAGCTCTCTTTGCTGGATATTTCTGGTTTTGCTGTTCAATCCCCATTGAATGCCAGTCAGAGGGACTATCTGTTCAGAGTTTAGTCTGTTTTGGTTATTATATTTTTTTGCTGTGGAAGAATTTTGGCCTATTTTTCTTTCTTTTTCCTTATAGGCTAATCATAGAAAAGAATAGTTTCATTTATCAAAGTCATCCACATACTTCACTTCATCTCAGAGGAGCTACTGTGCTGTCATCTTTGAACTTGAGCTCAAAAAAAAAAAAAAATCAAAGGAGGGAAGGCTCAAAATAGTCCTATCACAGTCTGAATGTACCACTTATCTCATTTTTTAGGTGTCTTCCTTTCAGACAGGTTTTCAATGGGGTTATTTAAGTAGCTGCTTTAAAAAAAAAATTGGGGTTTCTGCTCTTATACCTAGGAAAGCACTGAAAAATGAGAGGAAGCCTGGGAGAGGGCCAGTTTGTGTCTATGCTGCCCTTTAGATGCTCATGAGAAATGAGGGAAGAGGAAAAGGAGAGCAAGAGAGGACAAAGATGTGAAAGTTTTTGCAAAACAGCAAGGATAAAAGGAGGACAACCTCTGCTCTGTCTACCCAAGCCTCTAAAGAGCCATGCATGACATCCGACTGATAGGAGAGGCAGCCCTGCTGAGGATATTCAAGCAGCAAGTTTAATCATTTCTAAAATCCTTCCAGTTTAGCTGTGCACATGGCACCAAGTGATAGTGTTATTTGTGATGGTTTTGGAGTCATACCCTGTCTGAAGAAGGAGGCTAAGAGGAAACAGATGACTTGCCAGGAGCAGGGGACACTTTAGGACACCAGGAGAAGTGGTAAACACATAAATAACCTTTCCCACCTCTCATGACATGTCTGTGTGCCCTGCCTCAGGCGGTTAAGAAGATAGGCAGAGAACAGTAAATCATTCTACCCTTGCTCCTCCCAGAGGAGAAACACCTGAATGTGTCCAGTGATGGGCTTGTCGGGAACATTTTCTTCACCTTGACAAAGTGAGTGATTCCGCCAGGATTGTGGGAGCTAACACTTGCGAGGAAATCATTTCCAATATTACTGAACACCATCAACATCACTCTGAGGCACAGCCTGTCCCTTCACCTAATCTCACAGCACCATTGCCCAATATATTTTAAAATGCAACCATCGACGCAGTACATCCGTAGCCTCGGCGTGTGTCACAGCACAGAGCTGGCCACTCCTCATGGCAGGGCTGGCAATCCTGCACCCAGGGGACACCTGCAGTCAGTGACAAAGTTATCTGAAATCACCTTTAATACTTTCTATTAATCTGTGTAAGACAGTCTCTAAAGCATGCTACTCATGTCTGCAATGTTATTTAATATCTATAGTGTCTTATACCCATGATTCAATAAGGGACACATCAACTGCAGTAATGACAACTCTTGACTGTGAAACACCACAGGTCTAGACTTGGCTGGTGTGGTGGGATTAAAATCAGTTCACAATACTCTGGGAAAGTGATAACAATGATCTTCAGAAGACAGGGGACATCTTCACTGAATGGTTATGAATATGGCATAGGGAGATTGCATAATACTGCTGCTGAAGGCCAGTAATATGCAGTGACATAAAGAAATGAATAGTAATGAAGATGTGGGAGATACTTGGGGCTGTTTTCATTGCCACATATAAATCAATGCTGCATCTCAACTTTGATTACTAGCTTTTTATACTACATCATGAAAGGACACCATAGAAGTCAAAATAGTTCAAAGATCAAAATGGGATAAAGAGGTAGAAGATTTTCCTTTGAGGTCAGGCCTCTAGGGTACTTTAGACTGGCCACACAGAAAACATGTTCTACTCAAAAACAAGGAATGGGGTTCTGTACAGGGAGTAACTAAAGTGGTCTCACTAATGTTTGTTAGATGGCCAAACCTAGGACCTTATTAATCTACTAATGTTTTAATGTTGCCATTGGCAAATTGCCATTTACAATTCCATTATTCCTTCCAAAAAAATCCCAACAACCTTAAACTCAAATCATCCCACTGGGGATGATGTTGTCCTCAGATGGAATGGTCACTGGGCAACTAAATTCCTGATTTGGTTGCTCCTATGCCTGACAGTACTGCAGCCTGTGGGGAGTAAGGACCAAGGAGAGAGCCTTTGCTACTTTTGTTATGTCTCTCTATTTACTTCTATCCCTTTTTACCTTAGATAGATGGACAGCACTATCGTTCCAAAACTAGACTGGAAATATTTTTGTACCTCTCTCTTCCTAAAATAGCCTTTTTAGACCCTAATTCTTGTTGGTTAAAGTCATCACTTCTTTGATGTCTGTGGAAAGGTGCTCATTTATACTACTCAATTTTACTCAGTATTGCTTAAATGGGTTGCTTACTGATGCTTATGATGTACTTGCTCTTTTTTGATCATCTACTTTCAACATTCTTGTTTAAAGGCTTGTTTGGACTTCATTATATATTATAGCATTCAGAAAGGAAGAAGCCTTGCCTAAACATACTTGAAGAACGTTTTTTTTCCTTGAAAAACTTAAATAGAAGTCATCGAAGTTCACGTTCAAAAATGCAGTCACTCCTGAGCATTATCATATGCTGCCCTTTTATCTGTCTGTTATTAATGTGTTAGCATAAGCACTGTGGACTTGTGTATTTTTCATCCTTGACTTGAGTCATTAACCTGTAGCTAGCTCCATCTTCCTCTAATTGTGTTGGTCCCAGATCTTTCCTATGTCCATCTAAAACATGATTCACATGTAGATCGCTGACAAATGAAGCCAGACCTCCTGCAGTTTTCTATTCATATGAGAACAATAGAAATTTGTGCACTGTATCACCTGTACTATGAAAAACACTCTCTCCCCATCCATCCACTGATGCTCCAGAGACGTAAAAAGTAGTATGCCAGAGAAAAACAGTGGAAGAGAGGAAGAAAAAAATTAATGAGAAAAGGCAGGGAAAAAAATATCTTCTGAGTGCAGATGTTTAATGAGATGGAGAGGTGATGTGTTGATTGGATACATGCAGTATGCTGGAAGGAAAAGGAAATATGGGGAGGGGAAAATCTTTTTATAACCGCTGCCTATTCTGTAAGAGATGGGAGAGTACTGCATTGAACTTGCTTTCAGTAATATTGCTTAAATGCTTGTGATAAACATATGATAGAAATCTCTACCAAAGTGTATTAGTATTGTCTCAGGAAACATGAAAAAATAAATCAGTTTAAATAGTAGACCTACAGTTCAATTACATTGTCTCACAAATAGCCTTTAATTCCAGATCCTCTGTAATGTTAAAAGAGGATCTGTGCTGAGATGTTGATTGTGGTTGTAAGACAGATAATAACCTGGATTGCAAAAGCCAGTGTGTAAGTTCAAAAGGAAACCTCTGTTTGCTGGTTATATTTTATATATCTAAGGATGGCTTTGATGCTACATAAAGGAGAGTACATTTATTGTCATTTACCAGCAGAACAGTTCTCTACAGCAGCATGCCTTGCTTTCCACTAGTACAGGGTATTTCTGTGGCACAGAGGAGGAATTTGGTTTATATTTGAGCTTGAGGATGTACATGTGGTGACGAGTAAACGAGTTGAAGTAGTAAAGTAGGTGTCTGCACATTGTCTGCAACGAACGATAATTTTATCAAATGGATTTCTCAGTAAAAGTTAATGACCAAAACTCTTTGCACAGGTTTCATTCACTCTCTGGTTTGTGATTTATGCTGTGATTCCTTTGGCTATAAAAATAGGGCTTTTTATGATTATTATTACTTTATATATATATATTTTTTATTTTTATTTTTGTAAGGTATCAATAAATGGTCATGAACCCAAAGGGAAATCAAGCAAGCTCATTCCAAGATTTCTGGAAACATGAATGTGTTATGCAAGATCTTCTTTATGTGCTAATTTCTCATTGATGGTTATTACCACGTTTTTGTGTTAGTGCCAGAATCAAAATGCAAACCACAGTCTGCCCTACAGTCAGGGCAAAAATGTCCCTGCATAGACCTAAATGCCTTCACATTCCTGGTGAACATGTTGTACATTACACGTGCTGGCAGGCCCGGGTCTCCCATCTAGGTGAAATAACCAAAATGCACGAAGCTGTGTTTCATGGCTGTCAAGTTTAAAGGGACTCCAGTGTCAGCACAGGGCATCCACTACCTGTGCTAAAGAGGATGACAAGGAGTCTTATATTAATGCTATAGTTAAGCTATGTGGATCACTGTGTAGGATATAGGACTGTTTTTTTCCTCTGTGATTCCACACTTGACTTTGCATGTTAATGATCCTCAAGATAGTGAGAGTATAAACATTTGGAGTCACCCAGACTTCTGGCTTATTCAGCTGTAAAACTGGAGTATTTGTGCTGATCCATGTTCTAAAGCTACTTCAAGAGGCTAATGACAGTCTCTGTTAAAGTGTAAAATGTTCCTATTTTCAGCTTCTTTAACAAAACTCAGATTAAATGCTTTGTATTGCTGGACATCAAATGAGTTATGAGTTATGACTGACATTAACTGCTAATGTTAACACTCAGTAAGTCAGCAACATATTAATCTGTAAAAATGAATATTTTTCTTCATTTGAAACCTGTTTCCATAACATGATTTACTGGTAGGAGGACTCAATATCAATGCTTTGGTGACTTGGAGTCAGAGGGCCACAGAAGATGCTCTAGTACTGTTCTAGTTCTAGTACTAGTTCTAGTTCTAGTACTGTTCTAGTTCTGCTCCTTACACTGCAGAACCCTACTGCTTCCAACACCTGCAGCTTTAGCCTACATCTTTCCAAGAGGTGGTCACAAATGGAGATGACACACACCTGCCTGGTTTGTTGGCAGGTGCCTCATGACAAGAACATCAGAATCTATTTTGACCAGAATTGAATTTGATTTGAGCCTGGTTTGCCATGAAAATCTGGTTCAATCAGATTTTTTTTTTCTAAAAGAGAAATCAAGGGAAGGGGATCAGAGAAATTCCAAAGAACACACAATTTTCCTTCCTTCCACCTGCACCATATATTTCTTATTCATAGCTTTCTTTTTAATGTTGTGCAAGGTTTTTAACTTTTTCCCTTGAAAAATCACCAGGTTATTGATTAAAAAAAGTCAAAGCCATCAAGTGCATTTCCCCAAGAAGAGATAAAGACCACAAAATTACCATCATTCAGGAAAACTTCTATTTGCCAACAATTTGGAAAGATCTTTGAAGGATGAAAACACCATCACCTCCTTATGTCTTTTCAGAATGATTTATTTCCATTGTCCTTTAACATCTAACAGTGATCATAATTCAAATTGAAAAATCATCTATCATCATTCACTTTGTAGTTGTGTGTTAAAGGACAAAGAAAATACATATAGTAGAAAAAAAAAAGGAGAATGATTCTTCACTGTTTTTTGAGTTAGTTGTTAGCTTATTTATTTAGTATTTGTTGGAAAGCTGAGCAAGAAAATTGGTCATGTACTTCAGTGGGTCAGGAATGCTAACTCAAAAAAGTCTGCCCTCCATTTCATCTGTAAGTCAGTGTATGATCTTTATGAATAACTTATTTCAAATCTATCTGAGGAGGAAGAAACTGTACTCCTGCCTACACTTGATACAGATGGACCTACCCATGTGAGGAAGGGGTGAGTCTCTTGAACACTACTAGTTCAGAGCTTATGGCAGACAAAACAGAAGAGTGAGCATCATATTTCAGGATTGGTATATGCAGGCAGTGGTGACTCTTTTGGAGGGAACACTAGGACTTTGGGAGAGTACTGTTTTTTATACAGCACTCAGACTCAGACCTAACTTGGGCTGTCTGCTCCACTGCATGAGATAGATAAACACTTGTTGCATTATGTTTCTTGGGATGCCTTTTCTTCATTCCAGAGCTGTTAGTCATGATGTCCTTCAGGTTTTACCACTTCAGCAAACCATTGTCTGAAGGAACCTCTTATTTTCTCCCAGACTTACATCATCTTTACTCCCAGTTCTCATTAACAACTCACATAAGAGTGGCAGCAATATAAAATGAGGGCTTGAACCAAGGAGTTGTACACGTTGTGGACTCAGCTCCTCCTGTTTTACCAGACATCATGCATAAGGACTCTGATGTTCCTCTGCCAGAGCTTGTCCATCTTGAAAAGGCCAAACAGAAGCATACATATTATGAGAGGGTAATACCTTTCTGTAGAGAATATTTCCATTTTAAAAAAAGGTTGTGTATTTGCTTTGCTTGCTCTTGCAGTCACATGCTTAGACGTTCTCTGCTCCAGTCCATCTGGCAGCTGCCCATAGAAACAAAGCCCACATGTCAAGCACTACTGTCTCTATCCTAATTAGCAGGGGAAACGTTCTGCTCCAACATATCTGACACAAAGGTAAAAATGGGAAACAAACATTGTCTGACAATCTGGCATATAATAGATTAAAATCTGCTTGTTTCATAATCACAGGCAAACTGGGCTATAGACAGCTAGCTCAAAGGATCCTTGCCACATAACATGAGCTGCAAACTTTTGGGAGATTGTTAGCAAACCAAAGACAAAAAGAGTACAGTTGCATTGATCCTTTTCTTTTAAACTGAGTTTAAGAACCAAAGAGCAAAGTTCCACTTGACGACTCTGGAAACTTCAGAGTGTCATGGCAAAGGGCATTGCTGTTAATGTAGGTGCTGGCAACAGTAGAGGAGTTATGAATTGAAAATATCTCTGTGATGAAGAAAATAGGGGTATGTACTCTGTTGCAAAGGAAGAAAAAACATTTTCAATTTTTTGAAATTTGCCTTTGCTCAAGAGACCTCATCTAAAGGGACAAACTTTGTAAGAAAATGTTACTGGTATATTTAATTACATCAGTGACCATTTTTTTATTTTTATTTTTTTAATGTGGGTTTGCTGTGCATGGAAAAAAAAGATTTCCTTGTGTCCCTTTTCCCATAATTGTCGGTGCTGAATTTTTATCGAGGGTAAGTTTCTGTCTCCCTCTACAGTTTTCTCTACCAAGCTTTTTTTTTTTTTTTTTCTTAAAAAATAATGATTTATATGTGTTAATCTCAAGCTCAAGGTTTCACTTTTTGATACTGATGGCTCACCCAAGCATGTGGTGTGATGTGAGCACTGATGAAGAATGCTAAATGTCCCTTCCAGGAATATTTGTAGGAGTGGAAAGGATGGACCCACCCCAGCAGCCTGCTTTGCAAGATGTGAGTAATTTGTCTATTCTTGATAGCATACAACAGTATAAAATGCTATCAGTGCTGTGGAAAGGAAAATACAAGAAAGAAAATCATGCCAGGAAAATTATGATTTAAATTCAGTTAGTGAATTCTCCTTTAATTTTATCTCTCTCTATTTTATTATTATTTAGGCTTATCCTTTGGATAACATGTTCTGATCCTTTGTTACCCAGTGATTACAATTAACTATCACGTTATTGCCCCTGTTTGCTTGATTGTCCATAGTTCTACTTATTCTCTGAATAACTGTACTCCAGTAATTTTAGGATTCCCCAGATCAGACCTTTTGCACATTCCAGAGCTGTTTCGCTATCTATACAGTTCTCTTCAAATATGTAATCTGTTTGACAGACTAAAATGGTATTACTCTTTTTCTCTTGCCATTGATTTTAAAATACCATACAAACCTTTTAAAATAAAAGGTATTAACAGGGAAATGGAGCATAAAATTTGGTTCTTGCTCTTATTTACAAGGAGCGGTTATATCCTAGAGATTGTTTTCAAAGGCATTTTCACAGAGCCCTTGGATTTTAATAAGAAAACAAATTGAGTAGTCAGGCATTGGGGAAATGAAGGACAAACTTGTAAATATCGTTTGGTCAATACTTGGCAGCACATTCATTAATTATAATTGTTATTATTGCTTCCAAAGCCACCTTCTAAGACTTAACCCAAATAAAGTTTATATCTTTAATAATTTATTTATTTATTTTCTCACTTCAGTCATATACTACCCAACTGTAGTCATTATTACATCTAAGTTGTTCTAACAGAGGAATTAGTCACTCAGGAGACCTTTCTTATTAATGCAAACAGTTCTGGATAAACCACCATTTAAATGGAAAAATCATCTGGGAAGTGCTCAAGGTGAAAGAAGTCAGGAGAGTGGAAAAGGAAGGAACTTACGTGTTGTAGACACATGAGCTGGTATTGGGTAGAAAATGTACTGCAAGCATGAACATTAGGCCTTTGGTTTCACGTCTTCTTTTATAATCATCCCTCTGTCCCATCTGCAGGGAGAATTCAGGAGCTGAGACACATTTCCTTACATAAAAATATTCTTGAGCTTACGTGGGAGATTAGTGGGTCTTTCTTAAATGAAAAACTTGGTCTTGTGCTTGTTCTGCAAATATAGTATGGGAAGAGCATGGAAATAAAGCCTTCATGCCCAGCTCAGCTGTGGGAGAGTGTTCGCTTTGATAGACAGTTTAGTAGTTAATAGGTGCTCTTAATAGAGAAAAGAATACAAAAGTGTTTCTCTACTGGGAAGGTGTTAGGAAACTTCCCAATCTTCTCTGAAAAATGAGGGGTGGGGTATTTGTGTATATGAGAGTGAAAACTAGCCTTTGGCCATGTTGGGGTGGGGGCAAATGGGGTCCAGTTTTCAGATGTATTACTGCCATAAAAATTCCACTGCTGATATCAAAAGAATATTTGTTCTTTGGGGACACTTTCACCAGTAATTTTCTTTTATAAATAAATCAGTGTTTTCTTAAAAAAGTAGTCATGAGACTGTTCCATTTGTTATTAAATTTCATTTTGATGATACTTCTGAGAGATTTCAAAATGTCTCAGGCATGAATCACTAAACAAATAAATCCCCACTAACCCCCTTGAAATGTTGATGTAGAATTGCCACAAGCAGAGGGAACTGACCTGAGACCATGGTCTTAGGGAGCTGAAACATCGTCAGTAGAAGAGATTATGTTAACTAAAAATCTAATTCATTCTGACTGTTATTTATACCTCTCTTGACATTGCATGTAGTTAAAAGAAAAACTACCTTCAGATGTTGTGGAATAGCTGTGGAAGGAGCACATCTTATCAGTAAATTTCTTAGCTCTGCTTTTCCAGTCATGATGTACCATGCTCCTAATTTCTCCCTTCAGAGAACATATGTGGCTTTGTAGGAAGAGGGCTGAAGAAGGATGTGCTGTGTGTGCTAAACAGACCTGAAGAAACAGCCTGATGACTGCAAAAGGATGGAGGGTGAATGCTTTGCTGAAGAATGCACTGTTCACCTTTTCAGGTGGAGAAAGTGCTGATGCATATTTATTTATTTATTTATTTATTTATTATTTTTTATTTAGCATTTAGCTTCCATCTTCTTCTTAGAACTTACTCACAGTGGGAAATGCATTCACTTCCAAGGAACTGCTTTCTCTGCCCAGATGGATGCAGGTTGCAAAATACGTTGGGTAGGCAAGAGAACAGACTATCAATCTCCTGTGTTTGTGTTAAGGCCAAAGGGTTCTGTTCTAGCAAGCTCTGCATTGAAAAGAGCATTAGAGAGCTCCCTGTAGCAGCTGCTCACAAATGCCAGGAAGGAAAATCCAGAAGTAAAACAGTCTGTCTCAGAGCAGTACGTTAAATGGATCTTGTCTGACTCCTTGGAAGATGAAAGTGCTACAGATTGGCAAGGGCAGGAAAGGTAATGTGTTTTCTATTGTCAGCTTAGGGTAAAATCACAGCTTCCCTGCACTGAATAGGAGAAACTTGTGTCTAACATTGGTGGTATGTTTGTCACTCAAAGTGTTGAGGTGGTGACCATACTGTAGGTTGGGTTTCAAAGGAAAGCAGGTTTGTGGTACAACTGTTCTGTGTTGCACTGTGCACACTGGTTTGTGCCATAAAATCCAGTGTGGTGATGAGCAGGTCTCAAGTTGCCAAATTGCCTGGGATTTATGATCACTACAGTTGGCCAAAAACACCCAGAAGTTTGATTTTCTCTCCTCTCCCCAAATAAATTTAGAACAGTCGTGAAAAAGCATTTCCAGGCAGAATGTCTGCTAGTGTACAGTGTGTGTGAGAGAAAGGGTGTGAAGATGGAGAAATGATGTTTAGACCCTTCTATACCACAGGGCACCTGTGATTTTTCATGTCTTCTGCACTCCAGTTCATGGATCGGGTTGGAGGCCTGGATGGGTGGTGGTTTATATGGGGTAGCCAGGAGAACTTCTGGGCTTCTTCATTACAGCAAGGCTGGTAGCACTGCCTATATGTTTAAGGGGACGAGATGCAACCCTTCCTGATTCAAATTATCTCCTGTCTTTTGCTGTGGACCTGTTCCTTGGAGACATAAAGATTTACAGACCATCACCTGGCATCTCTTCTGCTATATTTCTTCCAACTACTTCTAATTATTTCCTTAGGAAACACGTTCCAGCTCTTCTGGCTTATAGATGATGATGTCACCATTTCTCTATATAAGGGATGCATTCATGGGATGAATGGAACAAATCATGGGGGGTTTAGATGATTTATGAAATTTGTCCTCCCTTTTAACATTTCAGTGGAGTTCTAGGGTATAAAAAGAGTAGTTTCAGTTCAGTCAAAATAGGTCACTTTCTATTTCTGTTAGAGTATAATACATTTCAAAACTACAAAATGAAAAATCATTTCTATGAAGTAAAACTGTAAGTTTTTATTCTAACAATGATGAATCTGCACATTTAAATATTGCAAGAGCTATTCCGATTAATCCTTTATCCCCCCTGAATCTCCTTCTGATGTGATTTCATGAAGTGTTTGCTTCATTGTTGAACAGGACTTCCTGTTCTGATACTTCTCTGGACATCTTTATTGATTGCTCTATAGGAGCACAGAAAACCATAAGAAAGTGTACAGAGATTTTTTCATCCTGTTCAGTCTCAACCCATCTCAATATCTCTGGCCAATGCTTTACTTTCTCAGTAGGACCAGAGCTTAATCAATGCTTATTTCTTGGTCACACGTGAGCAGGTTAGCTACAAGTTGTGTATTCATAAATAATCAAACTTTCCCAGTCTCCCTTGGCTTCTTTCCCACTGGTTTCCACCAGGGATGAGCTGTAGGATTTAGCCATCTGAGTTAGCACATGGACTTGTTTGGCTTATTTGCTCCACTAACAACAGAATGGCTGGATTTCCTCAAGCCTTTAAATCTCAACAGCCACAGCTCTTCCAGCTAAATTAACAGTAATGGGAGGTGGGAGAGTGGCAAATCTAATGGAAGATTCTGAACTGCTTTTCCCTTTGGGAATGGAGCAGAATGTCATGCATTTATATGTCTGCAAATGAGCAGAGGTACATATCCTTCATGAGCAAATGATCCTTGGTGGTAACCAGCGGGCAGCTGGGCTGCAATTAATGGATTAATCTCATACCAATAAGTGTGCAGGGTAAATAGAGCAACTGAGAGCAAAAAAGTAAAGAAGAGCTGGCAAAACAACAGTCTTTTTAATTATTTTATTTTAAATAGGCATTGAATATATTATGATTGCTGAAAAAAGGGTGGGGTGTAGGGAAGAAAAACCTCAGGTTGTGCATATCTGTGCTGATAATAACAGTTTGATTTGTACTTTTTCCTTTTCATCTTCTAGTTGTCTATGGGTGTAAAACACTTTGAAATTCTCTACCAGAATAAAAAAAAAAATAAAAAATTGTAAGACAATCTCCCTGAGTGCCCCCTCCATGCATTATGGGTAACTATTGGGGATGGATGAATATGCACAAACTTAGTATTTCTTCTAGTGTGTTCAAAGATGTAAAGAGCTGAAAATTGAGAAAAGAGCATCACTTCTCATCTGACTTGCTTCACTGGATACATGTGAAAATGCTCTGAGCAAACAGATATGCAAAATACTGTTTTCTGCTAAACTCTTAAATAACATAAACCCAGAAAAAAGTATTGTAAAATAAACAAGAAACATATGGCCAGGCAAGAAAAGGTTAATCCAGTGAAGCAGAAAAACTGGGCAGTGAAAAATCAAATTGTGTACTTAACTAACATGGGCTATGAGAGGTCTAGAGCCAAGTCCATTTACTCTAGGCAGTGATTGTAGACTATTTCCTTCATATCTCCATGTGTCAAACTTCCTCCTTAGCCCCTGTAAATTGATTTACATTCCTAGCAATAATTTTGAAGCATTCATATGTAGGATTTTTATAATAACCACAGACACATATTTTAAAGAATCCACTTTGATAGGCTTGGCTGTTTCTTCACCAGCTAATTAAATGTCCAGAGAACAGTCTTGGGTACCTAAAGCCAACTGGCACTGAATGGCCTGCATTTAAGCTATTAAACAGCCTTAGCCTTCAAAACAGTGATTGCATCCAAAGTGATTATTAGGAATAGTTCCTGGCTTATGTTAACTTCTGAACCATATCCAGGAGTTTGGGGGAACTGCCCTTGGCCAGAAACCACTCTAACAATTTGACAGTATATAGACAGCCAGCTTTTAGCACCCAAGTGTGTTCACTGACACTTCTTAATTTTCTTGTAAGAGATTAGCATTTAGGATGCTAATAACCTTCTTAAATGCACTAGCTAATTTTACAAATGCAAAATATCCCTTTCCACTGGCAAATGAAAAGTTGGAGAATGCACTCTAGGACAGTACTAACCAAATTCTATCTTCTGCCTACACTATCCATTAAAATTGTGATGGTAGCCCAGCTTCTGACTCTTTCCATGGATGCTCGCTTAGCTATTTGAAGGTCTCTCTAGTGTTACAACAAGAAGCTCAAATGCTGTTCTCTGGTTAGTCTTTTAGAGAATTGTGGAGACGTTCAGGACTCTCAACAGAGCAGTCTTAATCAACAGATGCTTAGTTTGTGACTCTTGACTTCTGCCTCTCTATGATGAAGAACTCTCAAGCATCCATTATCTGGTGCAAATGTGTGAGAATGATTGCATAGAGAAATGAATGTGCCTGCAAACACTCAGCTGAGGAGAATTTGGGCAAAGAGTTAAAAATTGTATTTGTCAGAATCAAAACTGTAATTTGAAAAGATAGAGACAATATTTCCTACAGGTGATAGAATGGAAAGAAACTCTGAGGACTTTGTTAAAAGCAGGTCATTCAATTATTTATGACAAGTCTACTTTTGGGTAGTAGTGACTTTTAACATGTTCAAACAACATGTGACAAATACAGTAGCAGCTAAAAGGCAAACTTTAAAGATTTTGTGTTGTTGAGGGAGCTAGTCTCCTCCACGGTCAGGATGTCCAGCCCAAGGGACATGTTGAATTTCTGCCCATTCTTTACTTACTGTTTTGTGAAAATATTTGAAGATCTCTTCTATTATATGTGAAAGCAAAAGAAAATTTTAAAATCCTGTCAGTGCATAGAGTAGGACTTTTTTATTAACTAGAGGTATTCTTTAGATCTCAGGCTGGGGAATGGTCTTAAATTATTAACATCATTTGCTGTCTGGACTCAAATGTCTATGAAACTTGCACTTTTTCCATGGCAGGAGAGGAGGCTGGTCCCAACCCATATTGCTGCTTTACTTTGAGGCTCATTGGTGACCAGGACAAGCCTTTTGCAGGAGACAGATCAGCTGAGGCTGGTTTGTTCAGTCTGACAAAACGTCTAGGAGGACATAGATCACAGGAAAACCAGACAAGGAGAAGAAAGCAGTGGGGTGTGAACACCAAGGAACTTAAGACTAAAATTTAACAACACAGATGCAACAAATTTCTCTAAGCTATCCATTTGGCTTGCAAACTGGAGGATAGCTGGAAACTTCTGTAGTGGTGGAAAGTTTAGTAGAGTTTCTTAAGATAAAGCAGCAGTGGAGGTAAAAAAAAAAAAAAAAAAAAAAGCAAGCAAACAAACAAAAAAAACCAGTACAGCCTGTGGTGGACACCACTCCAAAAAAACTGGTGAGGAACCAGTCTAGTGAGGTCATAGAGGAGAATGATTTCCAGTGCTTGGGCCTGGCAATGCTTAATTTGTTGATACAGACATAGCGTTAGTGTTCCTTTTCCTGTGTTTCTAATTGCCCTGGAGTTCCTGGGAACTGAGCACGACACATTTGATGGGGATTCTAACATTAAATTTATATTCACATATTTCCTCATATTTTCAAATATGCACATAATAATCCTTGCATTTCACCCTCTTTGTCCCTGCTTAAGTGTGATGTTCATGGGGCAGTAATTGAAAAAGAAGGGAGAACAACAACAGCTCTTCATGCTGCAGGAGTTACATCTGCTATTTGACTGATTAGTGACACATAATGACCTGTATGGCCTTGACAATAGGAAAAGCTTCCCTAATTTTGGCCAGTCTTCATGAAAATGCCCCAGTCTCACATTCTCATTTGTAAAACTGGAAAGTTATGTGTTAATGTTGGGAAACAATATTTTTGAGGAATGATACAATTTGAGGAAGAAGGGGAGTAAAATTGTTTTGAATGGATAGGCAGAGTCAAAACTTGCCCAATTTTGTTTACAACCAGAAGGAGGAAGTTTAACCTCGTATTCTTATTTTAGTCTAGTGGACTGGGCATGTACTCAGGGAGAACTGAAGAGGAGGCAGGAGGGCTCTGTTATCTGGGACAATGCAGAACTGGATGGACTTGGGATCCCTGATCTTTTTGTCCTTGTTTGCTTTGGTAGAGCTTTGCTTTTTGGTAAAATATATTTACCCAGCACATTTCATTTAGATAGTTCCTGACCTTATCTGGTACTAGAAAAAAATAATAAAAATCCACATGATCACAGAAGAAACTGGCAGTTGTGAGTTAATATTTTCTCTTACATGTATTGATTGCAATGTCAAAGATTCAAAATCAATTCCTTTAAATGTCCCTTTAGAAAATAATATAATAACCTGCCAGCCCAGTGGAATAATGCCAAACTAGATGGAAAAACAAAACTGACACCACCACCCCTTCTCAACCCCTGAATGCATGGATGCATCTGGTGTCAATAAAAGAACAATGCCTTGATATCAACAATAAAAATAAGCAAGATTAAAAAAAAAAAAAAGATTAACAAAGTATCTTTTTTATTTTTTTTTTTTTAATTAAAGCATAAAATGTGAGAGGTGGATAGAGACGAATTCAGAAACCATCTGAAATCCTATTTACATTCTTTCCTGACTGCTTCCACAACTTCCTCAGCTCTGTTCTTGCACCCTTTTTTCCCTGTTGCAGCTCTATAAGCTTACTGTCCCTCTGTTATCTTTCTCAGTTCCTTCCTTCCATGGGGTACAGAGCCAGCAGCATCTCCGTGGGACTTTAGTGACAATACCAGCTGACATTGCCCCAGCAAAGACTAAACCAAGATTTGCATTTGCTGAAGCTGCAGGAACGTTCTGGGCCCTGACTTGAAGGGTACCTCAGAGACCAAATGACCATTCCTTCCTTCCTCTCCTTTAAACCAGTAAGTGAGCAGGAAAATCTATCAAAGCACTAAAACCAGAGCCAGGCAATTTGCTCTTCACTTAAGTTATAGGAATCAGTAACATTTTTCCTTTTCAGCTGCTCACGCTGGATTATTGATGTCCTGAGCAACCAAAGGTCTGTTCCATTCTCCTGGAACCAGAAAATGCTCCATGTACTTTGTCTTCATGCCTTTAATCATTGCAGATAGATGGTGCCGGGGCAAAAGACAGATAGAACATTGCTTACCAAATAGCATTCCACTGTTTCAGGTTTGGGTTTTGTGTAGGTTGGATGTGAATTGTTGTTCAGCTCGGTTCCTGTTTTCAATCAGCTAGTTTCATTCAACTTCAAACTGGCCAATAGGTATAAATTAAATAGTGGGATTTTTATAGATTGTGGCTGTATCTCCTGCACCTTTTCTTATGGAAGACAAAGCCCAATCTGTTAAACTGAAATCTACAGTGTTGTGAAATTACATCTCCTAATTTAGTGAAGATGTTCAGACTAACTAAGCAAGTCTAGATAGCTTTATCTTCAGATGTTATTTTTTCTGGTGTTATGGTTTCTGATGTTCTCTCCTCTTTGTCAAGGCCAGTCATGATTGTATTTCCCCAGCATTCAGCCCAGTGAGAGCATTAACAGAGAGCAGGTTTCTGGAGATCTCTATGAACTGGATAATAGCAATTAAATAAAAATTCTTCCCTCTGCTCTGCCTCCCCCCAAAAAACAAAACCCCAAACTAGTAGTAAAACAATGTGTTTTGAACTAGACAAAGCATTACAATCAAATCGAAGTAGTTATATTTAAGTGTTAAAATTAAAGTTCAGAACTACAGCAATTTTATTTTCATTTTTTTTTTAGCATTGAAATGCTTCATAAAGAAAATAGGGGTATGAAATAGTTAATTTTTTTTTTTTTTTTTTTTTTTTTTCTGTCAAAAAAGCAACAGAATAAAATCAAGATATATTTGCCAGCCCTGATTTCCATATCTGGATTAGAAATGGCTTGACTAAGACTTGTTGCCTGACGCCAGGCTGGACAAGGTCTCGTTAGTGATGATGCAAAGGGCTTTTTTTCCTTCCCCAAAGGCATTATGGTCTTGGATGTTGCCAGGTGGTGAGAAGGAAACAGTTGCAGGGGTTAGGAACTCTGTCCTCCAGCCCTGTACCTTTGCTACATGCAGGAGGTACAACTGGTACTGGTGGGACATGAACCTGTTCTGGATGGAGCCTGGTGAGTGCTTGGCTATAATCTGCGATCTCCTGTTTTTATTTTTGCTTTTTGGCAAAATTACAGCCACAAATGGGTTGAAACAGGCTGAACAGACTCTTATGCAAGCGGGCTGGCAGAAGGATGTTTGTAGCTTGCTACAGAGTCCTTCCCTCCTGCCCTTGGTGATGGCATCTGGAAAAGCTTTTATGCCTTCCATGAAGGTGTGTGTTGGAAGACCTCTTCCAGTGGTACCTCTGGGTTCCTTCACCCTGCATTAAGCACTGCAAAGGAGCTGTGGTGCCCGCACCTCCATCTCCTAGGGAATTCCCCAGCTGTTTGAAGCTGGCCCAGGAAAGTGAGTCAGAACTGCAGCAGAGGAGGCTGCTCCTAGCTCCTGCCCACCTTCAGAGCTACAAGCAGTGTGCCAGCCAGCAAGGAATAGATCAATAGATGTGACAAGGCACTAGGGATGTTTCAGATTCCCTCACTGCAGGTAAAGTGACAGCTATGGAAACAGGTTGTTTTTAGCAGTGGGGCAGAGAATCCTGACTTGATTTTTTTCTTTTTTTCCCGAGGAGAGTAAGCAGGCAATGCTGTGTATTGTATATATATCTGTGTATGTATATTGAATTTCCTTGAAAAAAGTTGCAGGGGAAATGAAGCTTTTCTTTTTTTTTTTTTTTTTGGTGAAATTGTATCAAATAGTTTTTCCAAGAAGTGGGAGAAGTGGCTTAAATGTCAAGCATTTGACTTGAATGAAAACATGGATTTTTTTCTTTCATGCATAATTTTCTTTTGGCTGAAATGGATCTCCTATCTCTAATAGATTTCTATTTCTGAAATAGATCCTCTCCTCTCCTCTCCTCTCCTCTCCTCTCCTCTCCTCTCCTCTCCTCTCCTCTCCTCTCCTCTCCTCTCCTCTCCTCTCCTCTCCTCTCCTCTCCTCTCCTCTCCTCTCCTCTCCTCTCCTCTCCTCTCCTCTCCTCTCCTCTCCTCTCCTCTCCTCTCCTCTCCTCTCCTCTCCTCTCCTCTCCTCTCCTCTCCTTTCTTTTGTGGAATAACCACTGAAATCAAAGGTTATTCATCCAGCTTTCCAAATGGAACACGAGGATGTCCCTGCTCTGGAAAGGCAGTAAATGATGTATTTACAAATTTAATTTATTTATTTTATTTTATTTTATTTTATTTTATTTTATTTTATTTTATTTTATTTTATTTTATTTTATTTTATTTTATTTTATTTTATTTTATTTATTTATTTATTTATTTTGGCTCTAGCTCTATAGTACTATTAATATTTTTCCTGATGTGTTGAGGAATGGACCAGGGCCCAGCTCACAGCCTGATGAAAGGTTTGTAAGAGATGGGCATTGACCTATACCTTATCACCCCAAAAGATCAGCTATTGACTCTGTGCACCTTTCCTGAGCAAGGCTACCTAATCCAGACACTGTCCCCATTGCACATCACATCTATCACAAGTTCAAAACTGCTTATTGGATCAGATCATGTGGAGGAAGGGAGAAGGCTGAAAAACTTCCTATTGTTTATGAGTCCACAGTCTTTTTGACTGAAAGCTGTCTGTGATGACAATGAGGTCAGAAATTGTTAGTAATAAGTAAAAGATCATGGCCTGCACATAATTTATTCTAAGCAATGATGAAAGGTCTTGGATCAATCATTAGGGACAACTATAATATTTTTCAGTATCATTCTCTAAACTACCATCATGAGCAAAGTGGTTGGCTACTTGATGACCAAAGAGCTATCAACCTAATTATACTGTGATGAATTCCTTTCAATTCTCTAGAGCATCAAATGCATTCTTAAATTAAGCCATCTGTAATTAGAAGCCTTACAAAACACTCCAAGTACAAGGCATTGGAGTCCAAGAGAAGCTGATTGATTGCTAATGAGGTTCCTTCTCTTACTAGACAGATTGGAAGAATCAAGGAAGCAAAACTAGAGACAGAAGCTGGCATCACTCTGCAGATTCAATGAAACTTTGCTGTTTGCTAGAGCAAACTTCTGTTATGCAGCTTCTTGTTGTCCAAGCCCCATGATACAGCCATTTTTAACCATTAGAGAAGAGATTTTTAGATTTCCCATAATCCCAGTAAACAGATGAAACAAAATTGTCCCAACCTGGCTGGTGTTTTTAGATTATGGAGTCTTTATGAAAATTGTAGGATAAGGTTTTAGTCACCTCACTGCTAAATTCACACTCAGCTGGGGAAAAAACAGTGGTGTTTTGTAAAGTGTGCATACATACACTCATTATCTGTACACATTGTAAGTGTGATGCTTCCAGCAAATATCTGACTTACTGTGCACATATGTCAAGCTGATGACACTGACATCAAAACAGACAATAATGCCTCTTTAGAAGGGGAAGGTAAGAACTGTAGGTGGGTACACCTGGGGAAATCACCTACAAGAGAATGTGCTGCTTCAGAGTAAGAAGCTGGAGGTATTGCCCTGGATACTGGTTTTACTGTACAACTTTGATTTCTGCATTATTTTTTTTCCATTTATGTCTCCTTTTATGTTTGTCAAAATAAATAAACTCTAAGTCCCTCCATTCATCCTGATTATCTGAAAGCCAAACTACTCCTTGTTATTCTGCATTTTTATACCTTTTTGTATTCTCTACTTAGGTAGACTGCCTTGGTGCCATTTCATTTCACAGAAAATGAAGCTTGGAGCTTGGGAAATTTAAAGATGTCTACAAAAATATATATTTTTAATTCTAAAAGTATTATGAATTTCAGGCTATATAGCTGAACATTTCCCAAAGCTAGAAAAAAATGCTGTGTGCCCTCTTATTTTTTCCTGGAATGTTCTTTTGATGCAGTAAATAGATACTTGGAACATGACATTTGAGGGAAGCTCCTGAAAGGAGACTTTGAATCCCGAATATGATTAACATATAAACTTCAGAGCGTGGGGGGAAACAGGCTTAAAGAGCATGTTCCTAATTTTTTGTTTGAATTCTGAGGTTTCTAAATGACTGAAAGTCATAAACTCAACCAGAATTTGGTATAAATCCAATAAAGCTATATACTTGATTTTTTTTTTTTTTAATATATTTATTTATTTATTTATTTATTTACTTATTTATTTTGTTTCTGGAAAAGGTTCTTGGTAACTGCACTTCTAATTATTCTTTTAAATTAGTGGAAATTGTATTTTGGAATAATTCATTAAAGAAAATAAACAAAGGGAAATCTTTACTATTCCCAAATCTTCCAATACATTGCTGCAATCTGAAATTTGTAGCCTGTCTTTTCAAACAGCACAGATAATGCTGAGCAAAACTATTCCAACATAGGGAGATGCCTCCTGCAATTTTATTTTGAGGAGCTGTAACTGGAACTGAGTGAAGACAGTGGGTTTTGTAACTGCATTGTGAAAGATTGACCAAAGACTACATGATCACCCTACTGAGTGCATTAAGAGCTTGACTCTTTCTGTAACCAAAGATATACTGTGGAAAATTTCACAGCTTGTCAACTTTGACTTGCTAGCAAAAAAGACTAGGGAAAGAATTATGCAGCAGGACTGCCCGGCACTGCAACCTCTGAATAACTAGATCAACTTGGTTTTGATGGTCACCAAGATGTTCTTCGGTCTCAAGGAGCTGTTTCTCTAGGATGTCAGAACTGTGAGTTGAAACTTTCTTCAAAGTAGAATGGACTGGCAGTTTTTCCACTTCTTTGCCAAGCAGTGTACCTCTCTGAGGTAGTAACTGTCTTCTGAGTAATTAAGCTCATCTCACTTAAGGTCTTTCTAGCACTTGGCACATGGATGTCCATTTGACAAATTGGAGCATATTGGGACACAGCGCAGGGAATGACCATGGTATAGGCAAGAATACAGTGTCAGAGTAAGCAAGGTGAGAGCTGAAAGAAAATGCAAAGCTGCTGAACATCCCAGCAGTTGTGTGATGATATAAAAATGAGTGTGGAACGTAGTCTACAAGTATGAATCCACTCAAGGTCTACAACAACAGAATACTTCATTACCAAAACATCTTTCAAGCAGAACAAGATGGACTGTGATTTTCTCATGGTTTTGTCTGGAATAGAGTTAATTTTCTTTGTAGAGGTTCACACAATGTTGTGCTTAGGATGCGTGATGAAAACAGCAGTGATAACATACCGGTGTTTAAGTTGTTGCAGAGCAGTGCTTGCACACAGCCAAGAACTTTTCGTCTCCTCATGCTGCCCTGCCAGCAGGGAGGCTGGGGGTGCCCCAGGAGCCGGGAGGGGACACAGGGGTCCTGGATTTGGGGAAGTAGAGCAGTTGAGAGCAATTTGTGCAATTTCCTGTGTTTTTGGCAAGATGTGTAGATTTGCTTGTGGCAAATTTGAACAAATTCGTGTAGTACTGAAATGCTTTCATCAGGAAGGGAAAAAGGTTATTTGGTTCCTGAGGAACATGGTAAGATATAAGGATATTTGCACTGTGCTTGTTAACATTAATTGGCTTAGGAAGGTGAAAAACTGGAAAGCCTAGAATATTGTGTTTTATGTTCCCCAAAGGAGAAGTTCTGTGAAGTTTTATTTGGTGTAAGCATGACATATGTATATCTATCTTGCTCAAACTTGTATTAGTTTTATTCAGATAAAGGTGAGAATCCAAGACTAATTGGAACATGACCTGTTAGATACTGTTCTAAAACTATTCATCCTGTTTATCTTTGCTTCCCTTGTGATCTCTATAAACTTAGTTATATGTGCACTTTGGAAGCCTGTTTAAAAATTTAAAAAATGTTATTAAAATAAATAGCTTCTAATAAAAGTATTTTATATTTAAAAGGCATAAAGACTCTTATATTTCAAAGGTCTGTTGACTTTGATAGTTTCTACAATACCTAGTCCAGCAGATTTAACTCTTTCTGTGTGTGAGGGTGGAGGTGCCATTGAAATAAATATATTCATAGCTTTCTGCAGTATTTATATTATTATCTTGAATTGTTACACAAGTGGTATTAAAGATGACTTGTGATAGAATATTTAGATTGCCTTTTGTTATGTATATGTAATGAAAGTACTACTGAGAGTTCAACGTTTGGAGAGGATTTAGTATATTTCAGCCTTAACTAAAATATCTACAAATAGAATACTATACATGAGGAATTAACTACAAAAAAGAATAAAACCCCAGCTCAAGGGTGCACACATGCCATTCATATCTGGCCATGTTGTATCGACATTTTAGTTGTTCACTGGCTGACTCTATGCTGTACATTCTATTGCACCAATTACACTTTGAGAAGTTCCTGATCGCTTTACAGCATTAGTGAGATCAAATCTTGTAGAATGACAATAGCCAATTATATAAACACAAAGCCAGGTAGACACACTCCAGCAAGGCTGAAGCTGCAATCTATCTTTACCAGTGGTGATTTTATAGCACATACTCGCATACTTAGCCCCATTCACATCGATCTGGAGGGCTCTATTGCTGCACAGCTATGCCAGCAGCCCAATTAAGAGTAGGATTTAACATCAGAGAAACTTTATGAATCAGAACTTATTTAAAAGCATTCTGATTTAACTTTAAAGTTTAATCAGAATCCTAAAGTTTCCTTGGGTAAGAAAGGCATTTGGAAACTTTTCCAAGAGCAAGAAATATAATTTTCCGAATGATTTTCCACCCAATGATAAAAATGCCTTTCGTAAGATCCAGCTACATGCTCTTTTAGGAAGCATAGCTTTAAACAGTGAATCACTGCCTTTTTAAAGACTGAAGAGGAGTTAAGAGTAGATGTTCTTAAAATTAAAATAGTTATTGCAGTCACAAGGAATGTCAAAGTAAGTGCTCTAATCAGGAAAAAAATATGCCTTGAGCTTTAGAGGTTTCATGCATGCACAAAATTCAAGGATAGTGTATTATTTTGTGTAACTGTCTCTGACACTCAGCCATAGGAAAAAGTGCATTAAAGTAATCCCTAGGGTAACTTTTCCCCCTCCCTGAAGCATAAATTTACTACAATGTTTTTTGTTTCTTACTGTTAACAAATATATATATAAATATATTTAAGGAGGGGAAATGGTCCTAATCAAGGAACTATTCAGCTATCTTTTCAGAGCTACCCTGGATATGTAGGTTCTGCTATGGTAGAAGCAAGAAAGTTAACATATGTTGTCTGGATGGAGCTATAACTTCACAGAGCCTGAGGCAAGGTAGGCAACCAAGCAGTGAAAGACGCCAATTTAATTTTAGTTAATGCAGCAGGGCTTGCTTACGTGAGTTTGTCCAAGGCCTTATTTTTTTCTCAGTAAGAAATGCATTCTTCACCCACCTTGTAAAGATAGGAACTTATTGGTAGCTTTTGTCCTAGGTAATAGCAGCATCTTCTGAAATGTAGTTTGTGCATTTCTCTCTTCACCCAGCAGCAATAGCAACCAGAGCTCTACACCACTGTCCAAATATCTGTTTCTGCCCACTTACAAGTACAGGATAATTGAGATGGCTGGAAAGTTCTCTTTGTTTGGGACCTGGGGGAAAAGAAAATTTAGGGAAGGAATATTTGCAGCCAGAAGAGGAAGATAGAAATATGCAAAATTGTTGGAGGAACTGAGTTGAATAACAAAGCATCTTTGGGAAAACAAAGTTTGGGAACCCTTGGAAAAAGAGGAATGTCAATTAAAGTTAGGGAGATATTAATTGAATAAGTGTGTGAGGAAGAGAGAGATCAAGATTTACGTGAGTACCTGAAACACAGCCCAGATTGATTACTTGCTGCTGTCAGCATCATCCGTGCAATGTAAGAGAGATTGAATGTGTGCTATAAAATGCACCGTTTAACAAAGATCAAGCTATTAAGTAATTACAATATAATATGTGAACATGCTGAATATGCTTATTTAAATGTAAACAGTTATTCACTGTTTATTTTTAGTACAGGAAAATTATCCAGCTTGTTTTGTTGTCCTTGCTGTTTCATATACTAGTGATCTAGTGCATGCCTTACGCCAGCACAGAGGTTGTAGCTGTTCTTTTATCAGTGGCATCCAGGGGCTCTTGAAAGGTGCAAAGTGCATGAGCTGCAAAGGAAACAAAGGCAAGGTGGGTAATAAATATTCTTTGCTCCAATGGACTGATGGAATAGCGACATTACATTTCCACTCAGAGAGACCGCTAATTTGCCCATTAGTCAGTGATGTTAAGGGACAAAGCTTGAATGCCTAATCAACTATTATTACTCAATGGGAAGGATTAACCATAGGAATAAATGGGTTTACTTATAAAACAGGGAAATAGTTCATTTAAGTGAGAAAAAAGGAAGTTATGTTGGTTGTGTGCTAGCGTTTAGCTGTCCTGGTTCTGTCTCTGGCAAATTGAATGGCTTAAAGCAGATCATTTCACCTGCCTCTTTGAAGGCATGGCCAAAGAGTTTTCAGCTATAGACATCAAAGCAGTAACCACTGTAATTTCCCAAATGAAGACTACAGTTTGGCTCTCATTAATGTCTTCCAGAACAATCACAAAAGGTGAAGCACAGTATGTCTGCAAGCTCTTTCCAACGCTAACACATTCTGATCCAGCAGCTGGCAGCATTAAGCAGAACTTTGCTCTTGATTTGGTTAGCTCTGGTGTTAGTACTTGTCCCAGCACCTTCAAATCAGAGCTGACTGGCACCCAACCATCATAGAGAAGAGGCAAAGAAAATACTCATCTGCCTGAAAAAAGCTGCGGAGATACAGTTTTCAAGTAATGCAGACGAGCAAATCTGGGCACAAACTTTTTGGGAGGTCATATTTAAAACCATATAGTGAGGTACCAAATTTAGATCTAAGGCCTTTATTTAAAATTTCTGATATCATTAGTTTTTTGTGACTGCAAGTCAAGGAGATATGGGGCAAGGAGGTATGGGGCAACCCTCAATTAGGAGAAAGGGCACTGAAGCTCCCACTCTCCTACAGACTTCCTGTGTGACTGGCTGCTTGGCCTCAGGGGCAGAGAACAGGCTAGCAGAGATGTAACCTCTGAGTCTTGGCTTCCATCAGTAATTTGAATGCAATTTCGAGAGCTCAGATCCCATCATGGCTGGTGGGTAGGTGGCTGCCACAAGGGAGAAGTTCCTGTAAGCATGTATGCAGAATGTATACCAAAAAGTGAGTAGTGTTTTGGAGGATGAAATTAACTTTTTTTTAACTGCCTTGATATTCGTTATTACTGTTATAAATAACATAATGTAAACATGGCAAGAAAGGAAAAAAAGAAAAAAAGAAAATCAAAACCCACCTCTGTTAGGACTTGGCAGGATTCATGCCTTCTTCCCTCAGGAATATATGACAGCTGTTGAGGAACCTGGGGATGAAGATATTATTATTTCCTCAGGAATTAATATCTGTTAATAAAGTACAGTCTTAGCCATTCCAGAGATTAAGGCAGACAGAAAACTAAACAATTCCTCTGTAGATCTTTATGTTATTTTTAAGCCCTTCCTACAAGGTAGCTCTGTGTGGGAGTACTTAATAAAATTCAGAAAGATGAAGAGTTTTATCAGCTGGTGAAGTTGCTTTTTTCTCTGCAGTGCTATCTGGAATACATAGGCCATGGGAAAGGAAGGACAAGCAGTGTGGGACCAGCTCTTATGTAAAGACCAGCACAGAATCTATGTACAGATTCAGTGATGTGTTGGGCCTGATGTGTTTAATCTGTGCAAGAGTAATTACATCTATGGCAAACAGCTTGAGTTGGGAAGTGCAATTCTCTTATACTGTCATCAATATTCTGCACATAATCTAGAATAATCTACCTAGAATAATCTATCATTACTGATACAAAGGTGTGGGTCTCATAAAAAGATAACAGTTGATGCAGCAGGTGAGGATGATGGGGATACTGATGAAAGACAGTTACTATGCTATTGTTTCAGAGCATTTAAAATATAGATTTTTTAATAACAGAAATATATTTTTTTAATAACAGAAAATTTCCATCTGACCTTACAGTGTGTCACACAACTGAGCACACATCTCACTCCAATGAGCACTGACTACACAATAAATAAACATGCTATTATCAGATGCTTGCCACATACCTCAAGAAAGTAAGTGTAAAAGAAGCTTAGAAGTGAGACACATATGAAACAGTTTGGGGAAATGCATTTCACTATGCAGTTGCTTTGAGCTGAGAGACCTACTTGGTCCTTTATGGGTGCACCGATAATGGATTGCAACTCATCTTTGATCACTTCTGATGGGTCCTATGTTGGAGGTATCTTTAGTGCCTTGTACAATTTCATGCTTGGCATCTCAGGTGCTTTGGCCATTGCTGTACGCCTGACAGTTTTTGAGCAGAAATGCTCTAATTATATGAAGTGTACTGAATAGAAGATAGCTGTGGTAGTTGCATTAAATAAATCTTGCTGCATAGAGAGAACACTTTTGGTAAAAATCAGGTGGAGAAGAGCCAGAAAAAATAGATGTTTGCTGCACTTCTGTAAATGTTGTTTCTTAATAAAAGTTGACATTCTGAAGTGATTCTGTAGGGCAAAATCTTTGGCAGTGGAAGATGACAAGAAACTGATTACTTGTCCTGCAGCACTAAGAAAAAGAGATCTTTTCCCTCTCAATTTTGATAAAAAATAGGCTTTTTTTTTAAAAAAAAATAAAATATATATATATTTGCTTCTGTTTTTGTAAATATATATAGAGGATACATTTTATAAAAATGGTGTAAAAATAGCTAGGACTTTCCCATGATTTTCTCCTTAAATATATATTTTTTTGTAGACTTTTTATTTGAAGACTATCATTTACCTGTGCTAGACCTTGCCTGAGCTATAAATGCGCTTTGTAGCTGTGGCGTAGTCTGAAGGTCTTTCCCTTTGGCCTTGTCCAGGAATTGCCCTGTCACCATGTCTTACCCCTCTTTAGGACACAAAGACCAAACCACCTTTAACTTGCACCATCTGACTTTATTTACATCTTTGAGTACTGGATATGAAATGTCTCTGCAAAAGGAATTAAACAAACAAACAAACAAAAAAAACACACAACACAATATCAACAACAAATACTCTTCTTTTTTAAAGAAATATGACACAAATGATCATTATAACTCTACTGCATCACCTCTCAGAGGAAAATCCTATATTTGGCTTGTAATCACTCCCAGTTACATTGAAGACTCAAAGCTGAGGGATTTTTCTTGAGAGAACAAGATTGGAGATTTTAAAGGGAAAGATCAGAGGGACCTGCACCAAGATCCTTTAAAAATTCCACTTTTTAACCTCTAAATAGTGGAAGGTTAATGAAATTGTTCTGTTGTAACACAGAGGAATCTCAGGAAACAATTAACAACCCATTTGTGTCTTCCCCCCAAAATTCATCCCTCAGAATATACAGATTATGGACACTGAGAGGCAACAGATATATATTAATGAGCAAGACAAGGTAACTTTCAGGCTCCAAAATGTCCCTTATATATACAGAAAAAAATAAAAGAAGAAAAGAAAATTTAAAAAGAAAGAAAATCACAACTATACAGAAACCAAACAAACCAAAAAGGCAAAAGCAAAAGAAACCCCCCAAATTATAGACGTCGGTGAATTTTCTTTCTGACTGTTGTCAAAGCACTTTAGTGATTGACTGGGGAGAAGTAATGGAATGTTGATGAGATGTTGATTACATCCAAAGAAAATTTGTTGGAAGAGTTCAGCAACAGTGTGATGTGAGTACTGAATAGTACAGTTACTGTTACTGTTTTTTATTTTTATTTTTATTTTTTATTTTCATTTTTTTATTTTATTTTTTTTTCCAGTGAATTAGCAGAGAAAGAGGAAGGGAAGCTGAAGGTGACGGACATCCATCTTCAAGGTTAGGGTAACCAGAAGGTCTGTGGGTGGAAGGATGTGGACGTGCAGACTGGAAGGGAACTCGGTTTTGGAGAAGGAAAACAATTGAGGGAGCCTGTCATTGACAACAGAAATTGTGTTGTAGGGCTGGTCTGAAGGGCGCAGTGGAGTGGATCTTGGCTGTTAACAAGGAAACAAACCTACAAAATGCTCTGCAAGGGACAATCAGCCACTGGAAGCTTAATGGCCTTTTCTTTTTAAATTCCTTCAATGTGTTTGCAGGCTTTTTCTTTTCTTTTCTTTTTTTTTTTTTTTTTTTTTTTTTTCCTTTTCTTTTTATTTTTATGATGCATTGGCATTCAAAGCTTAAATGTGTAGGACTACAAAGTTATAGCTTGTTCCCAAAGGAAGTACCAGGCAGTGACTGCTCTATGGGCTGTGTGTATGTCAGCAAGCAGGAAAATACAGCTGAAATAGCTTTCTTAATGGCAGAAGAGTCCCTTTAGACAGCTTACAGGCTTCCACCCAAAGTAATTGCATACAGTCAGCTCCTAACATACTGCACTTTTAAACCAGAATCTTTTTTTTTTTTTTTTTTAAATTCCTTTCGTGTTTCAAACTTGCCCAAAGGTACTTCATTAGTGAAGTTTATTCCAGCTGTTTAATATCTAGCAACCTGATGATTTAAAATTGCGAGACTTGTTTAACAATGACTATCAGTGCCCTTGTACCACCTTTTCTCTGACAGTTTTCTCCCAAATCAACAACCCATCCATAATTACGTTTTCCTTTTTTTCACAGTGGCACAGGTTTGTTATACCCATTGCCAAACCTGGTATTTCTGACACTGTTACCTACTGATATTGCACATTTGGTATTACTGATAGGTTCCCCAGCTATTATGGCCTTTCAAAGTCCTGCTCTCCAACAAGTCGCCAGTACTCCTCTTCAATCACCTGTGAAACTTGGCCATTTCTCACAAACTTTCCCTAGGATGGTAAAGGAAAGGTGTGTGACACAGCAACACTACCATCCCTTGCGGTACTATCTGGGGCTTTGGTCAGCTTCATACATTGTTCTCATTGCACAAAGCAATTTTCTGTGTTGTGTCCAACAGTTTCCCAAGTCCTGTTCAGACAATGTAACCTCAGGTCAGGGCTTAAAGAATGATCCCTGCTTGATAAATCGGTCATGCAGGGCCAGAGAAAGTACTTACCTGTGCCTGACAGTCAAGGTCTGACCTTGTTCTTTCTTATCTCAAAAGTCAGAGATTAGTAATAATGTGTTCTGCTTGCCTAATAATGTGAAAATCGCATAATTTATGTGATTTATGAAAATATGACTTATTTCTCCTTTGAATATTTTCATTTCTGGAAGTGTCGCTGAATCTTTTGTGAGCATATATGATCTCCTACGTGCTGTGTGAAATGATTAAATCTGTGATTTGGAGAAGCTTTAATGGCATCGTCTTGCTGAACTATCCTATGCAGTACTGGGAGGGAAGACCTTGAACAGGACAGATTCTCCACTGCATGGAAGTAACTCAGAAGAGAAAATATGAGTGGCTCCAATTCTCATCTGTTTAAGAGCACTTGGTGCAAGCGAGGAGGAAATCAGAGGCTGCATGGTCTGATGTTCAAACATGCATGGATTGAAGGCAGACACCAGACTCCAAATCCTGTTCACCATCATAAACATCCATAAATTCATGTTTTTGCAATACATGTAATGCTTGCTCTTTAAATTAAATGAAATTTAATTGGTTTAAAATAAACAAATTTAAAAGAAAACATATATATCAGCATTGAGCCAATCTCTGCTTCCTTTTATTTTTCCTTTTCCTTTTCCCTTTTTTTTTTTTTTTTTTTCTCATATCTCATGGAAGTTGTATGAAATTCATTTAGTTTTAGAGAGACCCCTGCGGTACTCTGATTTCCTCAGGTATACTTTCTATCTTGTTCGAATCCTGTAATTTTTTCTCCTTCTAATTCCTTGTTGATCTCTATGAATTTTATTCTATATAAAGAAATTCCCCAGCTTTTTTTCCATGACTTGTTTTGATCCAGAATTACTGCTCATTAAAAACAGATGTGAGGGTTGGACTTTTAGTATATAGACTTTCAGCCATATGCTGGTAGGAAAGGAAGATAAAATGTATCTGTGAAGGCAAAAGAAGATGAGAAGCAGCTCTTAAATTCTGCCAGTGAATCCAACAGCTTTTGTTTTCTACTTCTGTCAAAGAGAGAGCAGGGACAAGGACGAATCATTTACAGGCACAATAAAACAGACTATTAGCTATACATGGATAGTCACTAAAGTGGGCATTTAAAAATTTTACATTGGAAATCAAAATATTTTCTTCTGCCTAGTATAGCAGAAAAAAATTAAAAATAGATGGGGAAGTTGCCAACAGGTTTATTGTGTATTAACAAATGTTATTTTTGGATCAGGATGCAACCAGTCAAGAAACAGTTCTTCAATATAGCATCTCAGTGAGCAAGTGTTTTATTTTTTAATATTCTGATGGCAATAATCTGCCTGATGTTGGGTGTCAGTTCTGCTGATGATCAACTTGATGGATAAATTATTAAGCAGCAGTGATGGACAATTTTTCAGGGTAATTACTTTAACAGTAATAAAAATGAGTATATAAAGTACACATGCTGACACCTTTGTAATGGCAAATGTTGCTTTTGGAAGCTTTCTCTGTAGCTGTGTCATGCTATATTAGCACAGCTGCTAAAATAATAGTACTCTAGCAGCCATGGAGGACAAGAGGAGAACTTGGGTGAAATGAATTTGGATGTTCTTTAATATTTTCATAGAGCAAATGTCTCCTTAAGGAAAATATTATCACTCTTGGCAATCTTGTCATTATCCTTGAAAAACAATACCAAGAGTAGGACTGGAGACTGAGCCTGGGAAATACTAATCCATAAATACCAGGCCAGAATTCTGTTGTAGCCTAGAAAAGCAGATATTGTCATCCTCTTCTGCTTACCTGTTTAATAGATGTAAACAGCTGGGCCCATGTATCCAGAGAGAAACTCTGTTCTGTGTATATATATTTCCAGGATGTGCTTATCACTATTAGGAGAGCATGTCCAAGGATTATCTTAAAAACATTTGCTTTCAGCCATTACCAGTGATAGGAGTCATTTCTTTCATGAGGAAGACATTTGTGCAAGTAGTTCTTGATTTTAGGTTTCATGGAGGTTCTCCGTGCCATCTACCAATGCAGACGCTTTGATCTGTAGGCTCATTTTGACCTCAGCTGTTTCTGGTCTGTGACCCATCGTTTTAATTCCTGAGGATGAAATTTTTGCATGACTAGGACATTTAGTACGGAAGATAGGGAGCCTGGGAGATGCTTAGCAGCAAACAGCAAGTCCGACTGGTTGGCCCACTGGTCTGTTTGGACCTCAGTTGCTATAAAACCTGTAAAACTTCCTGCACTTACACTCGGATGTTGTGAAGACAGTCACTTTGCACTTGGAAGGAGTCTTAGGATAGACTCCTTTGTGCCCCTCTTCCAGAGTTATGCTGCTCTTCCACAAAGTTGACTTTTATTTATCACAAAAGAATGGGATCCATCAACTTCAGTTACCGTCCAGAGCTTCTTGGTGGTGTCAGGTAACATGTTTTCTCTCAGTTAGAAGAGTGAAGGTGGCCATTTACCTTGATGAAGCTGACAAGCTGTAAGTTGTTAAACTGCAGAAACTCTATTTCTGTCACTCATATGTCAGAAGTGATAGATTCACTGGGCACAGACCTCCAAGCACTTTGAAACTGAGGGCTTGGCTGAGCCCAAATGCTGTATCGTGTTAGCTATCCCTGCTAGTGTGAACATATTTGCTCCTTTAAGTGCTTCTATACCAAAGTATTCACTTTCCTCCCAGGTACTGGGTCATCCTGGTGAATACCACCTTTTTATCACCTGATTGTGGTTTAACTGCATAAATGAGTAAGGTACTGGCAAAGCCTATGTTGGCATTAAGAAAATATAAAAAAATAAGAAGCTGAAGACATAGAGTTACAAACAAACAAACAAGCAAACAAAAAAACACCAAGGATCATTGAGTCCAACTCCTGGCCCCAAAATATCAAACCGTATGTCTAAAGATTGAATATTTATTAACTAGAAGTATTTATTATTTGTTAATTTAATTCTTTCAGTACTTCTCTGGAGGAAAGTCGACCCATACCTGACAAATCCTGATCAAACTAACCTTTTTGACTTGAGATTCCTTGAAATCTAATACAGTCAAATTCATAGAATCATGGAATATCCTGAGTTGGAAGGGACCTACAAGGATCATTGGGTCCAACTCCTGGCTCCACACAGGACCACCCAAAAATCAGACCCTATGTATGAGAGCATTGTCCAAACACTTCTTGAACTCTGGCAGCTCAGTGCTGTGACCACTGCCCTGGAGAGCCTGTCCCAGTTCCTGACAACTGTCTTGGTGAAGAACGTTTTCCTAATATTCAGTTAGGAAAATCTGGTCTATCCAATTCTGATAGACCAGAAGAATACAGAAAGAGGAAGATCCTGTAACTCTGCTATAAAAATATCTGTGTGTTCATGGATTCTGAGTGTTCCTCGTTTCTCTGTCCCAGAGACACTGGGAGACTCCTCCATTCACACAGGCTTCATTTTCCTACTTGTTTTCCACAACAAAAAAATGCAAGGGTGTCACCCAGAAAGGGATTGCAGTGGACTTTAACCATGGCCCCATCAGGACAATGGGGAGGATGAGGCTGTGGGGACTGAAGGGAGGATACCTGACTATCATCACCTGCAGGCATGCTAGAAGCACACACTAGAGAAGGGTCCTCTCTTATGCAGGATTAGCTAGCATTTGAGGGGAGAAGGTAGCTGTTTAGCTCAAAATCTCCTCTTCAGATATGCTCAAAAGATTTTTCTGATCTTTGTTGGCTTGTTTAGGGAACTCCTGTTTGGTTTGTTGTTGTTGTATGTTTGTTTACTGGTTTGTTTGTTTTCTTTGACTGTATGAGTTAGTTTCTACACGTCCTTGCTTCTATCTCTAGAGAAAATTTTATTTAGCATACATCCAAACTGCTGCTGCTGTGGAGCCTGTGGGAATTACACTACATTTTCCTCTCTAGTTTTTAAAAGAACTCTAGTCTGCATATTACTGATTCATCTTTTACATTAGGTAATTTAAGAGCAAGAGGTGTTGAGAAGAGTGGATTAGATATGCTCTCAAACAGGCCTTGGGAATTTTGAAAGAAAAAGGGAACTAAAATTGGTTAGGTTGTGGTTCTCATCACAGGTAGCTCTCATGGATGGAAGAGGGACAGCTTTCATTATTGGTTTGTATATGCTTTACAACCATGGATACTTGGTTGAACCCCTTCTGCAAAGTGATTATTCTGTATCTCCTTCAATAATAATAATAATAATAATAATAATAATAATAATAATAATAATAATAATGTGAAAGAAATAAGACATTTTACACTGCTAGATTGTGAGTCTGAAGCAGCATCCAGAATAGGTGACCCTGCAGTAAGAAGGAAATAATGCCACGTTTTCTCTTTTTGTTTTACCTACAAGTCCTACTGTTAAATCTGTGCTATGCTTGCAATGTATTTCTTCCTCTGCCAGAAAGACAAAAACTGGCTCATTCACACTAGTGTCAGTGAAATAGTGCAACTAGTGTCAAACTTCAGTTTTTCACTAACTTCTCTATCCAGCCATTGTTCCTTTTGTACCAGTGACACCAGCTATTATAACCCTTGCCTGTCTAGACAGAAGAACTTGCATGCAAACCTTGCTGAGGATTTAGCCACTAAAGATGCTTTTTGTGGGTGTATATCATCTTGCTTATTCCATAGTATTAAGAATGGAAAATAAAGGGTAATAACATGGTAGTACAAGAATTGGAGAAACTGGTGCAATCATGTTTTTATTCATAGTGTCCTAAGCCTACACTGAGGTTAAGTGAATATTTGAGGTGGCTTCTTGACTTGAATGGATTAGTAAGATTTGTTCCATTCTTAGTGACTAGTGTGGCCCTTAGGGCTTATATACCAAGGAAATGAGTTTCCAGTATGCTTGGGTTTACAGCTATCAGTGTGGGCTGTCTTACTTTTATTTGACACTCACGTATGATCTTGAAGTGAATAAGCTGTTAAAGGTCCAAATCTGTGGACAATAAAAAATATTCATTATCTTTGTGAAATGTTTTATTACAGCGGGGACCTCTATAAGGACCTGACAAAAATGGGTCAGAAAGGTGGCAGATGAGCTCCGCTATGAATAAATGTGCAGTGGTTCATCTGGAGAAAAAAAATCGAAACCATGCCTCCATGATACTGACAGTCACCGTCATTTCAGAAAGGAGATCCTGGCATCACTGTTGGCAGGTCTTGAAATCAGTGGTTTAATGTGCAGTGACAGCCAAAAAGCCAACAGAAAGCGAGGCATCATCAGGGAGAGTACTGAGGAAGAGATCCTTTGCTGCTGTTCAAAACTTTGGTTGCACATACACTATGAGCACTTCTGGTCTCCACATCTCAGGAAGGATGGGATGGGGTTACAGAAAACAGAGAAAAGGGCAATGACAAATTAAAGCTAATAAAATCATGAAGGACAAACTAAATACAGAACTCTTATTCACAAAAATGCACAATATGCAAACAATAAAGCATTCCTTGAAATTTGTAGGACATCAATTTAGACCATTTTATTAAGTTTGTTTTTCTTTTTACACAGTGAGTAGTGAAATTCAGAAATTTGTTTCCAGTAGAGTGAGGATGTCTGTGATCTTCTCCTAGCAGACAAAAGAATTACACAAGCAGTACAAAAGAAGGCTTTCCATCAGCTGTAGACAGTTTGTAGCTATGGGATGCAGCGACATTGTACCTTTCAGCATACAGTATATTTTGTAGCCAAACAGCAGTTGTTTTGCTTAATTTAGCCAATCTATACCAGTAAATCAAACAGTGCTTGGTGGTTTCCTGGGCTCCAAAACTCAACCATCTATACTATCAAGCTGTTAGCATGGGTCTTGACACATCTTTAGTGTGGTCCAATTAGCAGACTCCAAAATATTTTTGATTGTATTTTGGGAGTTAGCATGCACCAGGGACCATTTACAATGGCATTTTGGATACAGTCACCTTGCTGAGTGATAGGAGAGTCTAACTATATGGATGTGACCAGATAGCTCCACTTAGTCTCGTGGTAGCTCAAGGAACAAGTACTGGCCCTGTATAATTTACTGGAATAGGTGTAACCAGAGTGTTGAAAATCTATGGTTTAAATATTATTGCTGCCATTTGACTATGGGTATTATGGGTCTAAGAACAAGAATCATGATAGAGCTGTACCAAGCGTACATACTCTGCTGAAGCTGTCATACAAAGTATGTGTAGCAAGTCGGGGTAGTGAGGCTGAAGTGAGAATGAGCTGCATATTTCATGTAATAGCATTGATTTTTGAACTCCGCCCTTGGTTTTAATATTGAAGGACTTGGGAACAAATGGTGTTGCTGGCTGAAGCCATGTTTGCCCATTGTGTAACCTCATCCATGCATATCACTTGCATAACTAATTTTTGCATCAACACCTTGCCAAGCCAGCTGTCCCATTTTTCATCTGTATTTACTCACTGAGGATAGTTTTGGACAGCATTGGCTCAGTGATCTTGTAGAGTAATCAGTTACTAGGCTCATGGATTTTCATTGTACTGCTTCTGGGAAGTGCCCAAAGATTTCTTTGCAGAGTCCTATACACCAATCTCCGATTCCTCCTGTAGCCATGAGTGAACAGCTGCTTCCAAGTCTGTGTAACCTACAGAGCATGACTGTACCATTTGTGCAGGATGACAATTTAAGTGAGGAAACCTCTTTGATGGGTCAGCAGGGGGAAAGCAATATTTGAATAAAGCTATAAATGACTGTCGGAGACAAAGGCACTGTAAGAAATTCTGGAAGTGTTTCAAACAAGGAAATAAAAAGATTTTGAATTTTAAATTTGTCTCCTGATGGTTGTTTGCAAGGTGAATGCACATCCAATAATGAAGGAGCCATCCACTGTGAAATCTGGTGTACATAAGTTGGGTGCTGACATCCTTTGTTTATCTCCACTAAAATTACTTATATAAATCAATTTACAGAGATTATATTGTGATGGGTGGAACCTAACAGAGTTTTCAGATGTCAGGCTAAATCTTAGCCTATCAGAGGGACTAGAGCACCATGTGTACAGCAGAAGATGATGAGCAATTATTCAGAGCAGAGCTTTCACCTTTAAGTATCTTTGAAACATATGTGTTACTTTTCCCTTTTGGGTAACTCAAGAAATATCATGAAGGATTTTAGTCTTGGATCTGATCCACACTTAGAATTGCTGCACCGAGTCAGATCTGAGGATTATTTGGATTGGTTTCCAGTTGCTGTCCATGGGCAGCATTAAATCCTGCAAAGGGATGCCAAACAACCTCACTCTTTCCAGCAGTCAGACATGGAATAATCTCCATCCATATTCAACAAACACTGATAAATTTAAGACCTGGAAAATCTTTCCAAAATGCTCGGTGTCACCCAGGAATGATTCAAGATAGCCTTACAGTAAAAAATATCATGTCTTTTTTGATGTCTGTTGAATTCCCTCCTTCAAGAAATATTCTTGCCTTCAGAAACCAACATAAAATTTATAGGTATGTTGCAATCAGTTCTAACAGTGTAGGTGGGGATGCACTGAAGCATGTCACAAACACACATGAAATGACATCTTTTAACTACAGTGTGAACAGGTCTGACTGTATAACAGGACCCACAACCCTCCCATTCACCAGGTTTATTACCAATCCTGATGTGTTATCGCATTGGTTTTGTCACTTCCCAATTAAAAGCAGTTTCTAGGGCTCCAGAACACATTTCTCTGACCATTAAGAATCACAAATTCTCTGAAGATGCATTTATATATTTATTTATTTGGCAGTGGACTACACACAATTTTGAATTTTCCAGGTCACAAAAGGGATTATATCAGTAATTCTATTGCTTGAAAATATGAATATAGAGATTATTTCTGATATCTTCCCATATATTGTGCATGCTACTCCCATGGGAAAGCCTAACAATGCACATATACAACCATGTTTTCTCACACAGCAGACAAGCACCCTTGTGATTTAAAGTTGTTGTTCTTTCTAGCAAGAGAAATGACATTGCTGTAAGTGTGGTGATATGTATTTCCATGAATTTTGGACGATGGCACTTCTGGTAAGTCCTGAACCAGCTTGGAAGATACCTAAATACATGAAATCAATTCATGTATAAGGAATTAGGTCTTTTACATGATTAACCTACACAGTTTCACAACAAGCTTTCAGGTCAGCACCTCCTACAGATCTAATTCAATAGGTCTCAGGATTGGCAGAGCTGCACTCTGTCCTGGTTATCCCCGTGGGAGCTCAACAAATTGAATTATGCTAGATGCTGGAGACTGAGCCTTCTGCTGCAGAAATATCTGCACTGAAAGATTCTATGCTAATGCACAGCAGATTGGATCCATCCAGGCTGAAATTTTGGGTTATGGCAGAGGCATGTAACTGCAAGCAGTTGTGTTGTTGCATCTTAATTAGTTACTGCTCCCCAGGTGAACCACAGTAAATGGGAAGGTGCTCTCTGCTGCTCCTTTCCATTCCAGCAGAAAATGCATTGGCATTAGTTACCAAAACACCAAGAAGTTTTGCCTCATAACTGCAGCAGACTAACAACATAGGTCTTGAAAATGTTAACTTGATTGCTCTCAGCCTGTATTCCTCTTAAAACTTCAATCTAATTGAAAATCTGAATGAAAAGCTGGCAAAGACTGAGTCTCTGTGCACCACCTTGGCTGTTTTCTCAAAATAATGGTCTATAAAGTTTTTTTTTTTTTGTATTTATTTTATTTTATTTTATTTTATTTTATTTTATTTTATTTTATTTTATTTTATTTTATTTTATTTTTGACTAAACCAGACTTTACAGTAATTTTTACTGTTCTGTGAAGGTAAAATAAAAAGTAGTAAAAAGATGTATGCCTCCCATATCTGACCTCTGCTAGAATTCAACTGGGCATTTTTCTGAACCATTTACTAGCTTTTCCTTAGATGACTTCAAAGAAAAACTTAAGATAGCCTAGAAATAACAGGAGTGTGAAAATGCTGTCCTTTGAAAAGGGTAGCTTTACAAATTCAGAAAAAATTACCTTTGATTCCCATAAAGCTGGGTTTCAAAATGCTGTAAAACTTTGGTTGTGCCTGCCATACAGGTAACTGTTCTCTTATTTGAACTCTGAAACACAACACAGATCCTGGATAATTAAGCCGTGTATGAGTGGAACCACATCATATTGAAGAGCAGTCTGATGGGTCTGAACATTATTCCATGTCTTTTTCACCTGTAACCAAATTGTTTGTCTTAGCTTTCAAGGAATATCAAGGCAAAATGTTTAGTTTACTCAGGATTTGTCAGGTGTGGGCTGATCTTCCAGAGGAGTACTGAAAGACTTGCATTAAACAGTAATAAATACTTCCACATAATAATTATCTCTCTTGTTGTCCTGGATTTTTCTTATGTCTCTTTTTGGTGTGGTCTGAGTAAGATCCACAAGGCTCTGGTCTACTCCAAACAGGGATGCTGCAAATGGTGTTCTTTACTCCCTATAACAGTATGTACACAATCTGATTTTTTTTTTTTTTTTTTTTTTTAAGTAAGTCTGAATATTCTTCACTTACTGATTTGAGTAGAAATTCCTATGTATTTGCTAAATTTCCAAGTATGAACCATTTCCGTACTTGAAGAGAGAATTCTAAGATGCTATAAGTAAATTGTGGATTTTATACTTAAACCATTAATTTACCTCATATCCATAAGTATTATCGAGTACTGTGTTCAGTTTTGGGCCCCTCGCTACAAGAAGGACATGGAGGTGCTTGAGCGGGTGCAGAGAAGGGCGACGAAGCTGGTGAGGGGCCTGGAGAACAAGTCCTACGAGGAGCGGCTGAGGGAGCTGAGCTTGTTCAGCCTGGAGAAGAGGAGGCTCAGGGGTGACCTTATCGCTCTCTATAGGTACCTCAAGGGAGGCTGTAGCGAGGTGGGGGTTGGTCTGTTCTCCCACGTGCCTGGTGACAGGACGAGGGGGAATGGGCTTAAGTTGAGCCAGGGGAGTTTTAGGTTAGATGTTAGGAAGAACTTCTTTACTGAAAGGGTTGTGAGGCATTGGAACAGGCTGCCCAGGGAAGTGGTGGAGTCACCATCCCTGGAAGTCTTCAAAAGACGTTTAGATGTAGAGCTTAGGGATATGGTTTAGTGGGGACTGCTAGCGTTAGGTCAGAGGTTGGACTCGATGATCTTGAGGTCTCTTCCAACCTAGAAATTCTGTGATTCTGTGATTAAGCAAGAGTTCGCTTCTGAGCCTGTTCTAGATGTACGTAACTCTTTTTATTATTTTTATTTTTTTATTTTTTCCCAAGTATAAGCTATTTAAGGCCAAATATTACCTACTTCTTTTCACGCATTGAAAAGACAGAAATAACTGCTCTGGCTATCCTTGCTTGCAGTTTGAGGAGACGCAGGAAGACAGCCTTTGCTTCACTCCCTGCAACTCTGCTGGTGCAGCGGTGCTCAGCAGCCCTGGGGAGCTGCAAAGGGAAAAGTCATTCATCTAGTTCTGATCACAGGAGAAGCAGGTAAGAAAAACGAACAAGTAAACAACAAACCAACCTAACCCAAAACTTCTAAACTCCAGGGAGTTTCATAACAAAACCTGCCTTGAGCTCATTTTCACTTTCATTTCAGGAATTTGACCCCAAGCTGGATGGCAAGAAAGGCTTTTTTTTTGCTGTGGCAGGATGCTTGATGATGTGAAACCTCAGCAGACTAGCTTACTTGGGTCAAAATGGTTTGGGCATTGAAAATGAGCATTTAAAGCTCTCATGATCTGGGGAAAATAGACCCTTGGGTTTCAGATCAAAGAGCCCTACAGAGAAGGAGATGTACCAGGAGGCCAAAGCTGGATGGGGGCTCCTTTATGCCATGAATTCACAACACTTTCAGTAACTGCAAACTTTACGGAATTGAATGTCCTTGAGATCCCCGGTGTTCCTCAGCCTTCTGAGGAACCCTTTCCCCACATCTCTCTGTGTTCACAGTCCTATGTCCATCCCTACCCCATTTGTCTATTTTTCTCTTTTCCCTGATGCCCTCACTGTTAGGTGTAGCTGCTGCTCTCTGAACCATGACTGTCTGCAGTGAAGGGATGAGCATTCACCTTTGTCTGTCTCTCCTGCCAAAAAAGTCTCTGTTTCCTCTGTGGTGAAGGTTTAAAATTCATATGCATAGGCAGGAACTGAGGGCAGTTTTTAAGAAAAAGATAAAGCAGTCCTTGATTGTGTGTTTTCTTAGGAAGAAATGTCAACAGGTCTTGGACAAAGCGTGAAATCTGACATTAAAGAAGGCCTGGCTGGATCTCTGAAATGATCTGCTGCTAAACACAGCTCAGAAATCCAAGGGAGGAGGATGTGGATGAGGTAGTGCATCTCTCTCAGAAAGCCATCCAAACCACTATAAAAGACTTTGTAGTGTCTGAGATTCTAGCACACTCCTCAGTAATTTCTTTCATTGCTTAATTGAGCTTGCAGTTCAAAACAAAAAACAAACCAACAAAACAAAACAAAACAAAACAAAAAAAGCAGTGTGTTCTCAGGCTGAATTCTCTATCTTAATGGAATCACAGCATAGCTGAAGTGGCAGAAACGCCTGGGTGCCCCTGTCCCTCCCCTGCCCCAGCAGGGTGCCCAGCCCCATGGCCCTGGGCTTGGGGAGCTCTCCCAGGAGCAGCCCCCAGCCCCTCTCGGGGCAGCCTGTGCCAGGGCTCCGGCATCCCTGGGCCCAGCAGTGCTGCCTGAGGGGCAGGGAGAGCCGCTGGGGCTCCAGGCTGGGCCTGGGGCCTCTGGGCCTGGCCCTGGGCACCGCTGAGCAGAGCCCAGTTCCGGCCTCTCCGCACCTCTCTGCGGGTACTGATGGCCATGGGGGAGCTCCCCTGGAGCCTCCTCTGCTTCAGGATGAGCAGCCCCAGCTCTCACAGCCTTTCTTCACAGAAGAGCTCCAGTCCTTTCAACATCTTCTTGGCCCTTTGTTGGACCTTCTCCAATATGTCCATGTCTCTCATACCGTGGATCCCACGTATGGCCTCACCAGTGCTGTAAACAAAACTTCTGTTGAAACATTTAATACCACTAAGGTCGCCTTACTGATATAAGTGCCATCTCCATCTAAGTGTGTACAGCAGTGAAAGTGTTCTCTTAACTTGGTTCATCTGGTGAAGTTTCTTCAGTTCCACAATAAGTAACTGCAAGACTCTGTGTAGAGTAAAGATATACATAGGCTGAAAAATAATTAGAAGAATTATTGTGGAAAAAAATGTCTGCAAAACGGACAATAAATGTGTTCAGCAATAGCATTTAGCACTGACAGTCCCTAAACTGCAGCTTGCTAGAAACTGCAAGTCTATATCAGGGGAAGGACTATTCTATTCTCCCTTGCTTTCTTGTTCCCTTTTCTGGTGCTCATGCAAAAAGTCTTGATAGAAACATTGCTGAATGAAGGAGCAGTTTGCTTTGACATGGTATGACCATGCTTGGGTGTCTTTGCCTGTGATGTACTGTTGATGTGCTGCTGTTTGTGTATGATTGATGTGATTCCTAGGACTATGGCTGTTTTCAGTGTCCTCCATCTCAAAAAGAATCTATGCTTCAAAGGGAGAAGGCGAGTGAGGGTGTAGAAATAAGGCAATTACACAAGAAATAACAACAGAGAAGAAAATTAAAAATAACTAGGACTATTTTAGGGCCATGTATACCACAGGGTAGGATGTTATTGTGATGGGCAAATCAAACTGAGAGGAGCAGGTGGAAGGGGACAGTATAAGCAGCAGTGTTTTTCTCTTCTTAAGGACAATGTGTTGTATCTGAAGGTGAAATGCAGGATACCAATATTAAGTATTAAGGATAAATTTGTTTTGAAGAAACACCAGATGCTTATTAAGTTTCAGTGGAGAGAATGTACATAAGATAAAAGAACATTACTAGCGACGACAATAAAGAAACAGAAGTAGGATGTAAAAATGCAAATAAAAAACTCTTTTTGCAGAGTATATGGTTTATTACAAATACAGAATCAACCTATCTCTGAGTGAATTGTTAGCAAAGGATGCCTTGCAATAACATCTTACAGATCTAAATTAACGAGACCACTATTAGAAACAGTAGTAGAGAAATGTTAATGTTGCAATGAACATTTAGGCTAAGAATATTTTTTTCTTCAAGCTGTACTTTGTCTGAAACGTGTCCCTCCCTTCCTCTCTAAGTTTAAGGAACATGTTATAAACCAAAGAGTCTATTTTATGTCTACACATCTAAAATGTAAAACACCATACCTAGCACTGACTTATAGCTCACTTTTCTCCTATTCAAAGAAAACATAGTCAAGCAGCAATAAAGAGGTAAAATGGCATCTCCTTTTCAAGTGAGATGTACTCTTCCTGGGCTGTTAACAGAGAAGACACCCCTGACCCTGTGAAAGGCTGAAATAAAGAAGACCTTTAGCTGAATGTGCTGCTTCTTTCATAATAGTGCCTGAATTGTAGCTAAAGTCTGCAGCCATTAAAATTTCCCCTTGTTTGATCACCTTGCTGGTATGTGTTAATGCACTCATTATTTTTTTCACCTTGGTAAAAATGCAAAAAATTCTTGAACTGGAAACTTCTCCTGACTGAAAGCTAAGCAGCACATTCAGGTATCTTTGACTAGCACTGCATTAATATTATGGTATCCAGCAATAATGCAAAAACATACTTAAGATTTTTTACAGCTGTACTGATTTGATGCTTTCTCCTGCTCAGGATGTTCTCGTGTGACCAAGAGGTATAGCAGGTCATGGAGACCCACTCACACAGGAAATGTATTCAAGAATTTGCTAACTTCAGATCTGCTTTGATGTCAGCTGGACTGGTAACTAAAAGAACAGTATATATCTGCTGCATGTAGTGCTTCATGATGCTCTAAAAGCACAGGAATAGCTGCCCTACTGTGTTTCTCCCTTGGCCTTAGTCGATTGGTTGTTTTGAGCTTCTACTTCCCTGCATTTTTCAAGCCCCTATAAGTGTCTTTCAGCCTTTGAAGTATTTTGAAGTCCTTGAATGCTCTCACATCAAGTGCTACAGAAATGCAAAGCATTGCTAGCATATGGTAACATGCTCTTGATTCTTGAAGGATGCAGAAGTCTGCATAGCAGAGAAAGAAGAGCTGGGAGGAGAGAAGTTACAGACAGTATAAAAAGCAGCCTCCTAAAAATGAATTCTGATGAACTATGTCCATGCAGTATTCTTCACTGTGCCTACACTTGAGGCTTTATACCTCACACTTTCAAGTACAGTGCTTCGGGAAAGGAGGACCCACTGTTCTGTGAGACTGATCTCGTGACTTGCCTGAATCAAGCAGCATGCCCTTTCCTACTGCATAGCAGATTGCAGTCCCTGCTTGCACTGCAAGGAGTTGTGATCTCTAACAAGACCTGCAGTCAGAAGCACCAGAGATGTGCATCATCTTGTTTCATGGTAGACTGGGGTTAATTTCAGGGGAGAAGCAGAACCAGAAGAGACAAACAAAATGTTCCAACTTTGGAGAAAGTAGATTGCTTAAACACTTCTAGAATTAGGGCAGCTCTATAGAAGGAAACATGCACAAGCAAATTTATTTTTTTTTCAATACAAAATATTTGATCAAATATTCCATTTCTTGTGTGTTGTTGTTGTTGTTTGTTTGTTTCTTTTTTGTAACCAGAGCTGTGCTGAAAGAGGTTCGTTGCTTATAGATATGGCTGAATAAACAGCTAAAACTGTTGCCTGCAGTTGTTACTTCTGCTCTCTCTCTCTGCCTTCGTGAGGTGAGCAAAAAGGAGCATGTGAACGGCATCCTGAACCCTTCACATATGCTGTGCTGACAGTATTATTCTCTTTACATATTAATGTAGTATGTCTATAACTGAGAATGCAGTAAGCATATATAGCATATATCAAATATCCTCTAGCTGCGCATGAATTATATGGCTAACATTTACCACTCTTTCTTTTGTCTTTCCTCTATGAGGAGGACTGTGTGAGCAGTGTTGTATTTAGGTTTGGAGATTCATTGCAATGCAATTCTTGAATTGTCCCTAAGGAACCTTTCCTGTGCAGAAGAGCTTACACATCTATTAGAAATTATTCCACCACCCTTAAGTAGTGTCCACTGAGCAGGAGAATTTTGTTTCATGTTGAGCTCGGGACAACTAAACAACCTGATAAGAAGAGGAAGAGTTCCAGCAAAGGCAAGTCTCCATGGCAGTAAAAGGTTAATGTGTTTTTAGTTCTCTCCAGGAAATTCCTGAAAGGCAGGACACTGTCCTGGCCTTTATGGACGTCCACAGCTGAGCTCACACGGGGAAACCGTGCTTCCCTTTGCTGATCTGCAGATACAACAATATCAATTTGCCTGCTCACTGAACTATCAAGGGCTCCTGTGTTTGGAGGGCACTTCTGCAGAATGAATCATATCTTTCCTTTTGCTTAATGAAGTGATGTTAAGGTATTCAGATGGATCCACTGGAAAAAAAAGCCACATGAAGGCTCTTTGTCATTAATACAAATTTCCTAATTTTCACTTAAAAAAAAAAAAAGTACAGAACAAACTAAGATAGCTTATCAACAAACTGGATAGTCACACCTCTTCTTTCTTCCAGTTACTTGTTAATTCATTGTGGAAACAACACAGAAATTATGTAGAATCCACCACAAAGGTGAATTGATTCCTGAATTTTGGATGCTAGCATAGATCACTAACCAAAACTGAAATCTCTTCAAAAAGGATGAAGATTTCTTAATGTTTTTAACAATTTCTGTTTTGAAAAAGCCTTTAGCTGTCCTCACTAGCACAGGCAGATAGGAAGCTGTGGAAGTCTAACTGTCCTCATTGTATGGTCTGAGAGCAGGGATTGGAGGTCCTTAAGTCTTTGTCAGAACAGGGAATTAAACCTGAGTTTTCTCCATCTGAAGACATCTATCTTATTGCACAATCCAATCCTTGCTTGTAAAGCATAAAGGACTATATTGCTATCTCCCACTATCTCCAATAGATTGGCACCCAGAACGAGCATTGAGACATTATCAGTTTCTTTTTTTTTTAAAAAAAAGTGTGTTTTACAGTTTAGCTCCTCTTAGAACATTTATATGTCCTACTTGTCTTTATAGTGGTAGAATTAAGCTGGAAAAAAATAGTTTGAGACCCTTCAAACTCCAGATAACAGCTCTGATGTGAGCCCAGCAAAGAGCTGTTTTTTCTTGGTGACAGTGACAGATTCAGACCTTCATTTTGAAAAGGTCAAAATGAAGGCTTCTCTTCTTGCCTTTGGTGCACTAACATATAATTTCTCCTTCGTATTTCTCCTCTGATTCAAAGCAGCAAACTCTTTCTCCTTTGCCTGGCTTCAAGAGGTGATCAAAAATCAGAAATAATGTCTATTTCCATGGGAAAGGGTGCGCCATATGGGACTCCATCAGGTTTTACAGTTACATCCCTGGCAGATCAGTACACTTCATTAAATCAGATTAATTTCTCCTTTCACAGGGCTGACAAGGTAAAAAATTCATTTTTTATGAAGAACAGAGTCTCTGCTAGTGTGGGTAATTTTTTCCTCCAGCACGGATGTGAGTAACACAGGCTTAGGGACTACAGCTGCACTGGGGTCTGCAAGTCAGGTGCAATAGGCTACAAAAATCAGTCTTGCTGATCATAGCTGGCTGTTGAATCGAGCTTGCTAAGGATCATTGTTATCTCCAGAGCAAGAATGCATCCTGTGCAACAAGACAGAGTTGCACAGTATGAACACTGTGAAGAAAGATTGAAAGGAACGGCTGTATGGGACCACATAGTTCACCACATAGTGGTGAACCACTATGTTCACCACATAGGTCAACATAGTTCCTCCGACTCTACTACATTTGGCGACTTTCAGACCATTGAGTCTAGAGATAATTATGCTTTTGTTCATCAAATTCATCTTTAAAGAGAAGGGCAATGCACTTTTCAGGCATTACTGTGAGGTGGTAAAAAGGCATCCTACTTGTAAGGTGTACAGTAAGTCACTGTGGGCTCCTATACAAACATGACAGTTATCTGCTACCTGCTGATATTTCTTTGTAACTGTAGCTCTCACCCTGCTCCTTAGGCAAAGATATATTGCTGTCTCTGCTTACCTGTTTGCAAAGCCCTGGGAAACAGAAAGCTTCCTCTTCACAATGTGCTAATGGCTCACTAACTCTCAAATCACTGCAGTTCCTTAACAAAGAATAGCACAATCCAGCAATAAAGGAAAGTAAGTTTATAGACAAAGTGTAATTAGAACTGGCAAAGCTGCTCTTTGCTATTCAGCAGCATACTTGACTCTGTTTTCTCGTTGTTTACTTGTAGTCTTTATTTGTCTGGAAGAATAAATCTGAAAGGGAAGAGGCACAGCATTTTATTCAGAAAAAAATGACCCCATGTTGACATGTAGAAATAAAAAGAACAGAAATTGTTGTTGAACACTGGAGATCTGGACTGGGGTAAGATAATGCAACCTCTTGGCTTTATCATTATTTTACTGATCGATACTCACAAGATAGACTCCCAGGTATACCCAAACTTTGCGTTGATGCCTCCCCCCCCCCAACTTTTTTTTTTTTTTTTTACCAGGAGTGGTGATAGCTTGTCCTCCAGGGTGTGAGACGCTGGTGTCCATGTGTCCCCAGCAGCTGTGTCTTGCAGATGAGCAGTGACTACTAGGTGGGAGTGTGCTGTTGCCTTCCAGCCATGGAGCCACCCCCTGGACAGCTGACCCGAGTAAGGTTGCTAAGGCTAGCTACTGCTTGTGAAGTCAGTTGCAGACAGACTTGTGGATCCTGACCATAATATATGTTGTTTGGGTCAGGGGAACAGAGATGGAGGGGGAGAAAAAGAGGAGATTGTAAAGCAGAATTCTAAGTCCTTCTCAGGTCCACTACAGTTTATATACAATGTTTGCTCTGATAATTTTGAGATCCACATTTCCCTTTCAAGCAATACTAAAGCCTTTTCATTTTTCCTGCCTCATCCTTGGTTTCTAATCTTCTCCATTCTAGTTCAAGAGTAACAAACCCTTTCACTGGTTTGCCCATTTGCCTCCTCCAGCTTCTTTGCTGCATTTCTGTGCCTGTCATTTGCAGCTTTAAATTTTCTGCCTCTTGTGAAGTGTGTTATTTCATCTTAGCTAATTTGTTTTTCAGGCATTTGGTGTATCATTTTTCTTAAACCAATGATTATGTAGCTTTTTCTCCCTCCCTCCTTCAGTCTCTGCTTCCCTCCTATAATCCCCATCTTCCTGGGATAAAGGCTATTTTAGTCTGAACGCCAGCTGAAACCAATCCTTTCACCTACCACCAGCAGATGCATCTGCTATCTTATGTGCTCTTTCAATCTCTTCTTCAAACTCTATTGGTATCTAAAACTGGGAACACTTTTCGTTTGCAAATGGCTTCAGTTCTCATGTTTTTTTATTTGAATCAACGGCTTGCTTTCTATAATTTACCATAGCATTCTGATAGAGATGTGGCTACAGAACACTTCCATTGACTCACCAGAGGAAGCCTCTGAATTTTAAGCTCTTTGAGGCAAAGGGAATGATTTTATGTCCTAGTTCTGCAAAGCGCCATATGTAGTGAAATGCACAAGATGGAGAAAAATACTCTTGGAAAATGAGTGAGAAAGTATTTGAGTGGAAATAGCATAGTGGATGTTTAAGACCACCTGGGAAATCAGTGACCACTTAGCTTGACTCCAGTAGGCTAGAATGAGTAACAGGGAATTGTAAGAATAAGTATTTTTGGGGAAATGAACTTGCTGAGCAGTAAGCACCATGAATTTGAGACATTAATCATGTCTGACAAAAACAGTGGGTTCTTTTTATATTACAGGGTGGGTGGGTGAAATGCATGTGGTGGATATTATCCATCTTTTTTTGAATAAAGTGTTGCATACACTGCAATCTAAAACATTCTATGGAAAAATGGTGGTGTGATTAACATTACTCAACGGGAAAATTACAAGAGGTAGCAGTATCTGGATCACAACCAGAAGTCATCTCAGACACAGTCTCAAGAATAAATATGGGATCAAGATTTTTTCAGGTTATTTATTCTCAGAATTCAACTCTGATTAACATTGCAAATTGTACCATGGTGGGAAGTGTTACAAATGGCAGCCAGAAAGAAGATCAAAATAGCTACTAAATACCCAAGTGAGAGCAGAAAGGAGGAACTCCTAAGTGACATGAAATTCTAAAATAGAAACAAGGAATGTGATATATATAAATGCTCTAGAAAGATGACAACTAAGATTTTTTTTTCTTTTTTTTTTTTTTTCTAAAAAATCTTTAGAAAATACTGAATTACAGAAATTATTTGAAATAGTGTTCTGTTAAGAAAATTAAGTACTCTGCAATCACAAGAAGATTGCTTCAGAGCAGGAAGTGACCTAGTTATAGTTTTGTTTCTGAAAGTCAGAGATCCTTCAGCTGATTAATATTTCAGCATTAAATGATGTTCATGCTGCAACATTTAATGTTCTTGTATCTCTGAGGCTGTTTTCAGAGCTCTTTAGTTTGCAAGTACACTTGGGGAAAAAATCAACATGAAAAAAGTTTTAAAAAAATGAGTTGTTTAGAAGTCAGTATTTTACCTTAATTTTAGGTTTTTACACTTTAAAGAATTGAAAAAAATTTACAAGCCTAATTTAGCTGGGATTCCTCTTAATATGGGACATGTGAATTTGGTCGCCAAAATCTGAACTAGACAGTCAGTTCTCACTACAGTCTCTGGAGATGAACAGATATCATTGATGTCTACAAATTACTCCATATATCTGAGGTAGGTATCTGAAAAGAGTTATCATTGGATGAGATGACTTAGGTCTAATAACTGCTCTTCTTCAACAGGATGGTGGAAGTAGGCTGCTCGATCTCAAATCTATGGGATGAAACGCTTTCCTTTAGTGCCTTATCACTCTTTATGTTTTCTTCAATTTATCAGAAACATTAGTTCACTATCTTCATAGCTAATCATGATCTATCTTTACTCACAGCATTTTTTAAGTGTTGTTGTTGATTTTGGTTTTGGTTTGTGATGAAATAAAAGTAACTGGTGACATCCTGGACGTTTTGCGGAATCCAAGTGTGATGTTAAGCGTTTCAAGTCAAGATCAGCAATATCTTGAGCCCTTAAGATAGCAATCTAAAGACAAGCATCCAGATTTGCACACTTACATTTAGATCTCTTCAAAGTAGGTATATACATGTTTGCTAGGTGTCTAATGTCCCATAACAGTCAGTAGAAATGAGATGCCTGAGGAGATAAATCTGTTTTTACACCTCCCACAGTGTCAAATTATTTTCAGCTACAGCTGGATCAGGGAGCTATTAATGACCTGTGAAACCATCAGAATCTAAGTTTAATTCGGAAAGATACTGTCCAAGGGCTGCTTGATGCCGTAGTTGAACAACTGGATTTGAGGAGGGAGTTTAGATATCTATCATTTGTAATGAGCAGATCCTTCTCATATGTTAGCAAGCTGGGTATTATGGGTACCCAGATCATCCAGAAGAGCTGTACAAATGCATTCATAAGGATGTAAAGTGGACATCAAGCACTATCCTTGGAAGCTGCTCTTCTTCCTGGTGTATAACAACAACAAACAAACAAACAAACAAACAAAAACCACAATATAAAAATCATCACCCAGAACCACCTGCTTACAGAAGAGAGTGGAAGACATGGACTATTTTGCACACTGAGAACTGCTTCATATTCTGGGTTGGAAGGTGGTAAAAATCTTTCAAGGAAAAGGCTTAGCTAGACTAGATTTAATTACAGTTGAAAGGCAGTAGGGAGGGAATTCATAATCAAGAAAATATAGTGTTTCCATATAGTGTGCAACTAAAACCAAAAATGCAACAAATTAAAAAATGAACTGGTGTTACATGGATAACAAGAATACTTCTCAAATTGCATTAAAGAACTAGAAAATGATATCAAACATCATGCTGCAGCATTATTAACATCTAGCAATAACTAGCTCAGAAGCCTTATTTGAAGCGTAAAGTGGCTCATCTCAGTCTGAGGGATTCTGTACTCATGTCCTTTTCAGTCCCTGGCTCTGACTGTTGTCAGAGATGGCATTTGGGATAAGGTGTGCCTTATCTTGATGCAGAATAGCGATTTCTGTTTTCTTAGATCATGCAGGAACCAAGGTCATTTTCACATCCTTCCTGAATGTTGTTTAGATACCGAGAATATCGGGGAGAATGTTTTGACTGCAGATTAGGTGTAGAAATGGTAGATGTTCTGTCAAATTGGCAGTAGATGAGAACTGAATAAAGCATTGCAGAAGGTGAAGAAAAACTGAGTGCTAAACTGATGAGGAAGGGTTTGTTTGGCCAAGCAGATATTTTCATTTCTCTTGTAACTTTTGCACATTTCCCTCACCTTGTCTTGTTCTTTAGCATTAAAATAAAGAACATTTTTCCTATTTTACATGCAGCCTTCATAGTTTTAGCCACCGCCCCCCCCCCCAAAAAAAAAACAGGCAGAATGATTAAACCCTTCTGAGGTGACATTCTGAGTTGTGTGAGATACAATTTCATCAGTTCTCATTGTATCTGTGCTGTATTCCTGCTCTTTATTGTTTTAGCATTTTCTTTGCACTGAGGTTATTCACTGCATGGTAATAAATTAATCTTTCCCTGGTTTGTACAGTCACTGTCATGAAAAGTAAAGTCCTGTGCTGTTGCATTGCACCAGCTTCATTTCATCAGGACAGCTCAGTCACTGGGCATTTTCTTCTGCGCACTCTGGTGTGGGTCATAGCTGTGGCAATGGCAGTGATGATGCCATCGATGATGCCAGTGTGGCAATCATAACTCAAACTTCCATGGTATTCATGTATCAGTCATAACTAAAAAACATCATGTTATATAGAAAAGGGGCAAGCTTATGTAGATCAGAGCTGAAGGAACTTTCATTAACGATGGGTGTTTTAAGCAACAGCTTCCCAGGACCTTATGAACTGTGAAATATTTTATTGGAAAAATACACCTTTTTTTTGTAAGGTTCTTGTTGTTTTCTGATCTCTGGCACTACTGGTTTGAGTTGCACTGTATTCTATAACTTTGAGATTAGTAAGAAAGTTTTTTTGTTTTTAAAAATGGCTATTTCCCCACAAGGGCAGGGAAGAACATTTCAGGGTTGAAAAAGAGCAGAAATGTATTCTTCAGCAATCTGTGCAACTCAATGGTTAACAAAAACTCTCTTGCAACTAGTTTTAAATTTATAAGGTGCTCTGGATAAGGTAAAAGTAGAGAATATACAATTGTTCTTCCAGTGCTGTAAGCCTATGGGAAAAATACTGTGCTCTGATGACCTACAACTCACAAACTTGGGTAGATTCAATAAGGGAAGAAATATATGAGTTTTCTCTTTTTGGTGTTGTTTTGCAGCAGAAAAAAAATAACATAAATGTTTGTATTTCTTTGACAGGTTTAGTCAAATGCCCAAGGGACAAGCTTTCAACTGGCATAGTGTTATAAAAGATAAAAAAGCAAACATATTTTCTATGGAAAAACAAACTCATCTACAGACAACAACAGGAGACCTAGCCTTCTTATTTCCCCAAAATCTGTTTAGCGCAGAAGCATGTGAAGCAGTTTATAGACATCTCATAAAGGACAGATATACTGAGAGAGAAAGCTCCTCTGTTTACATTTCTGGCTTGAAGGGTATTACTGCCAATGCTACTTAGTGCTATCTCCAGATACTGTCAATATCCTGTATCTACCTGAGAGCCTTTTGATCATAAAGACAGAGGCAACAGACAGGACATGGGCTTTATGATAGAGCGTGAAACTTGATGCTACATGGAAGTGGAGACCACCCAAACTTCAGTTCAGAGAGTTAGGCAGTAATTACCCACCACCTTTAGAAACTAGGAACTGGTGGCTTTAAAAATAACAACAAAAACAGAACAAAACAAAACAAAAACCAACCAAAAAATTACCAACCAACAAAAAATTTGCCAACCAACATCTCAGTCAACCAATTCAGGAAAGTTATACAGGTGACATTAATGAGCCACTGAAGGTGGTGTGCCCACTTGTTTGATTTTGACCTAGGAGGAGTTTGCACTGTTCACATCATCCCCTGCAGCTGGCAGGCACCTCTCAGTTTTCCACCACCTCTCCCGCCTGGGGTACAGTGACCATGGTGTGGGAGGCCCATGGTGGTTCCAGGGTAAAGAAAGACAGGCAAGGGTGGGTTGCAGATGAAAAAAAAATGTTTGATTTCCACTGTGATTGATGAGAAGCCTTCACATCACCAACTGTATTTATCTGAAACACTTCAAGCACTTACTCCTTTCTCAACTGGGAGTTGTCCAAACAACAACAACAACAACAAAACAAAAAACAACAAAACAAAACATGAGTAATGAATAAAACCACATGGGTGGGCTTAGCACATTAGCAGACAGGCCATGGAGCTGTGGGGATCAAGAACTCAGTCCCTCAGCTCATATTCTAAGTCATTCTACTCTGGCTATCCTCTGTGTCCTTGGGGATTTGGTGTAGTCTTCTGTATAAATTCCTCATCTGTAAAATAAGTACATTAACAAGGCTGTTATCTACATATATTGTAACTACTTTGAGGCAAACATTGTCTCTTGCTATTTGAATATACAATGCTTTGCATAATGGAGCTTAATCTAAGTTCCTTTAACATATCTCTGCTGAATAATAATGATTAATAAAATTGAGTAAATAATATTTAGAAAAGATAAAATGAGTGCACTGATTTACCTTTTTCTTCATAGGAAATGAAGTGAAGAAATAATTGGAACTGAATAGCAGCACCTATTTAAAAGTGATTAGGGAAACCTGTTATATACTACAACATTAAACTTCAGATTTTCTTATCAAAAGCTTTTAATAGGGTTTGTATTTCAGCTAAATAAAAGAAATTATTCTCAATGGAAATTATTCTTTTTTTCTTCTTTTTTTTTTCCCCTAAATGCATACCAATATTCTGAATGCTCACCCTGTAAATGAATTCTCATCACAAAGACATATATAGGATTACTCATAAATATGTGCAACGCAACCCTTTTATCTGTCTTCTCACAAGATGTCCTCTCACAGAGAGAAGGTTGAATAGTGCATTAATAACAATATACATGGGCAATTTTGAAGGAATAAGGAAAGGTGAGTGATTTAGATCCTACAGATGTGTTTGTATGACAACATAGTCACTGTGGCGTAGGATTCATCTCTGGTCTAAGCAGTCATCTGGGCACCCTCAGTACCCAGTGGCACCCCCACAGTAAGATTCCATTTCTTTTTGGCAACCCACCTGTTTTAGTGTGCTCTCCTTATCATTGGACTAGGACAACATGTCTGTAATAATTAAAGTAGACAAGAAGCAATTTTTCAAAGCTGTCACTAAGGGAATTTTCTGTCTTCATATGGCATAGACACAAGAGTACCTTACACTGGGTAGTTCAGGTATTTCTGCGGTGGCACAGAGTTAGACATGTATTGATCTGGCTTGTGGGGTGTCCTTGGTATTTATGTGCACATGTAACAGCAGCTATATCATTGTCTTTCCTTGATAAGGCTACTTTAAAACTAACACGTGCCTACATATCATGTGCTCACACGGCTTTTGGTGGCATGGTCATATTCTTTGTGCTGTGGATTTCTGAGAAAACCCTCTCAGCAGTTCTGAAGTTGTCCTCCCAGCATGATTTTTCTACAGCAAGCACTGCTTTGCTTTTTTTACAGAAAGCTGAAAACCGAAGTATCTGATCCTGCTTTGTCATCTTCTGCCATACCAAAAAAGCACCCAAGTAACAAAAAGTAGGAATTCCCTTCATTTGCATTCTCTCTCCATTATATATGCATTTTTGCCTTTATATTCCCTTGCATAACTAGGAAAAAAGATCAGTATGGGAACAAATTTAGCAATTCATTTGCAGGTTTGTGACATTATGGTTGAACACAGCCTATAAAAATGGCAGAAGGTGTGCTGAACCATTCAGAGACACCTGCTGTCCCGACTGCTAAAAACAGCCCTAAAGAGCCAAAGACTATTATGGTTCTTGAGTAGGAAAAATGCTCCTGATTTGGCCTCCTGCTGCCTAGCCACATCTGTTCTCTTCTAAATGCTGGAAGCAAAAGAAAAGTCAATGTGATACAGGAGGATTTTGAGTTCTGTGTATGAGATGGAAACCTGTCAGTGAGATGACACCTTCACCTTCCTCTTGTTTAGAGTACAAAATTTGTAGATGCAGGGATTGTTTCTAATTACATGTTTGTACACTGTTGAGGAAAATGGGGTCTTGTGCTGGTCTGAATTTAGCTTATCATGAAAATGAGGGATGACAGCTATTGGGGATTTGGTTTCAGCAGTTGAACTTTGGTATTGGATTGAATGCACAGATCTTGAATAGTGGAGGCTACAGAAAAGCTCTCTGCAGGAAGAGAGGGGAAACAATAAAGAGTTTCATGAGAGGCAATGCTGAAGGTCACTGGAGCAGCAAAAGAAAGGTTTCCTTTTTCAGGTGAGTAAGGGAGAGCCAGAGGCTGGGCCAGGTGCACACTCTGAGTTCAGTTTTGACTCCAAAAAGTGCTAAAATCTATTCAACTCATTGCTCTCATTTCAGACATCCTGTAAGCGCAGAAAAGGACAAGATCAGGGTTATAAAGTAGATTGAAAATTTAATCTCCTAGTTCTAATGAATGAGGGGCTGATGTTCAGATGACATGAATCAACTGAATTACTCATTTGCATCAACTGCTTTAGAGATCAGATCATCAGATCTGACCCTTACACATTTTGCTTAGAAATGAGGCATGATTATTCATAAAGATTTTTTTAAAGATACAACTTGAGTTTACAACTTTTTTTATTTAAAAAATGTTGGTTTGAGTTCAAAAATTCTGTAAATACGTAAGTATACTTAATACCACAGCTGTAAATATGATGAAAACCACAGTATTAAATTACAGGGGTGGCTATGAAAGTCCATGTGGGAGGGTTTGAAATTCCCACTTTAGCCAACTATAGGCCGTGGACAGGTAGCAAATGATTCTTGAAGTTTTGTTCACAGTGGTCTTTTAATGCACAGTTTTTGTGCCTTCCTGAATGCATCATTAGTGCATTTTGAGTCTAAAAGCATCAAAGAATGCTCTTGATTCATTGGCATTACAGCTAGATGCAAGCAGTGTCACAGCCTCATGCTAGACGTATCTGAGCTGTGTTTATACATAGTTCTTTATCATGGGTATCCATTTATGTTTGTGCAGAATGCAAGACAAATTGGAACCATAGTGCTTAAGAGTCATTTCTCAAAATGACTGCCCCAGGTATGCTAAAGGGGAGAATTGTTCGTCTCCTTTGTTTCTTATGAACCTGCAAGTGCACATAAAATTTTCTGGGCTGTGATCTTCTGGGAGTGATCACAATAGCAGCAAATTTATGGGGTATGGAAAGACCCTGCTCAAGGAGTTTCCTTTTGGGACAGCCAGTGCAGCAAAAGCAGGACTGAGAGGCTGAAATGATAGCTCACTTTCCACCTAGGTGTTGTTAAGCAGTGACCCTTAGGTCCAAGTCTGTTTCCCCATATCTATTTTTAAAGGTGATTAACAAAACCCAAAAGGGACATGAGGAAATTGGATGATTTACTTTCGAGGAAATTAGTCAGATGGGAAAAAACATCTGTTCTGAAATGGGAGTGAAATATCACCACAGCAAAACCGCCTAGATTCCTCATTTAAAGATTGAAACTTGGAAAAAGGTAAATTTCAGACATTTACAATTGTATTGTTTTGATAATGCTGAAATTTTTTATTCTGATTTTAGGCTTTAACAAACATCCATTATGGATTATGACATCCAAAAAATTAAAAAATAAGTTATTTGAAAATGGAAGTTCAGAAACTCTCAACATGTACTATATCTTCACTTCATTTAATCAAAAAGGCTTTTTATTTATTTATTTATTTATTTATTTTTAATGATGAAATACTTTATTTGGAAAGAAAAAATGCTCTGCTGAAAAATATTGGTATGGCTCCAAAAATAATGTGCACTCTCAGGGTTTTCTTAGAATGGCTAAACTTAGAGCTACACAGTTCTTCAATGCTGTTAATAATTGTACTGATAACTGTGCTGATGGAGTGTTTGCAGACGGGCACACACAGAGCTTTGGCTCTGGACGGATGTAAATAAGGGGAAATGAAGCTGGGTGAAGCTGAGCTCCAACTCTAGCTGTGATCCTCAAGGTAGGAGGAGATTCCATCCATTCTGTTCTTCTGGCACTGGGTGAAGCTTGCAGGCCATTAATTTTAGAAAGACTATGACCACCATTTCCAGCCCACCACAGTTTGTGCAATGTAGCATCTGTATCTGCTTTCATTTACATATGCATATGAATTTCATCCCTGACTCCTTCAATTAGACCAGTACTGTGATTTTCAAATTCAGGGCTTCACTCAGGAGGTGCAGATCATAAAAACGATTTTTTTCCCCCTGCTCCTTTTGTGATATTCATTTCAGTCACTGTATTCCACTTTGGCTTTTGGCTAGTGGCATGTAACAGTTTGCTCTTAAAGATGCTTTCTCCCCACAGCTTTGTTACCTGGGAAGGCAAGTTTAGTCCTGTGATAAACAACTCATAAATTTTCAAGAGCAAAGATCATCATTTGTTTTCAGTCTTAATTTCCCAAAATGTAGAACCAAGATGAGACTTATAATCATTATGCCACAGAATAGTTCTCCTTTGGCCTGTGACTGTAAATCCTGATTAAGGGTAATATGAATCTAGATGCTGTAATTACAAAGAGTCTATGCCACTCCATTGCATGTTATCCAGGAAACTGCAAGGAAAATAAATCAATCTTACTTTTCTCTGCATGAGGTTCACTTTTTTCTTTCTTTTTTTTTTTTTTTTCCTTTCTTGTTATGTCAGAAAGTGAAATGTTTGCTATTACAGAAAGGGATATGAAAGGGAGATATCTGTGCTAACTTTAGTTTCCCAGGCCTCCCATTGATGGCTAGAGAAGTATTGAGGTGTTTATGCCATCTTTGCTACACAAAAAATAGGTGTCATGGATGAAATGAACAACTATTTGGACCACTGAACCACTGCAAAACTATATCAGTCCTGGATTTTGGTTTCTGAGAATTTTAGTTTATTTTTCAATGTTAGAAAACACCTTAGAATTTAGGTGTTTCATTGGCTGCTGTTCTACTTTCTGAAATAAATTGTTAGTTCTCAGTAATATCAGGATAAAAACACCAAACTATTTTGCAAGGCATTCATCAATGGAGAATCATAGTCAAATAGGAGTGTTTCTCATGGGGAACAACACTCTACTATTATTCCTAATGATCTCCATATACCTATAAAATTCTGGTAGATAACAACTGAGGCTGACTTACACACTCTGAGGCAGCTGCAATTACTATGATGAAATGTGATGTATGGTACCCTATATCAGCTTCTTACACTATGCCAACTCAGACAGCATGTGTTTTAATACGGTGAGACAAAATTAAACTTCTTTGGAACAGTGCAGTGAAGCTGCATATAGCATACAGAAGACTGCATCTGAGGATCAACTGCTTGAAATTAAAGTCAGAGTAATTCAAATTATAAATCAACACTGCATATGAAGTGAGACCGATTGACCACTAGAATGGGTTACTAAAACAAGTAGAGGTTTCTTCATAAAGTCATTGACTGAATGTGAACAACTTTGTAGAACGTGTTCTGCAGGCAATCAAGAGTCTTCAATGATACATGCAAGGTAAACTGGATCGCCTACAGGTTTTTTTTCTATGGGTCAGACCTATGAGCCTCTAAAGTTTTTCCTAACATGACAGATTTTTCAGCTGAAACACTGGAATAAATTGTTGAAATCTGTGCTATGCGTATTTACATTGTGTGATTTTGGAACAGTTTTATCGGTTTCTTTCCTTTCCTTTCCTTTCCTTTCCTTTCCTTTCCTTTCCTTTCCTTTCCTTTCCTTTCCTTTCCTTTCCTTTCCTTTCCTTTCCTTTCCTTTCCTTTCCTTTCCTTTCCTTTCCTTTCCTTTCCTTTCCTTTCCTTTCCTTTCCTTTCCTTTCCTTTCCTTTCCTTTCCTTTCCTTTCCTTTCCTTTCCTTTCCATTTTCTTTTCCTGGTTATATAAAAATAAAAGTAAATAAAATATTAAAATTCCAAACCAACACAAACACATCAATTATTTATTATTTATTATTATTTTACATCTATGTGAAGAACAGATACTGAGTGAATGATTTTATATGAAGATGCTTGAAGTTAATTTAAGAATAACTTTAGTATTCATTTTACTGAGATTCTTTACAGGAGACATCACAGTTTGCTGAATTATTAAAGATACAAAGAATTGTCAACACAACACAAATTATGCTTGAGCTGTCTGATTCCTCAAGAACTGGAAGAAGTATTCAGCTCCAGATTAGACATTTTAATGTAGGTGTCTACATGTCTAAGCTCTCATTAAAGCCACTGAAGAACTAACTTTTATAGTCAATTGTAACTGCTATAAACAAATGATCCGAGAGATGGATTATATGCTTCCTGAAGCTGGTATTTACCTTTGGTCAGATAAATCACATCTTATATGTAATTAACTGTACTGATTAAGAACGCGATTCACTTGCTGAAGGAGACTGCTAGAAGCATTTGAGAAACTGCCAAATCTTCTCTTGCCACTCCAGAACATGCATCCCTGAGAGGTCCTGTATTTGCCCCTCTTCTGTAGATGCCTGGGAACCCCTTGGGTACCTGAAATCACTGTAGATACCTAAGTTTGGGTAGTTGACTAGAGAACTATTTTGTAGACACAACTACATTTAAGTGATTGAGACTGGAGCTGAACCCAGATGTAGTAAGGGCTAGATCCAGGTTAAGTGAAATGAGTGGGTTTTACTTTTCAGTATGAAGGGTATTTGTACATTAGTAGCTCTTTGTGTCTCACCTTAAAATAACACTTTCCCAGTTTCCCAGCACACAAACAACAGCGGGCACTTCACCTATGCTTAGAGATGGCCATGGCCATGAGTGAATTGAAAAGTGGAGGCTTACAAGCTTCGATGTGCTTTTCACCTATGTCTTTCCTAGTGGCATCCGCAGATCTGAAAATGAGAAGAGTTCATTATGGCCACTTAGCTTAGTTTCCTGAATATCACAGGCCATAAACTTTAACTTTTGACCCGGGGGAGGTGGGCTGCTAGACTAAATGAATTAGTCTTTGCTTTTGTCATTCTACTTAGCCTGTTTAAAGACAGTTATACAGTGAATTACAGTTACCTGAAGTTGTCTTTAGGTAGTTTTTCTGCCCCTTTTCCCACAGAGAGGTTAATTGTTCCATTTTACTCTAGTTTTTCATCTTTTTCTCATTGTTGCCGTATGTACCATCTAAAGCAAATCTGTGTACACTTCAGAAAGTGTCTAGCTTCTTTTTTTAACTACTCTGATGATGTCCTTCATTATTATCATACTCCCAGGAATTTAGTGTGTAAAGACCTGACCAGAAAGCAAGTACAATTCATAGACAGCTAAGCTACAGTTTTATTTATTTATTTATTTTCATTTAAAGACAGAATTCAATTTATTTATGTATTCATTCAACAAATTATTCACTACCTGAGAAAATACAGATACATAAAGGGTATTTAAAAAAATGTGTGTCATATATATCTGTAAAACTTCAGTGAGATTTTTCTTGCAGATCATTCTGAAGTTGTTATTTATATATATATATATATATATTTAAATCTGTTTATTACTAACCCCTATTAAACAGAAACTGTTGCCACAACTGGGTACAGAACCTGATGTAATGATACATCAGTTTTATTGTCTGTACCAACAGTTTTATTATCTGTACCAACAATATCAAATGATTTTTTTCATAACTCCATTGGGCACATGTTTGTTTTTAATCTACTTTTGTTCATGTTCAGGTCTTTAAACTAAGTTTTGTTTGCTGTAGTATTTCCACCAAGGAAGTAGGATAGATTTCTTTACCATGACCTTGGAAGTTAGTCATTTTAATTGTTCAGCATAGAAATACATAGTCTGAGAAAATGGTGATGATTCAAAAAGATTGGCAATGTTAATGGATTTTCAAGAGGAAGCCACAAGCAGCAATGTGGCAGGGTCATTTTGACCTCATCTCTGTCTGTTATCAGGATATGTTATCAGCTAGGTCAGTAATGAAGGGAATTGCACTGCCTCTCTGTTGTACACAATGTAAATTAATCAAGGAGAACTACCACTTTTGATAGCTGGCAAGCACTGAAAAATACAACCTCATTTCCTTTAGGGCAACAAGCAAGGAGGATTGCTATTCCTCATTGCCTATATTCCTTGTCATCTTTATTAATTTGCAGCTCAGCCCCCAAAGGCCCTATCCAAAATGGGAGCCTTGTCATTAAAAATAACATCTGAATATATTCAGATAAGAACACATCCTGCCTTGCAGTGATTGCAATCCAAATACATAAAGCAGAAAAAAAATAGGGGGAAAATAAAGGAAAGACCCCTGAAAATTCCAAGTGCAGTAACAATAAGATGAGTACCAAGAAGGAAGAAAACCTATTTAAGCAAAAAAAACAACATGGAGCATAAATACTAAACAAGATGAGGCTGGAATATAACAAATGAATGAGTTATCAAAGGAATAAGGTCCTGGAAGATATTTTCAAAGATATAGTGGAGCAGAAACAATAGAATTGTAAGACAGCATTTGTCTGTTATATCAATATGACATGAATGCCTTTGGCTAGGAAGAATGGGATTCTGATTCAGTCCTAAGTTCTGAAACTCATACTCATATCTCGAGTAAATATGCTTTCTCTTCCTCTCACAACAGCCTTCAGAGATGCTATCAGAGTTGTACAGGGCAGCCAAACTGCAATATTGCCAAAAAAAGAAAAAAAGAAAACAAACAAACAAAAAAAAACACCTTAAATGTAAAAAAGTATATGTCATCACATGAGGTATATGATTATGCTTCACTGAGCACCCATGCCATAGAAACTGGTGCTCCTGCAAGATATCTTTCCCTTACTCCCCCCCACATCTTTCTTAACTATCTTCTAAAACCTCCAGATCACAGATTGTATGGTTGACAAAATACATGTCAGATTGTTACAGCAACAAATATTCAACTCTCAGGACAGGAAAACTCACTGGAACTGAAGTAGCAGGAGCACCAGAATGGCTACAAGCACTCTGAGATTAGGAAGGACAATATTAGCAATTGTTTTTTAAAAATGAGGTAATCCGAACCATGTAGAAATCTAGTATTGCAAAGAGGTAGTGGAATATTCCAGATCAAGCTCTGTTCATACTTCCAGATGCTCTTTGTTAACTTTGCTGAAAAGGACAACAAAACCCCACAATTTTCTGCTGAGGTCTAGCACAGTAAAAGCACTGGTTAGCAAAAGGTGAACTTTTTCCTTGGGGAAAATCCCTGCTAGCTCAATATAAATATACTGCTTGAATTTTAGGGATTGCTTCCACCTAATACATTGCAATTGCATGTGCACATACTCCCACACACATAAATGCAGCAAGTCAAATTGAATACATAGTTCTAAAATCTATAGACAACAAAAACAAACAAACAAATCTTTCTTTTCTTATATTTTTATTTATTCAAAGCTGTGTCCCATACCAGGTTCTTTCCCATAGGCCAGAAAAAGTTGTCCCCAGCAATCCCTTGAGCTGTTCTGACCAGGGAAGGTAATACCTGTTCATAGCATGCACAGGAAGATGGATTAGAAGCTGCTGAATCTGCACTGCATAAAATAGCAGTACCTAAACTGGAGTCTTGCAGGCTTTTGCATGGCATATGGATGTTTCCTCATTTTCAGGTAAGTCTCTGTGTTCTCTGAACTGAGAGCTCCTTGGAGTGCTGTTTATGCCTTTGGATTAGCAAGAGTAGGATAGGATCCCTTATGCAAGATAGCCCTGGGTCTGCTTCTCATATAACAACTCAATGAGGGCACTTTTGGAAAATAATTTCTCTTTAAATTAGAAGGAGTGCTCCAACTTAGATATATGAAATGATGCTTTAATTGCTCAAATAGCTCTGGTCTCATCTGATTACCTTTTACCTTCTGGAAATTATGTGAGATACTTTGAGGCTCAAGTCTCTTACATACCCTCCTAACTTGCAGTTAATTGGTGGGCTGTGTCATAATTGCTCTTGAATTAAAATACCTTTTAAAAGAACATTTCAGTTCCAATGTCACCCATTCCAGTATGGTTACACAGCAACAGCAGTAAGTACAGCAATGTAGTTATTTTCTAATGAGTTTTTACAGTCATAGAATTGAACAGCTTTAGTTGTATGCTTAATTTCATACTTTTTATTTATTTATTTGTTTCTGTCTGATTTTGCATGAGGATTCTATTTGTTAAAAAAAAAAAAAGCTGGCAAAGTTCTTAGCAATGAATATATGCAGATGGCAGTTTCAATTTTCCTCATGCTTCTTTACTCATCTATTTGTTGTAATAGACCTTGCTTCTGCATTATTGACTTAGAATGCAATTTTAGAAGTACATATGAAAACTAATAACATTATTATATTTTCGGCTGCCATTGAAGAAATTTCATGCCTCCTCTTTGGAGCAATATTAAGACTGAAAATACAGCACAATTACTATGACTCTGAAGGGCACAATGGTAGAAAGATTCGTAAATTGTAAGAAATTCAAAGAAAAAAGAAAATTACTATATGATCTTGGTACTGCCGGCTACTGAAGGGTTTAAAGACCTCTGGGGAAATGGGAATTTCATTTGTTTTTACTTGTGTACAAGCCATGTGGGTAAAAAGAGAGAAAAATAACTCTAAATATCTGAAAGGTGCAAGTTTAAAGGAGGAAAAAGCTCTAAAGCCTTTATGAAACAACATGAAAGAATAACTCTTTCTTTGTGCCGTGAATCCACCCCAGGAGCTGTTTTCCTTTGCATATCTCCTGCTGTTATGAATGGTTAGGTGCCAGCCAACGTACAGATTGGCAGTGGAAAATTAGTGTAAAATGCAGTTTGAGGGGATATCTGCAAAACATAAGTTGGCTCAGAGCAGTGTGCGCTTACCAGGTGACTCCTGTCTGCCTCTTCATCAGCTACATTTGGTTTAAGGCAAACCAGGGTATGAGGTGAGATAAAAGCTATATGGTCAACTCTCCTTCACATTCACATTGAGTCAATATGATTCTAAAAATAAATAAATAGATAAATAAATAAATAAAAAGAAATTATTAAAAAAGACTAGGTTGCCTGCTAGAATAGGTCTGTTGCTTTCCTTTTCACTCTTCTAGAGTTGTGTATCTTTTTTCTCCCGACAGTGTAGAAAAAGTCACAGCCCTAATGATAATGGTTATAATGGGGTTGCATCAGGCTGGTGGCCTGTCACTAGTGGGGTTCTGCAGGGTTCCATTTTAGGGATAGTTCACTTTGATGTTTTCATCATTTGCTATTTGTCACTCTGACTTGGAGGCAGAACTTGAAGGTAGATTAAATAAGTCTGTGGATTAAAAACAAAACAAAACAAAACAAAGCACAATAAATACTGTTGAATCAGCAGTGTGCCCCAGTAGCCAAAAGGGCCAGCTGTACCCTGGGGTGCATCAGGCATGGCATTGCTGGCTGGTCGAGGGAAGGGATTGTCCTGCTCTGCTCTGCGCTGGTGCAGCCTCACCTCAAGTGTTGTGTGCAGTTTTGGGCACCACAGTATTAAAAAGATGTAAAACTATTAGAGAGTGTCCAAACTCTCTAATAGAATGATGTTATGAATATGGTGAAGGGTCTGGAGGGCGAGATGTATGAGGAGCAACTGAGGTGCTTTGGTCTGTTCAGCCCAGAGCAGAGCAGGCTGAGGGGAGGCCTCATGGCGGCCTGCAGCTCCCTCACGAGGGGAGCAAAGGGGCAGGCACTGAGCTCTGCTCTCTGGGGACAGTGACAGGACCCGAGGGGACGGCATGGAGCTGGGACAGGGGAGGTTCAGGCTGGGTGTGAGGGAAAGGTTCTGCACCCAGAAGTGGTCGGGCACTGGGACAGGCTCCCCAGGGCAGTGGTCACAGCACCGAGATGCTGGAGTTCAAGAAGTGTCAGGACAGCACTCTCAGACATAAGGTCTGGTTTTGGATGGTCCTGTGGTGGAGCTGGAAGTTGGACTCCATGATCCTAGTGGGTCCTTTCCAACTCAGGATATTCTATGATTCTATGATTTTATGATAAACCATGAGAAAAAAAATCCAAAACAAAAAAAAACAAAAGGTTCAAACACGAAATAAATATTGAGCATAGTATAGAACAATTTTATTTTGCTTCATGATAGATAATCAAATTAATATTCAGGTTTACATTAGAAAACAAAACAAGGCAAACCAATTCTGGACAAAATGTCTCTGTTGGGATTTCTACAACAATTGTCATTATTTTATGTGCTTATTAGCAAACATTTTATTGCAACATCATGAGAAGGAGAAACAAGTATTAATATATTTAGAATCTTTTTCTAAAGTTTAGATTTAAGATGCTCCCATAGTGTAACATCTTCCCAAATCAGATTGCTTTAAAACCACATTTTAGACTACAACTTACTGCTTTATGTTCATAGCTCAGTAAAATCTTGTACCGGGTCTGGCTGGAATGTAAACTTTCCCTGCAGCAGCCCATACAGTGCTGTACTCTGCACTTGTAGTTGGAACAGCAGTGTTATCACACCAGTGTTGTGTCTACTGCTGAGCAGTGCTGGCACAGCATCGGGCCTCTCTCTAACTCTCCTAGGGGGTGGGCAAAAAGTGAGAAAAGAAACATCACTAGGGCAGCTGACCTAAATCAACCAAAGGGATATTCCATACCATGTGATGTCACACTCAGCAATAAAAGGTGGAAACAGGAAGAAGAGGGGAGGGGTGGGCTCTTGTGAAAATGTTGGTCCTCCTCCTGAACACCGGCTATGTGCGTTGAGGCCCTGCTTCAAGGATGTGGTCAATCATCGCTCATTTGTGGGAAGTAGAGAGTAATTTCTTTCCTCTGCACTTCCACATAGCCTTCATTTATTTGTTTGTTTTCCTCCCTTCTTTTTATTTTCTCTTTCCCCCTCCCTTTTCCCTTTTTATTTCCCTTTAGTTAAATTATTTAGTTCATAATAATCTTTCTTTAATTATTATTATTATTTCCCTTTAATTAAATTATCCTTATCTCAACCCGTGAGCTGTTCTTTGCTTTACTTCTCCCCTTCCTCATCTAAAAAGAGGGGGAATGAGAGAGCGGTCGTGGGGTTTAGCTGCCCAGCACGGTAAAACCACCACAAACCTAGAATACGAACTTACAAAAGCATAGTGTTTGCTTTTTAAATTAGAAACAAAAATCCTCAAAACTAAATACAAATTGAGAACAATTGTTCAGAGAGTAATTAGATCAATTAATCACTTATATTATTTGAGAACAAAAGTACCTGGTATGCAGAAAGTTATTTGTGGTAGAGTGATTGCTCTAAAAGGAAAGAGAAGTAATACTTTTCAAGTGCAAAATAAAGAGTCTACCAGGGAATTATGATTATGTTATATCAAAACAAATATTTTTAATTAGTATGTGCAATACTGCAAAGCTGTGGGTTTTGGTCTTAAGGCTGTAATTTAAAGGGTTTTGTACCTCTCCTTGAAGGATGAGGACTGAGAGGTCAGAGACTTCAAGACTGCCAGGCAAGAAATGTTCCTTTTCCCAGCTCTTTCTATTATTTATCTGTTCTCAGAGTGAGCTCATTCTAGTACAAGTAGTCTTTTTGCTTCACCTATGTGTCTTCCGTAAAAACATTTGATGCACCTTGGAGGTATGATTGCAAGACCTGTTGGTTCTCTGATGGTCTGTATTCTACTGAATGAGTTTTGTAGATGAGCTGGTCAGTTTTACATTTTTTACCCATGTAGTGTCAGCTTGTTTAATATACATGTAGATATAGTTCTACAGGTAGCTGGCTTCTGTTGGTTAGTTTATTGCTACCAGAATGCTGATTAAAAGCTTGGAGGGAAAATTCTGAGAAGTATTATTTCAGGACAGGATCTTATTAATTGAAGGTACATTTACATAGTGATTCCTGCCCTTGGCATGGTGATATGACCATCAGTGGGATCCTCCAGCACTTGCTTGGGTGATTCTTTTGGTTTTATAATACATTTCATTACAGTGAAAGGTAACATTCTTCTTGAGGTGATTGAGGTGGGTGTCCTGTATTCTGGTAGGAAAATGTAGTGGTGTCTAAAGGTCTGCCTGTATGCCAGAAATATCTGAGCACTGACTTTGCAGAGCGTTTACATGTATGTTGGTCTGACTCCTTAGACTTGGCCTCAGAATAACCCTATATATAATACCTTCCCTTTAATTGGGCACCCAATTTATAGTCCCCTTGAATATTTGACACCTGGAAGATTAGGCAATCACTCTGCTACCAGTGGAGAGGGGTAGGTACTCTGGAAGATCTGCAGTGTAACTTATTTTTTCTCTGCCTCTTAAATTAGTAATGCAGAGACCCAATGGTACATGTTAGGTACCTGAATCTATTGAGCTTCACATATTTATAAAGGCAGTTGCCTGCTTGGCCAAAGCAAACATAGCTTCTACTGCTAAGGAAGCAAGAATTTTAAGTTCTACTCATCTAGAAAGGATTAAACTCATATCTAGATAGCTCAGGGTATCCTGCATAAATATCTCTTTCCTTCTTCTCTTGAAATTAGACCCCTTGTATGTCCAGGAATAGGGACAGAAGAACAGCAACTAGGAGGTGCCTACCTCTCCTGTGGTTGGTAGGTCACTTTCTGGTGAGAGGACACATTTGGGGTTGAGTACTCAGTTCCTGGTTTTACCCAGTACGTACACGTATCACCAAGTAAGACTAGACTGTCCCCTCAAATTTTGTCCCCTCTGCAGGGTTCCTTAACAAACAGGCTAAGATCAGACTACTTCCAGCTTGGAAATAGTTGGACTTCTTCTGATCCTATGATGTTTCTGCTCTTGTCTCAGCACCAAATTGCATTGGAGAATATGTTCATATTTATCATACTACATTCTACTTCTTCATCCTCTCCTCCAGACTTTAGTAGTCAATTCCCCATCAGGACAAGGCCTTCCATGTTATGCCTGAGTGCACAAAAAGGTAGGTGACTGTGCAGAAGAATTACAAGATGCTAGCAGAAGTTGTGAGACTAACACTTCTTCTGATATTTAGCACCTGCAGATTCTCTGAGGAATTCAGGCAAAGTCCTGCTTCCTGGTGGTCTAGGTTGGATGTTTCTGGATCTCTGGGACAAAGGCAGAACCCAACATAAACACAAACATACCCAAGGGCCTGTAGATGCAGCTGTTATGTGCCCTGGGAAGTTTCAATCTGAGCAGGAGGATGCTCACCATTTTTAGGTGTCTCCAACTAGATTCAGCAGCTTTGAAAAATAGTTGGGATTAAATCCCACTCTGCAAATCAGATGGGACTGAGATATTTTCATCCTGGCTTACGTGGGATTTAGGTGGCTTCCTTTCTATTTTTTCTGATGTAGACCTGTGTGTGTGTGAATACACAGATGAGGTATGTCATAAAAGGTCTAGTAGCCTCTGCTGCAGAAAACAAAAATGCTGCTGAACAGTACAAATCCTAAAAAGGGATATTATCCAGTCAAAATAAAATACAGAAGTGAATGAATAGTCAGTGATGAAAATTGGTAACAGCATAAGTATTTCCAATCTGTTTTTTTTTTTTTTTCCTCAAATGCCCCTAAAATGTTTGAAATGGTTAACTAGTAATATTTCATAGTTATAATTTTTAAATTGACACACTTTTCTGCTCTAGAAAGCCCATGATTTCTACCCTCAATGTACCACTAAAATGTAGCCTTAATCAACAGTTTCATAACTGTAGCAATTCTGAGGAAAAAAAAATAAATAAAAATCTCTCTATCACACTACAGATATTTTACTTCCTGGCTTTGGATGAAGACTACAAATATGGATTTCATGTCAGTTGTACAGACATTGTCAGCACTATGATTTGAACTTGCCTGCTTGCTCATCACATTTTAATTAATGAGGGCATGAGCCGAAACAGGTGTTGGTAACAGAATAGGCAGCAGCTGGCAAACAATTTTTAGATCTGCAATTAACTCATTTATACTATTGTTCCAGAACACAGAGTTCATATAATTTTACAGAGGAGATTATTACAGGACCTAGCTGTGAAGGCACATTAATTTTTCTTTCTTTTTTTTTTTTTTTTTTTTTAATAACATTTTCCCAGGCTTGTTCTCATGTTAAAACTGATTGAAAAGTTTAGGCTATTCTTTTTCCAGCAGTAGGCAATTTATATTACTAAAACAATCTAATCAAGGAACTAAATGGCCTTTGAATAGAGAACACTGAATTCACTTCATTATCATCTCTGCTTCTAGAGTGAAAGCGGCATAAATTGCTTTGGAACTAGAGCTCAGCAAAACCCGTCTCCAAATCTGTATCTCTATAAATTGCCTCAAAACGAAAGTTGTACAAGTTCAGCAAAACCTACAGTACATTAAGAATCTAGTTAAACTTTAAACTTGCTGATTGAAGTGTCCCAGGATCTTTAAAGAGTATAACTGACTTTACATGCCCTTGTTGTTACCCATTACAAGACGTTTCAAATACAGCTTTTCTATTATTTTTGGTAAAAAAAATTTCATTTAAAATGTGAACCTTTGGCATTATATGGAGTGCTTGCCATTCTTCACTGGCTTAGAGCCAGCTGTCTAAAATTAACCAGCAAAAACTCCATTAATCCATTAAATTATAAAGGGTAATAACTTGGTATTACTTTGCTGTATGTACGTGATGTGTGTATCATGAAACCAAAATCCATGAAGAGACCCGAGAGAGACAAAAGTCTGAGGCACACCAAAGTTCAAGCCATGTTGGGATGGAGTCAGCTTTATTCATAGCTGCCCACATGATGCTTTGTTTTGCATCTGAGACTAGAAGCTTGATGTGTCATCATCATTTTAGCTATGGCTGAGCACTGCTTGCACAGCATCAACAGCATCAAGGCTTTCTCTTCTCACACTTCAGTGAATAGGCAGGGAGTGTACAAGAAACTGGCCAAATGGATATTCCATGCCATGTACATCATGGTCAGCAATAAAAACTGGTGGTGGAAGGTGTTATATCTCTGCAGGGTAGCCATTCCTTAGTGAGTGGCTAGGCCAGTCTTAGAGACAGTCTGCTTGTGGGAGCTGGCAACTGATTACCTTGGTATCACCTGCATTTTATGTTTGTTTGTTTGTTTGTTTGTTTGTTTGTTTTCTTTTTGCATTTCTTACACAGTCACCCATCCTACCTTGTCTCAGTCCTATTGGACTCAACAATATTGAATCCTATTGGATTCAACAATAGAATTAAACTGCATGCTCCAAGGCTTTTCAACTTATACGTAAAACTTCTCAACTTGTACATAAAGTCGAGTACTTGACTTATAAAAATACTGTAAGCATAACTACTTCTGCCCTCAGGACAATTAAAACATCAACTACATCGGCACCACAAAATCATTGTCAGCTGTTGCCTGGTAATTCTGTGAGAGCTGTGTGGGCTTCCCCTTCCTTATGAACCCTGGAGAGGAAAAAACAAACCTTGTCATCCTTCAAGGCTGGTCAGCTTGCTTGTCAGAGAAGTAAAACATCTTGATGTTGGTATTGATGATTGCTATAAGGCAACCATGGGAATTAGGAATTTGTGGAACTCTGAGACATTGCTCTTTGCCTGCAGGTAGTTTCTTTATTACTTTGTTTTGCTACCAGTCAAGATCCAGCCTCAGTGGTGTTGCAGCTAAGATCAGCCAGGGAATGAACCAATGTCAGAACACAGTCTCAGGCACCAACCTCTAAATATCCACATTGTTTAATCATTAGCACAGTTCCTGGCATGCTTTCTATGAGTGCTAATTAGCAGAACCCTGGACAGTAGCCTGGCATTGTTTGGGGATCACATTTCTCAGAAATTATTTCTGCTGATAATTTGAATTTAGACACTTTGTTTCAGGAAAAAGAGAGTTTAGATATGTGAACATCAGTAAAACCTTGTCATTTGACCTCGGAAAAATATCCCTAATCATTTTACTTAATGGTACAGGCAGCATAGCTTGGAAGATCAATGAAAAGTGAAAGCATCATGTGAAATTGAAGGTTAAAGCTGTGAGTTATTGTATGAACACCACAGCATAGTGTAGCACAGTTTTTAAACATGAAGAATTTATAGGCTGAATGACCCAAGAGGCCAAACAAGTATTAGCTGTTGTAAGTAATATTATTCTGTGCACACAATCTGACTGGAATAATTAACAGAGTAATAGATTTATGTTGCCATAATACGTTTCCATTTCCAATTTTAATTTTAATACATTCATGTATCTTTGAAATTATGATAGCAGCTGTAAAATTAGTGCATTTCTTTATTAAAAATGCCTAGATAATGTAGTTCAAAGAAGAGTCAAGGACAAGGTTTGTTGGGTAGTTAGATGTGTAAAGAAACACATAGTCATTGACTGGCATTTCCAGTATGCTTTGGAAAGCTCTCCAGGTACCATCAGTAATTTAGGATTACAAAAAACTTGAAAAATCTGCACTTAAAGTTATAACAATACTGTTCTCCCAAGTGCTTAAAAAAGAAGAGGCATATGCCTAAAAAGAGAAAGGGAGGAGTCCGTGTTCAGTTAAGTGAACCCAGGGTTTAATCCCATTGGCCTCCCATGGGTTGCCACACACATACTTACAAATGGAGACCTTAATGCATAAGCAGGGTCACTGAGTTTGCCTGGGGTGACTCCCATCCCTTAAGTTTACTGCAACAATCTGAAACTCTAAATGTTTTAAACTGTTAAACCCCAAACCCTGTATTATGCTGATATATAAAAATATTAATTTGTCTTTGGAAGAGAGCAATGATATGTTTTCATCCACTGCAATACTGATGGATTTTTTTTCCCATCTTTTAGTATCTTTCAGTGAATATTATCTTCTAATGTTAAAACATTACCAAAGCTTTTAGTTTGTACTACTCATAGTTACATTTGTAAGTGAGGAAAGATTTGAATAAATCATTTGTGTAATATTTTAGACATTTGAAGAGATTCTAAATGCTAAAAGACTTTAAATAAGTTAGAATATTCGCAAGAAATTCTGAGCCCTGAGTTTAATATAACAACAACAAAAAAAATTAATAGCTCACTTAAAATTCTAGAAACAAAATTTAGAAATTAAAAATATAATTGACAATAGTAAATTGATAATTGTCAACATGATATCAGAGAACATCTCATAAGATCTCTGGCTGAATATGAGGGGGCTCTTTATTGTGAGGATGACAGCACTGGAACAGGTTGTCCAGAGATGTTGTGGAGTCTCCTTTTCTGGAGATATTGAAAACCTGCCTGGATGCCATCCTGCGCAGTGTGCTCTAGGTGATTCTGCTCAGCAGGGGGGTTGGACTAGGTGGTCTTTAGAGGTCCCTTCCAACCTCAACCATTCTGTGATACTGTGAAAAAATATATATTTTTTCTACTGGGATTATAGCTATAACTGATAAAAGAAACAAGATGGAAATAAATTTCCTCCAACTAGAGAAGCCCTAGTTTTACTGTTTTGGTAGAAAATCTTTTTGTTAATTATTTAGGTATTAAATACACTAAAAACTGGCTCAATTATATATCTCAAACCGGTTTTATTTATTAACTATTATCTGTATGACAGCTTAGATAATTGTTAAAATGCAAGTAATAGTTTTATTAATAATTTAAAAAATATGGCAGAATCCTTACTAAAAGGCTTACTGCAATCTGACAGAACAGTAAATGTTGAAAGTAAGTTATTTATACTGAATTATTTGAATGGCTTGGTTTCAAGCCTGGAGAATTCAGCTTTCCCTACAGCAAATCTACGTTTGATTAACTGAATAACTTTCTTGACTTGAATGACTGTATTGACTGGATCTCCATTGTTTACAGTGGAAGCGTTGACGTTTAACATTTCAGTGCAGATAAACAGAAGTAATGCAACAGGAAAAGATAAAGACAGGCTTTGTCTTGGCATGTGGATGCTGGCTGAGATCATGAGGAGTCGAGGAAGATTTTGGTGTCCATTGAGTTCACCGCAGCAAGCAGGTTGTCATACATAAGAAGGTGATCTTTCCTGTGGATTTGATAAGACTATTGCAAGCTGTTTCTAGTTACGGGGCCCCTGTATTAACATAGATATGGAGGTAATATTAAAGAGAATTTAGGGGGGAATCCAAGGGTTGGAAATCAGCCTTACAGTATAAGTTTCATGGAGCTTATCTAATTCACATTATAGCAAGAAAAAAAAAAAAAAGGAGGTGAATTAATCTCTATGTACAGTTATTTATAGAGATGCATGGAAGTAGTTGGCTTCCAAACTTATGGACAAGAGCTTAATAGTAACCATGGGCTGCAAACCAAAGTTAAAGAAAATTGATTTCAGATAATCCACTCTTGTACTTTGTGTAGTGAGGACGGATAAACACAGGGGAAGCTTACTGGGGGATGTAACTGAAGGTACTGACATTGGAAAGACTTTAAATAAGACTGGGATCTTTTGAGAGAAATTATTTACTCCCTGAGCACAGTAATCAGGTGAGAGGTTTGTGCTGGTTCACTAGATTTTATCAAGTCTTTCTGGGATGTAAATACTTCTAATACTTGAAATACTTCAGATAATGTATGCAATTACTTAGCATACATCATGGCTTTCAATAGTCAAGAAAAGCAGAGCTGAATTAATGCTTGAAAACATAAGCAGTTCAAGTGACAGCACAATGTACTCTATTTCTGTGAAGTATATTATGGTAGCCATTAATTTGTGACACGAGTGGTATAAAGCAAATATTCTGAAAAGTCGCATTTTTTAAAGTTGAATTTGAAACAGATGCCTTGGAACTCAGCAACAGTTTTTGTTTTGAATTGATGCCTTGATGTGTTATTATTTAGTCTTTCTAAGAGCTGAAATGAGGAGGCATATTATGCTGACAAGGAAGAAAACTTTCACTTGCTATTGATGTGTGATTTTTAAAGCACAAACATAATTCTGGTACAAATTTATGGAAAAGCATTTTGAATAGCAATAATGGAAAAAAAATAGTTCTTTCTCTACTACCATATATTTTCATTGTGGAAAATTTAAGATACAGAAAATGCCAACATGCTTTGATGTAAAACCTCCTATGAAATGTAATGAATATCCTGATGAACCTCTGGTCTACACCACTATATGCAACATCTAACGCTATAATAGCAATTACTTAACAAATAGTTAAAACCACTACTGCAGTTGGAATATCGTGACCTTGTTGCATATATCAAGTGTGGGCTCTAGCAGTAGTTTAGTGTCCTTGAGTTAATTTTGCTCATTTGTTACACGGTTTAGTACAAGGTGGGTGTTGGTTTTTAATTGTGTTAAAACCCTATTCTATCACTATCACTAATTCTGCTGGCACACATTTATTTTCACTTTATTCAGGTTCAGTTGTTCTGACACACCCACTTTGTCAAGTTGTTTTACAGCTTTGCCAGCAATGTAAAGTAATGCCTGCTTATGTCAGCAACAGTGGGGCTGCCTTGTTTGAGGTAATGTGGTAGCACAATGAAAAGGTAATCTTCTTTCCTTTTGCCAGTTGCTGAGTTCCTAAATTACAGTGTGTAGTTACAGCTCTCTTTCACAAGCATTTTCCTCTGGATCCCACACATCCCCTTGGCACAATGAGAGCTATTCTGGACAAAGCACTGCAAACTCCTGAGAGCAATCTGCAGTGCCTAGGAGCCCTAATAGGTCTCTTGAATCTACATTTTCTGTAATTAGTTTCTTTTAGTACTAATAACGTGAAATGTTTCCTAGAGAGCTTTCATCCAAACATCTGGGGGTACTACAGGAAATCAGCATGGGGTACGAGAGTTCCCGACTGGCTGTGTCTGCTTATCAGTGTCTATGTCCCCTCCAGCTTGGGTACAGCAAACTGGTTCCTCTTGCAAGAAATTAGACTGTGGAGGTGAACAGATGCTCAGAATGTGCTTGTGAAGTTTAAGTTGTTATCAGTAACAAAATGATAAAAGGATTTGCTTGACTGTGTTTTCTGTTTGCCCCATTGTTGTGAATGGTAATTCCCTCATTAAGAAGCTTTAGTAACTAGAGGTAATGTGGCACTTACCAGTATAATGGAAACCACAGTCAATGAGACAAATATAACACAGTGGGACTCTTAATTGGTTAGTGGGTAAGAAGAAATAGGAAGAAGGAAGAGATTCTATTTATTTCCTTCACTCTTGTGTATCCATCCCCTGCTTTCATTTCCATAATCTGGAATAAATAAATAAATAAAAAAAGGCAGCACAAATGTGTTTCTATAATGGGACCATAAGGGAAAGAACTTATGGTCCCATTATATATGTAAGGTGTGTATATAAAATATAAGGTACCAAGTTGTAGTGGGTTTACATGGCAAGGTTTTGGTAGCAGGGGGCCATAAGGGTGGTTTCTGTGAGAAGGATCTAGAAGCTGCCCCATGTTTGCTAAGAGCCCCACTGTTGACCAGAGCCAAGCCAATTTATGATGTTGTTTTGAGCCTGTATAGGTGAGAGCATATTTAAGACAGGAGAAAGAAAAATGCTGCACCACACAGCAGCTGGGAGAGGAGTGAGGAACAGCCTTGCCAGCACCAAGGTCAGTGAAGGAGGGGGATAGGTGCTCCAGGTGCCAGAGCAGAAGTCTCCTGCGGCCTGTGGTGAGGACCATGGTGGAGCAGGATTTCCCCCTGCAGCCCATGGAGTACCACTGTGGAGCAGGGTTCCACACTACAGTCCATGGAGGAAACCGGGGTGGAGCAGTTGGACCTGCACCGATGGAGGCTGCAGCCTGTGGAAGACATTCTGGTCCGAGAAGAGATTCCGGGCTGGACCTGTAGCCTGTGTAGAGGAGACCACACAGGAGCAGGTGACCTGACAGGAGCTGCTGCCCGTGGGGAACCCAGGCTGGAGCAGTTTGCTCCTGAGGGATGGACCCCATGGTACAGAACCATATCTGGAGCAGTTCTGGAAGAGCTGCTGCCTGTGGGAAGCCCACGCCAGATCAGTTCATCAAGGACTGTATCCCGTGGGTGGGACCCCACAGCACAGGGGACGAGAGTGACCGAGAAGGAGCAGCAGAGAAGTGCTGTAGACTGACCATAACCCCATTCTCCCGTTCCCCTGTGCCACTTGGGGGGAGGAGGTGGAAGAGGGTGGATGGGGGGTGAAGGTGCTTTTGGTTTCTTTCCTTTGTTTCTCACTTCTGTAGCTTGTTAGTAATAAGCAATAAATCTTACTATCTCCTTATGCCGAGTCTGTTTTGCCTGTTACAATAATTACTGCGTGATTTTCTCGTCCTTATCTCAACCTTTGAGCCCTTTTCACATATTTTCTCCCCATTCCTCTTTGAGGAGGGGAAGTGAGAGAGCGGCTGTGGTGGAGCTCGGTTGCCCACTCGAGCGGAACCACGACACAAGTTAGTCCTCTGTCTTCTCTGTATTGGGCCTGACATGTAGATCCACAAGCTAGCAGTGATGGTGATTTTTCCAAATAGATTTTCTATTATTCAACTGCCCCCCCCCCCCCCCCCCCCAAATAAAATAAAAATTGATTGGCTATTGTTTGTTTGTTTGTTTTCCTTTCCCTGGTGGTTCTGCTGTTTTGGTAAACTAATAAATACCCCAGAAAATAATAATTGCTTCTGTGCAAGAAAATTCATGTCAAAACCTCCTCTTTCTAATCTCTTGTCCCACCCTTAGGTGGGCTGCCTTCTTCTCCACAATAACATGTACAAGCTGACTCTCTTTGAGAGTCATTCTGCTTCTCATAATTTGTCTGTCTACAACAGCTTCTTATTTACTACCAGCTCCTCCACTTCTGGACTGTGCCATTTCAGTTTCCAAGTGCTCGAATGTCCTCTATAACTCTGTTAACATAATAAAATCTTCCAGAGAAGCTCTCCCACGTCCAGGTGGTGGTCTGCTTTTAATGGCCAAAGTAAATGAGCTCACTGCAGGCTGCTCTGTGGCACACCAAGGCGCTGACTCAAATGTGAGATTTGTCTATCCCAGGTGTCATACAGCTATGATGTGGGAACTGTTTCCTGTCCCCTACAGCAGATGGGCAACATAAGTCAGAGCAATTGCAAGGATACAAGTGCCTAATTCACCAAGAAGGGAGGCAGTTTGAGATGAAGGGATCAGTTCAAGGTCCTTTAACTGTAGTATTCAAGAACTGTTTAATGCAGCCTTGGGTGTTCTCCACACCAGGGAATTTCTTGACCCATCTTCTGGCAATGAACTCGCAGGCATAGTCTGATGTGTCTATATTATTGAACTGTCAAGGCTCTCAAGACATGCCAGTAAATATACCAGCAATGTTACTGCGGAAACTAAGTTAGCTCCACTTCTCTTCCACTGGTCACTTCTCTTTTTTTTCTCTCATTCTTTTCTGTTCTCCTTCATAAATCTGTCCCTGACTAAATCCCAGCAAATAAGATTACTACTCAGATGGCTTCACCCATTTATTTTATTGACATATATCTCCACAATTAAAGTACTTTCTACAAGAAGAAAAGCAAAGGGGAACCCAAGGCCTGTATGTATCTAGACCATGTTCCATTTGAGTTTCCCCAGTCCTTGTGTGGGCTCTGGTGCAGGGCTGAGGCTGGTATTGTCCCATCCAGGCAAAAACCATGCTCTCATTTAGGAAGTTCTGAACAGACCTGAAAGCAATGCAAAATATACGCACTCTGCTGTAGCTATAGTATTTTAATTGCAGGCATCTGCCATCAGAGTAGTGCAGATATGGGTTGAAATGTTTACTTCATTACCCCCTCACAAGATCTTAATTAAGCTAACTGGAGATTTGAACAAAAGGGGATAAAAAGGCATCAATTATGTGTATTACGGCACTGAATAGGGCTCTGAAACTCAGACCCGAACTTCCGTCAAAAGGGGCTGTTCAGGAGTGCTTATCCAAAGCTGGTGATTGCAACCAGTCATTTTCCACACTCTGGGGTAAGACTGCATTCTTCTTGCAGCAATAACAGCCTTTCATTTTGGTAATTGTGGGCTGTTTATGCAGCATGAATGTCAGTGGGGAGATGTCGTATGATCTGACAACATCATCCCACAGTGAATGACAGCAAAGATGTCATTCAGACCCAGTAATCAAGCTTAGGGAGCACCAAATTCAAAGTCAGGTGTGGTGCATACATATTAGCTTTCATTCAAAAGCCCACATAAATTTAAAATTCGGAAGACGTGGACGTATTTATTGATAAATGTGTACAGCAATAATGTGAAGCAAACTGAAGTACTTCTGAAGGAAAATTGGGTATACCTGAGGTATAATAATTCCATGCTGCCTTATTCTGCCCAAATCTCAATCAAAACCTGTTCAGCAAGTTAAATGGGTCTAGTATGAGAAGTTCTTTGAACAGCCCAGCCAACCTGTATTATACATTCATGCTTGGCAAGACAACTATTTTTATTAAATAAAAAATATTATTGTTATGATGTTATTTTTCCAACATTCATTCCTTGAAAAGGTTCAGAATTTGTATTTTTCAGCCCAATTTGGGTTCAAAATAATTTGGAAATAAAGCAGTCATGTTTCCTTCATGTGGGCTTTTATCAGATTTTAGATATGCTTTTTAAGATTAATAGTATGTTAGATCTTACTGTGTATAACAGTATGTTAGTTCTAACATAATAGTATGTTAGATCATAGCAAAATGATAGGCAACACAATTCCATTTAATTATAAAATTCTAAATAGAATATTCTTTTAGCACACACAGACCAAAAAAAAAAAAAGCGGAGCTACTGAAAGCTTTCAGCAATACATTGGTTTTGAAAAATGAGATTTCATCTGAATCAGGTAAAGAAACAAAATTGTATTTGCAACAGACAGTTTTGTTTATTTTTTTTTTTATCAGATTTGACAGTGAAAAAATACTGTTAAAAAGGTACATAGTTCATTTGGATTCTTCCATCAAAACACATTGGTTTCAAGACTTTTTGTAAAAATGAAGGGTTAGGTTAAGGGTATAGCAGACAGACCATTAACTGGCCTGTAAGAGAGTTAAACCACCTGTTTCACAGTGACATTATGCCTGATCCAGTTTCACCTGCCATTGTGACAATCACACAGTAATTAAAACTAAATGATTCTACTAACATAAACCATCTGGACATAAATTTATGGTGTGGCTTATATTAAATGGGATTCTATTTCCATCCATTGCATGATACGTTTTCCAGAGGGGTGGTTGAATTGAAAGCAGTTTAAAACATTTCAACTGCAGTGCTTTTATTTAAAGTTTGCCTCATTCTTTCCTATTTAAATACAATATTAATACTAGTTGCAGTTAGGAGTACCAAACAATATGAAGCTTACACTGTGCCATGTGTTGCATAAGATTTTCTTTTTGTGCTGTACTTTGCAATGATTTTTACCATTGACACTGATAAGGGCAAAAAGAAACCAACAGAGGTGGCTGCACAAGCAACAACCAATAAAGCTCTTGTGTGTGTTGAGATTTTTACTAGGACGAGCAGCATTGTAAACAACCCATAAAGAAGAGGGAACATTGATTTGAGGATGTAGTCCCCATTGTTATACATGTATTCATCTTAGCTAGTTTCATTTAAGAAGGTGGATCTTTCCTGTATTCTGAAGCATGAGATGGACTTTTTAGGCAGACTTCAGATGAGTCATAAACTGATGATATTGTTTAAATGCTAAAGTTTTGATTTATTCAATTGCTCTCTTGAATAACATTGTACTGCAAACATTGACAGCAAAGTGGACCAGTTGATGTAGTCTCTTTCCAGTAGCTCTCTAGCCCTGAATCTTTCCTCCTTTAAGGAGAGTCTGAGGTACAGAAAAACTTGAAGAAATCTCAGGAGAACTAAACTGTATTTAAAAAATGGAAATCATGAAATCTATCTGATTTCTGTTGGATTCACTTAGTAAAAAAAGGCATGGTGACATCGTATCATGATTCCCTGTGCTAGCATTTTCAGAATGACAAAATGTTTATAACTTCTTTTGAAATGACTAATTCAATCTTTTCACTAGTATCACACAAAAGTCAAATTCAAATGAAATACTTCAAATGGTTTACAAAGGATGTTTTATTTACCTTCACAAACTGTCTCAGTACTTATGCATCCTTTACAATTTTGCACTGGTTTGAAAAAAAAATAGTTTTCAGTCATCCGAAATTGATCTGCTGCTTTCTGTTGTTGGGCAAAAATCTCTAATAGGATGGAATTAACAGTTTGGTTGGCAAATTTTAATATTTATTTATTTATTTATTTGTAACGGGGGCTGAAGATCACATGACTGTAGACACAATTATCTTCTCTAGGTGGAAGGTAATGAACAATTTGGGTTAACGACCCTCACAAATTCCTAGATTTAGCCAATCTTGAGACCTCTCCTAGACATATACAGTATGGAGATTTGGCCTACAATAAAGATGCAGTTTATATTCTAATCTCAAAATGATTAGAATACATTAGCCATGCAGAATGACTACCCAAATTCCATTGTCAATCAAGTTTTCAAACAACAGACAGATGTCAAAGTTAGGAGGACTGGATAAGAAGTTAGTTCATGCATTTTTGATGACCGTTCAGGATTTTGCTTTAATGTGATGTAAAACATAAAATGAGGAACACCATAAATCTTTGTGTAAAAGTACTGATTATACAAAGTTTTTGTTTATGAGGTACAGAATTTCCTTTCTCTCTGACACTTATGCTTGTTTTGAATTAAAAAAAATTAGAGCAACATCATATGAATTAAAACACCCCCCACATACACACACAAGAAAACTAACTTTTTTTTTTCACTGCATGTTTTTCATTCTTTTCTGCTCACAGATGGTATTCTGACATTTTTAATATATACTGGGTCTGAATTATAGTTTCTCAGAACATATTGATAAGAAACACCAAAAACTTATTTAATCAGAGAAAGAGATCTGATGTCAGATTGAAAAAGATCTGCCAGCTTTTACTAAAAAGAAAAAAAAAAAAAGTGCCTGTAAATAATGAAAAAAGAGCCTTATATTCCTTTTTCCTCTTCTCAGGAGTTTACAGTTTTTGAAAAAAAAAAAAAAAAGCTATACAACAAGTGAAACCTCTGAGATATGTCAGGTTTTATAATGGTTTGTTTCTATTCTCCCCTCTCTGGAAATTGTGGGTGCTTTTTGCTGCTAATATTTTTCTTTTCTGCAGGCACTTTGTATCAGAATCAATTCTAGCGAGGTGGGAACAAGTCAGGCCTCTATTATATACCACATTTTTTTCTCTCTGACTCCACCAACTTCAAGAGAACTTAGACTTTTAAAATTGTTTTAATGGGGAAAATATAGATACAATGGTCTTTTTTCTACTGTGGATACTCAGGTGTTTGTCAAGCTTAATTTTACTCGTGTAGGAAGTCAAATTAATTTGGACTATTTAAGTGACATTAATTCTGCTGAATTTTGGATGTCTAAAAATTAGCTGTGTACTCCAGACTGGTCTTCTTCATTTCCTCCATAGGTAACGTGCATTGAAGTTACCTCCAGAGGATAATTCAGCCTCCTTGTCTGAGATGCATATGGGGAGGAATGGAGTGGTGTGCACTCCATTCACTTACCAGTAACTCCATGCACTTACCAGTCTTTTTGTGCTATCTCTTCTGGCAACATGGTGAACTAACCCTGGTTGGATGCATGCTAGTTAGTTAAAGAAACATGAACTCTTGCTTCTTGGAAATAGAATTGTCACACAAGGTTTTGCAAGATTGCTCTTTTTAGCAAAGATCAGCAAAAATTAAATTATTTCAGAATTTTCATTTCATATTGGATTCAGTAACATCATTTTTCTCAGCAATTTCTAAATATTTTGAAGATCAAAAATATTTAGAATTCAGAACATTTATGTCATGAAATCTTTCAGCACCTATTTATTATCATCTGAGGGAGTGTTTTCAGACTCAATAAAACACAAATGTGAATTTATTTTGAAAGTGGGGCAGCAGGTATTACAATTTATAATTTTTTATCTTGTATTTTAGCATAGAATCAGGTCTCGTACCTTTATCAGAACTAACATTTTCCAATAGTTCTGGGTGCCCTTCTACACTGAAATACAAGATTTCAGTTAGCAGACCTGATTTTCTTTTAACACTGCATAGAAACACATTACATAGAATCACACTGAACACAGGCAGCCTTTGACAGCCCCAACCAAGCTTTCAGAGTAAGACCTTGAAGTTTTATTGACCTTGTCCTGGAGGCAATGCCAATATCATTCTAATGATTTCAAGAACTGGAGATGAACAACTTGAGGACAAGGCTTGTGAGAAATCGATTTGGTACTTAGAGAGGTGATAGGAAAAAGGTTCAACTTCCAGAATTTCTGGCAGCACCACGTAACATTCATGTGAATCATGGCATACCTCCAAAAGACAACACATTTCTATTCCTTCTACTTTATTCCTTATCCTAAGAGATGCTATTCAATACTTAGGAGTGATGACAAAGCACAGAGAGTGGACATGAATAGTAAGTATATAGTAGCATGATGATTACAGGCAAATTTAGTGCTAAGTAAAGAGCTGTGCAGCATACTACAGAGAAAAGACAACTGCAGGAAGCACTGCTATCTACAAAGTTACCCACCAGATCTTAACAGCAGGTAGCAAGATTTGTTTTTATGGGAATGCTGCACATTTTTGTAGACCATTATTTCTTCCAAGGCACTTAATATAATCGTACTTATTCGTTGATATTTTCTGGAAACTTTGGTCTTGCTTCCAATATTTTCCACAAAGCAACATTGATCCTTATGGAATTATGTTGCAGAAGTAAAGTGGAAGAAAAATCTTCAAAGCATCAGCAGATAACATTTTAGAGGTTTTGAAAATTAAACTTTTTTGTTTTGTTTTCAATGAGACCTTTTCATTAGAAATTGACTTTTTTAAACATCAGTAAAGAGGACGGGGGAAGAGGTTCAAACAACATTCAAAAGTGTTTCTGAGAATATGAAAGTCTGTGGATTTTTTTTTTGTTTGTTTGTGCTTTTGTTGTTGTTTTTTCCCCAAATTATAACTTGTTTATTTTGCCAGCTCTCAACAGCATATATTGTTTCTCCACTGGCATTGAATTTATCTAATAAGTACACATAAAAACATACATATATATTGTCAACTCTACAAAGAAATCAGTTCCAGATAAAATATTAATTAAAATGGAGCTTATTTTAGGGTGGAAAGGACTTGTTGTTGAGAAAGCACTTTTTACAGACTAGGATACAGGAGAGAGAAAAGACAGGTTTCCAGGTGCCGTCAACCTACATAGTGTCCATGGACTTTGCTGCTCTCTACTGAATTATACAGCTGATTAGTATGTGTGATACATGATTCCTTTCCATCTGAGAGGTGATCTTAAGGTATTATTCCCCTCTGGAACTTCTGGAAATTTGCAAAGTGAACTGGGGAAAAGTGAATGGATCTCTACCAGAGAGATATAATAATCTGGCATTTGGCTTTCTCCCTTCTCTATCCATAGACCTGCCAAGCTTGTGCTGAGCATGAGTGAGGATTTGGCCCTCATTTCAAGCTCTTCTCCCCTTCATTATTTTGCACCCATCTCTCACTGACCTTGTGTATTTTATGCCTTTAGAACTGAGTGGTTCTCTCCTGGTGTTTGACTGCATGTTGCAGCTGCATGTGGTCATCTTGCACTGCGCTGGGACTCCAAAACAGTTCAGCAGCAGATATGCCTTGCTGCTAGGGCAATGCTATGCCAGAGGACTGATCTTTGAAAGTTGTGAAGAGCCATGCACTCCATGCTGTAAGACTGCTGGTAGGACATCCATGATGTGCTATAGAAGCAGTGTATTTCATAAGACTCAGTTGCCTGTTCTGTGTCCATTAATATATGATACAAGCCAGGACCCTGTATGATGGAATTTCTGTATCCTGAGAGACCTCATTTATCCTGATGTACTGAGGATCAGTGGTAGATTAATGGAGACAAAGACTGAAGGAGGGGAAGACTGTGGAGAAATGGAGTGAAGAAACTCAGCCTGACCACTGGGTTGATATTGCAAATTTATTCAGGTAGAGGACGCCTATATTGATGCCAGTAGAGGTTACACTGAAGTACTGCTGGAGAGCCATTGCTGGTAGCTGGAAGACCATGTGGGGAAATTATCATTTAATTTGCTATGCCTTATACTCTTATCCAATATGCATTTGCTTACAGTCACTGCTAGTGTCAGGACACTGCTAAAAATGGACTTTTCATCTTGCCTGGAGTAGGTATTCTTATGCTCACATGTGGATACTTTGCAAATTTTTACAGCAAGATCATCCATCTGTGATTTTCTGAAGACTTACTGGGGCCTTCAATGTTTCCAATTCATCTCTGAGATAGTTGCTTCGAGATATGAAATGCTGCAATTTCAAATCCTTGCAAGGAAAAAGCTATTAAGGAAATCTATCTGGTGAACAAACTATTTTGTAATAAATTTTGACTGCTTTTCAACTGTCCTTAGCCTTGAAAGTCCAAAATGTTTCAGAAACAACAGAAGTGTGTTTACAATCACAGATTATGCAATTAATAGCTAGTGACATTCAGGGAACAACAGTGTGTCTAGTTTCCAAAGATAAATATTTATAATGTAAACATTTAATGGCTTAAATATCTTATTTAACTGCCCTTCACTTCCATTGCCTTGTCTAAACATTGCACAGAACGCTGATGGCACTAATTTCTGAAGTAATAAATTGATAACTGTGTTGTGTGCCACATTACTTCCAACTGATTTAAAAATCCTCAGTGGTTAATAGGAAAATGGCATTCACTGGTGTGGTGGTAAAGTAGATAAACTCTTTTTTTTTTTCTTTCTTTTTTTTTTTTTTTTCTTGGTGGTCCATTGCAGGCTGTGAAAAGTGGGCACAAAAATCTACTTTTATTGCCCAACACTGAGGTGGGTGAACTCCATTTACATATTGACTAGAAACAAATTCTTCCTCCATAAAGATGGACATGAACTTTCTGAAATTCAGACATGGATGATGACAATCTTCAGTATTTGCTGAGATTGGTCTGCTAGAAATAGCCTTGATTTCCATAAGGGTACAGACACATGCTTTTATTATCTTCAGTTTAATTCAACAATTAAGTATATACAGAAGATAGCCTCAATGGTATACTGAGAGAAGGACCACAGCTTAATGTCTTTTTTCAGCCTTCAGTGTGGCATTGTCCACCATGACTTGACTCCTGTTACTAGTGCACTTATGCATCTTAGCAGCGATGCTGATGTACATGATGATGAGCTGTCATTCTACATCTGTTTGCAGATCTCTTCCGTAGGGGGGCCCCAAACTCTCCATAGCACTGGGGAATTTACAGTCACTTTAGTTAGGCAGAAAGGCTAATCCTGTAAACAATAAAGCAATCAAGGGTGTTGGTGTTAAAACAAACATACAAAGAAATTGTTGAAAGAATTTGGTACTTTTGATTCATGAGATCAGATCTAAGAAAGGACTAAGGTACACTTATTTATGCATTTTGCATAATGGTATTCCTGGATATAAAATCCAAAATCACCTAGAAAAGTAACTGCAACAGTGCAGACAGGTTCCTTGCCCTTCTGGCCTCTCTCTATGTTTATGTTCTTCACTGTAACTTTGTACAGCCCATGTGGGTGACCATCTGTGTTCCCTGTCCATCATGTCCACAACCTGTAGTCCAGGTAAAGGCACAACTCACACAAATTCTTCACTCACTGGCCAGACACTTATAAAACATGTAAGGGTGCCATATCAGCAAGGATTTAAAAAGAGAGTATCTATTTAAAAAACAAGCAAACAAAACTAACAACACAAGTCCTATTGATTTGACTCTGATATAGTACATTTTTAACCATTCTGTGTGCAGGCAATATTTTTACTCATGTTCAAAAAATCTATTTTTATTTTTGTCTGTGTGCATGTACATATAGCAGATGCACTTATATTTGAAATGCTAATCTGTGTACAGATAGCCAGTCTGAGAGACTGAGGTCACACCACCAACTTTTAGTGATCCTTTGTCTTCATTTTCCAGCAAAGTGCATTACAAAACCAAAAGAAAATGAAACAGGATCATTAAGGATGGGAGTGGATTTGAGGAAGGCATTTGATCCAAAGAAAAACAGACACAGCCTAAATAGTTCAAGGAAGGAATTGTCTCAGCATTAAAGATGAACTGAAATTAACAGTACATGAAACAGTGACTGCATTTCTCTACCTGGATATGCTCCTAGAAGAAATCTAAGAAACGTGGCAATAAACAGAAGTGACAGATAGAGCTCTAAGGAGGGAGATTAGGGAAAATTTTTAAGACACAAGACAGACAGGGAAGTAGCATTTGGGACCTGTACTGGAGTTCACCTAAAAGGAGCTAATACAGTTCATCCACAATGTAATGTGGATGATATTACTTCATTCGTCCTTGAAAAAATCCTGTAATTGCATGTTACATTTCAAAGGGCATGCCATTATGTCTTAATTTAGTGACAGAGAATACCAAAAGGAAGGGAAAGAAGATACAGGACAATGTAAAGTTTGTTAAAATGAAACCCTCAGCTGAGATTTGCAAAATATCTGGATGCTGTTTTCAGATTTCTGGCATTGGTCCAAACAAGCATTAGGAGGACAGATATAATGGGAATGGCAAGTTGTCACAGAATCACAGAATCGTGTCAAACGTGATCAAGTGATGGTGGCTTAATAAGAGACCTGCTACTTGTAGCACTGCACATGGATGCTCTTAAGCTGCTCTTGGACCAAAAGCAGACTTGCTGGCACCACAGTTTCATACTGAGCTTATAATTAGGTTGTAATTTGGATCACAGCCAAAAGTTTTAAGGTGGTGGAGAGAATTGCGTACCCTCCAGTTAGAGCCTAGATACTGTACATAATTCATAGATGTGCTTAACTTTATGGATTGCCAGTATTCCCCCTGATGTCTTGTTTAGGAATGTGCCCAAATGTTTTCTAAGAAAGCATTCTGGTGTCAGCCCTCTCTGTCCTGATAGGAACATGTTCTTATGGTTATACAATAACTCAGTGGGGTGTATATCTCTTACTTGTGGTCACCTTATACCACTGTAATAGAGGTAATAATAAGAAATGGAAAACAAACAAACAAATGAACAAAAAACCCCACACAGACTAAAAAACAAAACAAACACAAAAAACCACACTGCTGCTTTGTATTTACAGAACTGCTCAAAGATCCTGACCCTGACTGCACATACATCCAATATATTTTCTTACTAAAGGCAAACTTTAAAGGAATTCAGGCATCAAAATGGAGAATCATAACAGATTTTTTTTAGCTTACTTAAACTCAGTTTAGTTATAGTAGGTTAACAGTAGATATTAGAATAACAATAACATATTTTTCTTCAAAATTTTATCATCATAAATAAAAAATTATGCAACTCAAGGTTGAATCAAGAGCAGAAAACACTGAAAAGAGAATCTGACATAAACATCATTAATGTTGGTATTCTTCTTCAGTCCAGACCTTGCCACTAATTATTATGAACATATTTTTGATATTTTAATTCTCTGTATCATGCTACTATCACAAAATTTACTCATTATTTTTCTTTTTATTTATTTACATTTTTATTTATTTTTAAATTATTTTTAAATTCAGAACAGAAATAAAACAACTAGAAAATATAACATGTTAAACAACAAGTGATTGGAAATGTTAAGTCCAGCCATCCCCAATCTCTCAATAGAGCCCATATTTTTTTCGAAATGTAATTTACAAAACAGTGTCTTTAAAGTGGCTTGTGTATCCAACCTGACTTACCGCACAAGCATCCAGGATCTTCTTATATGCAGAAGCACCTGCACATACTGGGATTTCAGTACTGTTACTAATGCTAAATATCATACGAAGGTCTGGATGTGTTAGCTTCTGTGGCAATACAAAACATTAAGGTCCAGACTTAATTCCCTTTAGATTGTGTAGATGGTAGATTAATTATTTTTATGTAATTTCCTTTAGGTTAAGAACACATAAATGGACAGTTATATTGTCAATTGATAGGTGTTAATAAGGTAAAATGTGTCAGTTATATTCTGAGCTAAAATGCTAATACAGCTATATGCATATATTAAACATAACGTTAACTGATCGCGGCACTACAACCCAGCCTTCTCTACTTTTAATACTCATTCCTTTTTTTTTTTTTTTTTTTTTTTTTTTTTTTTTCATTCCTGATACAGCTAGCATGTAGCACTGGTTGGTTCAGGTGGGGAGGATGATAGATTCTCTTCAAGTTGGTGGAACTCTTCAGAAAGTTTCTCCACAGCTGAGATGCAGGCCTGTAAGGAAGAGGAGAGACTTTCTTTGTACTGTCGGAGTTGTTTAGCCACTTCATCCACTGTGGGTTCCTCATCCTCTTTCCAGGCCATTATTGCCAATGAGCTGGCATATGATGATGGTGCACTCCGTACAAACTTCTGCCACATGGGTCATGTACACCTGACTTCATCTGGATCTTTGGATGTTTGTCTGAGGTCTGGATCCTCATAAATCACTTCCCGTACGGCTAATTCTCTTAGGTACTGGATTCCCTT